>NW_027488622.1:132500-732500 GCF_050948215.1 Halictus rubicundus
GAGTTATTAGCAAATAATGGACGGATGTACTACTCCGTCGGACGTTGGACGAACGGTGGGAGGGCGCGGGGGTCTCCCCCGCGTCAACGTGTGCCCCCAGTGGTGGGGGGGGGGCGGAGTGGGATTGGCGCGGGGTGTTTCCCCGCGCCCTGTTATGCCCCCACCATTGGGGGCGGCGAACTTGGGGGCCCGGGGCGTGAGCTGACCCGGGCCCCCGGGGGGGAGCATAGCTCCCACCGTGATAGGCCGACACCCCCCGGGTTAGTTTCCCGGGGTGGGGGGGTGTCGGTCCGTCCCTCCCCGATTGGGGAGGGGGATCCGTGGGGGGTTTGGGGAAAGGAAGGGTCGGGGCGTGCCGGATCGCGCCTCCGACGGCCCTTCCTTCTGGTGGCGGCGTCTTCTTGCCTCGGCCGGGGCTGGTTCCTTCGGGATACCGGCTCCGAGCGGGGCACGAAGACTCCGGGAGCTGTGGGTGGACCGAGCTGGGGCTCGGGAAGCTCAATCCGAAAGCTCCAGGGATGGGGACACCGGGTGGGCCCCTCCGCCCGGGGTCTTATAGCGTAGGCAGTGGGGGAGGGTAACCCCTCCTCCGGGGTATGATGATAGCTGGGAGGTGTCCTGTTGAGTACTCGCGTGATCCAGGCACCTCCCTTTTAGCTTAGGTGGGCGTGGGTTTTTAGTGGGTACCCCTTGGGAATTTCCCCCAAGGGCAGTCCCACATAACCCCGACTCCCCCCAGGGAGTCGGGGAATGCGTAAAGCATTTTCCCACGAAAAAAAAGGGTTAGGGTTAGGGTTAGGGTAGTGGAACCTCCGAGCACTCGTAGGTTCCATTCTCGCTTCTCTAGAATTAGAGAAGGGGGTTTTTAGTAAATGGTGTAAGGAGGTTGGCAACACCGAGACGTGTAGAAAATAAGCCATAATACTCGTTTCTGAACGGGGTTCTGAATGAAAGGTTGTGAAGATGCATACTCCGAAAGGTTTGCGGTGGTGTGTTCGCGCAGTATTACCCAGAGGACGGCGAGCAGTACCCGGGATCATCCCAGACCGGGTAGACCCCCACGCTGTGCATCGGATTAATCGGTGTAGTGCAGGATGTTAAAGAGGAGAAGGTTGGAGTAGGGTATGCTCAAGGCTAGTGTACTGCAAGGAGGTTGCACAACCCCAAGCTGTTGTGGTGCTGGTGCGAGAAAAAGGGGACCCCTCCTACCTGCTAAAACAGGCGCCTACCGGCCACTTTGGGAGCAATCCTACAGCAGAGGGAAGAGTAGCCGAACCATGTACAGCTAGTGGCGCCCTCTCATTGAGAGGAGCACAAACCGTCTAGGGTAAAACCCTGTTCTCGGGGGCGTAAAGGAGCTACGGCCCCGGGAGATATCTAGGCTTGGTCAGCACGTCACCCGTTTATTCTGGGAGTGTCGGAGGTACCAGTTGTTGACGTAGGACGGTCTATGCCCCCTGCTTCTTTCGGGTGTTCTCGCAGGTGATCAAGAACACGTCCACTTTTTTCTTTTTTCCCTCTGACATATGGTGACACTAGTAAGAAAATTGTATGCTCTGTTCTTTGCTTGTGCGTTCCGTGTTGTCTTTATCCCAAGGATACATAAACGGGAGTTGCGACAGTGTGTAAAGTGATGAGTAGATTGGGTGTGTTTAGGCGCAGTATGGGGGGGTATCTCCAGCAGCATGTGGATAGCCCACAGCCCGGTAGTAATACCGGACATGCGGACGATATGGTGCTAAGGCTTGAGGAAATACGGGGGAGCATAGCTCCCCCCGTGATAGGCCGACACCCCCCGGGTTAGTTCCCCGGCGTGGGGGGGTGTCGGTCCGTCCCTCCCCGATTGGGGAGGGGGATCCGTGGGGGGTATTGGGTGAGGAAGGGTCGGGGCGTGCCGGATCACGCCTCCGACGGCCCTTCCTTCCAGTGGCGGCGTCTTCTTGCCTCGGCCGGGGCTGGTTCCTTCGGGATACCGGCTCCGAGCGGGGCACGAAGACTCCGGGAGCTGTGGGTGGACCGAGCTGGGGCTCGGGAAGCCTAATCCGAAGGCTCCAGGGATGGGGACACCGGACGGGTCCCTCCGCCCGGGGTCTTATAGCGTAGGCAGTGGGTATGATGATAGCTGGGAGGTGTCCTGTTGAGTACTCGCGTGATCCAGGCACCTCCTGTGTAGCTTAGGTGGGCGTGAGGTTTTAGTGGGTAGTCTCCGGGGGCTCGCCGGAGGCTCCCACATAACCCCGGCTTCCCCCAGGGAGTCGGGGTATGTATAAAACATTTCCTGACGACAAAAAAAAAAAAAAGGCTTGAGGAAATACGCGCACAGTTAAGAGGAGACGTTTACGTCTCGGATGACGAAGACCATTTTAAAGGTCGATGCACATCTCACCGGCCGGCCGACCGGACGTTTTTTCCCCGTTTATAAGCATTTTGGGGTCCGGGACAGCTATTAGAGAGGGTTCGAGAGGCTCGGAACAAAGGGACAGCGTGTCCTCTGCTACCAGAACCCCAGGGGTTCGCTGCCCAATGCTAGAGCCGGCCGGCTAGCCGGCTAGCATTCTCGACGAGAATGTTCGCAGGCTAGTCGTCCGGCTCGTAGCGTGGCAGTACGAAGACAGAATGAACATGCTGTATTTATTTAAAAAACTATCAACCAGAACTTTTCTGAGTTCCTCGTGGTAATAGATCTTGTTAAGGAATTTGAACGTTGTAACAAACGAAATAACAATTTATTACCACGCTAACGAAAAAGAAAGAATATCATCTGACAATCTGTGCGGTGAAACAATTCGTCATTATTTATTTCAAAAGCTGTTAACTAGAACATTTCAGAGTCCCTCGTGGTAATAGATGGGGAATACTTTGTTAAGGAATTTGAGCGTTATTAGGAAAAAGCTACCAGAATAATTAATAATACGGTACTCCCTTTCGGAGCTATAGGTTAGAGCTACCATTTGTTGGGTTTGAGGGGAACATCTGTCGTATTTTGAATAGGCAGGTAATTTTTCTTGTGAATCAACAACACATGTTGAATGTGAAAAATTATTAGATCTCGAGATATTTTCAAAAAATGTCATACATTTTCTTGTATTTAGTGAAATACAGCTACACTTTTTCAAAATCTTAGTTTTCGTACTCGAGTTACGATACGTGACTTGCTACTGAATTATGAAATGCTCACTCGTACAAATCGGTTTCTGTTATGATAACAATGTCGAAAGGGTGTTTACCTTTACAACATAGTTATGAAGTGTTTGAGTATCTTCTTCAATAAAGACATTTTTTGAAAATATCTCGAGATCTAATAATTTTTTTGCCATGGTACCCTAATCATTTTTTACGTAGAATGAAAGGAAGAATCTATTCTATTTAAAGAAATGATGCAATTGTTAATTGCACATGCACTGCAGCATCTAAAAAAATTTAAAGGCCTACAGATGTAGTGCTCTTCGAACCATTTATCTTTCTCCTTTATCATTTTCTCGTAAATGCAATAATAACGGAGTTATGACTTGAAACAATTGCGTGGACCACCCTGTATAAGGATGTGCGATGCTGTTTCACTAAGTGCCAGGAACGTTTCCTATTTCCATGGTGTTGTAAAGGAGAGGTACGGATAGATTACCTAAGGAGCTGTGGAGCCCCTAAAAACATTTTTTTTGTGCCACGCACAGCAGGGAACTGTCAACGCGCTCTCGAAAGGCCATCTGGAAAGGGTCGAGAGGCCAGAGAAGAAATTCGGTTCCAAAGTCTGACACGGTTGCCGCTAGTAAACACTAGGGCCAAAACCAGGGTTATAATTTTGAGCCGGCCGGCCGGGCCGGTGAGATGTGCATCGACCTTAATCCGGGCATGCCGGTCAGGGTGATACAAGCTTCAGATTGGAGGGTTGAAGGGAAGGTTGCGATAGACGCAAACGAGCCAGGTTCAGTAGGGGTCAGCAGTAGAGGCATAGATGCCACGGAAGGGGGGTGTGCCGGAGGGGCGGGGCTTTTCTGTGGGGACGCGTTGCCCATATGCGGCAAGGATGTCATGACAGGTAAGAGCGAGGGGGATGTCCCGTTCTTTCAGGGCGACCTGGGAGAGATGTCCAGTAGGATCCTGAAGCTGGCAGGAGAGCAGAGGCTAGATGAGCGAGCGGAGTATGATCGCCTGAGGCTCTGGACGATGTATGCTGGAGCCGGTGCGGTACCACCCGCATATATTAACCGACGTCCTCTGACGAAGTGGGAGGAGGAAGGAAACCGGTTGGCTCCCAGTGTGGACGAAGTTGAGAGCAGGAAAGACGTAGAGAGGAAGGGAAGGGTAGTTACAAATTCTGCTGGAGAAGGTGAGAAGAAGAAGGAGGGCCACTCGCGTCCGAAAAGTGCCTTGGGGTTACGGGCCGGTGTCATGGCGGATAGAATCAAGAGTGACCCTTTGAGGGTGATGAGTGTGCTCGGGGCCGGCGGCAACAATCGCAGGTGGGCGATCCAGGTAGCACGGGCTATTTTGCGTGGGGGGATAGGCGAGGGTACCCTTCGCAGCTGGGCTGCCAGGGCACTGGCTTGGGCCGGGACGGATCGTCGCCAATTCGCGCAACAGGTAAAGGATGCGGATGAGTTATGGGCGAACGGAAGGGGGGGGGTTAGAGGACGTAGGCGGTGAAGGGGAACCAATGACGAGGGATAGGACCATGGAGGGAATGCCTCTCGCTGACGGCGGTGAGCGGTGGGACGGGGACGTGATCCGTGCTCGTGACGCCTTTTCTAGGATGCTAATCTCCAGCCCTGTGGCTGCAGGCGTACGCGAGTGCGGGGTGTGCCCGTTCTGTCTGTTTTCCGAGCTGTCGGGCGAGGAGGTGCCCAAGGTGGTAGAATATGGTGGGAGAGCTTGCCGAGAATACGGGCCTGGCAAATTGGAGGAACGCCTCGCGAGAGGCCTGCTCAATTCGGGCTGGCTGGAGGCTGCTGCTGCAGCACATAACAAGGAAATGCACGCTAATAACGGCAATATTGATTGCATTTATGAAAACCATCCGAGCCGGTCGCTTACAATGGACTACATGCATGGGATGTTTTGGGATAAAGCTACCATACAGGAGGAGTTGGTTAGAGGGGAGGGCTCTGCAGTGGTCAAGCTGACGGGTGAGTTACCGAAGGTATACTACTCACGTGAAGCACAACGTGGCCACCAGGCCTACACTAATGCAGGGACTCTACATCAGTTATTTTCCACGCGAGAGCGTCGCGATGAACCTGGCCATGAGGAAGGCGGCGGGACGGTCGGTTCGTCCCAGGCCGCGGGGAATGCTGCGGGGTCAGCAAGTCCTAGTACAAGTACAAAGAAAGGTAAGTCGCGATCAAGTCTTCTCCGAGCGCGCACACGAGCGAGGGCAATATCGGTCACCAGCATGGTTAAAGATGGTGAGGTGGGACAAGAATCGCTACTGGATGATTTTGACGTGCAAATCACCGAAGCTGGAGCCAAAGCGTTCGAAGGGGGCGCTAAGAAGTTGAAATGGGCGGCTGTGGGGGTTCATCCGGGTGTGAGCTGCGGGACGCTAGTGCGTACAGGCTCTGGTGACCACATGATTGAAGCAGCCACGAACGCCCAGTGTAGTGCACCCGGGTTGTTAAACGTCGCGAAAGCCCCGATCGCGTATGGATACTTGGTGGGGTTAACGCACTTAGCGGCAGCAGTAGTTCGTGTTATAACCGGATGCCAGCCCGACATTAGGGGACTGGCTCTCAAGGTGGATCTCTACGATGAACTGAGGGGAAGGAGGATGGCCCAACCGAGCGGCGTTGAGTACGCGTGGGCGGAGCCCGACCATGGGAGGGATACCAAGATGGGAGGAGCCCGAAATAGTGCACATGAATGGCCTGGGAGGATGGTCGTACGAGGCCGTCTTCGTGACGATGGATGTGCTTAACGACGCATTACGGACCCAGAGTCTGCTGAGGGTAAACGGACAAGGGGGAGAACTCTGGGCGCTGAACGATGAAAAAATCAGAATCATTCCGCTAGGGGACAACGATCCAGGGGGCGTAGGGAGAGATATGTGGGTTTTAGCCCACTTAAAATATCCACTGAGTATGGCATTTGATGCGTTTGACATGCGTGTTGTTGGCGGGGGCGAACAATCAAGAACTGAAATATTCGCGAGGACGGCAGGACTAGTAGACATTCACGATAAAGCAGATAAGATTATCTTCGTGTCGATTCAGAAGAATGTGGGGAGCGTGTTGCTTGGGGGAAGGAATTACAACGTGATATCGACGGACAGACACGGTGCACTGCCTCAGTGTTTCGTATCTTTCCCTGGTTGGAAAGATTCGCGGGAAACAATGAAGAATGCAACGAAACTCGCGAGGAGAATTAAAGGATTGTGGATGAGTGTGTAACTGGAATGGTATGAAAGTATGCTGAGTGAAAGTGGAGTAAGCGGACTGTATGAATGAATTGAATGGAAGGCAGATTTGCAATAAATTAACTGTATTTTCTCACTGTAAAGTTTCAGTTTGTCAGACAACGGTTGAAGAAATATAATAAAGGAATGATAGCGAACGATCTCGAAATTTGCCTCTTGTTACGTAACGCACAGCTGACAGGAGTTTTTCAAAAAGAGAGAGAGTAACGGTTCTCTCTCGGTTTTATTACCTCGATCCTTCGGGAAGTTCGTCACGCACAGATGTTTCCGTTTTTACTTCGAGAACATTCCAGAAGGATCGAGCCTGTTTTCCGCGAATCACGCTTGAGGGTTTCGCCCGCGCGAGCCTCGACAACAGACGCTGTTTGTCAGTGTTCTAGCGCGTGTCGCGGGACACTCTATGATTGGCAGTCGCGCGGTTGAGAACGGTGAGGCATTATGGCGTCCGCACGCGCCAATCTCAAACACTCAGCGTACAGTAATACCCACGGTAAACGTTGACCGAAGTATTTGCCGCATAGTGGAGGGAGTCCTGCGGTCATCTATTTCGTTGAGGGCGGCCTTTGAGGCCTACATAACCCCATGGGTTCCTAAAGGTGTGGATTGGGTGGCCGTGAATGCCCTGTCCGTGGTGTTAACAGTGAGGTGGCACCAAAGGATTGAGGCTTTCTCTGGGCCCGGGAGTGCAGAGTTCCAATGTGTCGGAGCGCCTAAGGGAGTATTAGAGGATATGGGCTTAAAGCCGGACCCTGCTGTCACAAACGAATCGTACGCGGATTATGGCGGGAGTGGGGCAGTAAACGGAATGGATCAAAGATTTGTCCAGAAATCAAAAGCACGGATGAATCCCATGTTCTCTGTCGGTGCACGGCCCAACGAGGTGAGCTTGGCATTGGCGAGTGGTTACGCAGTTCTGGATATTCCTGTAGAGTGTGACAAGGCGCAGAGGATGGCTAGGACGGCTAGTGGAGCCGCTGGTAGGCTCTGCAGGGGTAGGTTCCTCCGCTGCTGTTTTGAGCAGTGGAAACGCTGTGCAGGACAAACCGATAGGGTAGCCTTTCCTGGAGACGTTCCGGGGGTGGAACGGTTCTGGAGTGGAATAATCCGGCGTATAGGTGTGGATGGTGCGTGCGTCACGTGGTTTGCCGAGAATTTCCTGATGGCGGGGATCTCTTGGAATTGGAATATGAAACTCTGCCCGGCGATATGGGGGGTTGGGACTTTAACGGGGGTGCGGACCATCTCCGGGTGGATGCGTAGTAAAGAGAACACAGAATGGAGTGGATTCTGCATAGCGGGCACAGGACGACCCGTGAACGACAAATATGTCCTGGACGACGCGGGGCGCCATTGGTCGGAGGGTTGCTACAGGCAACTCAGCCCGGGGGAAGACGACCCTCAACTTGAACGGGCGCTGTGTCGATTAGACTTATTGCGGTATGACACACACGATTGGGGGTTGTCATACGATGATCACCCGAACTATACGGAGGTTAGTGGGATCTGTTTCCCCGTCGATTCGGCGTTCGGCGGAGTGTTGGCGTACAGTATGGGCGGGAGTGCCGAAAGAAGACGCATGGGGTTGGGGTTTGCAGACTCTCATAAAAGATTATCAACAGAAGAGTCTCAAGTCGGTAGTCATCCCTAGAGGCACAGGTAATGTTATCATGGCGGTTCAGTTCCGGGACCATGCTGTACTATGGCAGTGCCGATCCTCCAGTCACCGGTATAAACCAACACTACCTTGAGAGAGCGATAGGAGTCAAGGACCCAACATTTAAGGGGAGGTTAAAAGGAAGACGGGGAGTATCAGCGCCCGATGCTGCCCCGAGGTCCCCAACATCAAGGACGAACTGAGAACGAAAAGGATGTTGGAGTTAGAGAGGGAAAAAGAGGTGCTGAGTGCGGTCCGCCCGGCGGAACAGAGAATATATCAGAATTTCGAAGATCCAGACTGGCAGGTTCCGATCAAGATAACGGATCCGCAGATAACAACAGTGAGCGGGAAAGTGATAGCCACCCCATCTGGGGTAGAAGAACATGGGCCAAAAGAAGCCCAACAGCAGCTCGAGGCTGCCGCTGTGCAGAGGAAGGAGTAGATTGGGGGGAAACACCCCCAATCTACCCGGAATGGGTGTGGAGCAAGCATCTGTTTAGGATGAAGATGGAGGAAAAATTGAAAGATCTCAGGATGGAGTTCGGAGTTGATTTGGATTGTGGATGTGGCACACCGGCATGGGAGGTGGACTACGATGAGTTCATGTTATAGAACCTGAAATATAGGTTGGGACCCCATGAATGTAGCGGGTGCGTCATTGGGAACTTAGTAGGAAAAGATTACCAGCGATAGTTTTCTCACTAGGACACCCGGTGAAAACAGATTTGGAGCAGGTAGAAGGGGTGAGGGGGACGAAAAGACAAACTTGATCCGCTCGACTTGAAAATTTATAGGGGGCTAATTTCGAGGATGACGAGCAAGTAGGAGATAAAAGGGAGAAATCTTCTCCCCCTTGCAAACCATTTCCCGACCCCCCCCCCCCCCCCACTTCGGAGATATCGAGGATAGGAGGGTCGTTTTTGGGAGTTGGAAGGGAGCCGTGTACATTACTCGGTAGGCGTGGCCAAGACCTATCCAACGAGCCCTTGAACGCGCAAATCGGAGCAAGTTGAAAAATTTGTATACCGGGTGGCAAATTAGTAGTTCGGAAGAAAAAAATAAAACTGAAGGCGTGGGCCGGTTGTAGGGGAGATTTTAGGAGAAGGATAAGGGGTGGGGTTCGGACCCCGTCTTGCGACCGACACCCGAAGACCCCCCCTTTTAACGAAATTCCGGCTTTTGCGAACTAAAAGACACGATTTTGGGAAAAAATACTGGTTAGTGCGGGTGATAGGGAGCCCTAGGGCTCTACGATAAGACCAAAAAAAGTTGCGTTTTATTACCCAAAAAACCCCTGTTTGCTCTTGCCCCGAGCACGAAAAACGCAGTTTTTTGCAAAATACGGAGGCTTTGGCGAGACCTACAACTAGGGTAACAAACGAAAGTGTAATTAAAATAATTTTTAAGTTAACTTAGCTTAGATTAGATTATAGTTTTACACAAAAAATTTTGGCGTGCGATAATATAGATATAGGTGCGAGCGAGCGAAGGAAGTCGAGTTCCCCCCCGGTAAATTTAGATTGTTAGATTTTTTAGTCTTAGATTTAAATTTAGACTTTAAGAATAATATAAAGCGTAGAATACTATTAAATAGAAGAAGTAGTATAGGATAACAAGCGAGCGAGAGGAAAAATACTTAGGAAAATTTTTTAGAGGAAAAGTAGTTAGAAAATTTTTCTAACTTTCTAAGCGTATACGAACCTAACTGTTTGAACTTTGTGAACTTTGAAACTGTTAAATATACGAGGAAATAGTGATATTAATTCTGTCACTTAGTGCAACTACCCTGTGTACAGTCCTCTCCCAATTTTCGGCGAATAGCAAAAGGCACCTCGAGGAATAGGGAAGGGGGAAACAGGGTGGAACGAGAATTGGATAGAATAAAAACAATTAAGGAATATTGGATAGGCCCCTGAAATAAAAGAGGGGGACGGAAGTCCCAAGGGGAGTAACATGGAGAAATTTTTCTCTCCGTTAAACCCGAATACCCTGAGCACCACGGACAAACAAGACTTAGAAAAACAGGGGGAAAAAAGACCGAGATCAGATAATGAAGAAAATGACTCGGGGTCAACCACGGACGCGTCGTTTAAATCGCTTTTATCGAAGAAAAAGGAGACTAAGAAATCAAAGAAGGAGTTAAAAAAGGATGACGCAGGCAATATTGTTCTGGACATCTCATCGGGGGAAGAAGAGGAAGAAAAACAAGTGGAAGACATACTAAAAGCAATCAAGGATTTAGGAAAAATACTGAATAAAGTTAACACTTCAACTAGAGAAATGAGAAACTACACAGCCGATCCAAATAATGGGGTTAAAAATCTGATTAAAATGCACGCAGGGCAGGCGGACAGGAACGTCGAAGCGGTAGCCATAAGATTGCAAAACATTGAGCTTAAACTGGAAAATATACAACTGAGGGATAGCCTTCAACTTGGGGACATAGGCACCCAAAGTTCTCCTATGCAATGTGGCCCGGGGAGGATGGACCCGTATACACCCACTGAGAAAGGGAGCAAAATGTCGAAAAGCGGCCCCCCCCCCCCAAGGGGAGCGAATGATGAAGGATGGGCAGGATACAGAAACGGAGAATGAAGGGAGGGGGAATAGGAAAGGAGGAGGGGATAGAAATGAGGATAATGGAATCGAAGGCCAAAAGGACAATGAAAACTTTACGCTAGTCGATACGAAAAAGAAATCAGAAGAAAAAAGGCAGGCAAACAAGAAAAAGAGAGAGGAAGAAGAGCTGCTTAAGAAGAAAAGAGAAGAGGAAAAAGAGAAGGAGAGGAGAAAAAGGATTCCCGCACCCCCAAGGACAGAGGCGATTATGATTAAATCCAGCGAGACAAAAACATTCGCGGATCTTTTCAAAGAACTCAAGACCAACGCAGGAAGCAGAATGGAAGGTATCCAAACGGTGCGTAAATCGAGGGGTGGGGATTTAATCATTGAGATGGAGAAAACAGCCAACGGGGCATCCTTTGAACGAATAGTGAAGGAAACGTTAGGGGAAGACAATGCGGTAAGGAGGCTGACGTCAACGGTGACATTCGAAATTAAAGACGTCGATCCGACTCTCGAGAAGGAGGAAATCATCGTAGAACTGACAAGGGAGTTAAATCTGGAAACGAATGAAGTGGAAATAAAGACAACTAGATTCGGATTTGGAGGTACGAAGACGGTGATTGCTAACTTTCCGGCGAAGGTGATAGAAAAATTGGAGGGTATGAGCAGAATTAAACTAGGTTTTACCAGCTGCAGGATCAACAGGGCACAGAATCTGGTAAGATGCTTTAAATGCCATGAATTTGGCCATTTGTCTTATAATTGCAGCTGGGATACTCAAGGACAGGAGATATGTAGAAGGTGCGGCGTATCTGGGCACCAAATAAACGGCTGCCAGGCAATTAGATGCTGCGTGCTATGCACAAGGAAGGGTATTCCGGCAGCTAAGGCCGAACACGTGGCGGGGGCGGCAAACTGCCCGCAATATAAAAAATATCTGCAGCTGTTAGCTGGGAGTACCAAGCAAAATTCAATTTGAAAGTATTACAGATCAACTTGAACCATTGCAGGCTGGCCCAACACTTACTGTCACAGACTGCTATGGAAACGAAGGCGGACCTAGTATTAATTTCGGAGCCCCTGTACAATCTAGGAAATTGGATCTACTCCACAAAGGATAACGCGGCCATCTGGATAACAGGGTTCAATGGGAACAACAGGCAAGAGGACGCAGACAAGAGAGATGAAAATTTCGTGGCCGTAAGAATAAAAAATATTGTCTTCATTAGTATTTACTTACCGCCTAATACCACGGAAGAAACATACGCCCTCAGAGTGGATACAGTTTTAGACTATATTAGACAGGAAAAGGCCAAAGGAAGGAGCATAATCCTGGGTGGAGATTTCAATGCTAGATCGCCAGCGTGGGGCTCCGAAGAACAGAACACGAAAGGCACCATACTCCTCGAGGCACTCCTTAACTGCGGCATTACACCGGTGAGGCCACTGGGGGGTCCAACGTTTGAGAGAGGAAAATCGGTATCGTATTTGGATTTTGTTGCGACAACTCCCGACTTGGCCAAGTATGACGGTTTGATATCTAGAGTCCTCAACAGAGACTCAGCATCAGATCATAATTATATTTTAACAGATTTAAAAATGAAGAGCGAAAGCAGAAACGATACTAACCAGAAAATTTACACATGGAGAATAAACCCCCAGGGCCTCACCAAGCTCAGAGATAATTTGAACAGGTCTCTAGCAGAAGCAGATCTCAACGAGGGAAATATATGGACAAGGGATCAAGAAAACAAATTCATAGCCTTGATCAAGAAAGCTTGCGAAGAATCCCTAGAAAGAACAGAGCAGAATAAAGGATGTAAAACAAGAAATAATCCCTGGTGGACCCAGGAAATAAGGGATGAGAGAGCGAAAGTACAGAAAATGAGAAGAAGAGTTCAAAGAGCTAGAAAAAGGAAAAGCACAGACGAGAGAGAATTCCTTACATTTCTGTACAAGAAAGGTAAAAAGAGATTGCAATCCTTGATAAGCAACAAAAAGAACAGAGCGTGGAAAGAACTGTGTGAGGCAATCGATAAAGACCCTTGGGGCAAGCCCTACAAAATTGTGATTAAGAGGGCCAAAAAAGGGACCCCCCCTGCTTCCCTCTCACGGGAGTTTGCGGAATCGGTGATGAGAGGGCTATTCCCACAACTCCATGAGGTATCAGAAGCAAGGGACCTAAAGGATACAGAGATATCTGAGAGAAATAGAGAACCTGACGGGGAGCACGAACAAAGGGCCGAATTCCCGGAATTTTCCCTTGAAGAATTGAAAGAGGCAGCTAAATTGCTGAAAACAGGTAAAGCAGCGGGCCTGGATGGCATCCCACCAGAATTAATTAAGGCAACGGTGCAATTTAGGCCGGATCGGTTCATCGTATTATACAATAGTATAACTAAAAGAGGCAAAATACCACAAACATGGAAGGAGGCAAAAACAATCTTGCTGAGAATAGATGGGAAAGATCCTTCAGCTTACAGACCCATCTGCATCATAGAAGCGATGGCAAAGCTTTTCGAGTACATGGTTAAAAAGAGACTGTACAGGGAACTAGGCGAGGACCCCTTTAACCAAAACCAGTTTGGTTTCTCAAAAGGAAAGTCAACCATCCATCCCATGGAAAAGATAAGAGAAGCGGCAAATGAGGCAGTGAGAAAACAACGGTTTGCTGCCATGATAGCGTTAGACGTCAAGAACGCGTTCAACACCCTCAGCTGGCCATCAATAATTAGGGAAACGGAAAGAAGGAACTTACCGGAATACTTGGTAAGGCTAATTAAAAACTATTTCAGGTCAAGAATAGTAACTTATCAGACTGAAGAAGGACCGATAAGAATACAGATGCAGATGGGGGTGTCACAGGGATCGGTATTAGGACCCAAGGACGACGGATGCCTGAGTAGAAGCGAACATCGCGGGTCCAGGCTACGACGACACCAGGGATAGAAAATCTCAACTTCGATGGATGACTTCCCGGACACCCGGTAGACCGGACTGCAGCGGCGGACACGCCCCCTCGCCCCGCGACGGCCCCGCCGTGGGGAGACTGCAGCACGGTAAGAAATGCAAGAATTAGAAGAAGGACCAGCGGCGTAGTACTTGTAAGAAGGGTCGCGGTAATCCAGGCGAGATATAACAGCGGAGAACAGAACCTCTAGGTTCCACAGAGTTCCACTTAGAAAAAGATAAGGTAGAGCGCTTAGTCTAGCACGAGAACATGTAGAAAAGGTATAGAGCTGTTAGGGGAACGCACGCCAGCGGCGTATTACTTTGATACGCCGACAAGATGGCGGACGACGCCACGCGCACGTGGCAACAGAGTTTTTAATAAATTACAAGATATAGAGAGAGCTTTTGCGAACCAGAAATGTGAACTCGATGCTTTTTGGACGAGACGAATAATTTAAGACCAATTTCACACCTGGGAACAACTTAATTAAAAAGATATTTTTGCGGGGTGAGGGGGGTAAAAAATTAAATAATTAACGAATAAAGTAAGAGAAAATAAGAAAGAAAAGTAATGTACAAATTTTTGATTAGAATAGTAGTTTTAAAGATACAGGGAGTCTAAAGTAATAGCACAACGGTTAAAGTCGATATAACACAAGTAAGATATTTAAAGTTTGAACGCTCGTCTCCTCCACAAGGCAGGCGTGTGCTGGGTCAACGTACTCTCTTTCAACGTTAAAATTGCGAACATAATTTAAAGCAAAGACGTACGAGATCGAAATTCAATAGGACATAATACCCTTCAACGGGAAATTGACTAGGACAAAATCCAAAAAAGAAAATAATAACCGGGATAAATATTATAACGCTCGGAGTACTTGCCGAGAGCAAAGGCAAATATGAAAAACTGATTTGAAAAAGAATAACAACGAGGTTAACTCGAGGCCAAACCCCATCGGAACAAAGGTCCGATAACAAATACGGTTGGAGTACCGAAAAGTGGGGGGTAACGGCAGAGGTTAAGCGGAGCCCAACTCGGAAATTTGAAATTAGATCGATTCGAACCTCGATAGAGTAAGGAGCAAAGTGAATTTTTACGTAGAAAACCAATAACAGCTTAGTTTTGAACTTTTTCTTCGGTGGATTAATTAAGGGTACAGTTTAGAATTAATTGTACGAATTATTAATTATTGCCGGGAATTAAGTAAAAAAATCATAAGCCGGAGTTTAGTGAGAATTTACAAGCGAAAAACGCGAATTTTGCAATAAATACTCGCGAGTTTTGCAAATAGTCACAAAGAAAGACGAAAATTTTAGTATCCAGTGAACAATTTACGTGGTTAACGCGAAAATCTGGACAATAAAATAAATAATCGGAATAAAAATAAATAAAAATAGATTAACGGCGCGAGAATATTAGCGATAAAAGTGTTAAAATCAGTGAACAATGAACATAATTTAGACTATTGAAAAAATTAATTAGTAATTATAAATACTCGTAAAGTGATTTATACTCCAATTAATTGGACAAAAATAGTTGTAAATAGTTAATTGTGCACGTATAAGGACTTGAACTCTTTGGAAAAATACCCGAAGGGACCTGTGGAGAGAGGAGTCCAAGTTGCGAAGGGTCGGTCGGAGTGAAGCAGTAAGTCGATACTCTGTAAAATAAAGGGTTAACATCCCGGATTGATATAGCGGTATACCGAAAATGCTCCGATTGGCTTGAAATTTTAAACGTAGTAATTACAAAGGGTAGAGAGTAGAAAGGGTCCGAAAGGGAGATATTTCTCCCGGGTGGGGAAAACTTTTCGATCCCCCCCCCCCCTGTTCGGAGATACAAGACAATAAAGTCGTGTTTCGAGTGATAGAGGAAATAGGATACGATAACGGTATTGCGTTTAAATAGACCTATCCAACGAGTCCTCGAACGGCCCGATCGGACAAAGTTTAAGAAACGGATATACCGGGTGTCAAATAAGTTTTTCATAAACTCGAGTGAAACCGAGTACGTGGAGCCCCTTAGAATAAAAATATAAGAACTAAGGGTGGGGAGGGGTTGAGAGAAACCCCGTGGTGGGGGAAAAACCCGCCTACCCCCACTTTTTGACCAAAAATCGGGTTTTAACATACATAAGGAGACGTTTTTTGGAAAAAATTTGTACACGCCGAGTAACCGGAACGTCCAGGCCTAAACGAACAAAGAATAAAAAAAGGGGGTAAATTATTCAAAAAAGGCCACTTTACTCTTGGTCCAAAGCCAAAAAAGGGGTTTTTTGAGGGTATTTCCCGCTTAAAATTAGGTATAAGATATATCTTTATATACAGGGATAGAATACCGTATACTAGCATAGGGTAGATAATCAAAATAAAAATTTTTATATGTACAGAAAAGTGCGACGTAGGCTAGTTCGATCTTTTACTATACTGTAAGATACTACTACTACCTCTCGTAACGGAAATTAGATTAATTATTTTTACCTTCCCTTCGGCCATACAAGCCAGGGAAGCCGATGCGTAATTTTAGAAATAGCTTAATTAGAATAGGATTAGTATAGCGTAGAAATTAAGAAAAAATAGATTACTTTACTCTATAGATTAATAAATTAATTAATAGTTAGCCGCGAGCGACTAGACGCGTAAGAAAATTTAGAGTTAAGGTGAAAACCAGGCGAGCGAAGCAAAAGCTAAGCAACCTAGAATAAATAAACTTAGAATATAAGCGAGCGAAGCAAAAGCAAAGAACTTGAGAAACTGAAATTAAATCAGAGACTTAACGTTAACATGCGAGAAAAATTTAGAACCAGCGATTTTATATGAAATTTGAATTTTTGATTTACAGAATATAGACAAATACTCCTAAAAAAAAAAAAAAAAAGGGATCGGTATTAGGACCCTTTTTATGGAACCTCGTGTACGACGGACTACTGAAACGACCGTTGCCGCCTATGTCGATGAGACTGGCGTTTGCTGATGACGTCGTCATCATTGCGCAGGCAGCCACCATAAACAGACTCAAAATAAGGGCGGAATCCATTGTAGAAGATACGAAAAACTGGATGCTAACAGCAGGGTTATCTTTAGCGGAAAACAAAACGGAGGTAATTATGCTAAACCGGAAAAAACTGGAAGAGAACTTCTGCCTAAAAATCGGAGAAGCGGAAATAAAACCAGGCTCCCATCTTAAATACTTGGGCGTCACTTTTGACGATGGCAGGAGCTTTAAAAAGCACATCGAGATGGCTACAAATAAAGCAATTAGGACCCTGGCGGCCCTAAGCGGCCTAATGACAAACGCCATGAGAGCCAGACAATCTGTAAGAAGATTATATTACATGACAATTGAGTCGATAGTCCTATACGGAGCTCCCATATGGGCAGAAGTGATTGAAAATAATACGAACTGGGCGCTTCTGAGAAGGACGCAAAAAATAGGACTATCAAGGGTAGTATCATCTTATAGAACCGTCCCTTTGGAAACTCTATGTGTGCTCTCTGGAATCACCCCTTGGAATTTGAAGATACAGGAAAGAAGAACGTTATTCGAATGGGAAGAAAAGATAAATAGTGATATTAGAGATATCAGAGGAAGATTAGAAAGAAGAGAACCCATTCAGAACGACTACCCGGAAATGGCAATATTAGAAGAGGGAGAAGGCACTGAAGAAGAGCTGCAAGAAATTAAAACAGTGCTAAAGAAACTGGCTAGAAGAAGACTGAAAGAGGAATCACTAAAGGAGTGGCAAAAAGCATGGGAGACAGATATCGTGGGTAGATGGACATACAAGCTGATTCCCGATATCAAAACTTGGACAGATAGAAAACACGGTGAAATTGACTTTTACTTAACCCAGGCCCTAACAGGCCATGGTGTTTTTAATTCTTTTAGGAAGAGAATTGGAAAGGTTGAGAAGGACGACTGTTAGTTCCACCAAGGAATCCCGGACACACCCGAGCACACCCTCTTCAACTGCCAGGAATGGTACGAGGAAATGAAGGAGCTCGGAAACAAACTAGGACTCAGGGAGGAGGAAATAAATCACAGGACAGTCATGGAGGCCATCCTGAAAGAACAGACATCATGGGCAGCCTTCTCCACCTTCTGCAGAAACATCCTGAAAATCAAGGAGGCAGAAGAGAGGAGAAGGGAAAAGTTAGGGCTAGACAACCCCGAGACGAGGGGCACGGAGGCCGACATGGAATCGCGAGATCCGGACAGGATGGCAGGCCTATAGAGGATAATTTATAAGCTAAGTAGTCAATTAAGATAGAAATAAGATAAATAAATATTTAGATTTAGACTTAGGTATAGATACAAAAATAATCGTTTAAGAATATCCCGTATCAGTTTTCTCTCACCTCTCTCTCACTCACAGGGAATCCGGTGGAGCGGTGGAGGTGGTGAATCGGATGCCGAACAGAGGAACTGGTCAAGGGTGACGCCCCCGGGAAGTTTGAACGAGAGGGATAGAGATCTGGGCCGCTGCAGAAGGATGCCTGTGAAGGAACCCTAGTAGCACAAAATATTGTATACACATTCATATAATATTAAAAAGAGATTCAATCTTTTTTTAATATTCGAATATACATACAATATTTATTTTATATTAAGTAAAAAATATTTCTTTTTAAATATTCAGGAAATATGTATTTCATGTTACGAGAAAAATATTTTTTTCTAAATATTAAATAAATCTTTTTTTCATATTAGAAGTAGAATATTTTTTCCTAATATACAAATAATATTTGTTTAATATTATGAACAAAATATTTTTTCTCATTATAAAATGAATCTTTATGTAATATTAGAAATAGAATTTTTTTTTTATCTATGCAGGAAATATTTTATGTTTATCATGGAAAAATATTTGTTCCCGAATATGATGCGAAGTAAAATGTTTACTTTTAATTTACTTTGAATTCGTGTTTGTCACTTAATCGACATATATTTATATTATAATAACATTAATGCGACAAAGTTATTGCATGAAAAATAATCGTGTAGCTCTTACGTCTTACGCAATGTTATTGAACTGTATACAAGATTAAAAAGTTCGTAGTAACAGACTGGTACCTATTCGGGATAAACATTTAACTTCGGTCAATGTATTTGGGAAAGGCCCTGGCCATGTTGCAGCGAGAAACGCATTCATTCGTTAGCAAACTAGCAATCAGATTGAACGGTCGGTTGCGATAGCCGAGGCACTCGACGCGACGCGACGGTCCCAAAATTATTGGGTGTCAGCGGACACCACTTCGAAACCTCCGTGAGCGAGCCCATTGACAGGGCAATATACAAACATTTAGTTTTCCAGACTATTTTCCCCATATCTTTCGCACCCAATTCATTATATAATCTGAACACAATTTCATCAAAGCGCATCCCTACTCTGACGACCAAACTGCACCACCCACTCACCAATTAGGAAACTTTTAGTCACCCCATACAGTTTTAAGACAGCCAATAGGAAAATATCAGAAGACAAAATTCTCTCATATAGGACAACACACCTTGAATATCTCGGCTATCTCTTGTGTCTCGACTATCTCTATCGACTTGTACGTACGCGATCAAGTTTTTAAATAAGTTTTTAAATAAGTGTTGTTATTCGTGCCCCGAGTACGTGTGCTCGAGACCTGCATTTCATCGTTCGCAGAAAAGGTATGTACATTTATGTTAAAAAAATTTTTTTTTAATTATCTGAAGAGTTGCAATATTAAAGTTTTCAAGAATAGTTTTTCATACACCGTATTTAGTTTGCAGTTACACAAATTTCATAATGGCCGAAAAACGACGTTACAAAAAATATAAATTTATAAAGAATGAACTACGGAAAACTTTCAATCAGAATCAGAGTCTCAATACAGTAAATGAAGATGTTACGAGCCAGGGCTGCGAGCAACGCGAGAGGCCGGCGAGGGGTTGTTACCCCAGGAATATGGTTTCAATTTGTTAGTTAAGTACGCGGACGCACCCAATGCGAGATCGGGGAGCCGCTAGGATAGTTGACGTCGAGGACGCACCTGATGCGAAATCGGTTTTGCTTTAGTGGTGAAATCTGATATGAATCGTCTGTAGTATCCTACTAATCCCAAAAATTGTTGTATATTCTTCTGATTGGTGGGTGTTGGAAAATCCTTGACGGCTTTTAATTTTCTGGGGTCAGGTTTTACTCCTTGTCTTGAAATAATGTGTCCAAGGTAAGTAACTTCTTTCCGTAAAAATTCACATTTATTGGTCTGAAGGGTTAAGCCATGTTCTCGTAAACGATTGAATAATTTCCTGACTTTAACGTTGTGTTCATGTAGTGATGATGCGTAAACCACAATGTCGTCCAGGTAAACGAACACGTCCGTTCCCTGAAGTCCAGTTAGTACTTGATCCATGAGGCGTTGGAAGGTGGGTGGTGGACGAATTTCGCGAATCTCGCGAATCTCGTCGGAATCGCGGGCTACGGGGACGATTCCTGCAGAATTTCCCGTCGTGCCCGGAAGTTCCGCAATGCCAACAATACATGTTTGACATGCGATTTTTATCGGTACCCTTTAGAATCGTATACCGTTTTTCTCCGTCATCTCCCATTGATGACTCGGAGCGATTAGAGGGGGAGTGTGAG
Source organism: Halictus rubicundus (assembly GCF_050948215.1). Taxonomy (NCBI): domain Eukaryota; kingdom Metazoa; phylum Arthropoda; class Insecta; order Hymenoptera; family Halictidae; genus Halictus; species Halictus rubicundus. Next base: position 152,701 of record NW_027488622.1, read on the forward strand.
GGGCTCCTGTGACGCAAGGTCCAGGCAGAAGCGCGTTCTTCTCTTTCCTCCTCAAAACCAGATGGTCTCGTGCGTCGATCTCTGTGTCGATCATATCTGCTCGGAGATAGAGGATACGACACTTCACGTTCGCGATAACGAGGATCTTGGTCAAAAGAATCTCGGCGGGACCACCTTGATGGTGATTCATTCCGAGGCGATTGTCTTCGATTTCTTAGTTTTTTATCTATTTGCAGCACAGCGTCGTAAGGTTCCTCCAGATTTTCTGTATCTTTTAGGAGAGCCGACACCTTCAAGGCAATACGATCCGGTAATCCATCGATGAAGTTTTCCAGAACGTCCTTCTCCATTTCCTTGATGAATTCTTCAGCGTGGACCTCGTATTTTTCCTTAATGGCTCCGCGCGTACAATAGACTAGGTGGCTTGTCCTATCGATGTATTGTCGTAGGCTCTCACCTTCGCGGATACGCAACTTCGCGATTTCCACTTGGAAATATGACAAACTTTTGCCAGGCGCGAATCTTTTCTTTAAGTGCTGAATTAATGCTTTTACGGTCGTAAACTTGTGCTCTAATGTGCTTCTACGTGCTGGCCCGACGAGTTTAGTAAGAACAATTGCTAGATACTCGGTTTCCGTACCCTCAGGAATCAACGTTAACCCGTCCTCTATAGTCTGCGCGAAACGAGACAAGGGTGGGTCTTCCCCATTAAAAGTCGGAATTGTCGAAGTAACGTTTTGTAAACATGTCCTTTGCGTCAACAGCGACATAGAATTTGCAAGTGATACCGTCAAGTTCATTATGTCAGCGTTAGAAGTATTTGCTATTCCGTTCAGCATTTTTTTAAAACGTAACTAGCGAAAACTAGTATATAATTTTTTAATAAAAGCGTAACTAGCGAAAACTAGTATATTGCTTATAATATTACGACGTGACTAGCGAAAACTAGTATATTGTCGATACTCAGTTACGAGTAATTTAACTTGTAAAAAACCAAAAATTAAAGCGATCCTAAAATAATTGAATGTATCCCACCGCTGTCACCAGTTTTGTTACGAGCCAGGGCTGCGAGCAACGCGAGAGGCCGGCGAGGGGTTGTTACCCCAGGAATATGGTTTCAATTTGTTAGTTAAGTACGCGGACGCACCCAATGCGAGATCGGGGAGCCGCTAGGATAGTTGACGTCGAGGACGCACCTGATGCGAAATCAGGGAACCTCTGGGAGGTTGGAGTCAAACGCAGACGCACCCGATGCGAAACCGAGGAGCTACTAGGAGGATGAAACTTCGTGAACGCACCCAATGCGGAATCGGGGAGTCACTAGGAGAGACACGCGGCGAACCCGATTTAAACGAAGGTGGATAACTCACAGACGCACCTGATGCGAGACCAGGGAGCTGCTAGGATACGGAAGAACCCAATGCGAAATCAGGGTTCCGCTAGGATGGTATAATTTTCGTGGACGCACCCAATGCGAAACCGGGGAGCCACTAGGTTGGAGAAATCTTCGTTGAATTGAATCTAAGATTAGTAAGCCTCGTAACTTATATATAATTTATTGGATACAATCCGAGCGGTAAGATTGTATCATGTGGGAACGTTCAATTATTAGATTAGGATATCAGGCAATAATTAAAGGTTGTAGATTACGCGAGTTAACAAACAAGACAAATATATTCTGATTTGGAATAGTTACAAGTGTGATTGTTTGTGTCGCGAGTGGATGTAGTAAGTGTACAATTAGAGAAATTGTTACCTAATGATGCACGGTGTTGACGCACTGGCAATGCGGGGTTAGATAGCGATTGTTGAATGCCAAATAGAGTATATACCGAACTGACGGAATCTATAAGGTTACGTTTTGATTCGAAAGGGACTTTAACCCGATCTCACTAGACTTGACGCGACGTGACTGCACGAGCACTGAACCGCGTCTGAATCTTGACTGAACCGCTTCTCGACTAACCAAGGAGGATGAAAATGCATGGGTTTATATACCCTAAAAATGAGAGGGGAATGTATCTGTTTTATTTTACGGTCGCGTACTCGTATTTGTCGTTTCAAGTGAATTTAAGGTTTGCAGCTGGATCTTTTGTTTATAGGGGTAAAACGAAGGGTTAGCCAGGATGTTTCCTATCAAAGACTATCTTGACAAAACATTCCAGAAGGGGATGTTTTGAAGATTTCCATATTAGGAAATCGTACGGTGCTGTTACTGAATCATGCTTCGTGCCAGCTGCGTCCAGCCGGAGTACAATTATTAAACAAGGGGCCTGTTGGGACGCTTTTCGTTCTCAGAAAAAGAGATTAGAACTTCTAATCGAAATGAACGTGGAGAAACGTCTCCATACGTAACAGAAGAATCAAATAGAATAATCATGCCAACTAATAGTTCACAGACAACTAATGATCTCGCTATATCCGATCTGGATCAACAATTTGATCTTCAAATGATAAATAACAGGAATGACATAAATTACAGTACAAGTGATAACTGCAGTGCTATTAGAAATTTGAAATTAATTACTTTTTTAAAAAAATGGTCTCTAGGAAATAAAATTAATCATACTCAATTAAGTAATTTATTAAAGGGTTTAAAGGACATTTTTCCAGAATACAAAATTCCATGCGATTCCCGCACTCTGTTGAAAACTAAACGATCATCAAATATTGTGTCCGTTTTAAGCAAAAAGGAAAATTTAGCGCAATTTACATATTTTGGTATTGTTGTAATATGGTAAATATTGCAATCCCAACAACACTTTCGAGGTGGCGCCAGTCGCGCCATTTCTAGGTACGCGACGAGGCCGTGCGGCGTGACGAGCGCGGGTGTAAGTGACCGTTTTAGATATATGGTTCTAACTCTGTGTAGAGAGGTTCTTAAATGTAAAACATAGATGTGTGTTTCAAAGTTATGAAAATAAAATTGTTGTTTATGTTGAAGTACTTCGACATGAAGCTTACCGTCCCTTTTTACGTTCATCCTGTATATCTCAACAGGTATAAATGAAAATCTATTAAACTTGTTGCAAACTGAAATAGGTATATTTCGTGAAATCAAAGAAACATTAACAATTCGTTTAATTTTCAATATTGATGGTGTTCCAGTCTCAAAAAATTCGAACAAACAGTTTTGGCCCATTTTATGCAAACTGGTATTAAACAATTATATCGTGTCTCCTGTTCCGATAGCCTTATATTATGGTGATGCAAAACCAAATTCCTTAGCTGATTATTTAAATGATTTTACAAATGAATTAAATGATATTTTAAAGCATGGATTATTTTATAATAATATTAATTTTAAAGTTTGCGTTATATGCTTTACATGTGATGCACCTGCGAGACCATTTTTAAAAAATATTAAAGGGCATACAGGTCGCAATAGTTGCGAAAGATGCACAGAAGAGGGTACATACTATAAAAAACGAATTATTTACGAAAACCATAATGCCAGTGCTCGGACACATGAAGATTTAAAAAATTGTCGCGACTTCAAGCACCATAAAAACAATGAAAGGACACCCTTATTAAATATAAGCACATTAAATATAATAGAAGATTTTGCTTTAGATTATATGCATTTATGCTGTTTGGGAGTAATGAAGAAATTACTTCATCATTGGTGTAAAGTAGAGTTCAGATTACAGCAAAGGAATAAATTATCAAAACGAATGATTTCTGCAGCAAAATACTTACCTAGTGAATTTAATCGTAAATCACGATCCATATCGGAATTGCCTAGATATAAAGCTACGGAGTTTCGTTTATTTCTCTTGTATCTAGGACCCATTCTTTTAAAGAAAATTCTTCCAAATATCTTCTATAACCACTTCTTATTACTACATGCAGCTATGAGAATTCTATTACTCAATAAATTACGTGTAGATGTAAAGTTGCTAAACAAAGCTCGAGAAATGCTAATTCAATTTGTCAATGATTCTTCTGTTTTGTATGGCAGAGAATTTAGTGTATATAATGTTCACAATTTAGTGCACATTACAGACGATTTCCAAAATTTAAAATATTCTTTAGAGGAACTAAGTTGTTTTCCTCTTGAAAATTACTTAGGGAAGCTAATAAGCATGTTACGCAGGTACAATAAACCACTAGCACAGATAATAAAAAGGTTGTCGGAAAATGGAGCACCTACAATTAAAGAAACTAGTAAAAAAATATGTGTAGAATATGATAAAAAGAAAATACAATTCCCTTATTTTAATATAAAAGCTTACGGACTTCGAGACTCTTACGTTTTTGTACGGAATGATTATGTCCTACAGATCCTAGACATATCAACAAATAAAATAGTTGGTAGATTATCCACAAAATTGAAAACTTTTTACAAATACCCTATCAAATCGAAAATAATAGGAATATTTAAATTTGATAATTTCACAGATGAAATTTTATCATGTACTCTGAATGAAATTACACATAAAGCATTTATATATAAATGCCGTTCATACTTTGTAGCATGTGAATTTCTTCATTTATCTTATTAATTACACTGTGCAACAAAATTAAACTTTTTTCGAGTTTTGCAATACCTGTTGGGTGATTCTTATACACTTTGTCATCCGAAAACCGAATCTGAAAGTAGAATTGCTCCATCACGCAACGTTTTCGAAAAATTTTGGTTTTTGTAAAAATGCCCGATTTTGATACGAAACGACGTGTCACGCAAAAACTAAACACGCGAGAAAGTTGAAATTTGAGTCAAGAGATAGAGGGGACTCTCCTCTACATATTCATATAGTCAATTATATTTTTATGTACTTCCTAATAGTTGTAAATGGTTGTTAAAGTTTGAAAATGTGCCGACGCGGGTACTTTGTACGCTCTATTTTTGTATTTATGTGAAAAATCCTTTATCTAGCAGGAATTTACTATACAGGAATGCATTCTACAGACATTTCTGGTAAAGAAACCATTCACGAAAAGTATTTGGTTCCCTTAATGTACGAGAAGGATCAGAAAATGTTAATTGACAGCGTGTGCGCGACGCGTTCGCGCCAGACGGCCATTGCAGCCTTTTCGCGACTCGCCAGGGCCGTCGCTATGCGTAGTCGACGTTGGTACCACTCAAGTATGTCTTTGCTTACTATGCTTAATTAAATACATTTTTTTTTTGTCTTTTTGGGTGCCAATCATTACAAAAGATTATAAAAATACGAGTTATATTCACATTTCATTGTGGAAATGCTTAATAAAGAAAATTGACCGCAGCAATGCGGTGACTGGAAAATTTTATTTTCAGTAATTGTTGTCTTATTTTTGTAATTGTAATACCAATGGACATTCAAGATTCTTCCGATTAAAATAAGTCCAAACACTATGTAAATGGGACTATTTTTATCGATTTTATTGATCGAAGTACATAATTAAGACATAGATCGCTCTATATTAAATCGATAAAATCTCGCGGAAGTGTATAAATCAGCCGGACTGTTTTTGTTATATTCATGACGAAATTATTTTAAAATCAAAACAAGGAATACAATTCCAGCATTAATCTTTCATCAAGATATTTCAACATTGAAAAACGTTACAATGGAAAAGACTTATGTGCGGATGCTTGCTGATTACTGCTGGACACTTATTATTGAAAATCGGGATACCAGGAACAAACGTCAAGCAAGGCGGAAACATTTTTAATTTGTTTACATCAGAAATAGGTAAGTTTTTGTATTCAATTTTCTTTATTAAGCATTTCCACAATGAAATGTGAATATAACTCGTATTTTTATAATCTTTTGTAATGATTGGCACCCAAAAAGACAAAAAAATGTATTTAATTAAGCATAGTAAGCAAAGACATACTTGAGTGGTACCAACGTCGACTACGCATAGCGACGGCCCTGGCGAGTCGCGAAAAGGCTGCAATGGCCGTCTGGCGCGAACGCGTCGCGCACACGCTGTCAATTAACATTTTCTGATCCTTCTCGTACATTAAGGGAACCAAATACTTTTCGTGAATGGTTTCTTTACCAGAAATGTCTGTAGAATGCATTCCTGTATAGTAAATTCCTGCTAGATAAAGGATTTTTCACATAAATACAAAAATAGAGCGTACAAAGTACCCGCGTCGGCACATTTTCAAACTTTAACAACCATTTACAACTATTAGGAAGTACATAAAAATATAATTGACTATATGAATATGTAGAGGAGAGTCCCCTCTATCTCTTGACTCAAATTTCAACTTTCTCGCGTGTTTATTTTTTGCGTGACACGTCGTTTCGTATCAAAATCGGGCATTTTTACAAAAACCAAAATTTTTCGAAAACGTTGCGTGATGGAGCAATTCTACTTTCAGATTCGGTTTTCGGATGACAAAGTGTATAAGAATCACCCAACAGGTATTGCAAAATTTTTTTGGTGTTGGACAGTGTTATTCATTATTATTATTAGTATTTGATTATTAGTTCTATTATTAGTATTATTATTATTAGTTATATTGATTACTTCTTTCTGTTATGTCTAAAGTTTTTAATATGTCTTCAAAAAGAAGTATACTGAAAAAGCGAACTGTGATTCTGGACAGTTCCGATTCCGATTCTGAAAGCGATGAAATTCAGCAACCGCAAACAGTAGCGCCAAGTAAGTAGAAAAAATGATGCATATGTTAAATCTTATTGTAAACATAAAAGTATCATAATCAATGAAATATATAATGGTAAATATACTACACATATATGTTAAATAATAAACGTAACGATACGAATATTATATTTTATGCAATTGTACAGATAAAACTATGAATGATACGTTGACGTCGTTCACTGAAGGACAATTGACACTATTTGTTTCGGCGTCGACCGACGGTCGGAGCAGCCTGCTGCCGGGACCACTCAGATTTGAGCGCGCAAATGAATCCACAGGATGGGTCAATGAGAGGTTGAGACAGAGAGAGAGAGAGAGAGAGAGCGAGGATTAAAGGTGTAACTGCACTTTTAATCGAGTACTCGCAATTACAATGCGCCGTGAGAGGCGCGAGCCGGCGGACGAGCGGAGATCTTGCGCGAGCCAACTTCTGCCGTCGGATCGCGAAGCGGAGATCTTGAACGACACGAAACACGTGCCGTCGCGAGGCGGAAATCTTCGACGCGGACGACGGAAATCTTGGCGCGAAGCAGAAGGCTCGTAACGCGGCGCGAAAGAGCGCGAGAAGAATACGAACGGGTATTTTGAGAGCGCGAGAGATCAGCGAACGGGCGCGAGAACTAATACCGTACGATTAGACGACTGACGAAAGTTACAAGAGCGATGCGAGAGGCGAACATGAAGAGAGCGAGAAGGCACGCGCAGGTGCCTTAAATAACAAGGACCATCGAATGTGGAGCACCGTGATTGGTGCTCCCGAATCGGATAATCCTTGTTTGTCTCGATTTGAAGGATTCAAGCGTTGAAATCCGGTCAATGAGAGCGACACGCGTTCTTGCCGCGTGTTGATATACGAGACAAAAACCGTATGAAACAGCGGTCGCCCGCCAAGACAATAGCCGCCGAATTCCAACGCTTGAATCCTGAACACTATTAAATCGTCAATATATAGAATTAAAATACGAAATAAAACAAATTTTCAATAAATTAGAAGGAATTGAAAGCCTATTAAATAACATAGCAGTTAATACAAATGCGTCTCAAAATATCGTGTGTCATGGCGAGGAGAAGTCTTTCTTAGACCAATTGCCACTGAAATCTGTCCAAGAAATAACGGATTTTGATACCACAATATCAGAAAGTTCTGAAAAATTTAATTCACTGGTTTGTATTCATATAAATCCAGAATAATAAAATCGTAGTGCTGTATTTTTATAACTAATTATTAGGACAATACCATTTTCTAATATTTATCAAATAAATAATCGCATATCTTCTTCCAGGTACAATTACTTTATCTAGTCGGCGGCGATACCAATAACAAAATAATATATAATATGATGAACAAACTAATATCAAACCAAGCGGCAACTTTTTATTCAGGACAGGGAAGAAAAAAAAAATTACCTTTTATAAATTTAAAACCTTATGATGCTGTAACTGGTAAATATACTTATAAATTTTAAGTTTTGTTTAAAAAATATATGATATGCAACATATTTCATTTTTTATTTCACAGTAGCAACAAGAAGAAGGCAGGAGTCTATTACAGACATGGAAATAAAAACCATCCTGTCTCTATTTTTAGCAACAGCTAAATCTAGAATAAAAACTTAATTTTAAATAATTATTTAAAACATATTATATATATTATAACAAATGTACTTTTATATTATATTATATTTTATTTTACTATTTTATCATTATTATTTTTTTATACTTTTATATTATATTATTTTTATACTATACTATATTATGCTGTATTATTTTTTTATATTTTTATAATATATTATGGAAATATATTTTTTCACAATAAAATGTTTTTGTTTATTTAGTAAATATATTCTATGTGTTTCAATGCTTACCTACGATGGAAGTACTTCAGAAAATATATATATCTGTTTGTCGTTACTATACTATTAATAATATGCTTCATTAAAAATAAAGTAGTTAGATTTTTATCTAAACAATATTTTTATCAGAAGTTTATCTCTTGTAATAATTATATGATTTGATACGATTTGACCTTTATAAGTCTAAAAAGTAATGAATCTAACAATATAGGTTCGCATGACTCAGTGAGGAAGCACATCGTCAATTAAACGGTAAGTCCCGAGTTCGAATCCCGCCAGCTGCATAAAAATTTCTTAAATGTAATAAAGGTCCTTTCGAAGACAAAGTGCAATATTCCCTCAAGCAATGCACAGAAAGTAATACATATTCATATTTTCTCATTTTTGTTATAACTTTTTCTTAAATTTGAAAATTTTATTGAATGTTATTTAAATATTAAATTTATATTTTTAAAATATTGGATTCATATTTTTTTAATATTTACCTTATATGTTTTAAATATCTAGTTTATATCCTCTGAATATTTACTTTATATTTTTTAAATATCTCGTTTATATTCTCTGAATATTTAGTTTATATTTTTTAAATATCTAGTTTATATCATCTGAATATTTAGCTTATATTTTTTAAACATTCAATTTATATTTCTTGTACATGTATACAATATTCAGATCCAATATTTTTCTCATATGAAAAAATGTGGCTTAAAAAATATTTTTCTAATATTTGAAAAACATATTTATCTAATATTTTTGTGCTACTAGGGAAGCTGGAAAGCGGAACCAGGCTAACGAAGCAGTTTCCCGGAAGCACATCCCTCACCGTGCAAGCGAAGGACAGGAAGTCACAATTTTCTCGACCGGAGCCGACGAAAAATGCATCTGGACACCATCCCCCGCCGCACCATCGGACCCCCCCCCCCAACAGTCTGAGCGAACATTTAAATGCAGCAAGTAACGAGTAACGATTGCGATAGTGATAGTGAAAGTGAAAAGACACACTGGGTAGAGAGAGAGAGAGCGCGCGAAAAGAGACAAAAGCAGGGAGGAAAGCGTAGTTAAGCGTAGCCCGGACTAGTACTAGTGTTGCGGTATCATTGGCTAAAAAATTAGAAAAATAATGCTAAATGGAATAGCGGCAGCAAGAAAATAGATATTAAATGTAGCAATATAGATGAATAGAACTTGGGTAAAATTAGTATCCAATGTAATTTAATTAGAGTAATAACGGAGAACTCGACTTACAAACAAATTAAACAAGTAGAAAATAAGGGAACGGACAGGGACAAAGTCAGAAATAGCAGGCAATAGTATACTGGTAGACTGCATTAGATTCTTCTGCTTTCATTACCAAATTTAGAAGTAATAAGCGTTTTAAACAAAGATGGTACAATGAAGCACTACCAAGCGTGATTAGAGAATAGTAAAGAAACGAAACTACAGGAATAAGGAAAGAGATTATCAGAGAAAGTACGAGAAAAAAAAAGAATACAAGGGAGCGGATAGGGCAGATACAGGAAGATAATAATAAAATAGGAAATAACCGGGAACCAGCTAACGGAAATATAATAATATAGGAAAAGAAAGTTTAAAACAAACCAGGTAAATACACTGGTAAACACAGCACATACTCACCAGAGAAACAAGTAGTATTAAAATTAAAATTAATACTAAAATTAAAATAAAATAAAACAAAGTCAATGTAGGAAATTATTGGTAATAGGATTGTTCGGAATGACTGCGGGCGCGTTAGCATTCAGTATGGATGTGTGTATGTGTGTGCTCGCGCGTCGTGGCAAAGATTGTAACAGCTCGGTGACAAAGGTACAACGAGAAGACTCGTGTGTTTTATCGTTGCCAGGTGAATTGTTTTAATTGCATAAAAGAAACGAATCGTGGTAATTAGTTACCAGCGAACCGGCGACCCATCAACACGGCATCCGCACACGCGCCTGAATTTATATTAAAAAAACAAATCGAATAAATATAGTTAGTAGGAGTTGGAGAATCTTGACTGTTGAATCCCCTCCTTCCCCTATAAAATTCAGAAGTGGGATAAAGGACTATTTTTTTGGAAATAAGTGCGGTTTTTTTGTGTATAGTCGCTTCATTGACACGCGGTAACTCGAAGTGGTGAATTGTGTATGTGCCGAGTTTAATTGAGTTGGTGGCGAATCCTATAGAAAGACATTTTATTGAGGGTGGAATAGCGAATTGTGCATTTGATAGTCAAGCGTGTTGGCGCATTTTGAAGACTCAGCGACATTAGTATTGACCACCGAAGATGTTGAAGGACTACACCATCAACGAATTGAAGGAATTTTTGCGGGCACGAAACTTGGCAGTTTCAGGATCGAAGGCGGAATTAATCCTCAGGTTGGAGGAATACGATAATAACATTTGGATGGTACTTGCGGCAGAGCGAGAACAACAAGACGAAGAGGAAGAGGACGAAATAGTACAGCTTCGGCGAGATGATGGGGAAATAGAGAGCGAAACCCATATGCGAGAGTTGGAGTTTATGAGAAGAGAGAACAATTTACTCCAGCGCGAAATGGAGCTTCTCCGCCGCGAACGAGACCTAGCGAGGGCTCAAGCTATGGCGAGTCCAATGGGAATCGGAAGTGTAGCGGGTGGTTCCAGTCGGAGTACGTTATCGGCGAACATGAGTATCCGTGCGATTGGCGACCTCCTTTGCGATTTTGACGGATCCGACGGTACCTTTTGGAAGTGGGAGCAGCAAGTACGGCTCCTTCAGACCACCTATGAACTGGACGATAAGGTGGCAAAGGTGTTAATCAGTTCTAAATTAAAAGGACGTGCCGCGAATTGGCTCCATTCGAAGTCGGAACATCTCGTCATGGACGTTGATGTAATATTACGAGAAATGAAAATGATGTTCGACCACCGACCCAGCAAATTGACGTTGCGGAAGGAATTTGAAAGCAGAGTCTGGACGGCGGGCGAACCTTTCTCGGAATATTGCCATGATAAGGTAATTTTGGGAAATCGCGTGCCGATCGCAAGTGACGAATTGATAGATTACCTCATTGACGGTATCGCTGACACGCGGCTCCGAGATCATGCCAGAATATCGCGGTTCCGAACGACTGCCGATCTATTGGAGGCGTTCGAGAAAATTACCTTGGAGACGAGAGGAACTGCCAGCGGCGATAAGAAGTTTTACAAAAGGAGCAGCGATCTACGTGGAAAACCCGAGCAGCCGAAGAAGACGGTGCGGTGTTTCAATTGTGGGGAGGCAGGGCATGTGTCCCCAAGATGTCCAAAACCGAAGAGTCGGGAGTTTGGAGCCTGTTTTGGATGCGGATCGACCACGCATCAATTGAAGGATTGTACGCGACGGGCAGCAAATCAACAAGAGGAGAGCGGTACACGAAGGGAGCCCAGCATCAGGAAGGGGTCCAGCCCGACGACGACGGCAAATATGGTACAACCAGCACTCCCGGCACCGTATCTGCTCTCACTAAGTTATGTTGTGACTGATAGAAACGACCATTCTTGTAAGTATTCGTTGAACGCAATGTTAGATTCGGGATCACCGATTAGTTTTATTAAAAGCGGTTTTGTACCCGTTGAAGCGCGAACTCCGTTGCCAGACAACCTATGTGAATTTGCAGGAATTAACGGTTCACGTATGGAAATATTGGGTCTTTTTGAACGCGAGGTTGAGGTCGAAGGAATTCCTATTAAATTAAGATTTTACGTAGTTCCGGATAATACTATGGCGTTTATGGCGGTATTAGGGCGAGATTTTTCTTCAAATTCCATAATCAGACTGTCATTTGATAACGGGTTCGTAGTATCTCGAAGAGAAAACAAGTCCGCGAACGATGTAGATTCGGCGATCGAGCAAATTTTGAACATTGATTGTATAAGCGAACCGGTTGCGACACCGGAGAAACTTCGAATTAACCCAGAATTGGATTCGGTGGTGGTGGAACAAATCAAAGAGTCGTTCCAATCGGATTATTTACAACTGAAGCAATCCAGTACTGATAAGGCCGATTTTGAAATGAACATAGTTTTGAAACATGACCAACCAATTTGTTTTAGACCGCGACGACTTTCATATGCCGATAGAGAAAAATTACAAGGTCTTTTAGATGATCTCTTAGACAGAAAAATCATTCGCCCGAGCGAATCACCGTACAGCAGCCCGATTGTTTTAGTACGGAAGAAAAACGGGGAAACCAGGTTGTGCGTAGACTATCGGGAATTAAACAAAATCACAATTAAAGACAACTTTCCAAGTCAGTTAATTGAGGACAACATAGATCAATTAAAGAATAAACGAAATTACACGACATTAGATTTGAAGGACGGATACTATAATGTCCGGATGGCGGATCAGGCGATTAAATTTACATCATTTGTCACTCCTATCGGGCAATATGAATTTTTGTTTTGCCCTTTTGGACTGACTAACGCCCCGAAGGTATTCGCACGATTGTTAAAAAATTATTTTGCGACTTGATTAGAGCCCATAAAGTATTAGTGTATTTCGATGATTTTCTAATTGCGACGGAAACTCTCGAGGAACATTTAGAGATTCTGCGAGAAGTTTTCCGAACAGCCGGACGATGTCGGTTACCATTTAAATGGAATAAGTGTGCCTTTGCACAAACCGAAGTTGATTATTTAGGATACCGCGTTAGTATCGAAGGAATTCGACCGAGTGACGATAATATCAAGGCCGTTCTTAATTATCCGATTCCGCGTAACTCAAAGGACGTTTTACGCTTTGTGTCACTAGCCAGTTATTTTCGGCGATTTATACCTGGGTTCTCCATCATTGCTAAGTCATTGTACGACCTGGTCAGGAAGGATGCTAGATTTATATTTGGCGAAAAAGAAAATAGCGCTTTTGAAATGTTAAAAGGTCGGTTAGCAGAAAAACCGATTCTTTCGATTTATTCTCCCACGGCCGAAACCGAGCTTCATTGCGATGCGAGCGCGTCCGGATTTGGCGCAATATTGTTATAGAAGCAAGCAGATGGACGTTTAAAACCAATGGCATATTATAGCCAGCGAACAACACCGGTAGAAGCTAGGTATCATAGTTTTGAGCTAGAATGTCTTGCAGTAGTAAACGCAGTTAAACGGTTCAGAATTTATCTTGCGGGTATTCGTTTTAAAATACTGACGGATTGCGATAGTTTTCGTTTGACATTAAGCAAGCAAAACATAAATCCGCGAATTTCCCGTTGGGCGCTTTATTTACAAGATTTTGATTATGAAATTCATCATAGACCGGGAAACAGAATGAACCACGTTGATGCTCTCAGTCGTTGTCATGGCGTTTTAGTAGTTGAAGGTAATACTTTTGAGCAAACATTGTCCATATGCCAGGATAAAGACCTAGAAATTAGGAAAATCCGAAGCGAATTAGAGCAAGTGGAATCAAAATACTTCGAATTACGTGATGGACTAGTATACCGGAAAGATAAAACTAAAAAATTGTTATTTTATGTGCCGCGTTCGATGGAAGATAATGTAATTCGTACATGTCATGACGATTTGGGACACGTAGGCAAGGATAAGGTTATTCAAAATATTGTAAAATTATATTGGTTCCCAAATTTGCAGCAAAAGGTAAAAGAATATATTTCCAATTGTTTACGATGCATCGAATTTTCACCGCTTAGTGGAAAACAAGAAGGATACCTGCATAGCATCGAGAAGAGAAAAGTACCGTTTCATACTTTGCACTTAGACCACCTTGGTCCGCTCGAAAAAACAGGAAAGGGATACAGACATTTATTAGCGATGTGTGTGTGTGGTGTGGTGGTGTGGTGTGGTGTGTGGTGGTGTGGTGTGGTGGTGTGTGGTGTGGTGTGGTGTGGTGGTGTGGTGGTGTGGTGTGTGTGGTGGTGGTGGTGGTAGACGGTTTTACAAAATTCATCAGACTATACCCTTGTAAATCAACGAGTTCTCAGGAAGTGATAAAGTTTTTAAAAGAATATTTTAGGGTATATAGCAGGCCAAAACGGATAATAACAGACCGCGGTACTGCTTTCACATCAAATAATTTAAAAGAATTTCTGGATAATGAAAATGTCCAACACATTTTAATTGCAGTTGGCACCCCTAGAGCCAACGGTCAAATTGAACGATTTAATCGTGTTATAACACCAATGATGGCCAAACTGTGTGAAGAACCGAGTAAATGGGACAGAGTTTTAGAGCAGGTAGAATTTACTTTAAATAATACAATTTGCCGAGCGACAAAAGAAACCCCTAGTCGTTTGCTTTTTGGAGTCGAACAATTACAGAAACGGAATGATTCCCTACGTTTATTGTTAGAGTCACGTTCGTGCGACGACAGAAATTTAGAAATAATTCGGGAAAAAGCGGCGGAAAATATTAATAAAATACAGGCGGCTAACGAAAAGAATTACAATGATAAGCATAAGGATGCATTGGTTTATAATGTCGGGGACTATGTCATGATTAAAAACACTGACACATCAGCAGGGGTTAATAAAAAATTGATACCCAAATTCAAGGGACCTTATGTAGTTAAAAAGGTTTTAGATCATGATCGTTATGTAATCAGTGACATTGATGGATTCCAGGTAACGCAAATGCCGTACCATGGAGTTTTGTCCCCAGACAACATGCGACGTTATAAAACGATATGATCGTTAAGAATTTGTTATGTTGATAGCGATAAGAATGTATATTTTATATTATATTTCATATTATAATGTATTTATCAAAAATATGTACATAGTAAGTAGCAACTAAGGAAGCGAAATATTGTATTCGGGTTAGCCGGGACGGCTAACAGGTCAGGATGGCCGAACTGTAGGAAGGTATTGGTAATAGGATTGTTCGGAATGACTGCGGGCGCGTTAGCATTCAGTATGGATGTGTGTATGTGGGTGCTCGCGCGTCGTGGCAAAGATTGTAACAGCTCGGTGACAAAGGTACAACGAGAAGACTCGTGTGTTTTATCGTTGCCAGGTGAATTGTTTTAATTGCATAAAAGAAACGAATCGTGGTAATTAGTTACCAGCGAACCGGCGACCCATCAACACGGCATCCGCACACGCGCCTGAATTTATATTAAAAAAACAAATCGAATAAATATAGTTAGTAGGAGTTGGAGAATCTTGACTGTTGAATCCCCTCCTTCCCCTATATCAAGTAAATTAAAATACAGAAAGTATAGAAAGTATAGATTATTATAATAGTAGTAAAAGGAAACAGTACAATAATTAGAAATATAATAAATTAATAATTAATCGGGCTAATTAGTTTTCCGAAGTACGAAAAGGAAGATTCAAAAAATAACAAAATATTAGAAGACAACGATCTTGGGATAGCAAGTGTAAACTCTGCGGAGTATGTGAATGTGTACATTGGTTTTGAAGCATTATAGAATTAAACAATTATAGAATTAAACAATTATAGGAAACCGTAGGGATAATTCCACTGTTAACCATACCGTTCCACAATTAAGCCGATAAGGTAGAAAACTGGAGATTCGAAAGGTAGTAGTAGACAAATCTTAATACAGAGCACTATTAGATACCTCTTTACAAAACAACTCTAAGAACAGAAGGGTGATAATACACACTAGTAATTATATATGTAGGAACAGGATTTTTATAGATAGAAAGTATCTGCCCTTTATTTGTAGAAGTGTCGAAAATTACAATAATATCGCGAGAGAAGAACAAATAAACGTATCCGTATTCGTGGTCCTTTAAACATAAGCCGTAAATCGTAATCGTAATCGTTAATCCTTTATCGTAAGCCGTGAGTTGTAATCGTTCTAATCGTTAATCGCGTTCTCGTGATACTCTTGTTGATCGCGTTTTCGTGGTATTGTCGTTTATCGCGTTTCCGTGGTTCCGACCGTATCGTCGCGTTTTTCCAAAAGACGTCCGGCATTCGACGATCGGGTGCGCGACGCTTGTTTATGACGCGAGGGCAACGACCCGGTCAGCTGATGGCCTTCACAGCTGATGCGATCATTCCCACACTCGGCCGTCCTGCATCGATATCTGCCCTCAGATATCTTCCTCCTCTTCCGCTCTCGTCGTCACCAGGTGATGGTTGCTTCGCCTAACGCGTGTCATCTCGCGCGGTCCCTGGTACTCGCCGACCACTTTCCACCCTGGTCCGGCCTGGGTGCGTTGCACGGAGGCTAGGTCCCCCTCGTGGTGCACGGTGGCCCTTTTCCATCGCCGGTCGTCCTGCCGATTGGCCTCGTCTCGTTCGGAAGAGGGGAGGCTTCTTGGCCGCTGATGAACCGACTCGTTATCGTTTATAGCGATCCGCGTCGTGTCTCCGACCTTCCGAATCGCGTTTCGCCTGTAATCACGGTCAGGCGTTTCGTTCTCGTCGCGTATTTTCGTGTTATCGACGTGGGAAACGTCCATCGTGTCGCGTGGAGGTTCGTGCCGTATGTGCAAGACTTCGGGGACGCTGGCCGGTGACCGTGACACCAACGTCATCACGCCGTTTTTCACCGACCACTCCGCGGTGCCGATGAAATCGAAACCGAGTAGCACCCCGTATTCTAGGACGGTATTTCCTACGACGCGCAGCGTAGCCTCCCGTATTTCCCCGTCGACGACTATTTCGGCCCTGAATTTCCCCAACGTACTGCAGCGTTCCGCGCCTACCCCGCGTAAATACTATTTTTCGTGCGTTAACGGCGGTGCCCCGACTTCACGGTATACATCCTCGCGAATCAGCGACACGTCGCTACCCGTATCGAGTACGGCGACCGCGGCGCGTCCGTTGACGCGAATGTCTTTGCGACATTTACTCCCGGTGGAAGCCGCGACGGCGAGGACGTCTTTCACGGGTGGTTTCTTAGGGCATTCGCGCGAGATGTGGCCGTAATCGTTACAATTTAAGCATTTACGACCTCGGTTTTGGGCGGGGCAGCTCGCTGCGGGGTGTCCTCGATCGCCGCAGTTGGTGCATCGCCCCAGCGTGGCGCTCGCTGTGTTGGTGGGCCTGGGTGCCGGCGCTGCAGTTTCTCTCCTGGTCGTTGCGTTCGTAGCTGTCGTCCGGATCGCGATCTTCCCGAATGCCTCCAATAGATCCGTCTTCGTCCGGAACCGCTGCAGCCGGGCCTGGTCTTGGAGGACGGGATCGGGTATCCCGTCTATAACGCAGTCGATCAGCTCCTCCTCCTCTATGGACACGCGGGTTGCCAGGATCACCTTCTGGTGGAGGTAATCGGCGAAGGACTCTCCTCGTTGCCACGTCCTTCCCTCGAAGAGTCGCCTTGCCTGCAGCCGGTTGGGCCTGGAGTAGAACATAGAGCCCATCTGCTCCAGCAGCATGTCGATCGGCATCCCCATGTGTTCCGGTCTGGAGTGGAACCAGTCCAGTACCTTTCCTCGGAGCCTGGAAACTATCAGGATGCGGCACGCGTCGTCTCGCAACCCGTAGGTGTCGCGCAGCAGCCGGAGTTGCCTCGTCCACGTCTCGAAGGTGCCTTCCGTCGCGTCAAAGTAGCTGAGCAAATCCGCGATGGCCGTGATGCCCATGCGGAGGGGCTCCGTTACCGTGCCTGCTGCCGTGGACTGCTGTTCGCTGCAGCCCTGCGTTTGCCGTAGAAATTCCAGCTCACGTCTGGCCAGTTCGGCTTCCCTGACAGCCATCTCCTTCTCCCTTTCCAACAGCCCGAGCCGAAGCTGCAGGAGTTGCATCTCGGTGGCTGGCGTATGCACGTGGGGCGTCGGCGTAGATTTGCTGTCTCCGGTGCCCGGCGGGTCGTACGGCCCGAAGACGTCGTCCTCTCCAATTCCGTGCTCCAGAAGCCTTGCCACTAGCTCGTTCTTCGCACCGCTCGTGGACAGCACGCGCCTCCTCAGGATCTCCTTCAGTTGTACCGTGGTGAGGCCTTGTAGCGTTCGGTCGTCCATCTCGTCTCGAACTGGCACACACTCGCGACTCTAATCCCGATACCGTTTCGCGATGTACTGCACTTTCCGACACGTATACACCGGTCGCTGTTTATCCCGGACGAGCCCCCAATTGTAGGAACAGGATTTTTATAGATAGAAAGTATCTGCCCTTTATTTGTAATATCACGAGAGAAGAACAAATAAACGTATCCGTATTCGTGGTCCTTTAAACATAAGCCGTAAATCGTAATCGTAATCGTTAATCCTTTATCGTAAGCCGTGAGTTGTAATCGTTCTAATCGTTAATCGCGTTCTCGTGATACTCTTGTTGATCGCGTTTTCGTGGTATTGTCGTTTATCGCGTTTCCGTGGTTCCGACCGTATCGTCGCGTTTTTCCAAAAGACGTCCGGCATTCGACGATCGGGTGCGCGACGCTTGTTTATGACGCGAGGGCAACGACCCGGTCAGCTGATGGCCTCACAGCTGATGCGATCATTCCCACATATAATTAAAACAAAAGAGATAGTAGGAACCGGCGTGACCGGCGGCGGACTAGCAAGCGATACAAGTGGAACTGACTTAGCAGGAAGGGTCACGCGGTATCAGGCGCAGCGAAAACATGAATTAGCGCCGACAAAATGGCCGAGCGTAATCGTGCACCCGAAATGCACATTTTTATTAATTACAAGTAAACTAGAAGGAATCTGTGATCCAAATTGTGAACGCGGCACTTTTTCGGCACGACCTACATTCTGGCACCAAAATTTCGGGGTTAAAATCCCGAAATTAAAAGATAATTTTCAATACAAAAAAATTAAAAATCTAAACAGAGGAATAGCTAAAAGCAATAACATTCAGTGCAAATCTGAAAACGGTTTTCAAATAACTCGAAAAACAAAGGCGTGCGAGGTAAAGCAAGGTAAACGAATAACGGCTTCGGCAGTTGAGCTCGTGTATGAATATATAGAATATACAGCATACACAGGCCAAATATTTGGTAAAACAAGTCAGTGGAGGCCAAGCTCGAAAAAGTGTACGCGTAGGTCACAGAATAAAAGTAAGGACAATCCGGGAGATCACGAAGAAGGAGAAACCCAAAAGAAACTTATATTTCTTTTTGCAAAAACAGAACAGAAATAGCCGCATACGACCTATTAGAGGTGGAAGCCGTGTATATAAAAACAGCAACGGTTAACCAGCCCCGGGGGTTACTCCAGTTTAGACTCGCGAGGTCACCCAAAAACTCGCAACAATAAACGTGTAACGGAAGTCGAAACGCGAGGGGGGATCTATAGAGGGAAGGTCGGAAGAACGCGAAACGGAGAAATTCAAATTAGAGCGACTCGAGACCTTCTAGGAGACAGTTGAATTTTAACGTAGCTAAGCTAATTTTCAGTTCATTGCATACTATAGTGAAGTGATATCTGGGAATTATGGCAGTGTAAAAGAACTAACGGGTGAAAATAAGTGAACAAATAGACACTTAGATAAGGGAGACGGTTATTTAGTTAACTTAAAGAACAAAGAACAAATAGTGAAAAAGAACAAAAAACGTGAAATGGGGATACGAAGGGGATAAACTTGAACTTAGGGGTTCCACTCCCGGGTTTCCCCCTGTTAGGCGATAATTAATAGTGTAAATAACAATTTAAGCTATGATTATCTAACCAAATCAAATTAAATAAAAAGAAAGAGAGATATAGGCAGAAATAGGAAATAGAAATAGGATAGTGAAGTACAAACCAAAAATTAAGAGATACATAGATAGAATAAACAAAGTAGAGTTAAATAAATTAAATAACTTAATTAATTTTAGAATTTAAAAGTAACGGGGTATATACATATATACAATTTAACATTCCGAAATCCGAATAGGCGGAGGCAGGAGTTAAAAGAAGGAAAAATTAACCTAATTAATAAATACTAGGACAATCAACAAATTAGGTAACATAGAATATAGCGGCTGTAAATAATTAAATAAATAAATAAATAGAGCTGAAAATATAGAAAATCCAGAATTAGCAAGAATAGAATAGAAGAAATAAGAGTAAAAGTTGAGAACGAGAGACTAAGTTCGAATGTTACAACAAATTATTAAATTGTTTAAACATTCGAACTTAGACTCAAAACGGTGAAAACCACCGAGCAGAGGTAATATAGTAAGTCCTTAGGGCATACAAGCTGGAAAACCTAAAAATAATAACACTAAATAAATAGATTAATTAGTAAATAATAAATAATTAGTAAATAGGTAGTGTAAATATAAATAGGTACAGTGAATAGAGTAGAGTAGTAGGTAGGTTAGATAGCTAGTAAGCGGAATAAATAGAAAAACTCAGATAAAGTTAACAGAAAAGAAAAGAAGAATAGGGTAAGACTAGTGAAGTGAAGTGAAGATAAGCGAAGTCAAAGATCACCCGAACTATACGGAGGTTAGTGGGATCTGTTTCCCCGTCGATTCGGCGTTCGGCGGAGTGTTGGCGTACAGTATGGGCTGGCACGACCGGGGGGCGGGAGTGCCGAAAGAAGACGCATGGGGTTGGGGTTTGCAGACTCTCATAAAAGATTATCAACAGAAGAGTCTCAAGTCAGTAGTCATCCCTAGAGGCACAGGTAATGTTATCATGGCGGCAGGGTTCAGTTCCGGGACCATGCTGTACTACGGCAGTGCCGATCCTCCAGTCACCGGTATAAACCAACACTACCTTGAGAGAGCGATAGGAGTCAAGGACCCAACATTTAAGGGGAGGTTAAAAGGAAGAGGGGGAGTATCAGCGCCCGATGCTGCCCCGAGGTCCCCAACATCAAGGACGAACTGAGAACGAAAAGGATGTTGGAGTTAGAGAGGGAAAAAGAGGTGCTGAGTGCGGTCCGCCCGGCGGAAGAGAGAATATATCAGAATTTCGAAGATCCAGACTGGCAGGTTCCGATCAAGATAACGGATCCGCAGATAACAACAGTGAGCGGGAAAGTGATAGCCACCCCATCTGGGGTAGAAGAACATGGGCCAAAAGAAGCCCAACAGCAGCTCGAGTCTGCCGCTATGCAGAGGAAGGAGTAGATTGGGGGGAAACACCCCCAATCTACCCGGAATGGGTGTGGAGCAAGCATCTGTTTAGGATGAAGATGGAGGAAAAATTGAAAGATCTCAGGATGGAGTTCGGAGTTGATTTGGATTGTGGATGTGGCACACCGGCATGGGAGGTGGACTACGATGAGTTCATGTTACAGAACCTGAAATATAGGTTGGGACCCCATGAATGTAGCGGGTGCGTCATTGGGAACTTAGTAGGAAAAGATTACCAGCGATAGTTTTCTCACTAGGACACCCGGTGAAAACAGATTTGGAGCAGGTAGAAGGGGTGAGGGGGACGAAAAGACAAACTTGATCCGATCGACTTGAAAATTTATAGGGGGCTATTTTCGAGGATGACGAGCAAGTAGGGGGTAAAAGGGAGAAATCTTCTTCCCCTTGCAAACCATTTCCCGACCCCCCCCCCCCCTTCGGAGATATCGAGGATAGGAGGGTCGTTTTTGGGAGTTGGAAGGGAGCAGTGTACATTACTCGGTAGGTGTGGCCAAGACCTATCCAACGAGCCCTTGAACGCGCAAATCGGAGCAAGTTGAAAAATTTGTAAGAGGAAAAGTAATTTTTCTAACTTTCTAAGCGTATACGAACCTAACTGTTTCAACTTTGTGAACTTTTACGTATTTGAAACTGTTAAATATACGAGGAAATAGTGATATTAAAAAAAAAAAGGGTTAGGGTTAGGGTTAGGGTTAGGGTTAGGGTGAAAGTGAGGATTTCAGGATTTGAAAGTGCGCCGCCTCTATACGGAGGTGGTGCGGTCTATAGCCCTGTATGGGGCCCCCGTATGGCACCGCTCGCTCGGGGCCAGCACGCCTAGCCGCAAACTCTTAGAAAGAGTGCGGCGGCGGCTGGCCCTGCGGGTCATACGGGGGTACCGCACCATCTCCACCGAGGCGGCGGGACTCCTCGCCGTGATTCCACCCTTCACTGTGGTGGCGGCGGAGCGGGCGAAGCTATACCACATCGCCCGCTCCTTCCGCCGCCCGCCGGGGGTGGAACTCACGCGCGAGGAGGAGGAGGAGCTCGAGGGCCAGAATCGCCAGGCCCGGACGGAAAGTTTATCGGAGTGGAGGGCGATGCTAACGCCCTCCACACGTCCGATTGTCCGGGCCCTCCTGCCCATATTTTATATATGGTGCAGGAGGCGGGGAAGGTTGACCTTCCGCCTCACGCAGGTGCTCTCCGGCCACGGTTGCTTCGGAGAGTACCTGCACAGAATGGGGCGGGAGCCGACTGCGCAGTGCCACCACTGCGGCGAAGATGTGGACACGGCGCGGCACACTCTGGAGGAGTGCCCAGCCTGGGCCGAGCCGCGCCGTGTCCTTAGAGCCGCGGTGGAAGGGTGGGACCTCTCGCTGTCGACCGTGGTCGACCACATGGTCGACAGCGTGAGGTCGTGGAAGGCGGTGGCCTCCTTCTGCGATGATGTTATCAAGCAGAAGGAGGCCGCCGAGCGGGCCCGGGAACGGGACCCGGGCTCCGCGAGGAGGGTGTGGGCGCGGGGACGACCCCCGCGCCGACGTGTGCCCCCCCGGAGGGGGGCGGAGAGGGTAGGGAGGGCGCGGGGGTCTCCCCCGCGCCAACGTGTGCCCCCGGTTGTGGGGGGCGGAGTGGGGCTGGCGCGGGGAGTTTCCCCGCGCCCTGTTACGCCCCCACAACTGGGGGCGGTGTACTTGGGGGCCCGGGGTGTGAGCTGACCCGGGCCCCCGGGGGGGAGCATAGCTCCCCCCGTGATAGGCCGACACCCCCGGGTTATTTTCCCGATGTAGGGGGGTGTCGGTCCGTCCCTCCCCGATTGGGGAGGGGGATCCGTGGGGGGTATTGGGTGAGGAAGGGTCGGGGCGTGCCGGATCACGCCTCCGACGGCCCTTCCTTCCGGTGGCGGCGTCTTCTTGCCTCGGCCGGGGCTGGTTCCTTCGGGATACCGGCTCCGAGCGGGGCACGAAGACTCCGGGAGCTGTGGGTGGACCGAGCTGGGGCTCGGGAAGCCCAATCCGAAGGCTCCAGGGATGGGGACACCGGGCGGGTCCCTCCGCCCGGGGTCTTATAGCGTAGGCAGTGGGGGAGGCTAACCCCTCCCCCGGGGTATGATGATAGCTGGGAGGTGTCCTGTTGAGTACTCGCGTGATCCAGGCACCTCCCGTGTAGCTTAGGTGGGCGTGAGGTTTTAGTGGGTAGTCTCCGGGGGCTTCACCCCCCGGAGAGAATCCCACATAACCCCGGCTTCCCCCAGGAAGTCGGGGTATGTATAAAACATTTCCTCACGATAAAAAAAAAAAAAAAAAAAAAGGGTTAGGGTCCCATATTTCATCGGGGGCCCGGGGTGTGAGCTGACCCGGGCCCCCGGGGGGGAGCATAGCTCCCCCCGTGATAGGCCGACACCCCCCGGGTTAGTTTCCCGGTGTAGGGGGGTGTCGGTCCGTCCCTCCCCGATTGGGGAGGGGGATCCGTGGGGGGTTTTGGGTGAGGAAGGGTCGGGGCGTGCCGGATCACGCCTCCGACGGCCCTTCCTTCCGGTGGCGGCGTCTTCTTGCCCCGGCCGGGGCTGGTTCCTTCGGGATACCGGCCCCGAGCGGGACACGAAGACTCCGGGAGCTGTGGGTGGACCGAGCTGGGGCTCGGGAAGCCCAATCCGAAGGCTCCAGGGATGGGGACACCGGGCGGGTCCCTCCGCCCGGGGTCTTATAGCGTAGGCAGTGGGGGAGGTTAACCCCTCCCCCGGGGTATGATGATAGCTGGGGGGTGTGCTGTTGAGTACTCGCGTGATCCAGGCACCTCCCGTGTAGCTTAGGTGGGCGTGAGGTTTTAGTGGGTAGTCTCCGGGGGCTTCGCCCCCCCGGAGAGAATCCCACATAACCCCGGCTTCCCCCAGGGAGTCGGGGTATGTATAAAACATTTCCTCACGATAAAAAAAAAAAAAAAAAAAAAAAAAGGGTCCCATATTTCATATATGGTGCAGGAGGCGGGGAAGGTTGACCTTCCGCCTCACGCAGGTGCTCTCCGGCCACGGCTGTTTTGGAGAGTACCTGCACAGAATGGGGCGGGAGCCGACTGCGCAGTGCCACCACTGGGGCGAAGATGTAGACACGGCGCGGCATACCCTGGAGGAGTGCCCTGCTTGGGCCGGGCCGCGCCGTGTCCTGAGAGCCGCAGTGGGCGGGTGGGACCTCGCGCTGTCGACCGTGGTCGACCACATGGTCTGCAGCGTGGGGTCGTGGAAGGCGGTGGCCTCCTTCTGTGAGGACGTGATGTCCCGGAAGGAGGCCGCCGAGCGGGCCCGGGAACGTGACCCGGGTTCGGCCAGGAAGGTGTGGGCGCGGGGGTCTCCCCCGCGTGAACGTGTGCCCCTGGTGGTGGGGGGCGGATTGGGGTTGGCGCGGGGAGTTCCCCCGCGCCCTGTTATGCCCCCACCTTTGGGGGCGGCGAACTTGGGGGCCCGGGGCGTGAGCTGACACCCGTGATAGGCCGACACCCCCCGGGTTAGGGGTGTCGGTCCGTCCCTCCCCGATTGGGGAGGGGGATCCGTGGGGGGATTTGGGTGAGGAAGGGTCGGGGCGTGCCGGATCGCGCCTCCGACGGCCCTTCCTTCCGGTGGCGGCGTCTTCTTGCCTCGGCCGGGGCTGGTTCCTTCGGGATACCGGCTCCGAGCGGGGCATGAAGACTCCGGGAGCTGTGGGTGGACCGAGCTGGGGCTCGGCAAGCCCAATCCGAAGGCTCCAGGGATGGGGACACCGGGCGGGTCCCTCCGCCCGGGGTCTTATAGCGTAGGCAGTGGGGGAGGTTAACCCCTCCCCCGGGGTATGATGATAGCTGGTAGGTGTCCTGTGGAGTACTCGCGTGATCCAGTCACCTCCCCTTTAGCTTAGGTGGGCGTGGGTTTTTAGTGGGTAGCCTTCTGGGGAATTTTCTCCAGGGGTAGTCCCACATAACCCCGGCTTCCCCCAGGGAGCCGGGGTATGCGAAAAGCATTTTCCCACGGTAAAAAAAAAGGGGTTAGGGTTGTGGAACCCCCGATTAATCGTGGGTTCCACTCTCATTCCCCTGGAAAAAAGGAGAATGGGGTCATAGTAAATGGTGTAAAGAGGTTGGCAACTCTGAGACCTGTAGAGAATAAGCCAAAGTACTCGTTTCTGAACGGGGTCCAGCGCGAAAGGTCACGAGGTTATGCAGTCCGAAAGGTTTCCGGTGGTGTGCTCGCGCAGTATTTCCCAGAGGACGGCGAGCAGTACCCGGAATCTCCTAGACCGGGTAGTCCCCCACGCTGTGTATCTAAGTGACTGGAGTAACGCAGGATGTTGAAAAATTGACGTGGGGTGTAGAGTAAGTGCAAGGCCAGGGCGTTGTGGGGAGACCACACGACCCCGAGCTGTTGTGGCGCTGGTGCGAATAAAAGGGGACCCCTCCTACCTGCAAACACAGGCGCCTACCGGCCACTTGGGGAGCAATCCCACAGCGGAGGGAAGAGCGGTCGAGCTACACGCAGCTGGTGGCGTCCTCCCACCTGGGAGGAACACACACCGTCTAGGGTTAAACCCTGTTCTCGGGAGCGTAAAGGAGCTACGGTCTCGGGAGATATCTAGACTTGGTCAGCACGTCACCCGTTAATTCTGGGAGTGTCGGAGGTACCAGTCGTTGACATAGGACGGTCTATGCCCTCTGCTTCTTTCGGGTGTTCTTGCAGGTGATCAAGAACACGTCCACTTTCTTCCCTTCTTTTACATATGGTGGCAACGATAGAAATACTCCATATGCTTACATTGTGTGCACATTGCGAAATTGATACGTAGGGTAATACAGGTGGAATTGTGGTAGTGTTTGCAGTGATTACGGCACGTCAAGATGTTTAAGCGTCGCATGGGAGGATATCCTCCGCAGCATGAGGACAGGCTACAGTTCGGCGGTACCGCTGGATATGTGGACGACATGGTTTTGAGACTCGAGGAAATTCGGGCTCAACTGCGGGGTGAGGTCTACGTCTCCGATGATGAGGATCCTTTCGATCCAAATATGCCCGTCAGAGTGATACGGGCTACGGGGTGGACGAGCGAGGGTGGGTCCACGTCTGCCAGGACCGACTCCGGGTGTATCGAGAGGGACAACAGTATCCCAGCAGTAGTAGGAGAAACCTCGGCCGAGGGGGTGAGCCTTTGGGACATAGAAACGAATACCCTGTAAGGGGCGAGGGTAAGGACGAAGATCTTCCGTTTTTCAGAGGTAACTTAGGGGAAATGTCAGAGCAGATTCTAAAGGTGGCGGCGGAGCAGAAACCAGACGACCAGGCAGAGTGTGATCGGCTAAGAACCTGGATAATGTATTCAGGGGCTGGAGTGGCGCCACCCACGTATATCAATCGGCGCCCCTTAACGAAGTGGGAAGAGGTGGGGAACCGACTAGCCCCTGTGGATGAAGCCAGAGGTAAAAAAGATGGTGAGAGGAGGGGAAGGATAATCACAAATTCGGTCGGGGAGAAAGAGAGAGGAATGGACGGGCATACCCGCCCGAACAGGGCCTTGGGAATGCGCGCCAGCGCTATGGCAGACAGAGTGAAGGGTGATCCAATGAGGGTGATGGGCGTACTCGGGGCTGGTGGTAATAACCGTAAGTGGGCTATCGAGGTTGCAAGGGCTATCCTCAGCGGAGGGATAGGGGAAGGTACGCTACGCAACTGGGCTGCTAGGGCCCCAGCGTGGGTCGGGACAGATCGCCGTCAGTTTGCCGAGCAGGTGAAGGACGCGGTCGAGCTGTGGGCGAATGGCAAAGGAGGACTGGAAGACCACGAGAATGGTAGCGAAGCTGGAGAGGCAAGGACTCTGGGAAGGAGTATGGAAGGGGTGCCTACTACGGATCATGGTAAGCGGTGGGATGGGGATGTGGCCCGCGCGCGCGATGCCTTTCCAAGGATGTTAATCTCCAGCCCTGTGGCTGCAGGCATACGCGCGGGTGGGTGTGTCCATTCTGCTTGTTCGCCGAAGTGTCCGGTGACGAGGTACCTAGAGTAGTGGAATACGGCGGGAGGGCTTGCCGGGAGTATGCACCGGGCAAGCTGAGGGAACGTCTCTCAAGTGGCTCGTTAAACTCAGGATGGTCGGAAGCAGCGGCAGCGGTCCTACCCATATTCCTGCCGATACCGATGCTAGTTCAGACGGATACGGGGCAGTTTTACTGCAAAAAGCGTGCGACGAAAAGGTGTTCCATCCCGTTCATTATATGAGCAAAAAAACTACAGATGCAGAAAGAAAGTACAGCTCGTATGAATTAGAATTGTTAGCGATAGTAAGAGCAGTGCAGAAGTTTCGGGTGTACCTATTAGGATTAGATTTCGCAATAATTACTGATTGCCAAGCGGTGCAAAAGACTCTGTATAAGAAAGATTTGTGTCCGCGAGTTGCGAGGTGGGCGTTGACTCTCGAAGAGTTCCATTATAAAATTAAACACCGATCGGGTGAACGTCTGAAACACGTTGATGCGCTAAGTAGATATCCGGTGTTTATCGTGGAAGATAGGATGCACGAAATTATCCGGAAAACACAAAACGAAGATGAACGCATTCGAGCCATAAAACAGGTATTGGAAAGGGAAGCGTACGAGGACTATTTAATAGAACACGATTTATTGTTAAAGAGATACGGTGATAAAACTGTTGTAGTACTACCAGCGAGTATGTTTGTAGATACTATTCGACGAGTGCGTGAGAATGGACATTTTGGAGTGAAGAAAGTTGTAGAGCAAATTAAGGAAGAATTTTATATCCCGAATTTAAGCGAGCGAGTAGAAAGAGTAATTAGCTGTTGCGTACCGTGCATATTAGCCGAAAAGAAAAAAGGTAAAAAGGAAGGGATGCTCTCCCCCGTTCCCAAAGGAGACACACCATTATGCACTTATCATATCGACCACCAAGGCCCGATGGTATCGACGGGAAAAAATTATAAGTATATATTAGTCGTAGTAGACGCTTTTGCTAAATTTGTATGGATTTACCCAACGAAGACGACAAATACAGCGGAAGTACTAAGTAGGTTGGTCGCGCAACAAAAAATTTTCGGAAATCCGAAGCGTATTATTTCTGATAAGGGAACCGCGTTTACGTCGAAAGAATTCAAAGAGTATTGTGCGTCGGAGTCCATCGAACATCATACGACCACAACGGGTGTACCACGCGCGAATGGACAAGTTGAGCGCGTTAACCGTACCATTATTCCGGTGTTGACAAAACTCTCGTTAGATAACCCCGACCATTGGTACAAACACGTCGACCGGTTGCAACGATGTATAAATAGCAGTTTTCAGCGTGCGGTGGGTATGACCCCATTTGAGATACTTTTTGGTGTCAAGATGCGACAAAAAGAGGATGTGAGAATTCTTTCGCTTATCGAACAAGAAACCGTTGAGATGTTCGATGCGAACCGTGATAGTTTGAGGCGTGCAGCAACCGAAAATACTGTTAAGATTCAAGAGGAAAATCGTCGCGGCCATAACCGAAAATGTAAAGAAGCGGTTAAATATAAAGAAGGGGATTTAGTAGCGATCCAAAGGACGCAGTTTGGAACTGGACTAAAAATTAAACCGAAATTTCTAGGGCCGTACAAGGTTGTAAGAGATAAACGGAATGATCGATATGAAGTCGTGCGGATTGGTGAAACTGAAGGGCCGAGAATAACATCGACCGCGGCCGATTATATGAAGCCGTATCTGGGTACATCTTTGGGGTCCGAAGATTTGCAGGATGGCCGAGTGTGGGATGCCTAGATTCCAGGAAAAAACAGGCGAAACGCGCTTCCCGCGAAAAACAGGCGAAACGCGCTTCCCGCGAAGAACAGGCGAAACGTGGATTCACAGAAAAAACGGACGAATAACGTCGAGACAAAAGACGAGCGAACAACGTCGACAAAAAATGCGAAGGAGAGACGATCAGGGGAGTCTCTCGTCGGCTGTCGCCGTGTACGGTTGTGTCGTTGTACCGATATCTTTGTTCCGTCATTTTATTTTTCTCATTAAATATAGTATATGTTCGTTACGAGTCGGCTCATTAATTGATACCTGCCCACGTAGATCGACTACTTAATTCGATCGCAACATCGTGCAAAATAGGGAAATCCTATTTAAAAAAATATTCCATGTGCCCGTTGCTCTCACCCTCCCGAGTAGCGCCTGGGCACGCGAGAAGATTCGAGCAACGAACAGGGAACCTTTATATCCTGAAAATCCTAACTAAAAGAAACCGTTAGATTGTGTACGAGCTAATTTTTTTCTTTTCTGCAAAAAGACTCTACTTGAAATTCAAAATATAATCTCAATTTATAAATAAAATATTTAATTATTGAAAAAACTAATCGACATTTTTAATTGTCGAGCAAAGAAACAAAATAATTGTCGACTTAGAAAAATTTTTATTCGCTGCAATTATTTATTTACAATCTTTAAGGAAATATTAAAAAACCCTCGGACGATCCTTTCTACGAAGCAAAGTTTCGAAACAATGGAAAGATTACTCTGCTAAATGTAAAGTACGCGTGAAAATAATACAGGTTAAATTGATGTGCGTATTTGCTTTGTCTCGAGGATCTATCCGTCGCGAATCGTCTTTTTGTACGTGGGGATCTAGTGCCTCCGAGCAATTCAAACTAATTTTAAAATACGTTTTTTATTTAATTTTAAATAAATTTTAAAAATAAATAATTATCTTGATAATAAAAAGCGACTCTAGTTTCTTCATATTCGAAATTACGGAAGATTCTTATCTTCTCGAAAATTAGTGATTCCATTATCGAAATTTCTTTACTCATAAAAAGAAAACGCGGTGCACAAAAAGGCCCTACCTAGCTAGGAAACAGATTACTACCCGCGGAAATGGCTGGCGTTTCCACGGTCACCGTACTCGTCAAAATCAACCACTAATCAAATATAGCAATAAGAAAGACAATTGTTTGTTCACTTACTACTTGTTGAGAGGACGAGAAGCTACGTTAGAGTCCTGAAATCAAAAGAAGAAACAAAAAGATATTAAAATCAATTCGTATAATTCCATGGGGATATAAAAAGAGTCAGTTTAAATTATTTTCAAAATAAAAATAGCAAAGCTGTGGAAACGAATCGTTGCCTCAAATTGTTAACTTATATCTTTATCATATGAAAAATTTATTCAGCGTGTTTAGTCTGTACAATTTTTCATTAATAATTTTATAAGAAAATATGCAATAAAATAGTTTAATTGGGAATATATGTCTTGTTACTTACATTCTCTCTCCCCTTGAAGAAAGCACGACACGATGGCTCTCGATCTTAGCTATCGATGTCGTCATTGGTCATCGTGGTAAGAAGCCTCAGGCATTCAAATAGACAGCCTCGAAGAATTCTGTAACACAAAGAACAAAGTTTCATTACAGGCTTAGATAAAAAAGTTGAAAAAATTTACTTTAACTTTTTTCTTCGCAATTCCGACCAATACCAATTTTTTCAACATTTCGTTTACCCGTTACTTAGTAAACTAAGTCATTTAACGTGACAAGAAATCTCAACTCATTTTGTTCAATTTTAAGAAAATTATGCGATTTTTATATGTGGGCAATTACTTTTGGCCGGTAGGGTATATTGCTGAAGATATAGCACAGGGGAGTATTGTAATAAAGAAAATCATAGTTGGTATGATTTGGCGCTTCACAATCCCTTATTATTAAGCCAGTGTTTCGTTGCGTAGCAACAGTAAAATATACTTCGCTCGTGCTACGGATACCTAATGATTCAGCAGAAGCAAATGCAAACGACGTCTACATTTAAATGGTGGAAATAGTGTTTATGGAGTACAATGCCAGGGAAATATAGTTTTCAATTATTCATGAGCATAAACATCTTTACGCATACATACAGGGTGTTGCATTTAAGTGGAAATGGTGGAAAATATCTGACACATATTTCTGTATCTGCAGTGGTCCGTGTCCAGGGTGCGAAACAGATCTGAGCAAAGGGTGTACAGCTGGGTAAGGAGGTCAAAGGTGTTCTCAAACCAAATGGATTTTGCAATGGGTTATTCGATCAATTGTCCAAAGAAAATACTTTGTGCCAATTTTCATCCCTGTATGTCGACAACGTGAGTAGTAATGGGGTGACAAAGAAAATCAGGTTTTTCCGTAAAAAATTTCTCTTATCCACTCCCATTGAAAATTCAGAAGAAAAAGGCATATTTGAGCTATTAGAATGGACATCTATGAATTTTCTATGAATATTTTTAGCTTGGAAACAGAATTTTACAAAATAAAAAAAATGTTGGAAAAATATCAAAACGCACTATTTCTCACTTCTTCGATGCCCGTACAAGTACCATATTCATATGACTCATATAATTAATTTCTTAGATGGACACTATATCAAATTCTAAATAATATGCATATATTTCCATAGAAGAGTTTTTACCCCTCTGTTGCATTATTCTTCGTCCCTATCATCATTGATTACGGTTTTTGATTTTTGTAACTATGTGCCCCCACTTTGATAAATCTAAAAAAATTATATGTTAACTACCATAACGGGATGCTAAAACTGTAAAAATATAAACTTAGTATCTCACAACTTCTACAAGAGATTGGCATTTCACCCTTTGCACTCAGCGCTGTTTTCAATCTAAAACTAAATTTTTCTTCCATCTTACATTATTTTCATTTTATTCATACGAAACTGATCCGATTTCTACATATAATATTGAAATGTTTAGTAATTTATTAAATACAAATTTTGTAATATTTTTTGTAATTTCTTTGAAATAATGCGACAACAATTTCTAGTGGTGCTTCAGAGTCACCACTCGAGTGCAAAGGGTTAAACTTTTTTTTTTATTTCTGAAAATTCGGTTTCGAAGCTAAAAATTCAGAGAAAATTCATAGATGTGCATCCTTAAAGATAAAATAGAAAAACTTGATTTTCCTTGTCACCCCATTACTATCCCCCATTTCGACATATAGAGTTGAAAATTGGCACAAAGTATTTTCTTTGGATAAGTTATCGAATAGTGTTGTAACAGACCTGGCTGCGCCAGGCCTGTTCCGAGCCGAACACGGCCGACGGATACCGAGATCCGCCGGCACCCGCGAGCGCCCCTGCGATCCCCGCACCACCGTACCGATCTTGGCGGGAACCGGAACCCGCCATGATGAAATACCGTCGCGCCGGATACAGGACGACGCCGGAAAAGTCGGCCGCGATCCGTACCGCACCGCACCCCCTCGCCTAGGAGACGAGAGAGACGAGCCGGCAAACGGCCTCTTTGGCCTTCCGCCACGCTCGCGTACGGACGTTTTTCCAGAGCCACGATCGCCAGCCGATATATTATCGAACCGACCGATCCCGCCGAGAACCGTCTTGCCGCGACGCCGAAAACGCCGAGGATAAATCCGCGCCGTCAGCGCAGAGTTCACCCGCGGAATTATCGCCGCGAGTGTACCGACGTGTGCCCGCGCACCGCAACCCCGGACACGCCGCAGCGTGCCGAAGTTCCTGGAGCGCCGACCCGAACGCCGAGCGATCGAGACCGGAACCAGGGTGAGTAGCCTTCCGTCCTATTAAACCCGACATCTCCGCTTCCGTCCTGCACCCACGGAGAGCGAACCACCCGCGACCGGCGACACGCCGGTCGTCCTGGGGCACGGGATCTCCGTCCGCCGAGATTGCCCTGGTCCGGATGCGCCGCTGCGTACGGCCACGACCCCGCCGTGATACGAGTCTCGAATCGCGACCGCCGACCACCGAAATGCGAAGCCGGGACCGCGACGAACATTGCGAATAATCGTGTCGTTAATCAACCGTGCTCGACCGCCCGCGTCCCGCCGTAACCCTCGCGTTATCCCGCGTGAACCCTGGCACGGCGAGCCAAATCCGGCCGCGAGGAACCCGTTGTTTCGAGGTCCGCCGGGAAACGGACTCGTTACAGTATAATGAACGACGAAAGTTACTTCCCATTACAATTACATTAACGGAAAATTACTGTAAATATGATCTGAATGATATTGTGTTTGATATAATTTTCATTAGAAAAATGCCACGAATATGTAGGTGAAAGTCCCACAAAAAATAATGAAAAAGCTTGGGGGCCCCTCACGAGGGAAACCCCGCGGCAGTGGGGATAATTGTGGGACTTTTATCGGCTAGATATTTGGGACAAATATCGAGAAAAGACTGTGCATACTTTTGAGCGGGAGTGTCCACAGAACTCCAAAATTATGACGAGATTGAAATGGACAGATCGCGAAAGGAATGCAGAGTTAACATTGTGCACAGATTAACATTTTTTAAAAACGCCTGAAGCTTGTGTCGACTCGAATTATCCGCTTCATGGATTGAATAGTTTGCCACTGATGTTTCTACAAGTAATAATAACACTTCCTCCACTGTATTTAAATAAACATCTCAATCCCCAATTCCTTGTATCTAGTGAATCAGGCCAAAGCTATTTATGAACGTTCCACCCCTAACAAGTGCAGATCCATCACCTACTTTTATCGTTGGTTTAGTACAATTTCGTCGGTATTCCTGCCTGGTACATCGTTGTCTGACATACATTTTACTATCGGGTGTGAGTGTACACCCATTCAAAAATCGTTCGTAAAAAGTACTGGATGTAAGTCACTTTCCACAGCTCCAATTTAAATGGTCTTTCGCAAAATTCATTCTAGCTCGTACATTTTTCTCAAAAATAAATTGCCTCTATTTTATAATTCTCACCTCAGCATGTAAAACCATTGCCGAATACAGTGTCTACTCGAGAATTGTCCAAAACACGGGTCCGGCCAGGGACAATTATCGACTAGAAGATACTATTCTTTTATCCACTGCCGAACGTAGAAAAGGACAGCGAAGCTCGAGGGACGTGGTCGCCGAAGAGTGTAAACATAATACGGGTCGGCTATATCGGTGTGAGACTATATATAATTCGGATTATATTTACACTAATTTTTCGTTAATATAATTGTAATGGTAAGTAATTTTCATTATTCATTACAGAAGTAAATATCATCAGAATTATATCATATTCGGTATAATTTTCATTAGAAAAATTCCACGAATATAATGGTGACAGTCCCATAAAAATAATGAAAAATAAAGAAGTTTTTTTATTGGATTAGTTGTAATTCTCACCGATATACCCGACCCGTATTATGTTCATACTGATCGGCAACCGAGGCCTCTAGAGCTTCTGGGCCCCTCACGAGGTATGCCCCGCGATAGTGGGGATAGTTCTGGGACAATTATAGGCTAGATATTTGGGACATTTATCGAGTAGAGACTATGTTGCGTGTCTGAGCTACCCAAAATTTGGCTACTTTTTAACATCTTCCTTTATGGATTTGTTTCTGAAATGCGAAGATCTTTCAGTGATCCAGTTCATTCATTTGTATTTGTTTCTAAAATTAAAAGTTCTCTCTGTGATCCAATTTATTCTTTATAGAAATTATTGTCCTAGTCAATAGAACGATTTAAAGTTGTGAAAAAAATCTTGCAAAAAAGTGTTCACTATATACATATAACAAAGGTCCATCCTAAAGATCCACAATAATAAAACAATGATTCAGGCATATTTCACTGTTTAGGAGCTTACAAATTAATATTTAACACAATTCGTTACATTTCACAGTGATACATGACCTCGTATATTGCACCTCGTTGAATTCCTCTAAGCAAACGCCATCTTATTATGAACAAAAGTGTATATCGTTTCCTTAAAAAAAAAAAAGAAATAAAATTGACTTTGAAATTTTTCCTATCACACAATGTTGTTTTTTTTTTTTTAGAACGGTGCTACAATTATGGCTGTGATTAAATATCACATAAACCTTGAAATCGGTTCGCATAATATTTGTCGTGTAAACCACGTCACATCATGACCAGCAAAACGTTTTACAATTTCGATGACGCAGTTTGGTTGCGACAATATGTATAGGAAATAAAATAGCTTTGCATATCTGTTAAGAAATATATGTATTATGTTAATTCGTCGATAATTTGGTAATTATCATAAGAGTGTAAATTTTCTTGGCAATTTCAGTCGATTTTGACTACTATTTACATGTGCCAGTTACGCATTTAACAAAAGAATGCAATTTCTTATGTGATTATAAATCAAATGTGAAATGTATTACATCTTGATGATAATAATAATGTTTACGTTTACATGATAATAATTATGACAAAAATGGATTTGTCAAATAAAAAAGTGTAAAGATATAAGAAGAATTGAATATTACATTGTTTTCGACTTAATAAAATTAATAAATGAGAAAATACGTTTTCAATTAACTTCTGGTTCTTGCAATTGACATCGACAGTTTTTATTTTGCATAAAGATCCGCAGTCTAACAATGTAATAATAAATCCTACTGAAGTCAAAACTATAATATTGTGAAAATCTGTGTCTTTACCTACAGATTAATACGTACAAACAAGATAAAATAAAAAATAATAATACTTTTATCATTATAATTATAAAATATCTGATGTATAATTAATGACTCGGGTGGATTAAATTGATTACAGTGTAACCATTGCTCGAACGCCATTTCCAATACTAATAAGCACTCGTTCTGTTATGACGCAAACGCTCGTAGGAGGAAGACAGAAAATAAACAATTTCAAACAAAGTGAAGACAAGCTTTGACGAAGTTATAGCCCATTAAAATCGTTTGTTTTGCCCTTAAACATAACTTTACTACAAAACATGTACAGACTAAACACTTGAGATTATGACGACATACAGGGTGAGGCGCCAGAAACAGGCCACCTGACACAAACATTCTCTGCATGGGTGGAGGCATAGAGGAGATTTCAAGGTCACCATGATTTTTTTTAATGGAAATACCTACTTTCTGTATCATGAATCGATAGACTATCGAATTCTGAGTAAAACTGTATTGACCTCCATATGTCCTAAATCTAATAGTTAACGAGATATTATCGAAATAATTTTCTTTCTTCTTTGGATAATATCTCGTTAACTGTTAGATTTAGGACATGTGAAGGTCCATGCTTTTATACTCAGACATTGATACTCTATCGATCTATGGTATAAAAAATGGGACATTCCATTTAAAAGAAATGAAGCCGACCTTCATATGTCCTTTACGCGTCCACCTAAAAAAAAAGCTACTAACATCAGATTAATGCCCCCTCGAAACCAAGCAAGTTCCATGTGGTGCATTTCTTCCTAACACCAATAGCAGCCGAGGTATTCAGGTGGCCTGTTTCTGGCACCTCACCCTGCATATGTTCCGAATAAAAACTCTATGCTTTAAACCAGAGCTGATAAGCGGTCTGCCCGTACGGGCAGCTTGACCTGAACATACACAGAACGGCGGGCACAAAGCCACGCCCCTGCGGGCAAGGCTGCATGAATTTGTCACACGAATTGTCACAGCTACGTGCCAGCTATATCTGTGCTACGGCCTACCCCCACTCCGCTAAGTCACTTGCCCGCTGATAGGCATATCGAGCAGCTCTGCTTTAAACAGAAAGATAAAAGCAAAGTGTATGATCCCTTAATCGTTCATTATTAGTATCTTTTGGTCTGCTTTATCTTATCGATATGTATTTGCTTACTGAAATTTACAACTACAAACTGCGTCACGTTAGTATTTCAACGATTGTTTTATTATCATTTGTCACTTATCTGAACATTTCTGTGCCACCATGTAATATGTAACAATGAGAACATGTACGGTGGATGTGTCAATATGTACATATGTATGGAGTTTTCAGTTATGCTCATCGAATCTCCGATAAGTTGATATTTAATTAACCGACTGGGCATAGCAAGCACAATGTATATACGTATGTATATCGATCTAAGAAGAATGATACGACACATACACACTTCGATCGTATACAATGTTGCGCATCTATTCAAAGACACAGAATGTCCAAGGAATGATAAGACTGTTCGACAAAGGGTGTAGCCGGATAAGGAGGTCAGAAATGCCCCCAAACCAAATTGAATTTGCAATAGGCTTTTCGATAATTTATGCAAAGACAATACTTTGTGTAAATTTTCAACCCTATATGTCGACATGGGGGTAGTAATGAGGCGACTGGGAAAACCAGGTTTTTCAGTCATTTCTCTTATTCTTTTCATTTGAAAATTCTGAAAAAATCAGGCATATTTGGATTGTTTCAGTATTGTTAGCTTGGAAACCGAATTTTAAACAGTAAAAAAAAAACGTTGAAATACCAATTTCTTGTAGAAGTTATGAGATACATA
This sequence comes from Halictus rubicundus, assembly GCF_050948215.1. Taxonomy (NCBI): domain Eukaryota; kingdom Metazoa; phylum Arthropoda; class Insecta; order Hymenoptera; family Halictidae; genus Halictus; species Halictus rubicundus. The sequence goes on from NW_027488622.1 coordinate 190,382, forward strand.
TGTACTATGTTTATATTTTTCCAGTTTTGGCATCTCGTTATGGATGTTAATACATAATTTTTTCAGATTTTTCAAAGTGGGGGCATATAGTTAAAAAAAAAAAATCAAAAACCGGTCATTTTCGAGCGCCCTGTGACAGAAATCGATGTGAACTCCAAGGTTAACCCGATTTCTGTCAGAGGGCGTTCCAATCTGAACTAATCTACAGGAGCACTTTGCGGTTTTTGCAATTTTACAAAACTAATAATATATAAATTAAGATAAGTGTACATTGTTAAGATGAGTGCTGGACATTCGCGATGTGTTAGGTGTAATTCTTCACTTTGGAAGTCACCCAAGCAAAACAAAAAAATTAATAATCGAGATAAAGCTAAGAGGTGGTCGAACGTTGTGCATGACAGAAACGGAATCCGTCACGTGACCGAGCCGTGGTGAGAGCGTGGGGACATAGCGCGGTAGAAGGGGAAATTAGAGTGGGGGAGCAAGTCTTGATCTGACGACTATGGTAAGGGAATGCGTCTAAAATTCTAGAGTATGGAAAATCGTAACCTTAAATGGTAAAGTAAACACTCAAATACAATCATACCAGGAAGAAGACGTCTGATAGAAGGCAATTCAAGAACACAACCGATAAGATGAAAATCGTTACAAAATATTTGGAAGAACATTAATTCATTCGTGGGCTATTACAAGAATTACAAGAAATAATAGAAATAATATAACAATAAATTACAAGAATTAATAGAAAAGACAAGGCTGTTATTTTCAGTTGAAGAATTTAAGAAATACTTTCTCTCTTTTCTGGAACGATTAGCAAAAATGTCTTTCCGGAATGACCATCATTCCGGATATTCACTTATTAATATAATTCATGTTCACTGATTTTTGTAACACGCGTTGGTCACATAAACTGTATCTTTATTTAATGAAAATTCTATCTGTGTAGTTATTTAAGCATTCTTGTACGATATAAATAAAAATTAATTTTGTTGTATTAAAATGAAATATTTACCTCGATTCGATTGTTCACATACTTTTGTTACATACTGTACGATGCGCCGATGAGTATTTACCCAGTGATTTCGTATTTTCTTCGTGTTTCCAAGGATACGAAAATATAAAAAAGGCAAAAGTTTTTATCAGCTTCTCCCGTGACGAATGCACAAAAATTTCAGTGCAGTAAGTAGCTCTAATGTGTAGGAGATAGATAGATAGATAGATAGATAGATAGAGAGAGAGAAGGGAGGCACACAGTTCCTTTACCTGAGGGCCATGGAAATTGCACATGGTCACCAGAAGGAGAAGACGGTGGGTTTTCCCAAAAAGTCGAATACCTGAGCAGCTATAAACAGACGGCTGGCTTGCAATTACGAGGGGCACAGTGGCCAACGGTTTTTAGCGGCTCAGGTCAAAAAAGGGCAACTGTCGTTTTCGGGAAAAGAAGCGGCAGTGTCGAGCGCGAAGTGAAGAGTGTCACATCGAACGAACAGCGAGCTGAGATAATTGTATACACTGGTTTTTTTGCAAGTAAAGTTCCGAATCTCCTAACCACCCATCTCTCCAAATATTCTGTTCCTCGCCCCAACAAATGGATCAATATCGGTGAGCACAGCCATCACGTAAGCTGAATATAGATGTACGAAAGAAGTACAAGGTGAAGTATAATTATTTGTTATTTCCACCAAGCGATGAAGCAAACTGATTCAAATTATGAAATAAATTTGAATTTATCCCATGATGTCCGCGTTACCACAGCTTTTACCGCTAGAAATAAAGTATGGAGGAAAGTGTGACAACCTTTCTTCTTCTCTGCAGATTTAATCGGTAATTATTACTTTAAGGAGCGACACGTTTAATGATTCTTGTTTTACCAAACCATGTCAGGTCGAAAGGCTTGATATTTTGTTAACGTTTGTCCCTTTTTCTTTTAACTCTAATATCATTTTTATTTCGGTTGGATTTAATTCTTCACCGCGTCCCATTTTCGTAACTTATAAACAATATAAAAAGACAACGATTATCTTTAATTCACTATTAGGACACAGGAAAGATTTTTCACGTGAATAGAACCTCGTCTGTTCACTGTCTCTGGGACACTGACTGAAACACCATAGCATGTCCTATCGTTCAGACGTACCAGTTTCTCATGTAAACAAATGGGACTCCTAGAACGCAAAGTAAGTAGGAGCTGTTTCTTCGTATGTTCCAAACAGAGGACACTCAGCTATACCGGGGATTCCAAAAGTTTTACCTAAATGAATAAATTCCAGAATATTTCGCGGGCCAAAAGTTCGACACAGGGGAAAGATTTATACTAATTTTCTAACATAATCGTTCTATATTTATAACAACAATTAGTTTCTTTTTTACAAACCGTTTATTAACACAATTCAGAAATATAATTCTCGGCTCGCGCTTTGGAAACCCCTGCTGTATACAGATGTACATACTGTACAAAATTTGTGTACACATCATTGGTATTGAAGAACGTTAGAAATTCAGGGGTATCCTATCGATATGTCGTGGAGTGTATATTTTATATTGGATGATTGCAAAAGTTTGTGCCCAATTTTCAGAGACTTGAAGACAAAACATCTTCTTTTAAAGAAAAAACCACGCTATCTTTGCGATAAAAGAAACCTCCTAGCTAGAAGAAGGAAGTTATTTGACCGTTCATAGACCTAATCGATTTTACATTTGCAATACATTTCCTGGCTAAACTTTACTTCAGGAAACCAGAAATTTTTAACTTTTTTTGTAATCCTGTAGATTTTGGTGAGAAAATGTCGTAAATCCAGGTTTTAATGTTAGGAATTCAATGGTTCAAAATTTATGCACGTGTAAAGATGTCGATTTTCAGCGTTTTTGACAGATAAGAACGCCGCTATATTGGTATGCAATCATCTAATAACATGAAAAAGTTGCACCATCTACGCTAGATATGCATATTGTTCTGAGGAGCATTGCCCTAGCTCCGTAGAAATCGAAAGTAACAAAACCATGATTGCTCACTTCACCATGTACAGAGGGGCAAGAAAGTATTCTAATTTAAAGATTGAAGAAATTATGTACAAAAAGATTGGCGATTATTTACGTATTATTTGTGAATATAAAATGTACTAGTCTATAGTTTTATGTTTTCCACGAATAGATTATTACGTAATAAAAGTAGTACGAAAAGGTTAAACACCCTACCCCCACCCCCCGCGGTTGTTTGTATAATGGATGAATTTTCCATTAAATAAATATTCATTTATGATTCATACCAATTGATCTCGTATTGTACTTCTTTATATTCACGCCAAGTGAACAGTATACCGGAATTTCACTGAAAAGTACGTTTCACTGAAAAGTACGTTTCACTAAAGATAGGTTCCTATGAATTGTTTACATCGGTCTCAAATAACATACTTTTCTTACGTTCGAAACAAAACTAAAGATTTTTATTTTTCTTCACCTTGGACGGTGTTTCGCCCAATGCACAAAAACTTCTATGATGATATATTGGGTTGGAACGAAAGTTTCTAGCGTTCTCAAATTAAAATTCAAAGATAAAATGAAGATATTTAATCATCGATTTATTCAATAACAAATTTTTCATTCGGTCCTATTACTTTTCGTCATTTTTTAGGTAACTTATGTTATTGTAATAAACCTCTGAATAAATATCTTAATTTTATCTTTGTATTTTAATATTAAAACGCTACGAATTCTTGTACAAGCTCAATATTAGCAACAAATTGTAACTTATTGCAGAAATTAATTCATTTTTTCAAACGCACGCCACTCGTGGAATATCGGTTTCTTTAGTTTGATTTTTATAGGCTGAGTTTAGGGGGATACATCGAAGCTTGAAATTACTGATAAAATAATAAAATTGTTTTCACGCAATTGTTAAATAAAATAAGTTTAATTTATGAATTATTCGGCTAGATCTTGACTATACTTCCGTTACATTTTATTATTTAAAATTACAAAATGGCGGCGTTAAGTTAATCATGAATAAATATATTTCAATGTAGCGTACGAGTTTTTAATAATTCAAAAAAGTAAAAAAATAGCGGCCGTTTAAAGAATGCAACCTTTGTCCCTAAGAATAATTAAGATTAAATATTTATAAGGTTTAAAAAAAATCGTACGCTACATTGAAAAGTATTTACTCTTGATTAAAATTATATAAAAATGTGTAACCTCCTATGCACAGTGGTCCAGAAGTCCATATTTGTGGCCAAAACTATTGTAACGTTATTTCAAGGTTTAATATTATGTTATCATAGATCGTTGAATTCGTATCGATACCAGTTAGAATATTATGAAGTACAAACTATATATTAAGGGCCCGGGCTGCCAAAAGTAGAGTGACTACGTTACCGACAATATATGGTTTTACGGGGATCAAGTTTTAGTCCTTAAGGGGGCCGGCAGGGTTTGAAATCCATATGCTTATGCATGGGTCAAAACCTTTTCAAACTATCGCTTCAATATTGCAATGAGCAGTTTAAAAGTGGTCACTTGTGTTTCCTAAAAGTCCAATTTATGTCTGTATAGAGCCCAAATTTCGACTTTCTACCTCATCGCGGAGTAATTAACAATATTCGGCAGAAAATTCGAATTCTGAAGCAAGTATGACGTCAAAAGATGGCTGCCGCTGAGAGATTCTCTTAATTTCGCGAGATTTAGTGTTCGTATCGAAAAAAGGGCTCTATACAGATATAGCGAAGACATGTACAAACACGGTGGTATGCATTTTTAATTGATTACTTACTTATTTAAGACGTAAAATGACTAGAAAAAAAGGCACAATTTTGCGGTTCCGGTTACTAGCGCCACGGTCTCTCCGCGGCAAACACTGTACGTTGCGATAGAATACGGTCGATAATGCAGATCGATAGTACAGGTTTACGTATGTACGATATGTATGCTGCCGAATATTGTTAATTACTCCCCGATGAGGTGGAAATTCGAAATTTGGGCTCTGTACAGACATGTATTGAACATTTGGGAATCACAATTGACCATTTATAAACTGCTCATTGCAATATTGAAGCGATAGTTTGAAAAAGTTTCTGACCCTTGCACTTGCCGCCACGCGGCTCGCAACGTCAGGCTTGTTTCGAACGCCTCGCGACCGGCGGCATGCTGCCGAATATTGTAAATTACTCCCCGATGAGGTGGAAATTCGAAATTTGGGCTCTGTACAGACATGTATTGAACCTTTGGGAATCACAATTGACCATTTAGAAACTGCTTATTGCAATATTGAAGCGATAGTTTGAAAAGGTTTCTGACCCTTGCACTTGCCGCCACGCGGCTCGCAACGTCAGGCTTGTTTCGAACGCCTCGCGACCGGCGGCATGCTGCCGAATATTGTAAATTACTCCCCGATGAGGTGGAAATTCAAAATTTGGGCTCTGTACAGACATGTATTGAACCTTTGGGAATCACAATTGACCATTTATAAACTGCTCATTGCAATATTGAAGCGATAGTTTGAAAAGGTTTCTGACCCTTGCACTTGCCGCCACGCGGCTCGCAACGTCAGGCTTGTTTCGAACGCCTCGCGACCGGCGGCATGCTGCCGAATATTGTAAATTACTCCCCGATGAGGTGGAAATTCAAAATTTGGGCTCTGTACAGACATGTATTGAACCTTTGGGAATCACAATTGACCATTTAGAAACTGCTTATTGCAATATTGAAGCGATAGTTTGAAAGGGTTTCTGACCCTTGCACTTGCCGCCACGCGGCTCGCAACGTCAGGCTTGTTTCGAACGCCTCGCGACCGGCGGCATGCTGACGAATATTGTAAATTACTACCCGATGAGGTGGAAATTCGAAATTTGGGCTCTGTACAGACATGTATTGAACCTTTGGGAATCACAATTGACCATTTATAAACTGCTCATTGCAAAATTGAAGCGATAGTTTGAAAAGGTTTCTGACCCTTGCACTTGCCGCTACGCGGCTCGTAACGTCAGGCTTGTATCGTACGCCTCGCGACCGGCGGCATGCTGCCGAATATTGTAAATTACTCCCCGATGAGGTGGAAATTCGAAATTTGGGCTCTGTACAGACATGTATTGAACCTTTGGGAATCACAATTGACCATTTATAAACTGCTCATTGCAATATTGAAGCGATAGTTTGAAAAGGTTTCTGACCCTTGCACTTGCCGCCACGCGGCTCGCAACGTCAGGCTTGTTTCGAACGCCTCGCGACCGGCGGCATGCTGCCGAATATTGTAAATTACTCCCCGATGAGGTGGAAATTCGAAATTTGGGCTCTGTACAGACATGTATTGAACCTTTGGGAATCACAATTGACCATTTAGAAACTGCTTATTGCAATATTGAAGCGATAGTTTGAAAAGGTTTCTGACCCTTGCACTTGCCGCCACGCGGCTCGCAACGTCAGGCTTGTTTCGAACGCCTCGCGACCGGCGGCATGCTGCCGAATATTGTAAATTACTACCCGATGAGGTGGAAATTCGAAATTTGGGCTCTGTACAGACATGTATTGAACCTTTCGGAATCACAATTGACCATTTATAAACTGCTCATTGCAATATTGAAGCGATAGTTTGAAAAGGTTTCTGACCCTTGCACTTGCCGCCACGCGGCTCGCAACGTCAGGCTTGTTTCGAACGCCTCGCGACCGGCGGCATGCTGCCGAATATTGTAAATTACTACCCGATGAGGTGGAAATTCGAAATTTGGGCTCTGTACAGACATGTATTGAACCTTTGGGAATCACAATTGACCATTTATAAACTGCTCTTTGCAATATACCTGAGCCCCACACTACCCCAGTCTGGGGTGTGCGTACGGTATTTTCCCCCTCTTCCTTACAAAAAGGTATACCTTCTTCGTGTAAATAAGAAGCTATAAACGTTACTTCTATATCATAAATTTTCAATCTTGTACATAAGCATATTCTTCTTCTTTCATTTTATACTTACATACAATGATTATTATTTAAATTAAGTAGTATTTTTTTATGGAAAGGAATTATTTTTTATGAATTTGAATCTAAATTGAATTATATTGTGGGGAAGGATAAAACGCAAAGCGTTTTTGCCAAAGGACACCCGCGAGTCGCCAAAACAACGGTCGACAGGTGAATGTCCAAGAGAGCGAGTGTGAGAGAGTGAGAGCGTGAGTGAAAGAAAGAAAGAATCTTAGAAGGAAAATGACCGTGTAGTATGTATGTATGCATGTGTGTGTAACTAGTCCAATATAAATATGCGGTAGGTCGCGGGAGCGCAAGAGTTATTGTCCGAGTTTCGGCGAGTCGAGAGATTTGCGAGAGTGCGGAGTGATAGAGCGAGAGAGAGAGAGAGAGAGAGAGAGAGAGAGAGAGAGAGAGAGAGAAAGATATATATATATAGAGAGAGAGAGAGAGAGAGAGAGAGAGAGAGAGAGCCGTTCGTACGAAACAGACGAGAGAGTGAGAGAACACGTGGGTGAGCGTCAAGAGGAATATTTATACAGGTCCAATAAACGTTACTGCAATACAAAACTTCACTGCAATACCTGACCGCTTGGCCTCCAACAATTCCTACAGTATTTATTATTTAAATTTCTTATTGATTATTTTTCGTGTAAATAATAATTTAGATTCAAATTCATAAAAAATAATTCCTTTCCATAAAAAAAATTTAAATAATAATCATTGTTATGTAACTGTAAAATGAAATAAGAAGAATATGCTTATGTACAAGATTGAAAATTTATGATATAGAAGTAACGTTTATTTACATTTTAATTAAACTTATAGGAAAGGAAGAGAAGGGATGCAGGAAAATAAACTCTCCCTGTTTTAAAAAATATTCCACCTCATTATAATAGCACCGGTTGCAAGGATTTCAAGTTTTAGATGTATTTTGGCATTTGCAAATCAGTTTGATTTGTTAGTACATCACATGGACGTTAAAACAGCATTTCTAAATGGTACGTTAAAAGAAGAAATTTACATGAGAGTTCCTGAAGGAATTAAAAGTAGCAACAATGAAGTATGTAGATTGAATAAAGCGTCATATGGACTTAAACAAGCAGCAAGATGCTGGCTTGAGGTTTTCGAACAAGCGCTTATAGAAAGAGGTTTTAAAAACTCTTCAGTTGATAGATGCATATATATTTTAGATAAAGGAGATGTATCTCGAAATATGTATATATGTTGTACTTTATGTAGATCTCTGGCAGTACCCCGACTCTTAAAGGTCGAGGGGGGGGGTGTCATAAACACATTTCAGGCCCAGACCTTTCCTTCCGTTTACGGTTTCAAACCTAAGCAACGGTTTTCCGTTGCACATTTTGCGTTAGTCTCGTCCAGAGTGTCGAGGTATCGACAGCTAACAGAACCCTTCCGTATCTTTGAATAAAACAGTTTTCTATTATAATCAACTGTGTGTTTATTGTCATAAATCCCATATCCCAATAAGTTGAAACTTCGCAAGGGATAAGAAATTCGACATTTCATATTACACAACCTAATATATTCCATGTTCTTTGGTCGTTACAAAAAATGATTTATTTGAATTAGTATTTTAACAATAAATTATTATTGAAATAATAATTTAAATAACTAATATCGAAACAAATTTCTATTACAAAAACTTATTTATTAAAAAAAAAGGTTTAATTAATAAATAACAATAAATAACTACTTAAATAAGAAATCAATAAGGCCAGCACAATACAGAATTCAGAATGACAAAACTGAAACCGAAACCGAAACCGAAATCCAAAACCAAAGAATAACAGTTATAGAACCGAAATAATATCGATTCTCCAGAACCATGACCGTAACCGATATAAGCCAGAACCGATATTCTCGTAACAGTTACATCATTTCGGTTCTTCATAATAAAGGGTCGCCCCAGACAAGACAGGCAGGATGCCGAAGTTGTTTGGGCGCCCAAAATCGTCGCCCATAAGGGCTGAGCGTGTCTGCTGGCCGCTTGAGTGGCGCACGGGGTGCTCGCAATAAAGGCCAAGTGCCGAAAATCGTGTCATTTGCTACCAGAACCCCAGAACAGTCCACTCCCCTCTACACCCCTGAGATGCCAATGATGTTGCGTGTCGGCCACAGGCAGGCAACAGGCCACAGACAAAAGTTAGAAATCTCTGCCAATACAGACGCAGTCACGGTGCGGAATTTACTGAAATAATTCAATATTCGTGTATATCACGATATGAAATACATTTCTTTTGCATAGAATGCGTACGCGAATGGAAATTGTTATTAATAATCATATAATAATCATTTCTATGCATAATACAATTTTGCAATAATTATATGTCAATCATTTTTATTTATTCCTAATTTGCTTTTACTATGTTTTATACCTATTCGAAAAGTAATATGAATATAAAGATAGATCGAGATTGTTTGGAAGAACGTGAATGGGGATCACATTCAAAGTACTGAGAATGAGTCGGATAGCGAATAACATTCAGTTATTATTAATTTCGTTTTGAATTTGTTAGTTTTTAAAAATATATATATATACACCTGACCTGGTGAAAAAGCGAATATAATAGTTTTTTTTACATAATTGTTGGAAAGTGTTACTTCGATACTTCCCCTTCGAAATTTCGTTTTTTTTTCAGGTAGCGAATTGCAAGTGAACCGACTGATCGACCGCTATTCACCGGCAGGCTTGGAAAAACCAATGTCCTTTATACTATGGATGGCATTACCTTTACTGTACACTGGGAGTGCACAACACCCTAACAACAGTTTAGGTAAAATATGTAAATGAGATCCCCGATAACTGTTTCAGTCAGAACCGATATATAACAGTCTGAAACAGCTATTTGCAGAACAGTTTCAGTCCCTATCAGAAAAGTATAATTGCGAGCGCCAAGGACTAAATAGCCAGTAGTTATAATCTTTGGAAGTGAGAACGAACAGGTCGATATACACATATAATATATGTATCAATATATCATTTCTTTCCTTGAGACTGTCTACATTCTGAATCCTACATGTATTGGATATTACTTTTTAATAATTTGTTACATACATAAAATGGTACTGTTTATTACATCCTGTGTTTCATATTAGGTACTGATCTTTTAATTACCGACAATTAATAAAAATGTGATTATTAATAATCACTGTATTATTTTGTGGAATTAGCTATTAATTCAACCAGAATATTTCATCTCTGTTTAAATACAATGCTTTCTGCTTCTATACTCATTTCAATTTACATAAATAAACTTTTATTTATTGATAGTAAACATAATAACAATTGTCGTTGAAAATTGAGATACCTATTTAGCGCTATTTTTATCTTGTATTTGATTCATATAAACTGTTGTTGGCTTCTTTGAACCTTTTGCTATCAAATACAATTTTCAACACGGACGGAAAAATATTCAAAAGATTGTCACTAAAAATTTTAATGACAGTAGTTATGCGTTGTTATTCCATATTCGTTACAAGTTGCGGCATGTCTGTTATTATCGATAATAATTATCGATATTGTTATTATTGATAAGCAATTGTTTCGAAACTGATAGCAATAATGGTAAAAGATCAGCTAAATCTGAACACCTGTATGCTTTTACGATATAACGATAAGTCAAATCAGTAGTAAACAGAATTTTATACAAATTTATTGTTTATAATTAATAAATTCTTGCACAATTTATGAGAATATTTGGAAAAAATAACTAATGATTCTACATGTAATGTCAATATATAATAACAGACACGCCGCAACTTGCAACGAATATGGAATCTCGCATAACAACTGTCATTTAAATTTTTAGTGACAATCTTTTGAATATTTTTACGTCCTTTTGAAAATTGTATTTCGTAGCAGAAGATTCGAAGAAGCCAACAACAGTTTACATGAAACAATTTCAAGATAAAAATAGCGCTAGATAGGTATTTCAATTTTCAACAACAATTATTATTATGTTTACTATCAATGAATAAAAGTTTCTTTATATAAATTGAAAAAGCATTTATTTAGCTTTAAAGTGAGTATAGAGACAGAAAGCATTGTATTTAAACAGAGATGAAATATTCAGATTCAATTAATCATGCAATGGCTCGTTTGGTTTAGTTTTCCAGAATTGGCACTGTAACTTGGAAAGTAACCGAAAATACGCGCTGTGCGTTACACGGCAGTAACGGTAAACTGGCAACTATGCGACGAATATTCTCCGATGTTATTTGGCAACTACGCCCCCGATACCAGTAATTCAATATAATTCCTAAACTCACCACTCTAAATCGTAGAGGGCATAGCAAAACCTTTGAGTTTTTGAAGAGTCGGTATTTCAGAACGTGAGACACGAAGTCCCATAAGATGATAGGTCTATTCTATACCTCGTCGGTGCCTCGGGACAGCAGCGTTAGAATCATTCGCGCATCTGAACTATTCAAAATTAAACACATAGTTAGAATCATTCGCGCATCTGAACTATTCAAAATTAAACACATAGTCAGAATCATTCGCGCCTCAGAAAAACACAGTCTGTTACTTTCCACACTGCTACCACTGTTCCGAATTTAACCAATCACCTAATGTTAACTCGGCATGTGGTAGTGCCGTGTATTATTATTAATAAATAAACATTGTTAAAAAACATGACATTTAATCAATTCATCATCCGGCACAAAATATAACACAGTCCGAGTGTAAACACGCGTGTATTATAACTCTATGTGATATTAATAACGATAATATTAGCACCATAAACCAGAAAAATATTAACATTACTCATCAGGCTATAGGCTCAGATTATTAAAATAATTAAAAAGTAAAAGTAAAAACAAGTAAAATAGGAAGATAATGCTAGAAATAAAATATTGTCGAACAGATCAGCAAATAGCATAACATAAGTAACATGTTACAACAATTTTAATAGTTAAGAGGAAGTATTAAAAACAGGGGCCGAAAATGATAGTTATTCTAAAATGTTCAACGATAAAAATCATTAATAAAAAATGGATTATTTTTTAAATTTAAGATAAGGTTACAAATAACAATTATTAGTGCCCAAAAAATTGAATCCTCCTCTATAACTGTTTTCGATGAAGAAAAACTCTTTCGATTGCTCAAAGCGGTTATCGGTGAGAGAAGTTCATTTCGATTTCTCATACTCCTAACAGTTACACTGTCCAACACCAAAAAAATTTTGCAACACCTGTTGGGGGATTCTTATACACTTTGTCATTCTAAAACCAAATCCGCCAACAGAATTGCTCTATCACGCAACGTTTTCGAAAAATATTGGTTTTCGTAAAAATCCATGATTTTGATAAAAAATAACGTGTTACGCAAAAACTAAACACGCGAGAAAGTTCAAGTTTGAGTCAAGAGATAAAGCGGACTTTCCTTTACATACAGCCAATAATATATATAGCCAATTATATTTTTATTAAACATTATTTTTCGAAAGCTTGAAAATGTGCCGACGCGGGTACATTGTAGGCTCTAGTTTTGTGTTTATGTGAAAAATCCTTTATCTAGGAGGAATTTACTATACAGGAATGCATTCTACATAAGAGTTCACTTAAGGAAATGCTGAATAAGAAAAATTGGATACAAAAGCTTACCTATTTCTGATGTAAACAAATTTTAAAGTGTATCCACCTTGCTTGACTTCCGCCTTGCCTACATTAGCAAATGTCCAACAGTACTCAGCTTTACATCGGCTTCAGCCTTACTTCAGCTTTTCTCTTTTCCTTTGTAACTCCGAAATATCCATGGTTGAAATATCTTGATGAAAGATTAATGCTGGAATTATATTCCTTGTTTTAATTTTAATTACTAACTCTTTTAATCGGGTGTGTAATTGAAATACAATATAATTCAAATATTTTAATCAGGTGTATAATTGGAATACAATATAATTCAAATATTTTAATCAGGTGTGTAATTGAAATACAATATAATTGACATATTTTAATCAGATGTGTAATTGAAATATCATACACTTGAAATACAGCTCTCCAAGTTATGTATAGCTCTTTCTGATTTTTATATTTATGTTTGAAATTAAAAAAATTTGTAACGCAGAAGTTATTTCTGTTCAGATATTATTTTATAAATAATACATTCCTTCCGTTTGAAACCTTCACGTGGATTTTTCAACCTCTTATTACCTATTATTTTATTATTCTTTAATTTTCAATTTTAATTTAAAGAAATCGTAATTCGCAATTAATGTAATTTATTTACAAAGTGTTTTGTAATTGTACTCCATTGCAATTACGAATTACATTGTAATTTAATTGAATGAAGATCTCAATTATAAATTATAATATGATTGAAATACAATGTAATTCAATTACTTTGTAATTATAATTCCTGGAGTAATTCAATTGTAATTCTGCACAACTCTGCCGCTGGCACAGATCAAAGCCCGCGTGAGCGCAAGACTTTAAATAAAAAATTTTACTTTCTTTATTATAAATAATTCTTTTGTGAGACTTTGACCAATACATTTGTGACATTATTCTGATTAAAATGATACATGATGAATGAAAGAAAATATATAGAACTATTCGATAGAAAAAATATGCATCTCTTACCTTCAGATAAAAGTATTTTCTTCATCACGACGTGCCATCCACGAGCGCTCAAAGAGGAATGGTCGAAAACCGCTCGAGCTGTTGCGAACCAGCTTATAAGAAACCTACAAAAAAAGCAGGCAATGTTTGTGTAAAGGTGACAACAAGGTAATTTCTTCATAAATTCCTTCCTTTATATTTTATATACAGAGTGTTTACGAAATCGTGGTACAAACGACACGGCTGTGTGGTGATTGTACAGGGTGTATAAAAATTAATAGTCAATAGAAAGCTGAAACTTTGTAGAATATGGGAAAAATAAGGAGATTATGGTACGACCGTTTTCTAACCTTGAGGAAATTCGTTTAAATTCGTACACAATTTCAAGAAAATTTTAGTTTTTCTATTTGTAACACAAGTAAAATATTTTATATTGCAGTTTTAAGTTTGTACAGTGTTTTCCCGAATATAGAAATGTTCAATACTACATAATACACCTACAAAATGCTAAAAAGCTTTTGTCAACGACGATGCAATTTATAAAAAAAATTCTGAAAAAATTAAGAACAATTGTTTCAATAATATCTAACTACTGAATTTTTATAAAACTGGTATCTCTGAAACTTCAATCCGAAATGTGCACTTTCTTCAAATGATTAGATATATCAACATAATACATGATCAACTGAAAACTTCGATATAAAATCGGCAATTTTATGCTTTCAGATTTGTTTAAAAATCGATTTTGCAACCAAAAATTCTGAAAAGATCTCAGTCATGTATGATATTAGATAGAATATTCATGAATTTTTTTGTAAATTTTTTTCGAGCATGGTGCGATAAAAAATTAATTTGGTTTGCAGGCACTTTTGACCAGCTTATCCGGCTTTGTCTTTAAAATCGACAAAAAAATTACTTAAAAAATATAGAACATATTTCAGCATACGACATTAAACCCGATTTAAAAAAAAAATTTCTAGTTCAAATTTCGCATTGATATCTTTTTTAGTTTAAAAGTTGGTCGAACCGGGAATCGATTGCGGATAAGGCGCTCGAAATTTTGGTGACGTGACGACGGTACGTCTGAGTGGGGCCATGCCGGCGGAGGGGTTCATCCCTCTCCCCCTCGAGCCAGTTAGAACGATGACCCATGATTCCTGGCATCACGACTGGACGAGCCTGATCGATTATTCATATTACTTATATTAGTTACACTGAATGACTAAAACATATTCAAAAAATGTTAAAAAATGTCTATATGTGTGTCTCTTTAATTTCGACTGCAAAAAGCGAATTTGAAGACTATATATATGTGTAAGGTATTGAATCCGCCATTTTGAATTTTGAATTTTTGGTGCCAGATTCGTTATCAGTGACCTCAGAAACACGTGATTACCAACTTTTAGAAAGTTTCAATGACATTTTGAATTTTATTTCGGACGCCCATGCTCGGGCTGCAACTATCCACTGTGAAAGTGGTACACCCCCCCCCCGGCAGCCATTGCTTCCCTTTTAGAGTTGCGAATAATGAAATTAAAGTGCACGGGAGTCTTTTCCATCGAATTTAATAAATTAGTGTCGCGTGAAATAATGCACTTCTCGCGTTTATTTCGACATATTTATTATTTATTATTTGTACACTAGCGTTGCGAAATAATGATTCGGTTTGTTTCCCTCCCTACTAATTCAAATGGCTGCTATCGCGATTCCATTTAGTGTTGCGATAAAAGAAATGAAATTGCACGGGAGTTTTCTGTTTTGAAATAAATAAAGTAGCGTCACGATGGACAATGCACTTACTCGCGTTGATTTGAAATGTTTAATACATATTTTTGTAGAGTAGTGTTGCGACAAAACGGTCCACTCGCGCGTTGATTTGAAATATATCGAGTGGACAACCATTTTCCATATGTATTTTTTTTTATTTAAAAATTTTTTTTTAATTTTTTGTCGTCTATTAATCTAAGATATAGTCTGTTTCAGATATTTCTTCCCACAACAGCGCAGTGTTAAACAAAGGCCTGTACATCATAAATTTGTGGGGTTGTATGTTGTGACGTTCGTCGTATGTGATGTTGCATGTTGATCTATATATCGCATGTGTTGCATGTTGCGTAGTCTGTTGTACACATCGCGTGTTGTGTACTCTGTCGCATGTGTTGCATTTTATGACGTCCATCGCATATTGTGACGTCTATCGCATGTGTTGCATGTTATGTTGTCTGTTGTACACATTGCATGTTGTGTAGCCTGTTGTATACATTGCATGTTGTGTAGCCTGTTGTGTACATTGCATGTTGTGTAGTCTGTCGCATGGGTTGCATGTTATGACGTCCATCGCATGTTGTGACGTCCATCGCATGTCTTGCATGTCCTATTTAATTCACTGAATTTTCATTTCAGCAAATTTGAGCTAGCCACCCCCTGCAAACTTAAGTACTTAAATGGCCAAAACACAAAATACTTGTTAGGTAGGAAATACATAAGTATTACATTAAAGGGGAAAATCACAAAATATGCATGCAAAAAGATTAGATTTTATACTAGGCAGGTAGTAATTCGGCGGGTAGGCTTTGCAATGAGCTCTTCTTGGTATTCGTTTGTACAGTGATCGAAAGTAGAGCACTGTCAAATCTGTATTAGGAAGAGTATCTACAAAATTACGGATTTTTTTTATTATTTGGTAATTTTGTAACTTTCCGTCGGGTGGGACGATTGTTCAAACATGGCGGAAATTGCGCGCTTTCCGCCATGTCTGAACGATGCCAAATACTATGTGGGTGGGCGGGTCTCCCGCACAACAACCTCCACGTGGTGAGACCTGGATAATCGGTGTGAATTTCGATTTAGAATTTTTTTTTTTCGCAATTGCTCTATAAAATATTTAAAATCGACAATCACGTCGAGCTAATGGCTGTGACAACGAAATGATTCTTCGACATGATCTTATTAAAGATAGTCCAGATGATGTGGGTTTTCGGTATACCTGATGTCCATTTCTAGACGTTCTGGTGTTAAGAAGAGCAGACGGAACCTTGGGACATCAGGTATACCGTAATTTTTATCGTAACATTACGTATCAATGAATGAATTGTTCGATTACACTCGAACTGGTACTTATTTTCATCAGGAAAATCCCATCAATTCAGGCGTCACAATTTTATGAAGGTATATTGAAAAATCTAAAAGTTTAAACTTTCATTCGCGCGCGATTCTCCGTCTGATTACATTGTATGCCGTTTGTCTGTCGCTGGGTCGTTGGAGATCGGCGACCGTCGGACCTTCGAATAAAAGATACAGATAAAAGATGAAAAAATTATTCGAAGTTCGAATAAATCCGCTTCGAATGAAAAAAATTCTCTTTATTCGTCGGATAAATTCTCGTCGAATAAAATTATTTATTCAATTCTCGCCGTATAAAGATACTTTTTCATTCGATTGTCGTCGTATAAACAAATTAAATTTTTTTATCTTTTATTCGTTATTCGAAATTTTTATTCAGATAAATATTTTGCCCAACTCTGGGGCCCAATTTTTGCTGCTGGATAGTTCGACGACAATGATTTCGGGACTTTAATCTCCTACTTAAGATGACCTAGTTCAAACGGGCGGAATGGACATTGTCTTGCACCAAAAAGAGTATATTGAAATTGTATACTACTTTCAATTGAAAAGAACCTAATGACCCGTTTCGTAGAATGCCAGGAAAAAGAACTCTGGAAATTCCGTTGCGGAACGGAACAGATATATACATTTAATGGAAATCGAATACAGAAAAATAGGATTGGAAGAAACGGATGATAGAAATTAAAATGAATTTAACGTTCTATAATATATTTATATTTGAACTTTCTGCTATCAAATACAATTTTCAAAAGGAGGAAAAAGTATTGAAAAGATTGTCAACATTTAATACAGTTTTTAATTACAGTTGTTATGCGAGGTTCCATATTTGCTACAAGTTGCTGGATGTCTGTTATTGTCGATTATTATTATCGATCAAAAATTGTTTCAAAACTGATAGTTATATTAGTAAAAGATCAACTAAATCTGAACTCCTGTATGCTTTTGTAATATAACGATAAGTCAGATTACCACAAACGGAATTTTATACAGAGTCATTGTTTATAATTAATAAATTCTGGTATCACTTATGAAAATATTTAGGAAAAAGAACAAATAATTGTATATGCAACGTTAATATATAATAACAGACACGCCGCAACTTGCAACGAACATGGAATCTCGCATAACAACTGTCATTTAAATTTTTCTTGACAATCTTTTAAGTGTTTTGACGTCCTTTTGAAAATTGTATTTCGTAGCAGAAGGTTCAAAGAAGCCAACAACAGTTTATATGAATCAATTTCAAGATGAAAATAGCGTGAAACAAGACCATACCTTGTTTTTTTTTTCATTTGTGGGCGTCACTACGGCGGCAGGGACGTGGCTTTTTTTTCTTTCTACAAGCCAGTACGATAGTTTCCTACCAAAAAAAAAAAATAAATAAATAAACCATACTTTTACAAGTGATCATACGGGATCAATGTTGAATGAAATAATATTTAACTTTTGACATACCTCTTCAACATATTCTTCACGCTCTGTATTTTGGATGCCGTCTCCTGAGGGTGAGGATGTGCCAGGCGGGCAAAGTGCTGGATCTTCTACAACAAGATTCAAAAGTTTGGCAAATTGTAAAATTTGTTATTCATTGAATATACGAAAAATAATATTTATTATATTTGTTAAACTTTGGCGCTAATCCGCGAGTCAACACGCATGTGCGTTTATAGAAACGCACCTTTCCTATATAGATAGGAAAAACCACTGCCACGTGGTAGGAATTGTAATTCATTTATTTCGGCAGTCTTTTGTTACACGCGGATCTTCGCTTGTCGCAGCGTCGCACAGTGGGCAATTTGGACAAAATCGGATTCAAAATCAAGGAACTTTCGATAGGAATGAGGTAGAGCGATGAAATTTTTTTTAATGAAAGCTAGAACTTTGTAGAATATGGGAAAAATAGGGAGATTATGGTACGAACGCTTTTTAACCTTGAGAAAATTCGTTAAACTTGCACAATTTCAAGAAAATTGTGGTTTTCGCAATAACACGCGCGGAAGAAATTTTTTTTAACATGCTATACATCATTTCCCATAGATTTTTTCACGCTGATTTCAAATCTGGTCTCAAAATTTGTCTACGACCACAGGATTTTGCAAAAAATAGATTTTTGTGACAAAAACTAATGAAGTCATTTTTTCGTTGAAATGATTGGATGGTAATAATCTCTCTATTTTTCCCATATTTTACAAAGTTTCAGCTTTAATTTTTAAAAAATTTCATCGCTCTACCTCATTTCTATCGAAATTTCTTTGATTTTAAATCCGATTTTGTCCAAATTGCCCACTGTGCGTCGTCGCGATCGTTGCAATGTACCGCGAACCACGTTCTGTGTCGCACGCATGGCGATACGCGTTTTGTATGTATTTGTAATAAACTAAAACTTATTTAACCACGCACCGAGCGAACCGCGCTCTGTTATTAGCCGAATACTTCCTAACAGGTTATGGGCCCAGTGAGCCAATAAAATATAAATAATAAACAGTACGAACTATGAGACGTGGAAAATACAAATGAAGAGTGTACTTAGATTTAATGATTTGTGGGGCTACGTGAATGGAAATATACCCAAACCCGAAGAAGACTATGACGACTATGAGGACCACGAGGGACGAAAAGGCTTTAGACGTAATCACCCTAAGTATACAATCGGATCAGTACAATCATATAAAAAGGGCAAAAACTTCGATGGAAGCATGGGAAATGCTGAAAGGTATTTACGAATCTAGAAGGCCCATGAGGCAATGCGTACTTTTCAATCAGTTATATCGTTTAAAAAAATCCGGTGACCAGACTATGTCTCAATACATAAACGATTTTGTAAGAATATCAGAACAATTGGAAGAGTGCGATATGAAATTACCAGAAAATTTGCTGTCCATTTGGCTTCTAAATTCGCTACCGAGCGAGTATGAAACGATTAGTATGGCGATACAGTCCAGAGACGGGATGCCAACTCTGGAAGAACTCAAGACAAAGCTGCTTGAGGAGGAAGCAAGAAAGCTAGAGAGTACAAAGGATCAAGAAGAAGAAAAAGAAGAAGCCCTACTAACAAAAAGGAGAGAAGGGTACAAGAATATACAAACAAAGAGTCACACGAAACCTCCACAAGGTAAAAAGACATTTAAATGTTTTAACCGCGGAAAGCCAGGCCAAAAATTGCAGATCCAATCCAAAAGGAAGAAACATGGTAAGCAGAGACGATGCGATGACAGCAGTTGCGTTAAACACTGGTCTCCCAAAGTCAGGTACATGGTGCCTAGACAGTGGTGCAACAACACATATGTGTAATGACAGCAGCAGGTTCAACGGATTGAATAGAAGAGACACAACCAAGATATACACAGCTTCAGAGGACTGCGTCAAGTCAGAAGGAAAAGGAGACGTAAGAATTAAAGTGCAAATAGAGAGTAATAAGCCAAACGATATTAGATTGCAAGATGCAATGCTGGTACCACAATTCAAAAGTAACCTATTATCGGTGTCAAGCATTACGAAGCATGGTTATAAGGTAACATTTCATAAAGACTATGCCGTAGTAACCCGAAAGGATGGGTCTGTAGCGATGAAGGCCACCATGATAAATGGATTGTATGTGGTTAACAAGAATCCTCCCGAGTATGCAGGTATGTCAAAAATTCATAACAATAATCTAACCAAATGGCATAACAGGCTGGGACATCTGAACTTCAAAGACCTCAGAAGGATGAGAGAAATGGTAGAAGGATTGAATGACAATATGGATGGGCAAAATGAAAAATGTGAGGTATGCGACAAATGCAAAATTCACCAATTGCCTTTCAGGTCATCGACGACAAGGGAAAAGAGAGTCCTAGGCCTGGTACATAGTGACATATGCGGTCCGATGCATGTAGCCTCGCTAGGGGGAGCGAGATATTTCGTAACGTTCATTGACGATAAAACGAGATACACCGAAGTTGCAATGTTAAAACACAAGTCAGATGTATTCAAAGCATTCAAAGAATACAAATCAAAAGCAGAGAGATGTACGGGGCAATTAATAACGAAACTACGTACTGACAATGCCAAAGAGTACCTGTCCAAAGGATTTACAAAATATATGAAAAGCGAAGGAATAACAAGGGAGTTATCAGTCGCATACACGCCGCAACAAAATGGAGTGGCCGAGAGAGCAAACAGGACATTGATCGAAATGGCAAGATGCATGCTCCTACAGGCCAAAGCACCTTTCACCCTATGGGCAGAAGCCGTTAATGCAGCGGCGTATATAAGAAACAGGTGCCCAACAAAGACTTTGGAAAAATGCACACCATATATGAAGGATGGACGGGAAAGAAACCGTACGTTGGATTCCTAAGAATATTCGGTGGTCGTGTCATCGCTTTAAACAAAAGACACAGGTACAACAAATTCGCACCGAAAGGCAAGGAGCTCGTTTTAGTGGGCTACTCAGAAGAAGTGAAAGCGTACAGGCTATGGGAGAGAGGGACCACAAAGGTAGAAAAATACAGAGACGTCAGATTCTTGGAAGACCGAGAGATAGATTTACTCAATAGTGAGGAGACGTTTTTCGAAATGCCCCTGAACCATTTAGCCGCAGACGAAAGCGATGAACAAATAGAAGTCCAACAAAAAGAACAAGAAGATGAAGAAGAAGATGATCAAAAAGATGAACTTTGAGATGAGGAACTCCCAGCGACAATGCAAACACCGACAATGGAAATGGAAAAAGAAAAAGAATGGAAAGAACTGGGAGAAGGGGGAGACCAAGGAAAATATTCTCCATGAGCTCCACGGAAGAAGAAGAAGTCCCTGAAGAACCAAGAACGATAACTGAAGCCATGAGTACGTCAGAGCGAGAGGACTGACTAGAAGCTATACGCACGGAATACGATGTCCTAATGGAAAATAATACTTGGACCTTGGTAAGTAGACCAAAAAGCAAAAAAATATTAAAGTGGAAATGGGTTTTTAAGGTCAAAAGACACCAGGATGGCTCCATTGAGAAGTACAAGGCCAGATTGGTTGCTAGAGGTGATCAACAACAAGAAGGGGTCGACTTCGATGAGGTCTTCGCGCCAGTGGCAAGACTTGAGACGATACGCACCCTCCTTGCGTCGAGTGTCGCAAGAGGAATGCATGTTCACCAACTGGATGTGGTGACGGCGTACGTCCAGGGAGACCTGCATGACGATATATACATGGAGCAACCTGAGATGTTTGTGTGACAGGGTCAAGAAGACAAGGTTTGCAAGCTTAACAGGCCATTGTACGGGCTAAAACAGGCAGGTCGTGAATGGTACCGGCGACTAGATGACTATTTGGTTCGGTTAGCATTTAAAAATACTGTAGTGAATACGTGCGTGTATGTAGACTCTAGAGAAAATTACGACACAGTAATTGTTGTTTATGTCGATGATTTATTGATAGCGTCTGCGAATTTACCAAACGTAATAGATATAAAACATAAGTTAGGGCGCGAATTCAAAATGAAAGATCTCGGTAACGTTAAAGAAATTCTAGGTATGCATGTGGAGAGACAAGGCGATCTCGGAAGTATTACGATAACGCAGACAAGATATATAGAAAATACGTTGCAAAGATTCGAAATGAGCGATTGTAAGCCGATAAGCACCCCTTTAGAAACGAATATAAATATCGCCGCGATAGAGAGCGTAAGCGAGAAAGACGAAAATGTAATAGTGGACGTACCGTATAGGGATGCCTAATTTACCTCGCTAACGCGTCGCGACCCGATATAGCATTCGCAGCAAGCTTTTTAAGTCGTTTCTGCAACCGTCTGAAGCAAATTTACTGGAACATGGCAAAGCGGGTATTGCGATATTTGAAGGGGACGATAAATTACGGAATAGAATACACTAAACAAAAAGACTGTTTGACGGCGTACGTAGACTCCGACTGGGGAGGGGATACGACAGATAGACGCTCGAATACGGGATACGTGACATATTTAGCTGGGGGGCCGATCAGCTGGAACAGTAGAAAACAAAAATCGGTTGCACTTTCTACCATGGAAGCCGAATACATGGCTCTATCAGACGTAACCAAAGAAATTGTATACGTAAGAGATTTGCTGAGACATATACGGCATTATAATGTACTGAGAGGAGCGACTGAAATTCACTGTGGTAATCAAAGCGCCATACAGTTGTGCAAGAATAGTGTGTATCATTCACGAAGTAAGCATATAGATATACGGTATCATTTTTCGCGAGAGGCGCAAGAGCGAGGAGACATAATTGTAAAGTATGTACCTACCAGCGAGATGACTGCGGACATATTAACGAAAGCGATATCAAAGAGTAAGCATGATGAATGCGTAGAGCGATTAAGGTTAGAAAAAAAAATAAAATTATTGTGAGCGCATTGACCCACGGATTAAGGGGGAGTGTTAAGGGGACCGGCAGGTTGACTCTGTGTAA
This sequence comes from Halictus rubicundus, assembly GCF_050948215.1. Classification (NCBI taxonomy): domain Eukaryota; kingdom Metazoa; phylum Arthropoda; class Insecta; order Hymenoptera; family Halictidae; genus Halictus; species Halictus rubicundus. Next base: position 213,469 of record NW_027488622.1, read on the forward strand.
CCACACACATACATGAAATCCATATACGTGCATGAATTTGCAAGGGTCAAAATCTTGACAAATTGACGCTTCAATATTGCAATGAGCAGTTTAAAAGTGGTCACTTGTTTTTCCTAAAAGTCCAATCTAGGTCTGTCCAGAGCCCAAATTGCGAATTTCTACCTCATCGTCGAGTAATTTGTAATATTCGGCAGAAATCTCGCTTTCTGAAGGAAGGATGACGTCACAAGATGGCTGCCGCAGAGAGATTCTCTTAATTTCGAGAGATTTAGTGTTCGTATCGAAAAAAAGGCTCTGGACAGACGTAGCAAAGACATGTACAAACACGGTGGCATACATTTTTAATTGATTACTTACTTATTTAAGGCGTAAAATGTCTAGAAAAGAAGGCACCATTTCGCGGTTCCGCTTAGTAGCGCCACGGTCTACCCGCGGCAAACACTGTACCTTCCGATAGAATACGGTCGATAATGCAGATCGATAATACAGGTTTACATATGTACGATATGTATGCTACCGAATATTGCAAATTACTCGACGATGAGGTATAAATTCGCAATTTGGGCTTTGGACAGACCTAGATTGAACCTTTAGGAAAGACAATTGACCATTTATAAACTGCTTATTGCAATATTGAATCGGCAATTTGAAAAAGTTTCTGACCCTTGCACGTTTCGAAAGAGGCCACGACCTTCGGGTCACCGATTCTGTTGAAACTTTGCATACTTATAGATCTCGTTGTCCTGTTCACAAATACACACCATTATAGGAGCAGATACTCAATAATGTTCGCGATATTAACAACTAAAGTATCATTATTTCCTATGTAATACCGTATTTTTTCTACGGTACAACAAGATTCGGTTTGGCTCGACTGCAGCGTACCAAGTTTTCAACCTGCGACCAGTGTTCAAATCCTGTCTACTAACGTATTTTTTTTTTAAATTTCATTATGTTTTATCATTGTATATTTATATCAATTATACTTCAAAGTACCGATTTTATTTTGATAAAATGTAGCAGGCCGAAGGTGAGGTGGCAGACAAATTTTGTGAACGGATTTGAAGTCAGCGTGATAAAATCTACGAGAAAAGATGTACCGAATGTCAAGAAAAATCTAACCGTGCATGGTATTGGATAAATCACAATTTTGTTTAAATATTCCAAGTTTATTTTCAAAGTTAAAACATGTTTGTACCATAGTCTCTCTATTTGTTCCTTATTTTGTAATATTTTACCTTCTAAAAAAAAATCATAGCCCTATTTCATTTCTATCGAAAGTTCTTTGATTTTGACAGAAACTTCGCCACTTTGTCAAATATAGTGTTACAAGTATCGATATGTGACGATATCGAGACATCGCACCGAATGGTCTTCGTTGTATCGTCGTCACTAAGACGACGCGGCTAACTTCTCGGTTTTATATATTGTATACATATATAAAACTTTGGAAAATGCTATAAACTTTTATATATATATGATATTATTCAAGTTTATTTTACGTTATTCTTTAGTTGTAAATTTGTATTTGTTTGATCCTTGACTTCAGATTTTACATTTAAAGTAAAAAAATATGATAAATTTTGTTTAATTTTTTATGCCCTTCGTGGCATAAAAAAAGCTGCTTTAATTTCATTTTGTATATAATTTTCTCTCTGACAGGAAGTAAATTCCGGCTCATTTTCTTTTTAAAAGAAGTCCTGGTAATATGTATAAAATTATTATAATGTTAAGAATAAACTGATTCAATTTAATATAAATCAAATGATTTCCTTAGGTTTTGCATACACGTGACCGCCGTTCGAGTTTCATTTCATAGATATTAGCGAAAAACTGCAAAGGTAATGTGACAACTAGTCCTGCGTATATCTACGCGCCCGTGGCAATGTACGTGTTAGCATGTGTTGGTCGGCTGAATCGGGCTCATGCAGAAATCAGTTTCACGAAACGCTCGTACATTTACGGGTTTGATGACATGGCAACAGTGAGGCGAAGGAATTATGTGGCAACCATGTCTAGTCAATTTTCGTTTCTCTCTTCCGCTACTACTCAAGTCGGCATTTCATATATTCTTTTTTACCGATATGTCGTAGACGCGACGTGGTTCCACAAACAAAATTTTAACCATTCCACAATCAGTTTTCCCTACTGACCGTTCGAGGACCGTTCGAAAATTGGCGTGACAGTCAAGGCCAAATGCCTGCCGGCCCCTTTAAACTTTGGCGCTAATCCGCGAGTCAACGCGCATGTGCGTTTATAGAAACGCACCCTTCGTAATTCATTTATTTCGGCAGTCTTTTGTTACACGCGGATCTTCGCTTGTCGCAGCGTCGTCGCGATTGTCATGTAATATTGACAAAAAAAAAACTTTATTCAGTGCAGCCGTAGCTTGCACTGTACAACACAATAAAAAAAGTATATGTGTACGCTGAGTAACGCTAAGTTCGACGCTCGGATACAGACTGCCTATGGTCGGTTATGCGGGGGTACTTATACAGGTCCTTACCCCGCATTCGGGGGTCGTCGTGAATGGTCCCTTGTCCAGATGCCATCCGGCGGGACCGACACCCAGACGATTTATGGACCTGACGTCAATAAACATCCCTGGCCCCGTCACATTCCCCTCTCCTTAGAGTGAAACTAGCCCCTTAGTTTCGTCGCTTTTTCAATATGGAAGGTGGTAGTTTGGCCTCCTGTACAGCACCTGGTCCGATGGCTTCTTCCATGGAGGTGATGGTTAGGGGCTGGCGGCCGGTTATAAGGGACGCGTATTCGTTAGGTGGCGCGTTTGCATCGAACGACACGCGGATCGGGGTGGCAGCGGGTTGCGAACTGTTGTTGACCGTATGGCGCGTGATTTTACAGCTGAATATGTGGAAACAGAGTTTGGGCATACTACCGCATAATCCACATTTGTTAAGTACGTACAGTAAACCTAGTCCACCGCAAATGTATCCTATAATTTGTATGGTGGTCAATCCCCATGATTTCGCTTGACCTATTCTATGTTCGAATGACAATTTTTGCACCTGGTCGTTTATGTTGTTTAGATCGTCGGAGAATGCCGGGTAGTAATCTACAATTTTCGGGGTTTCTCGAATTTTGGTCAATATGATACTCCAATCGGTTTCTGAAGGAAGTGGCGCTGTTTTAACGTTAATTTCGTACGTTATATTCTTAGTCCTGCCCGCGATTCTCATGTGCTCCTCGTTGTAGATCAGATCAATGGTCGTATTGGTTTGAATCAGTGAAGCTGTGCGTAATTCAGTTGCGCTGTGTGTTTTCCCTTCAAAAATCGTTACATTTATGGGTATCTTCGGGATCGCTATAAAGTGATTCTCGGTTTTCAATGGTATAAAGCTTATGTCGTCTATGTTAAATATCACATATTTGCAGTATGAAATTTTGTCTAAGTTGCTAATAATTTCGGAATTACAATCGTGTTTTGCGCGTCGGTCCTGTACAGGATGGGTTTGCTTGCAAATGTAAACAGAATGGCGAAACATACACTGTGACTCTAAATACTTATCGTCTACGCTCATAAAATGCAATCCGGACGTGAGGTAGATCGGCTTCTCGACTAGGGGTGCCATGAAAACATTATTATTACGAGTGGGGATGGGATACACCTGTTCTATGTCCCAATCAGAATCGACTATGGTGGGTATACTAATTTTGAAAAAGAGTTTGTTCTTGGTGGAGAATATCACAAGTGACGAGACGTCTATTATGCTTCTAAAGTTTTCTTCGGTTGGAGTGAACAGATTGTTTAATTTCCGATCTCTAATCAAGGTCAAATAGTGGTCCAGAAATGTTCGATGATCTATAGCTTGAGGACTGATGACTCCCTGTTTTCCTAACATTATTGCGTTAAACAACTCGTCTATTTGAAAGTGTAAATCTGTAATGGCACTGTTAACGGTTAATATTTTGACTAAGTACATTTCGTGTCTTCGCAACGTTTTCTGTAGCTCGGTGTTTACTCTATGTATCTCTGCTATACTTTCTGTCTTTAATACTTTCTTTATCAGAGTGGTCTGGTTCGCGGCTATAATTTTTAATTGATTTTCGCCTTCGAAAAGTTTGTCAATATTCGCGTTGACCGTTGTCAGATCGTCTTCGTCTAGTGTGCCGAATAGTGTTTTGCTAACTTGTCCTATGGCGTCTATAAGTCCTCTCCTATATCTAAAGTGAGTAATTGATTTTAAATGTAAACTTAAATTCTTAATATTCTTAAATTTAACTATCAATCCGGGGACTTGAGCAAATTCCGTGCAGTTCTCTCTGCACCGCTCGAATTCTCGTTTCATTTCATCGACTTGTGTTTCGAGGGTCGCGATTTGCTCGAACACTTCTTCTAAATTAAATCCTATAAAGATCTCGGCTTTATCTGCGTACAGGTAGGCCTTAGCTATTTTCTCGTGGAAAATGGCATTGTCTTTAAGTGGGATTATCTCGTATCCCGCAGCGGGGATTATAAACATCAACAGGCATTGCGTTAATGCGAGTGTTGACCTGAAAAATAAGGTTTAATACGATTACCATGTATCTTTTTAATACTGCCGTTTACGTTAATGACGTAATACGGGGTTTTGACTTCTGATATAATGTACGGTCCTAGCCATTCGTCGTCTAATTTGTTGGCTTTGTGGTCATTGTGTATTAGAATCGTGTCTCCTATGTTAAATATTGTTTGTAACTTTATTATCTTTCGGTTCTGATCCCTGGCATATCTTTTCCTGCTTTGTTCTAGGGTTAGTCGCGCTAATGATCTGTATGAGTCTAACTGTTTTTGCCATAAGCGGTACATGTCATCGTAAGTGTAGTTGCTAGTGCGTGAAATGGATGATGGAAGGTTAGCTTGTCTACCAAAAGTTAGTTCGAATGGAGTGAATCCGGTGGCTGAATGAATGGTGGTGTTATATCCTAAACATATTTGGTTTAGTACTTCGTCCCATTCGATGGTATCGTTCAAACTCGTGCGTATTAGGTCTTTGATCGTGCCATGTGTTCGTTCTAGGGAACCGTTCGATTGCGGGTGGAAGCTGGTGGTTTTGATGTGCTTGATCTTAAAAGCCTCTTCGAATTTCTTCATTAAATCGCTTACAAAGTTCTGTCCCTGGTCAGTAAGAATAGTTTTGGGGGCCGAAAATATGTAAATATAATGATTCAGCAAGGCGTCTATTATTGTTTCGGTCTTTTGCGTCTTCAGGGGTACTAAGATCAAATATTTTGTCAAATCGTCGTGAATCGAAAGGATGTATACGTTGCCTCTGGAAGTCTTGGGCATTGGTCCGATTAAGTCCATCGAGATTTTGTCGTTCGGGTTCTGCGGGGTTTGAGGTACTGTCGGGGTCTCTTTAGCTCTTACTCGGGTTAGTTTCAGTCGTTGGCAATTGTCGCAGTGTTTTATAAAGTTTTCTATTCTTTCCATTAAATTGGGGATTCTGTGTAGTCTTTTAATTTTGTCGTACGTTTTCTGTATGCCTAAATGTCCTAAAACATCATTGTGATTCTCTTTTATTATAGTATTAATTTCGTCGTTGGTCAATGCTGTGGCTTCGTTTTCGGCATATTGAATTTCGTTGAATCTATCGTTGTAGAATATAGCCATGGTCCTTAAGATTGCTTTCTCGGATTCTCTAAATTTGTCGCCTATTCCTATTTTCTTGTGTTTATCTGCGATCTGAATGAATCGTTCTAACCATTTCGCGGTGTCGTAAGGACCTAGTTCTTCGTTTGTTAATTGATAAAAGGTGTGTGAATTCGCGGTGATTTTCAATCGTTTAGGCATGGCTAGGTCTTGTTTCCATTCTTCAAATTGAGTTAAATGTGAGATTTCGTTGTTGTCTATCGCGTATACTTTTCGAGAGAGTGCGTCCGCGGCTGAGTTTCCTTTACCTTTTACATACTCGATTTCGTACTCATATTCTTCAAGCCTAAGTCGCCATCGCATGAGTCGCGAGGAGGGGTCTTTGCAATTCTTTAGCCATACTAAAGCCTGGTGGTCGGTTCGTATTGTGAATTTGCGTCCTAATAGGTATTGTCTTAGCCGTTTTGTTGCCCATACTATAGCTAGCAATTCTTTTTCGGTTGTTGAGTAGTTTCTCTCTGGTGGATTGAGGGTACGTGAAATGTAGCAGCAGGGGTGTTCGTCTTGGGACAGTATAGCACCTAAGCCGTCGTTTGAAGCGTCTGTTGTTAGAGTGAACGGTTTCGTGTAGTCGGGGTACGTTAGTACAGGTGCCGTGCATAAGGAGTGTTTAAGCAAATTGAAGCTATCATTTTCGGTCTCTGTCCATTTGAACGGGTTGGTCTTTTTAGTTAGTTCGGTGAGCGGTTTGGCAATTTTTGAATAGTTTTTAATGAATTTCCTGTAATAACCGGATAATCCTAAAAATGATTTCACGTCTGTCGGGTTCCTTGGTATCTTAAAGGTTTGAACTGCTTCTAATTTCTTCGCGTTTGGCTTGATACCGTCTTTGGTAATAATATGTCCGAGATACTCCAACTCTGGTTTTAGAAATTCGCACTTGTCCGGTTGAATTTTTAATCCTGATTCTTTCAGTCTTTGTAGTACGATCGCGAGGTTATCGTTATGTTGCTGGATTGTGTTGCCGAATATTATGATGTCGTCCAAATATACGAAACAATACTTGTTAACTAATCCGCGAAGGGCATGGTCCATCATGCGTTGGAACGTGGCCGGAGCGTTCTTGAGGCCGAAAGGCATACGGTTAAAATGAAAATGTCCCTGAGGTGTGCTAAAAGCGGTTAACTTCTTCGAGTCTTTGTGCATAGGGATTTGGTGAAAGCCTGAAGATAAATCTAATGCTGAGAAGAATTTAGCTTTGCCTAATTGTGAAAGAATGTCGTCGATTGTAGGTAAGGGGTACGCGTCTTGGTCGGTTAGTTCGTTTAATTTTCTAAAGTCGATCACAATTCGCCACTTCTGTTTAGCCGAAGCGTCTGACTTCTTCGGTACTACCCAAACTGGTGAATTGTACGGTGACTGTGATTCTTCTATTATACCTTTGTCTAACATTTCGTTCATTTGCCGATCAATTTCATGTTTGTGGGCTTCGGGGGGTCTATAGGATTTGGTGTTTATGATCTTATTTTGGGTTAGTGTGATTTCGTGTTCCGTTAAATTCGTGCAAGGTAACGTGTCGGTTTCCAAATTGAAGACATCTTTATAATGAATTAGTATTTTTTCGATATTAGTGCGGAAGCTAGGTTCTACATGGTCTAATCGTAAGAGATTTTTGAATTTGCTGAGATCAGATTCGTAAGATAAATCATTACTGGCGGGGATAGTTTGCTCACCCGTGTTGAAGTAACATACTCGCGTCGGCTTGTTGTCCAGATAGATGGTTCTGACGAATGATTGGCCTGGTTCCACGACGGGGTCGGTCTGAAATGATAGTCTATTACCGTTCAATTCGAGATAGTCGTTCGTTATATTATATTTAAATTTTGAAAGCATTGGTAATCCTATTATACCGTCCTCTATTAACGGAAAATCTTTGGAAACTACGTAAAATCTATCTTTGGTATTATAAATTGTAAGATTAATCCATCTGCGCGTTTCGTATTTGTCTTGTCCCATGCAGAATTTCTGCGGTTTCGCATCGGTTCGCGGTGCGATGCCTATTGAGCTCTCCTTGACCAGGTTTATCCCTGCTCCTGTGTCGACGAGATATCTTCTGCTCCGTCCGTTGATGTTGATCTGTACGGATAGTAATCTTCCGGTGGTGGCATATACTCGTGGCAGGGCTCCTCTGCTTCCTCGTAATAATATTCCTGGGGTTCTTGGGTGTATTCCGTCACCTGCGTGTGGTGGACCGGGGGATTGGTTCTCTGGCCGGGTGGGATAAAATTTCGCTTAGGACACTGGTTGGCTAAATGTCCTACTTGCTGACACTTAAAGCATTTGGGTTGTGGAATGCGGGTTGAAGGGTTAGTAGGGAATGTAGATTTTACTCTGGGAGGTTCGAATTTCGTGGGTGGAATTGCAGGTCGTCTCGGTGCAGTATTATTGGGACGGGAGTCGGGCCATTGCCTGCGCTGGGTCGCTCCTCTAGATCTTTCCAGCTCGCTAAGAAATAGCTCTGCTTCGAAGGCTGCTTCTTGAGCTTGTTGGAGATTCTCTGGCTTGGTGGAGGAAGTTCGCAATTCGATGTCGCTCTGGAGATTTAATAAAAATGTCTTTGTTGCGCGGTCGTTTTCTAATTCGGTCGCGACTCGTCTTCTAATGGGTTCTTTTATTTCATGCTGTAGCGCGTATATAAGCTCGTTCAGTTGGTGTCTAAATCTTTTTGCGTAGCTGTGCACGGATTCCGAATTTCCTTGTCTAGTGCGTTGTAATTTGTCACGCGCGCTGTTTGAAGTAATGTTAATAGAAACGTACTCGCGTAAAGCGCGGTATAGGTCGTCATATGTGTCGATAGTAACATGTCTAATGCTTCGTTCCGCCTCTCCAACTATTTTTTGCGTTAAAATTAATTTCAGCAAGATGTTTTGTTCTCTGCACTCGGATCGAGCGTCTCTTACTTTGCGGATAAATCCCTCAACACCGATATCGTCTTGTCCGTTTAGAATCGGAATAAAATCTTTACATACGTTTGCGCTGTGCTGTGGACCTCGATATAGAGCGTCCTCCTGAAGTTCTTCCTCTTCCTTTTCGGGTACGTTGGGTTGCAGCATCTCCTTCATCTCCTGTGCTTGCTTTCTTGCATCGAGCAACTGCTTCGCCGTAGCAGCCGACAGGTAAGTCTTGTCTTCGGTCATCAACGAGGTGTGTGACGCCGCCGAAGTGAGACCAGTGTGTAGTTCACTGAGTCTATTTCCAAGGATCTCGATTTCCTTGATGCGTTGCTTACTCTCGTCGCTCATGAGTTTTCGCATTTCAAGCATTTGCTTCTCATGGCGCTCTGCTTGCTTCTGCATTGCGTCTAAAATCGCTCTCAAATTCGGGTCGGTACTCGTAGTGCCGCTGCTTTGAGTTTGTTCGTCTTTATCCATTTTTAATACAACAGATACGTTACTGCTGGAGTCTGTTCCGTCGGAATCGAAACTGTTCTTTCGATTTCTATAATCTCGGAATGGATCCAGTATGATTCCACTTTACCTTTGATTATCTTTCTAGGAATGGTTGAGCTCGAAGCGTCAATCTTCCTGGTCGCCTTCAGGTGAGTATGGTGAAACGCGTAGTAACACTGACTCTAACTGATTCGAATATACTGTGGACTTTATACACACGTAGTTACAAAAGACTCTAGTATATCCTGGCAGGATCGCCAAAAATGTCATGTAATATTGACAAAAAAAAAACTTTATTCAGTGCAGCCGTAGCTTGCACTGTACAACACAATAAAAAAAGTATATGTGTACGCTGAGTAACGCTAAGTTCGACGCTCGGATACAGACTGCCTATGGTCGGTTATGCGGGGGTACTTATACAGGTCCTTACCCCGCATTCGGGGGTCGTCGTGAATGGTCCCTTGTCCAGATGCCATCCGGCGGGACCGACACCCAGACGATTTATGGACCTGACGTCAATAAACATCCCTGGCCCCGTCACATGATCGTTGCATTGTACCGCGAACCACGTTCTGTGCCGCACGCATGGCGATACGCGTTTTGTATGTATTTGTAATAAACTAAAACTTATTTAACCACGCACCGAGCGAACCGCGCTCTGTTATTAACCGAATATTTCCTAACAATATTCACACGTATATCAAATATGACGATACAAAGGAGTACTCTTAACAAGAAATCCAGATTGACGAAAAATATAATACTGTGAGAACATTTGACGAGCAATATGAACATACTGACTGAAAGCATGACAGCAGTGTATGCAAAAACCGTGAATGAATGAATGAACGAAACGGTTTGATTAGTATCTAGCTAGTGGGCTTCTGCCTATTACAGTTATTCCAATTTCTAACCTTCACACGTTTCTCATTACCTAAAAATTGCAATTGAGTAATAATAAAATGGAATTAAAATTGTCTTCTTCGTGTTCTCTCTATGTCAAGTTAGAGGCGAATAATAAAATAAAATTAAAATACTCTTCTTCGTATTCTCTCTATGTCAAGTTAGAGGCGAATAATAAAATTATTACCAATTTATAAAAAATTATTACCAAATAAAAATTGTAACTTCATCACAGTTTCATTTTTAAAATGAATACATTGTAAGAGTGCACCGCGCCGCTGGCCGTACCGCGGTTTGTATCAGGTTACGGCTAATTGTAAGTGTTTAGAAGAAGGCGCACGCACTGTTTAGGTTAAGGCGCGACGATGCGAGAGGCTGGGACCGAACGACTTTTAGGACGGGAGGACAGTCTCGTCTAAGCCACGATCCAATAAAGACCATTTTCCTCGATAGGCCATCTGTTATTTAACTCCTGATACATTCCCTAAAATTCAGAAGTGGGATTACACGATACGCGAGTGTAGTTCGATTACAAAATGCGGAATAAGTTCGCGAAACTAGTTTTGGGATAAGTCCACTAGTTAACTTTGTTAATTGTGTACGGTCGTGAAAGAACCAAGTGAATTAGTGATTTTTAGTTAAGACATTGACATTTAAGATAAACATTATGACGTCGCTTACGGTAGCAGACTTAAAAGACTTATGCCGAGGAAATGATCTGTCGATATCGGGGACAAAAGCCGAACTCGTGCACCGGCTGCTGGAAAGTCCTATTCCAGAATCGGCGTTGCATCTGACAACGCTGCCGACCCCTCAGTGTACTCTGGCGGGGACTGAGACTCAGGAAGAAGTTCAAACGGGGCCCAGTGAACAGTGGGATAGGCCCTTATCTGAGGCTGATTTGTTAAGAAGGGAAAGAGATTTAGCGGAACGTGAAGTTCGATTGTTACGCAGAGAACTGGAACTTGTCCGGCTTTCGCCTTCGAGTAATATGTCGTCGCGATCACGAGAAGTCCGTTGGAAGGACGTCAAAGAATTGATCAGCGACTTCGACGGCAACAATTTCGATGCAGAAACGTGGGTGCAGCAGATGAGGAGACTGATTGCTGCACATGGATTAGACGATTACGCAGCAAAGGCGATGATCTGCAGCAAATTAAAGGACAAAGCCCTGAGATGGTATCAGTCGAAACCAAATTGTGTGGACATGACGTACGAAGAGTTACTCGTTGGTTTAAATAAAATGTACGGGTGTCGACCGAGCACGCTGTCGTTAAGACGTGAATTCGAAAAGAGATTCTGGAAAAGCGATGAAACGTTCACCGACTACGTACATGACAAAGTTGTGCTGGGAAATCGAGTGCCAATTTCAGACACCGAAGTGGTCGACTACATCATCGAAGGAAAACCAGACGAAAATTTAAAATTACTGGCTAGAGTACGGGGTTTCCGTACAGTCGAAGAATTAGTGCAGGCGTTTGCCAGGTCAACGCTGCCAGAGGAGCCGAGAAGGCCCAGACCAGTGCCACGACGGGATATCAACCCACCAACAACAAAGGTTACCCGGGAGCGGCATCCGAAAGACCTAAAAGATGTTCGATGCTACAACTGCAACGAGACGGGACATTTTGCGGTTGAATGCAAGAAGCCCAGAAGAGAACGAGGGTCATGTTTTAAATGCGGCAATATGGGACACCGCGTCGAACGATGTCCGGCTTCGAGGGACATCAGTTACGTAGTTCCCCACCAACACGAAGACAGCGATTTTTTCCCTACGGTATTATTGGACATAGAAACTACTGAAAGTAATTTTAGGCAATTAGAAATAAGCGCACTGTTAGATTCGGGTAGTCCCATTAGTTTTATTAAAGAAGCTATTGTACCAAGTAATTTGATACGCGATACCGACAAAGCAATTAAGTTCACAGAAATAAATAATAGCGAAATGCATGTTATTGGAAGCGTTGAGGTCCAACTCGCTTACGACGAGATTCCCTATAATATTATGCTGCAAGTAGTCACGGAGAATACTATGCGAAATCCTCTAGTATTAGGGAGAGATTTTTTGAAAAAAGCAGGAATTTCATTTAAACTTAATCATGAAATCAGACAAATAATGAACATCGAAATAGCTTCAGACGACGATAGTCAAATACCGACATTAAACATTAATCCGGAAGTTATGCGAAGTACTCAAGATCAGGTCCGTAAATTGTTTACCGAACGCTATGTGAAACCTATTAGACCAGAACACCCGCAAACAGAAAACGTAATGAAGATTACAGTAACAGATGAAAAACCGTTCCATTATGCCCCACGTAGATTGTCGTATCACGAAAAAACAAAGTTAAAAGAAATAATTGATGACTTGTTAGCAAAAGACGCGATAAAGGAAAGCACTTCCGAGCCGAGTATGCTTCACCGATAATTTTAGTTAGAAAAAGAAATGGTGAAATGCGCATGTGCATAGATTTTAGATTCTTAAACAAAATTTCAGTTCGTGATAACTTTCCATTGCCCCTAGTAGAAGATCAGCTAGATTTATTAAACGGGAAAAAATACTTCACGCTGCTGGATTTGAAAGACGGATTTTTCCAAATTCGGATGCATGAAGATTCGATTAAATTCACTGCTTTTGTTACACCATGGGGTCAATACGAATGCCTTAAGATGCCATTCGGTCTAAAAGGAGGGCCGTTAAAGTTCCAGCGATACGTTGCACAAATATTTAGAAAACCACTCGAGGCTGGAGATGTTTCTGTGTATTTGGATGATTTTCTAGTGGCAACAGAAACAGTAGAGCATCATTTATTGGTATTAGAAAAAGTTTTTCAATTGTGCGTCGCAAATTAACTAGAATTACGATTAGATAAATGTAAATTCCTACAAACTAGGTTAGAATATTTAGGATATACGATAACAAGCGAGGGTATACGACCCACGGAACGCGGGGTAAATTACGCTAAAAGATTCCCGATTCCTCAAAATACGCGAGATGTACAAAGTTTTCTGGGACCTTGTTCATATTTTCGAAAATTTATCGAAAATTTCTCGTTAATCGCGAAACCGTTATATGACCTTACAAAAAAATCGGTTAATTTTACGTTTGGTTCAGAAGAAGCGCGTGCATTCGATAAATTGAAAGAATGTCTAGTAAATAGCCCTATTTTAAGTACTTAGTGGTGTCCGCGCGACACCACCGAATTACACTGTGACGCAAGTTCAGTGGGTTTCGGTGCAATCTTGATGCAGAAAAAACGGGATCAAAAACTTCATCCTGTGTTTTATTTCTCAAAAAGAACAACAGAAGCAGAAACTAAATACCATAGTTTCGAATTAGAGACTCTAGCGATCATTTACGCGTTACGGCGTTTCAGAATATATCTGCTTGGAATACAATTCAAGATTATTACAGATTGCCAGGCCCTCAGCCTCACGTTAAAGAAAAAAGAAACCAATCCACGAATCGCGCGGTGGGTGTTAAAGTTACAAGGGTACGACTATGTTTTAGAACATAGGTCAAGCTCGAGGATGCGCCATGTAGATGCACTTAGTTGACAAATTCTTATCTTGCACGATAATTCTTTCGATAGAAACCTCGCATTATGCCAGGATAACGACCCTGAAATAGCAAATATTCGTAAAAAATTGGAAAATTCAGAGGATAAATTTTTCGAAATGACAAACGGTTTAGTTTATCGCAAAGTGAGAGATCGCGCTTTTTTTTATGTTCCTTCTGCTTTGGAAACTAGTATTTTACAAAAACATCATAATGATATGGGACATGTAGGTTTTAGAAGACAGTGGAAAACGTGCAAAATACCTATTGGTTCCCGAAAATTAGAGAGAAAATCAAGGACCACATAAAAAACTGCCTTAAATGTATTGCATTTAGTCCGAATTCTGGTAAACAAGAAGGAAGTTTGCATGAAATTCCAAAGGATAGCAAACCATTTTATACCATTCATATCGATCATCTAGGGCCGATAACAAAACAACATTCAGTTAGCAAACGCTATATTTTTGTAATAGTAGATGGATTCACGAAATTTGTAAAATTGTATGCAACAAAAACTACAAATACGGCGGAAGTCATCAAATGTTTGCGAAATTATTTTACGACTTTTAGTAGACCATTAAGAATCGTATCAGATCGGGGTAGTTGTTTCACGTCTCAGGATTTCCAAAATTTCGTAGATGAAAACGGGATAACACACATTAGAATTGCCACTGCCTCACCGCAAGCAAATGGTCAAGTGGAAAGATTTAATCGAACCTTTGTACGGATGATAGCAAAATTAGCAGACGAGAGGAATGTACGGTGCGGTGGTACGAAACACTCGACGACGTAGAATACGCGTGCAACAACACGATAAATAAATCGACGGGAGAAACCCCGAGCATATTGTTATACGGCGTAAGCCAGCGTGGAAAAATGGTCGATAGCATCTGGAAAGTTGGGCTGTTCGTTTTTTCAAAGAAATTATGCGCGCGTTTGTGTCGAATAGAGTTTATTTTAAACTTAACAAATGCCCTGTCACCGGCCGAACTAACTTTGGGTGACTAGTTACTTTGGATACAATGAATTGTAGCGGTGTTACGGTATGGCGCGATTACTGACTCGAATGGTCGTGGTCTGAGTCTGAAGCTGACTTTTTCGGATGCCGACTTTGCTGATTCTGCTGCTCTGCTCCGAGGCCCGCTTACTCGTCACCTCGGTGGTGACGCGATTTTTTGGTCGTGGGCCCGTTTTCGGGGGAAGAATCATCCCCATTCGTTGATTTGACTTGAGGGCGGAGGTTCTTCTGAAACAGTCCTCACCGGTGGAGGAGGAAGTCCCCACCTCAAGTCAATAAGGGAGAGTTCCCAAACTGCGCGATTTATGGGACCCCGGAGCAGCGCGACGAAGGCCCAAGTGGCCCATGTACGCCGTGCTAGCCAAGTGGCTAGCAGCTAATTTATTGCCCCTTGGCCGAGGTCCGGTGACGAAGACCAAGGGCTGGAAAAATGTGCGTTTACTGTCTCTGGTTTTCGTCCGTTTGACGAAAACCAGAGACACGGTTATTGGGGTTGTAGCGCAACCCGAGCGTGCCTCGCGTCGTGCGGAAGAGGATTTACGACCCCTTGTCCGCCGCGTGTAGTGGGCCATAAGGCCCGCTGTGTCCGAATCCGGAACCCTCAAGTACCTCGCGGACGGTACACGGTATGAGGGTCGCACGGATTGACTTATGGCCACTTTTCCAATGCCATCAGCTCGAATCCTCAAGCGCCTCGCGTGCGGCAACTCAAGGACTAGCATTCTTCGTGATTAGTCGAAGGACGGACAAAAATCGGAAAAGGGCTTCTTGTCACGCATGTGTATTTTTTGGGCGAAAGAGCATGCTCCGTGCAGCTGTAACATCCTCGCTTGCGTTACGGCCGGAAATGCGAGGATTCACGGTACTTTTGTCTGCGAGGGATCGAACAGCATCCGAGATACATTAGAAAAAATAGGTAGTATTATGGACAGTAGAAATTTAGTAGACGTAAGAAATAAGGCGAAGGAAAAAATTAAGCAAAGTTTTGAGGCGAATAAGAAATACCACGACGAGAAACGAAAACCGGCACGGATATATCAAGTTGGAGATAGAGTAATGATTAAAAATTTTCACACAATAGGCGATTCATCGAAGCTAGCACCTTTGTTTAAAGGATCATACGAAGTTGAAAGGGTATTGAGGAATGATCGATACGTGATAAAGGATATCGACGGATTCCAAAATACACGACTTCCTTGTAAAGGAACATGGACGGCAACGAACATGAGACCATGGGTGTCTCCTCAATTATAAAATTTAAAATATTTAATGTAGCGATCTCATAGCGATTAGGTTTAAGGTACGATATTATAATCACATATTATTTGTTAGTGTATAGAGTCCTTAGAGATTAGAAAGAAAATTTATAGTTTGTAAAGTGTGTGATAGCAATGTTAGTGCGCAACGGTATGTTTGTGTATACGGGTTAATCGAGACGATTAACGGTCAGGATGGCCGAATTGTAAGAGTGCACCGCGCCGCTGGCCGTACCGCGGTTTGTATCAGGTTACGGCTAATTGTAAGTGTTTAGAAGAAGGCGCACGCACTGTTTAGGTTCAGGCGCGACGATGCGAGAGGCTGGGACCGAACGACTTTTAGGACGGGAGGACAGTCTCGTCTAAGCCACGATCCAATAAAGACCATTTTCCTCGATAGGCCATCTGTTATTTAACTCCTGACACATTCCCTAAAACATCGAGTTAGGGTATTTACTATAGTTTCAAGTTGTAAATAAATATACCAATTTAGAGGCAAATAATAAGATGAAATTGATATACTCTTCACCATATACTTCTCTTGACAAATTAAAGGCGAATAATAAAATAAAATTAAAATATGCTTTTATCACCTTCACACGTTTCTCATTCGAGCTAATATTCGAGAAAATTGTAATTTAATCATAGTTTCATTTTTTCAATGTATGTATCAGGTTAGAATATTTGCTATAGTTTGGAGTTTTATTTAAATGTATCAAGTAAGAAGCGAATAATAAAATGAATTTAAAATACGCTCTTCCGTATTCTTCTGCCAATTAAAATTGTTCCATTGTTTTGATCTTCACGAGTTCATTATTATTTAGAAATTGTGTTTTTGTCATAAATTTTTTGAATAAGTACATCAAATTATAGCACAGTCACAGAGAGAATATTTTGTTACGTCTAAAAAAAGAAAATGAGTATTTTATTTACTCAAGAAGTCCATTGATATGAAGTACAAGTACGGTATGTAATCTGCACGTAATTATGAAAATGATTCTTGAATCTCTAATTTAAGAAGTATTCAAGCGATGATCTAAAGAAAGGGCCTAGCCGAATAAGATGGTCAAAACTGCCCTTAGACGTTTTTCAATAATTAATGAACCATTCGAAAGCTGACCAAGAAAAACCCCTCTGAGCCAAATTTCAACCCCCTATCTTGCTCGTGAGGGTAGTTACAGGGTAAATTAGATTTTGAGCTTTTCCGTGCATTTTCCGCACTCTGATGCTTCCCAAAATTCTGAAAAAAATGTGACATATTTTGGACCCTAAGGCGGATTTTTGAGAATTTTTTCCGATTTTTTGGATGCAAACTGTGGTCGTAAAAAATGAAAAACCTCAAAAAAATCGGAAAAATGCAGGTTTCTCAAAAATATGAAAACATGCTATTGAGCTGTTTAGTGCCCCCATAAAGTACCATAACAGGCAGTGTCCTCAATTTTTTTAGATTTTTTCTTGTGGGCACTTTTTGTCCAGACAAGAAAAACCGAATTTTTTTTACGTTTCTGCTATTAGGAGGAAAGTTACACTTGTTGATTTTATCGCAAGTATATATTAAGGCATTTTTAACGTTATTACATTGAAACAAGTAAGTGTTTGACCTCAGAAATATGTTTTAAGAGAAAAATAAATTCTATTTCGTGCGATATATACCAGAATGTTCGCAACGTTTACAACGTCGCCGGTTGGCCGAGCAGTCAAGGTGTCGGACTACGGAGCGGAAACGCTGGGTTAAGGGTAAAGTTTTTTTTTCCATACATCATCTTTATTTTTTCAATTTTTTATTACATGGTTTATTCATGTGATTTTTAAAATATTTTTTTAATGTTTTAAAAATATTTAAGAAACATTTTTGAGTAAAATATATGTAAATATAGTTTTAGAGTATCTATCACTTCCTCGATTCTCTAATTGTATATGATCTTCATTACGGTCCTCTCTAACATTCTTAATATTAAAATTCATTAATCTGGTTTCTAAGCCTTGCGTCTTCATAAATTAGGGAGGAAATGAGAAGAATTCTAAATAAATAACGCGCAGCAAAGTATTGGTTTTTGTCAAATTGAAAGAAAAGGGCTACATACTACCACTATTTTTAAAGTGAGGTATCAGGTACAAATAAGCCTTAGCCATTCCTCTTTATTGTAACGTACATGAGGATGTATTTCCGTTTATAGTTACTTGATTGAAAACCATCATGAAGAGGGGAGACTTTTGTATTGTCGACAGAGGTTTTCGAGATGTTACATCTCATTTAACAGGTCTTGGTTTCAGAGTTCTCATGCCTGCTTTAAAAGGTAATCGTTCTCAACTTTCGACGAAAGAGTCGAATTATTCCTGAAAAGTCACGAAAATTCATTGGGTTGTAGAAGCAATGTATAGTATACAAGGTCAAAAGTACCAGCTTCTACACAAACAAGTAGACAACGAAACCTTTCCAAAAATTGGATATAATTGGAACTGCAAAACGACTCCATTTCAAACAGTATCCTCGGTAGATACTCTGGATTTTCCGGAAATGACAGAAGTAGATTTAAAAATTCTTTTCAAGGAATCTTACCAATTTTCGCAAGCAATTTCTAATCTGGCGGAAATCGTGGACGAACACAATAATATAAATATTAATTTATTGCCTAATCCAAGAAAATAATATCATTAAATTCGAAGTCAAATCGGAGTAATATAAATAAAAGTTAGTTAAAAATGTTACCTCAATATTTTTTAAAAACATTTAAAAAATATTGTTAAAATCACATGAATAAACTATATAAGAAATTGAAAAAATAAAGATGATGTATGGAAAAAAAAACTTTACCCTTAACCCAGCGTTTCCGCTCCGTAGTCCGACACCTTGACTGCTCGGCCAACCGGCGACGTTGTAAACGTTGCGAACATTCTGGTATATATCGCACGAAATAGAATTTATTTTTCTCTTAAAACATATTTCTGAGGTCAAACACTTACTTGTTTCAATGTAATAACGTTAAAAATGCCTTAATATATACTTGCGATAAAATCAACAAGTGTAACTTTCCTCCTAATAGCAGAAACGTAAAAAAAATTCGGTTTTTCTTGTCTGGACAAAAAGTGCCCACAAGAAAAAATCTAAAAAAATTGAGGACACTGCCTGTTATGGTACTTTATGGGGGCACTAAACAGCTCAATAGCATGTTTTCATATTTTTGAGAAACCTGCATTTTTCCGATTTTTTTGAGGTTTTTCATTTTTTACGACCACAGTTTGCATCCAAAAAATCGGAAAAAATTCTCAAAAATCCGCCTTAGGGTCCAAAATATGTCACATTTTTTTCAGAATTTTGGGAAGCATCAGAGTGCGGAAAATGCACGGAAAAGCTCAAAATCTAATTTACCCTGTAACTACCCTCACGAGCAAGATAGGGGGTTGAAATTTGGCTCAGAGGGGTTTTTCTTGGTCAGCTTTCGAATGGTTCATTAATTATTGAAAAACGTCTAAGGGCAGTTTTGACCATCTTATTCGGCTAGGCCCTTTAAATATGCTGGAGTGAATGGTGCAAGAATGATGAGATTTATTGTCGAGTTCATCTCAAGAATGGTGGTGTCATCGTGTATGAAATAATGAAAGAGTAAAGTAAATTTGTCAACCTTTTTCACATGATCGATTCTCGATAAAACATTGGCAGCGCAGTCTGGCAGCTCGTCAATTTTTTTCAGGACCTGTTGCAGTTCACGAAGAGACGGGTTCGTTCTCGATAATAGTGGTGCTGCTTTCTGCTTGTTCGACGTTGGCTTTGGCCTTTTCTTGCTCGCGAACGAAAGTGTCGGATCTGGCGATTTTGTTCACATGAATCGCCGGGATCGATCGTGATATGTGCTGTGAACGTGGAACAAATTAATTTCGCATCCTTATCATAGCAAGCAAAGATCGAATAATCGAAGCAACTCCGTTTAATCACCATAATTATTCAAATCAATCGAATTAAAACTACATTAACCCATTTGAATAGTAAAGCAGAATGAAAAATGTATTTATTATCATCCATGTGCTTTATATTCATTATACAATTACCCGTATCACCAACTATTTTTTATTATCCTTAAATGGAAAAATTTCAAACCGTGAAAACAACTTCGCATTTCAATAATTTGTATCAGATCTGTTACACATATGTACAGATTAATAATTCAAATGGGTTCACCCTCCACTACAGGAAAAAATAAAACCAGTTCTCTAACAACTGTTTAACGCTAATTTTTTCCAGCCAAGGAAAAATTTTGTAGACGAGACAAAAAATTGTCTTTGCTATTAATAAACACCTTCTTCCCTTCGACTATGAGTTCAATTTGAACAGCCTCGTCGACATCCATGTCTTCCTGGCTCTCCGATCCCAGATTTTCAATTTTAAGCGTGGCATCTTTATCGTCAGTCATTAAAGTATCCAACAACCTATACCTAAAATCATTACGCTCGAATAAGACACACAATTGCAAGAGAGAATTGAGAATTTGAACAAATTTAGGTGACATTAACAACCTTCCCAGAGATATATTCGCTGAATCCAGACTGGATTTCGGTACCACTGGAGCGGAGGGAGTGCAAACTACAATCCCTGTCGCAGGTGTTTTCACCGACGAATAATCTGGCACCGATGCATTCACGCCAAGAATCGCTTGCTGCACATTCTGTATAGTTTCTTGTATTTCCAGGTTTGTTAAGAGGGGTGCTGAAGTTCCATCCTCCTGCAGTGATTAAAAATACATCTGATTATTTATTGTTAATTAAAGTTTCGGAATTGTAGGACCAAAGACCAAAAATCTTTAAATGTATTTTCAGTCCTCAGTTTCAAGGAGAATACAAAAAATTAGAAAAATTTGCTTTGTTGGTAGAAAATATGTTGAGCTTAAAATAGTGGATTAATAAGGCAATCTTAATCAGAATATATGTCGAATTTTTAGGTATTTATGTATTTTTTTAAATATTTGCACGAATTTTCCTAGTCTACCACCGATGATTTAGATTATTCACATTTTTATAGAAAATACAATCAACAATATCTACTTTTGAGCTATAAATTGTAGCGTGAATGTTAAATTTGAATTGAAACATTGTGATCAGTGTAACTGCCAACACATAAACTTAATTATTTCTTCGTTAATAAAAGAGAACAGATTGTTTACCGCGAAAAATTGTCGTTAGAGAATAATTCTGTACACACCACACCCTCGCAAAATTAATTTTCTCACGATCTTCGAAATTTCCATAACAGAAAATAGTGTTACTAATGATGCAGAATATATAAACAATTAAAAAAGAAGCAAATACATTACGTTCTTAACATGCCTCGTCCAGCGATAAAGCAACTGAGTGAATTCTTCTGCAAATTTCCACGCGTTCTTGCGAAACGGTTCTCCTAGCACGAAAATATTTGGTCGAACTGAATACGAACGTGCTCGACTAGTGACACCGGAATGTCCTTATTGCGTATTTGGAGGAAGAAACTGCAGAAAATTCGAACGTTGTATGTTCATCTGTGTTTGCACAAGCGAACGTTACGTCTAGCTTTGTTTCGAGCGCATTTTAGCAACTGGAACTCCGTTCTGGCTAATTCTCGCTTGTTTGGCGAATGGATCAAGCTTCCGTACATTAACACAGACTGTGTTATTTGTCTTTCGGTCGAGCATTTCTCTGGAACGCGAACGGCACGGTAAAATTATGGAAGTTTTGCCGGTTCCACGATTATTCACCACCACGATATATCCATATGGATATGTTATACAACTCTATATATATATTAACTGGGGTCAATGAAAAAGTTTAATATTCATTATGCTTTAAAAATAAGTATTGATATAGGCACAGTAATTGGCATCCCCACAGTAGTTGGGTGCCTTACTCTAGCAGATACATTCCTGAGAGTGACAATTTATTACTATCTTTACATAATGTAACATAAATTAAGTGCTGTCTATCTGTGTTGTGAAGAATATTTCTTGAAAATGTGATGCTATAAATATAATATATGTATAGTTAATTTAAAGTATAAAGAAAAAATTAGTGAAATGTTATCCTAGGATCGTTTATCACGAGGGTTAAAGCATAAGATGCGTTCGGAATTTTAGGTTCTGATTTTTCATTTTACATAGTTTAGAAATAATTTTAGTTGCACGGTACGTACCGTGGATATTTATATTCCTTCAACGAATAAACTGGAGGAACTTCCAGTTAAAAACTTTTGGAATCAACTCGAAGCTCTTCAGCAAAGTTCTCGTTTTAAAATTCCAGGTGAAACATTGAAACAGGAACGGGGGAAGATTAATTTTACACTCTAACGATGTATACAGATTTCTGTTCCCTGAGAGAGCAGAGTTCATAAAGTTTTAGCTAACAACTGAGACTGTGAATGCCTTGATAACATCCTCGATTCAATTGTTAATATAATAATAGAAATGCAAGATTGTCTTCACTTGGCAATACAATATGAATTACCCCTAGTAGCACAAAAATATTAGATAAATATGTTTTTCAAATATTAGAAAAATATTTTTTAAGCCACATTTTTTCATATGAGAAAAATATTGGATCTGAATATTGTATACATGTACAAGAAATATAAATTGAATGTTTAAAAAATATAAGCTAAATATTCAGATGATATAAACTAGATATTTAAAAAATATAAACTAAATATTCAGAGAATATAAACGAGATATTTAAAAAATATAAAGTAAATATTCAGAGGATATAAACGAGATATTTAAAACATATAAGGTAAATATTAAAAAAATATGAATCCAATATTTGAAAAATATAAATTTAATATTTAAATAACATTCAATAAAATTTTCAAATTTAAGAAAAAGTTATAACAAAAATGAGAAAATATGAATATGTATTACTTTCTGTGCATTGCTTGAGGGAATATTGCACTTTGTCTTCGAAAGGACCTTTATTACATTTAAGAAATTTTTATGCAGCTGGCGGGATTCGAACTCGGGACTTACCGTTTAATTGACGATGTGCTTCCTCACTGAGTCATGCGAACCTATATTGTTAGATTCATTACTTTTTAGACTTATAAAGGTCAAATCGTATCAAATCATATAATTATTACAAGAGATAAACTTCTGTTAAAAATATTGTTTAGATAAAAATCTAACTACTTTATTTTTAATGAAGCATATTATTAATAGTATAGTAACGACAAACAGATATATATATTTTCTGAAGTACTTCCATCGTAGGTAAGCATTGAAACACATAGAATATATTTACTAAATAAACAAAAACATTTTATTGTGAAAAAATATATTTCCCTAATATATTATAAAAATATAAAAAAATAATAATGATAAAATAATAAAATAAAATATAATATAATATAAAAGTACATTTGTTATAATATATATAATATGTTTTAAATAATTATTTAAAATTAAGTTTTTATTCTAGATTTAGCTGTTGCTAAAAATAGAGACAGGATGGTTTTTATTTCCATGTCTGTAATAGACGCCTGCCTTCTTCTTGTTGCTACTGTGAAATAAAAAATGAAATATGTTGCATATTATATATTTTTTAAACAAAACTTAAAAGTTATAAGTATATTTACCAGTTACAGCATCATACAGTTTTGTTAAAAGAGGTTAGGATCGTGGTTGAAATTAACTGTACGCAGGGCTTTTATTGCACACACTTGGAATAGTTTTATTATGGAAAAATAGTGTCTAGATAATGCGGTTATGTGTCGGGAGACCGCGTGGCTCGAGATCGACAGAGAGAGCCGATCGATGCCGGCAGAACCCGAATGGCAAATGCAGTGCCAGTAGCTTCGGGAATCGCAACTACACCGGCAAATGTCTTATACCGATCTAACACTTTCCCTCAATGTTATGATTCCTGAAGGGAGTGCATGACATTGCATTTTTGAGAGGCGTTACGCCGAGTTCGCTCATGCACTTATGGTGCTTTGGTCCTGAGAGAGCTTTTGTGAGTACGTCGGCGACGATGTCCTCTGTTGGAATATATTCTATCTTCAGGGGATGATTTAATATAGCTTGACGAACGAAGTGGTGTCGGATGTCGATGTGCTTCGTTCTAGCGTGGAACACGGGATTTGAAGCCAGTTTCCTTGCTCCTTGATTATCGTTGTATATTACGATATCGGCTAGATCTGCAAAACCGAGTTCTTTTAAGAAGCCAATTAAGTATATGGCCTGTTTTGCGGCGTCGGTGAGTCCCATGTATTCGGCTTCCGTCGATGATAAGGCGACTGTCCTTTGTTTGCGGGATTCCCAACATATGGCGGCTCCGCCAAGAATAAATGCGGAACCTGTGTATGATCGCCTATCTATAGGGCAGTTCCCCCAATCGGCGTCTACAAATCCAATTAGATTTATATTTTTCTTTTTATATAGAAGTCCGCAGTCGATACTTCCTTTAAGGTATCGAAGGATTCGTTTTGCGGCTGTCCAATGTACCCTTGTATGTTTGCTGTTGAATTGGCTTAAGGCGCTTACCGCATGTGCGATATCCGGACGTGTGCCTATTGCCAAGTATGTTAATGCGCCCATGAGTTCCCTGTAGGGAAAGTTGTGAGCGTCCTCTTCGTCATTTTCTTCGACAACGTCTAGTTTGCTGCCCACGGCGAGAGGAGTACTTGCTGGCTTGGAGTGTTCCATCCCGAACTTTTGAATTATGTCGCGAACGTAACCGGATTGTGAAAGACGTATGCTTCCCCTTTCGCGTTGAAATTCGAATCCTAAACAATATTTTACTTCTCCAAGATCCTTTATCTTGAATGATTCGGAAAGTTTCTTTTTAATTTGTCTCTCCTTGCCTTGATCATTGGTGATAATCAGTATATCGTCGACATAGACTAGGATGAATGTTTTTTTACTTTTGTCGACATACACGCATGGATCTGCGTTTGTTGGAGCGAATCCGATACTTCGGAGGATTCTGTTTAGTTCCTCGTTCCATAAGCGGCCCGCTTGACGTAGGCCATATAATGCCTTTACAAGTTTACAAACTTTGTGTCCTGTGCGGATCTTGTCTAGCATGATTTGTGCCCTTTTTATAAGGTCGGTGTCTTCTTCTTCATGGACGATCCTGTGAAGCATTTCTTCAAGAAGTGGGGGCATTTCCATATAGATTTCCGTGTCGATTTTGCCATTCAAGTAAGCAGTCGTTACATCCAGTTGCGCGACATGAAGGTCATACTTCGCGGCCAATGCCATCAATAATCGAAGAGACTCGATTCTCGCTACTGGTGCGAACGTGTCATGAAAATCTATATCTGGTCGTTGGGCGAATCCTTTTGCCACAACTCGCGCCTTCCGACGTTCTAAGCTTCCGTCCGATTTGTATTTGTTTCGAAGAACCGTTCTGCATCCTATGACCTTGGCTGCGCCAGGCCTGTTCCTGACCGTACGCGCCCCGAATCCGAGCCCCCGAACACGACCGACGGATACCGAGATCCGCCGGTACCCGCGAGCGCCCCCGCGAGCCCCGCAACACCGAACCGATCTTGGCGGGAACCGGAACCTGCCATGATGCAACACCGGCGCGCCAGATGCGTGACGACACCGGAAAAGCCGGCCGCGAACCGTACCGCACCGCACCCCCTCGCCCGGCAAGACGAGCGAGACGAACCGGAAAACGCTCTCTTCGGTTTTCCGCCGCGATAACGATCAGACGTGTTTTTAGCGATCCGATTTCTAGCCGCCGATACCGACCGCCCGATCACGACCGAATCGTCCTTTTGCGACGCCGAGAAGCCGCCCGCTGAATACGACTCGCGAGAGTGTATTTATACCCGCGAAATTGTAATCGCGAGTGTGCCGAATTTTTCCGCGACCCGCGAACCCCGAATACGCCGCTGCGTATTGGACCACCTGGAGGGCCGACCCGAACGCCGAGCGATCGAGACCCGAATCGCGACAGCCGACCACCGAAACGCGAAGCCGGGACCGCGACGAACATTTCGAGTGAACGTGTCGCTAAACCGTCCTACCCGACCGCCCGCGCCCCGCCTTAGCCCTCGCGTTATCCTGCGTGAACCCTGGCACGGCGAGCCAAATCCGGCCGCGAGGAACCCGTTGTTACGAGATCCGCCGGGAGACGGACTCGTTACAAGTCCAAGTACGATTTGCGACCAGGCATTTTATTTCCGAATAAATCGCCTCTTTCCATTCGTCGCTATCGGGACCAGAGATTGCGTTCGAGAAATTAATTTCTGACGCGAGCATAGCGAATTCAGCTTCGTGCCATTCTGTTTCGTCCTCGTCGCTCTGTACGTTTTGCTCTTCGGTCTGTGGCAAATCACCAGTTTGCGCGACATCGTTTGTTGTTCCGGTATTGAGCTGCTCGTCCCGACTACGATTAACATTTACCATATGATATTCTTTGGTCGATCGACCTGGTTTTCCGGTTTTTATCTTTCGAGGTCTTCCTGGACCGCGCCTCGGACCAATTTCTTCGTTTGTATTGTTTTCCGTATCCGGTGAATGATCGGGCGTTGTGTTGGTTGCAGGCGTAGTTCGCTCTTCCGGTGTTGTCTCTCCATTGGTATCGGCGGTTCCGATGCTTATGATCCTGAACCTTCCGTTTGCAGTTTCTTCTGTGATGATATCGTCGAACTTGTCTTCCGAGTCGAATTCGTCCAGAAATTTCACGTCTCTTGTCGTTCGAATTCTGTTTTCGCTCGGAATCCATACGCGATACGCTTTGGATTCGTTCGAGTATCCTACGAAGATACCTGCGATTCCTCTTCGATCGAACTTCCCCTTATTTTGGGTTTTGTCCAGCACGTATGCTCTGCATCCGAATGTTTTGAGAAATCTGATATTCGGTTCTTTCCCGGACCATATCTCGTGAGGGGTTTTACCGTCCAGGCTTTTGGTGATGCATCTGTTGCGTATGAAGTTGGCGGTGGCAATTGCTTCCGCCCAGAATTTAGGTGGATGTCCCGATTGCATTAGCATGCATCGCGCCGATTCGACTAAGGTGCGGTTTTTGCGTTCGGCGATTCCGTTCTGCTCCGGTGTGTGAACGGTTGTTAAACGTCGGCGGATCCCGGCTTTACTGAAAATTTCGTTTAACATGTTATTACAATACTCCGTTCCGTTATCCGACTGAACGGCTTTTATTTTGCGCCCGGTCTGCGTCTCAACGAAGTTTTTGTATTCGATGAACCTGGTAGTTACCTCGTCCTTACTCTTAAGGGAATATACCTCGCACCATCGACTGTGATCGTCGATTAATGTCATGAAGTAACGTGCGCCTCCAATTGATGCAGTTCGCATCGGGCCGCACAGATCCGTATGCACGATATCCAAGAGATTTGACGATCGCTTGGATTTGGATGTAAACGGGAGACTTGTAAGTTTTCCCGTTAGACATATCTTGCATGAATGTAATCTCTTCGCGTCGTTGATCTTCATTTGAAGTAAATTCTTCAGCATTGATGACGTGTCCCTGGAGTTCAGGTGTCCGAGTCTTTCGTGCCAGATTTGTGCACTAGACCGGTCCTTGCTTGCAACACAAGCCTGTTGACTATTCTCACGCAGATAGAATAAATCGCCTCTTCTGTCAGCGATTAGTTTAACTCTTCCACGAGGGTCTGCGACAACAGCATGACTTTTTCGGAAGATTATTTCATTGCCTTTGTCTACAATCTTGGCGACGGACAATAAGTTAGTCCTCAATTCGGGAACGTATAGGGTATTTTCAAGTTTGATTGACTTGCCTTGATTGCCATCCGATGTCATGACGTTCACGTCGCCTTTTGCGATTATTTGAGTTGTTGCGTTACTGGCCAGTTTTAATCCGCTGCGTGTTTCCTCCGGGTTCGTAAATAAACTTTTGTCGTTGCATAGGTGGGATGTGCATCCGCTATCCAGGCACCAATGATTTTTGTCCGATTCGGTGCTGGAAAGCTGTGCCGATTCGTCGATGAGTGCAGTTGCGAGGTACGCTTCATCGTCAGGATCTCCCCTTGAATTGGTCGACTTCTTCTTCCAACAGTCTGCGGTCTTGTGTCCCGTCTTTCTACAATATCCGCACTTATATTTAACAGGATGAGATGATGATTTACCTTCGTTCGGTTTTCCGCTGGTTTTTCGATGGATTTCCTCTGCATTTTTCGATGGTTTTCCTCTGCATCGGTAATTCTTGACAAACATGGCGTTGGATTCGTTTCCGGTCGTTTTCTGCTTTCGTGCGTCGCTTTCCTCGATGATTTTTACCCGTAGCGATTCAGCATCTGGTACATCGTCGCGCGTCTCGATCGCGCACCGGAAGTTGTCAAAGCTGTCGGGCAAACTATATAATAGCATCATTGATAGCAACTCACCATTGATGTTTATGCCCATTGCTTCCAATTTATCGACTACGTCAAAGAATACAGTCGTATGTTCTCGAATATCCCCGCCTTCCTGCATTTTGTGCAGGGTTAATTTTTTGAGTAATGTCGCTTTACGTGCAGGTCCCTTCGAAGCGTAGACGGATTCCAATTTTTCCCACACTTCTCTTGATGTGTTGCAGCCGCGAATCTGTTTTAATTCGGATGGATTTATCGAAAGTATCAGATCCGACATAGCTCTTCCATCCTGTCTCAGCCATGCTTTGTGCGCTTGCTGCGATGCTCGGAGGGCATCGCCTTCTCCACCTACGACGGGGGGCTCGCTTTCGCCACACACATATTCCCAAAGGTCACTTTTCGTCAAGACAGCTCGTGCTTGAATTTTCCAAGTGTCGTAGTTTTCACGTGTTAGCACTTCTAATCTCACGGTGTTCGAAAATGCCATTTTTCTTATTCGATCGTTCACTGGCGACACGG
Source organism: Halictus rubicundus (assembly GCF_050948215.1). Lineage (NCBI taxonomy): Eukaryota > Metazoa > Arthropoda > Insecta > Hymenoptera > Halictidae > Halictus > Halictus rubicundus. The sequence continues at coordinate 242,061 of NW_027488622.1, forward strand.
CGTCACTTTGTTTTTCGTTGGCACGTGTATACGCGTTCGCGACGATTTGCATTCACTTATCGATTCACGGAACTGTGCGCGAAAACAGATCTTCGATCGATCTCTGGCGTCACTTTTCGCAATTTTTGCGCGTCGCGTGGCCGTATAGGTTAAGTTGCGTATTTCGTTAATTTCCTTCTTTCTGCTCTGGGCCCATAACCTGTTAAAGGAGGTTAGGATCGTGGTTGAAATTAACTGTACGCAGGGCTTTTATTGCACACACTTAGAATAGTTTTATTATGGAAAAATAGTGTCTAGATAATGCGGTTATGTGTCGGGAGACCGCGTGACTCGAGATCGACAGAGAGAGCCGATCGATGCCGGCAGAACCCGAATGGCAAATGCAGCGCCAGTAGCGTCGAGAATCGCAACTACACCGGCAAATGTCTTATACCGATCTAACAAGTTTTAAATTTATAAAAGGTAATTTTTTTTTCTTCCCTGTCCTGAATAAAAAGTTGCCGCTTGGTTTGATATTAGTTTGTTCATCATATTATATATTATTTTGTTATTGGTATCGCCGCCGACTAGATAAAGTAATTGTACCTGGAAGAAGATATGCGATTATTTATTTGATAAATATTACAAAATGGTATTGTCCTAATAATTAGTTGTAAAAATACAGCACTACGATTTTATTATTCTGGATTTATATGAATACAAACCAGTGAATTAAATTTTTCAGAACTTTCTGATATTGTGGTATCAAAATCCGTTACTTCTTGGACAGATTTCAGTGGCAATTGGTCTAAGAAAGACCTCTCCTCGCCATGACACACGATATTTTGAGACGCATTTGTATTAACTGCTATGTTATTTAATAGGCTTTCAATTCCTTCTAATTTATTGAAAATTTGTTTTATTTCGTATTTTAATTCTATATATTGACGATTTAATAGTGTCAATTGTCCTTCAGTGAACGACGTCAACGTATCATTCATAGTTTTATCTGTACAATTGCATAAAATATAATATTCGTATCGTTACGTTTATTATTTAACATATATGTGTAGTATATTTACCATTATATATTTCATTGATTATGATACTTTTATGTTTACAATAAGATTTAACATATGCATCATTTTTTCTACTTACTTAGCGCTACTGTTTGCGGTTGCTGAATTTCATCGCTTTCAGAATCGGAATCGGAACTGTCCAGAATCACAGTTCGCTTTTTATTATACTTCTTTTTGAAGACATATTAAAAACTTTAGACATAACAGAAAGAAGTAATCAATATAATAAATATATATAAATGCTTTATGTGTAATTTCATTCAGAGTACATGATAAAATTTCATCTGTGAAATTATCAAATTTAAATATTCCTATTATTTTCAATTTGATAGGGTATTTGTAAAAAGTTTTCAATTTTGTGGATAATCTACCAACTATTTTATTTGTTGATATGTCTAGGATCTGTAGGACATAATCATTCCGTACAAAAACGTAAGAGTCTCGAAGTCCGTAAGCTTTTATATTAAAATAAGGGAATTGTATTTTCTTTTTATCATATTCTACACATATTTTTTTACTAGTTTCTTTAATTGTAGGTGCTCCATTTTCCGACAACCTTTTTATTATCTGTGCTAGTGGTTTATTGTACCTGCGTAACATGCTTATTAGCTTCCCTAAGTAATTTTCAAGAGGAAAACAACTTAGTTCCTCTAAAGAATATTTTAAATTTTGGACATCGTCTGTAATGTGCACTAAATTGTGAACATTATATACACTAAATTCTCTGCCATACAAAACAGAAGAATCATTGACAAATTCAATTAGCATTTCTCGAGCTTTGTTTAGCCACTTTACATCTACACGTAATTTATTGAGTAATAGAATTCTCATAGCTGCATGTAGTAATAAGAAGTGGTTATAGAAGATATTAGGAAGAATTTTCTTTAAAAGAATGGGTCCTAGATACAAGAGAAATAAACGAAACTCCGTAGCTTTATATCTAGGCAATTCCGATATGGATCGTGATTTACGGTTAAATTCACTAGGTAAGTATTTTGCTGCAGAAATCATTCGTTTTGATAATTTATTCCTTTGCTGTAATCTGAACTCTACTTTACACCAATGATGAAGTAATTTCTTCATTACTCCCAAACAGCATAAATGCATATAATCTAAAGCAAAATCTTCTATTATATTTAATGTGCTTATATTTAATAAGGGTGTCCTTTCATTGTTTTTATGGTGCTTGATGTCGCGAAAATTTTGTAAATCTTCATGTGTCCGAGCACTGGCATTATGGTTTTCGTAAATAATTCGTTTTTTATAGTATGTACTCTTCTGTGCATCTTTCGCAACTATTGCGACCTGTATGCCCTTTAATATTTTTTAAAAATGGTCTCGCAGGTGCATCACATGTAAAGCATATAACGCAAACTTTAAAATTAATATTATTATAAAATAATCCATGCTTTAAAATATCATTTAATTCATTTGTAAAATCATTTAAATAATCAGCTAAGGAATTTGGTTTTGCATCACCATAATATAAGGCTATCGGAACAGGAGACACGATATAATTGTTTAATACCAGTTTGCATAAAATGGGCCAAAACTGTTTGTTCGAATTTTTTGAGACTGGAACACCATCAATATTGAAAATTAAACGAATTGTTAAAGTTTCTTTGATTTCACGAAATATACCTATTTCAGTTTGCAACAAGTTTAATAGATTTTCTTTTATGCCAAAATATGTAAATTGCGCTAAATTTTGCTTTTTGCTTAAAACGGACACAATATTTGATGATCGTTTAGTTTTCAACAGAGTGCGGGAATCGCATGGAATTTTGTATTCTGGAAAAATGTCCTTTAAACCCTTTAATAAATTACTTAATTGAGTATGATTAATTTTATTTCCTAGAGACCATTTTTTTAAAAAAGTAATTAATTTCAAATTTCTAATAGCACTGCAGTTATCACTTGTACTGTAATTTATGTCATTCCTGTTATTTATCATTTGAAGATCAAATTGTTGATCCAGATCGGATATAGCGAGATCATTAGTTGTCTGTGAACTATTAGTTGGCATGATTATTCTATTTGATTCTTCATTTACTGTATTGAGACTCTGATTCTGATTGAAAGTTTTCCGTAGTTCATTCTTTATAAATTTATATTTTTTGTAACGTCGTTTTTCGGCCATTATGAAATTTGTGTAACTGCAAACTAAATACGGTGTATGAAAAACTATTCTTGAAAACTTTAATATTGCAACTCTTCAGATAATTAAAAAAAAATTTTTTTAACATAAATGTACATACCTTTTCTGCGAACGATGAAATGCAGGTCTCGAGCACACGTACTCGGGGCACGAATAACAACACTTATTTAAAAACTTATTTAAAAACTTGATCGCGTACGTACAAGTCGATAGAGATAGTCGAGACACAAGAGATAGCCGAGATATTCAAGGTGTGTTGTTCTATATGAGAGAATTTTGTCTTCTGATTTTCGGTGTCGTGTCGTGTATAATTTTAACTTTGATATTTTCCTATTGGCTGTCTTAAAACTGTATGGGGTGACTAAAAGTTTCCTAATTGGTGAGTGGGTGGTGCAGTTTGGTCGTCAGAGTAGGGATGCGCTTTGATGAAATTGTGTTCAGATTATATAATGAATTGGGTGCGAAAGATATGGGGAAAATAGTCTGGAAAACTAAATGTTTGTATATTGCCCTGTCAATGGGCTCGCTCACGGAGGTTTCGAAGTGGTGTCCGCTGACACCCAATAATTTTGGGACCGTCGCGTCGCGTCGAGTGCCTCGGCTATCGCAACCGACCGTTCAATCTGATTGCTAGTTTGCTAACGAATGAATGCGTTTCTCGCTGCAACATGGCCAGGGCCTTTCCCAAATACATTGACCGAAGCTAAATGTTTATCCCGAATAGGTACCAGTCTGTTACTACGAACTTTTTAATCTTGTATACAGTTCAATAACATTGCGTAAGACGTAAGAGCTACACGATTATTTTTCATGCAATAACTTTGTCGCATTAATGTTATTATAATATAAATATATGTCGATTAAGTGACAAACACGAATTCAAAGTAAATTAAAAGTAAACATTTTACTTCGCATCATATTCGGGAACAAATATTTTTCCATGATAAACATAAAATATTTCCTGCATAGATAAAAAAAAAATTCTATTTCTAATATTACATAAATATTCATTTTCTAATGAGAAAAAATATTTTTTTCATAATATTAAACAAATATTATTTGTATATTAGGAAAAAATATTCTATTTCTAATATTTAATAAAGATTTGTTTTATAATGAGAAAAAAATATTTTTTTCCTGATATTAAATAAATATTATTTGTATATTAGGAAAAAATATTCTACTTCTAATATGAAAAAAAGATTTATTTAATATTTAGAAAAAAATATTTTTCTCGTAACATGAAATACATATTTCCTGAATATTTAAAAAGAAATATTTTTTACTTAATATAAAATAAATATTGTATGTATATTCGAATATTAAAAAAAGATTGAATCTCTTTTTAATATTATATGAATGTGTATACAATATTTTGTGCTACTAGGGACAATTATTAGAATGTGAATTTTATTAATGACAAAACGAGTAGGTCAAACACAAAACTGTAAATACATTGAAAGAATTTGGGGATATTTTTATATCTTCAATTCATCGAAATTATTCAAAGAGGAAATGCATTTTTCTTTCACTTTTGTTCCTTACGATTGACTCAGATTTTTTCTATTTTGCATAAGGATCTGCCATCGAACAATTCTATTTAACATTCTTTTTATTTTACAGTCAGTTTTGGAATGTTATAATTATTAGACAACATCAGGCCCATGTCTTTAATTGAGAATTTTGTGTATTTAATTTTTAATGTATTTAATATAATTAAAAAATGTTGTTCTTCCTTGTAAGGGCCGAGTCCTGGCGCCATTTGAAGTAACTTTTCCGTTGCAAAAATGTTGTCCGCGGCTTTATCACCGAGTTATTAACGAAAAACGCGAGCCAATCAGACCACGGCTACAGTAGACGAGATTCCGGTTCGGCGATAGGTCCCGCTGAGGGTGACGTCAGCACTGGTCGCGCTGTGATTGGCCTGTGTGTGTGTGTGTGTGTGTGTGTGTTTTTGCGGAGAACATTTTGGGAAATAACAAAATTACTTCAAATGACCTCAGGAATCATCTCTTTCAAGAAAGTACAACTCTATTGGGACACCCTGTATATTTATTTTGTTTAAATATTTATGTGTTTATACATCTTACGTCAACCGTCGTTTCAGAAAGATAATCCTACTCCAATATTTAATAACGAATAAATTCTGTGCATTCGTGACACAAAATATTATGTGATCCCATAATTAATAAGTAACGTCATTTTTTATTTTTTTCGGAAATGGCATGAAAAAATTAGTTGTAATATGGAAAGAGATCATAGAGAATGATGAACAATGACTGTCCTCCGACTGTCCTCTTAGGATTACGCGTGCACGTGCGGGCGGACGTCGGTGCGTCCCCGGCCGAATTCGTGTTCGGCTCGACCCTGCGCCTCCCGGGTGAGTTCTTTCTGTCTGAGAACGACTCTCCCGATCCCAATGTCTTCTTGGAAGAATTCAAACGCTTTATGCGCGAGGTGCGACCGATGCCGGTTGTGCATAACTGCAGGAAGCGTGTGTTCGTATTCAAGAAGCTGCAGTCCTGCACGCACGTCTTTATGCGGCGTATGGCACGGAAGGCTCTAGAACAGCCGTATACCGGCCCGCACAGAGTTGTGAACCGGATTACCGACCGCGTCTATATTATAGACGTGAACGGCAAGGAGCGCTCTGTCTCCATAGAGCTTCTGAAACCTGCGTTCGGTCTTGCGGAACTGCCGGCCGCGGCAACCCCTGGCACCTCCGTTGTGCCCGCCGATGCGTGTACGCCTGGCCCTTCTGGCTCATCGCGCCCCGTTCTAAGAACGTACGCGAAAAGAAAGTCGGTGCGCTTCATGCCGTCCGCGCAAAGCAGTTGTTAACACGCGTCCGTTGCGTATGCAACACTTGTATATATAGTTTTAGTCTTATGTATTATAATTGACGCCGCTTAGTATATTAAGTTGTGTATTGTGTTGTCACGTCCGGAGGTTCGACCGCTAAAGACTAAAAGATTATCACGAAAATCCGATAATGCCACACGAGAGGTAAAACGTAGAAATAAGATAATATAATAAGCAAATATATATAACACAAGAAATTAAAACCCTGTTAGCTCAAGCGCGCAATACCACAGCATAGCAACAAGAAATTATAGCAACTACGAAACACGCAAATGAAGATCGGTTTACATTCCGAAAAGCCAATAACAATGGCATCACGCCATGCTGAGTAACGAGGAAAAGATGCCGACTCCTTAGTAAGAAGACCCTGACGACAAGGAGCCGACCAGTCAAGAGAAAACTAAAATATGCAAGGTGGAGACTTTTGGGCCAGCATTCTGGGAAACATTGAATTGGCCGTCTTATAAATAGGGAGACCAACCCCTCAAAAGTCAGTACAAATCCAACAATCGTAAACCAATAAACTCGCGCTAATTCGGCCCGCTAGTAAAAATCGGAAAATTGTCGTAAATCGAAAAGTCGTGATACCGCGCAACTGGGCAGTATTCACCAGTGATACGAATCAAGGCGGACATTACATCTACCTCACCGCCCGAAGAGTTACACCTCGGTAATATCATCACTACTATTGTTACCATTGTCTTTGTACCAACACGATTTGTACCCTCCCTTGTATATGCGTTCTTTGTAAGCAACCTCTGTAACCTCATAATAATCTGATTCAGTTCCTAATCTTGAATAAATTATAAGTTGTTTGTTATAAAAAGGGGTTCAACCTTCATTTAAACAATCCTCAATTACCCGAACCGTAGCCGGTGAATGCAGGTAGGTTCGAAACTGCGTCCTATCCCCTAAAATTGTAATTCAGCCCACTTGGGACGTAACAATACAGTTAATTAATTTATTTTCTATTAATTTGACAAAAATGGAAATTTATTTATTTATTGTTTTATTAATTAATTAATTAATTATTTGTTTTTAATTAATAAATTTATTTACTTATTTTTTATTAATTGACCCTTATGTTACGTATGGAGAAGTTTCCTCCACTTTCATTTCGATTAGAAGCTCTAATCTCTTTTCTGAGAACTAAAAGTCCCTTTCGAATCAAGTGACTAACCTTATAGATTCCGTTAGATCGGTGAATATTCTATTTGGCATTCAATAATACTTCTCTGACCCCGCATTGCCAGTGCGTCAAAACCGTGCAATATAGGTAAACATATTCAATCGTAAACCATCCGCGACACAGACATTTGTAACAGAACTTATTACAGAATATATGTGTCTTGTTGTAAAATCGTGAAATCTATAAACCCTTAATTATTGCCTAATATCCTAATCTAGTAATTGAAAGTTCCCACACGATACAATCTTACCGCTCGGATTGTATCGATTAAAAAAATATATATATATAAGTTACGAGGCTACTAACAATCATAATCGTTAATCCAGCAAAGATTTCTCCAACCTAGTGGCTCCCTGATTTCATATTGGGTGCGTCCACGAAAGCTATACTATCCTAGCGGATCCCCAGTTTCGCATTGGGTTCTTCCGTATCATAAATATGGTTTCAGCATCCTCCAAACAACCAGGCAGGAAGCCTCGTTGGACAGAGGACGTCATGGAACAAGCCTTGAACGAAATAAAGTAATATTCCTTATTTTAAATTAAAATCCCGGAAGGAATCGGCTTTTGAAACTGTTGCGTTCCGTTTCCGTGTTTCAGAAAAGGATCAAGCATTCGCGGAGCGGCGGCACCTTTTGAAATCCCTTACACGACGCTGTACAGGCGGGCGAAGGGCATTGCAAGATAAAGATAAAGTTATTATAGTTATTGTTGGATTTTTCATATCTAATTTGTATACAAGCAAAAATAATCTCTGTGTTGAGAAACACTTTAGAGTGCCAGGAACGCGGAGCCTGATTATTATCCTTAGCAATGGGACTCTGGCAGTACCCCGACTCTTAAGGGTCGGGGGGTGTCATAAACGCATTTCTGGCGCAGGCCTTTTCTTTCGTTTCTGGTTTCAAACCTAAGCAACGGTTTTCCGTTGCACATTTTTCGTTAGTCTCGTCCAGAGTGTCGAGGTATCAAGAGTTAAAAGAATCCTTCCGAGTCTCTTTGAATAAATTAGTTTTCTTATTAAAATCAACTGTGTGTTTCTTATAATAAACCCCATATCCCAATAGGTTATGGGCCCAGTTACGTATTAAACTCAGTTTAATTGTGTACTATCTGCGTAGTGTATTAAGTGAAATAACAGACCGTAAAGGATAAATAAAATAGTTATAAGCAGTATATATATATTGTGACGTGGCAAAATTGTCCACGTCCCTCAGATCGGAGATCGAAAGACCGGGCCGCCCTTTGGCAGCACCACCGCGATAACGGTGGTCGTGATCGATCTCCCTGGGAGCGTCCGAGATCCCAGATCGGATATTGACGCGGTTTGAATGCCGCGCCACTTGGCGCGACACGAAGTTGCAGGACCGTGGCCGGGTCCCAGGGGGACCCGGATCCTTTTCCCAGCTCACAGGAACGCGGAAAATCCGGAGGGAAACTGTTCAGGGGACGGCTACGGAGGACGCCCTGCAGAAAGCCAACGAGAAGGACACCGAGCCCGGGCCTACCAACCCGGAGGCGCCGCCGAGGAATTACGGGTCTGAGGCGTACATCTTCTCGACCTCGTCGCCGCCTCGTCCCGAAAAGCTACACGCACCCGTCGAGGGAATGGCACGCGGTCTGTCTCCAAGGGAAGCGGCCAATCAACGCGCGTCACCAAGAAAGCGTTAGCCGATAGATCCGTAGCCGAGGGCCCCGTACCGACGGACGCGGCCCTGACGCGCGAAAGCTAGCGATAGGTTAGAGCGTCGCGCGGGAGCAGGGAAGAGTAGGATAGTGGGGGACGCCTCGCTTCCGCGTTGGCGAGTCTTCGCGAAGTAGGGCACTGTGCTGCCGAATCTAGTCCGGGTTAGTCACTGTACCAGTGCGTCAATTACCCAGTATTTTCGAACACCGTGACCGCTGCCGAGGGTAGGCATTGAAAGAGCTGCCGAATTCCGGAGAGTATAAGCCGCTAGGGAGCCCAGAGCTGCCGTCAAGAGAGAGCGAAGCGACTAGGAAGCCACGTGCCGCGTGGTAAGTGCCGACCAGGTTTTTTTCCGCACCATTATAATTTTCGCGTTGGCTCGGTAGCGTTTTTGCGAATCGGCCGGACTTCGAGTCGAATTTAAGACGTAACCTCGCTCGCCGTGACTCGCGATCAGAATAGAATCGAGAAGGGGGTGAGGCCGTCGGTCGGTGAACGGACGGGGGGCCCGTATCGTTACCGATTTTTGGCGAATCCAATCTGGGGACGTCCCACGGTGAGACGACGCGACGAAAACCGTATCGCTGTTTCCGGCTAATTCCGACGGCCACAGTCATTTCGAATTGCTGCCGCGTATACCATCGGAACCCGGTCGCTTCTCGACCGGCTAATTGCCACTCGTAGCTGCCGTACATCGCGCCTACGATCGGGTTCGACGCGTAGGAAAGTAGAATCGGGAGAAAGAAGCGCGAGCGACCGTCCAACTGTCGAATCATTGTACAATACCGCGCGGGCTTCGTTTCCATCGCTGCCGGGTCGCCCCGGCAGCCTTCTGTAATCAGCAAGACTAATAAATGTAAAGTCGAAGCCCATTCTCGTCTATCTTTCTTTCGTGAGAAACCTTTCCGCCGCGGGAAACGTCCCGCATTCCCTCCGCGTAGTACCCTGGCCCAGGCTGCCGCTATTCAGGCCCTCGCACGGTCCTCGTAGGTTCGGCGGAATAATTAGCGTCTCGCGTAATCTTCGAAATTGTTCGTGTGACACTTGCGAGTGTCTGGCGCCCGTTTCGAGTCCCGAACCTGGTAAAGTCCTCCGTCGGGGAAAAAGCCGAACCTACGGGATACCGTTTGTCACCGGGCGAAACACGTTCCGCGCGGCCGAACGTGCCTAACCCGTCGTGGCCCCGGTTTTCGTCCGTCGGACGGGTCGGAAAACGCGGGCCCCGTGACAATATATATACATTTGTGTGTATGCATAGTTTTAAGTGTACAGTTAAATATGAAGACAATAAAACAATGGCAAATTTAAATAGAAAGAGAAACATTCAACCATTTAATGATGAAAAGTACAGTGTATGGAAATTTAGAATTCGTTCATTGTTAACTGAACTAAAGGTGATCAAAGTTATTGATCAGCCAACTCCTGATATGCTAACTGATGAATGGGTCGTAGCGGAATTATTGTGGAATATTTGTCAGATTCTTTTCTTAGCTTTGTGCAATCAGCAAATAGTGCTAAGCAAGTGCTACGCGATTCGGACGCTGTTTATGAGCGAAAGAGTCGGGAGATGTGCTGAAAGAAACTGACAAAGTGTCAAATTTATTAATGACTTTACCTGCTTCCTATGATGGTATAATAACCGCGATAGAGACATTATCAGATGATAATTTAACATTGGCGTTCATAAAAACCAAATTACTGGACTACGAAGTGAAGCTAATGAACGAAAATCGGCACACAAGTTTAAAAGTACTTAATGCAGGCTTTCAAATAAATAAAACAAAGAAAAATAATTATGAAATTTCGAAAAATTTTAAAAATCAATATATTAATAATAGAAATAAATCGTCTAAATTTAAAGGACAAATTAAAGGATGTTATCAGTGCGGGAGAACAAATCATATTAAAAAGGACTGCTATTATTATAAAAGACAAGTGAAACATTCAAATATTCAAAGTGAGAAAATGGCTGAAACAATTGAAGTAATACAACCATCTGCATCTTCAGGAAATTATAATACATCCTCAACAAATTATGACCCATCACGTGTTGCGTTTATGGTGGGAGAATATGAAGAGAAGGACAAATCTGATCAAGATAAAACTACATTTATCTTGGATTCGGGTGCATCGGATTACATAATCAACAGAGAATATGTAGCTGAAAATTTTGACAAACTTCCTGTACTAGTAAAAATTTCCGTTGCGAAGAATGGTACATACATTAGTGCAACAAAGAGGGGTACCATACATATCACCACCAACAGGGGTATACAAGGGACGCTGCAGGATGTATTCTACTGTCGAGATGTACCGTACAATTTACTTTCGGTTCGAAGAATTCAGCAGGCAGGAATGAGCGTGACGTTTGACGAACAGGGAGTAAAAATACATAAAAATGGTAACGTTGTAATATCATGTAAGCCCTTGAACAATTTAACTGCTATTGAATTTATGCTTAATATGAATTTTAAAAATTGTGTTGCTCAAGCAACTAGTGCTGAAAGAGATGATTATACATTATGGCATCAGCGCTTAGGGCATATCGGTAAAAATAAATTCTTAGAGTTGAAGAATAAAGAGATGTTTGCGGATATAAAGCAAATAGAAAAAGTTAGAGTAAACGATAATTTATGCGAAGCTTGTGTAAACGGTAAACAAGCACGACTACAATTTCGAAAAGCTAAAGATAAAAGTCATGTAAGACGCCCATTATTCATTGTTCATACAGATGTTTGTGGTCCAATCACTCCAACTACAATTAATGAAAGAAATTATTTTGTTTTGTTTCTGGATGAATATACTCTCATTATTGCGTTACATATTAATTGCTCGGAAGTCAGATGTATTTTCTGCCTTTCGAGATTATGTTGCCAAAAGCGAAGCTCATTTTAATTTAAAATTAGTAAATTTACATAGTGATAATGGTAGGGAGTATTTGTCAAACGAAATGAAAGTTTATTGCGTTGAAAAAGGCATAAGCTACCACGTACTCCACAGTTAAATGGCGTGTCTGAACGTATGGTGAGAACCATAACGGAAAAGGCTCGGGCTATGGTAGCTGGAGCTGGTTTAGACAAAGCTTTTTGGGGAGAAGCTGCTTTAACGGATACATATTCGTTAAATATAACTCCAACAAGGGTTTTGAAAGAATCAAAAACACCATATGAAATGTGGCGTACGAAAAAGCCTCAATTAAGATACTTAAGGGTTTTCGGATCAACTGTGTATGTTCATAATAAAACCAGAGAATCAAAATTTGAGGATAAATCCTGGAAAGGTATTCTAGTTGGATACGAAGCAAATGGTTATAAAGTAATTTTGTAGTTTCAAGGCCAGTAATGGTTCGATCTGAAACTGATAAATCTAAATCAGTAATCTCTCAAAAATCTAATAATGATAAATTAGATACAACTACAACAAAGGTAGTCGAAACAAATGAAAATGCCAAATTAAGTAATGAACTTAATAAATCTGTAATAGAAACAGATAACGACGTGCAATGAATCTTTCAATAATAATAGTAACAAAAATGATAATAATGATAATGAAACAGGAAAATTGTCTCCCGAATTAAGGAGGAGCGATAGGACCAAACATCGTCCAACTGTTGCTTATAATGAAGAATGTCGTATACGTAATGTGTGCCGTATGCGTGAGTGGTGCGAGCGACTGCGCACGCTAGCCGCGCACGTATTGTGTGTGCGTAATTAGTCGCTATTCGGGCAAGGCCGAGACCACATGGCCGGCAGGTGAAAATACCTTTTATAAGTAACTTGTGTTAATTTCAATAAATATCACATTATACTCGCACGTCGCGGCAGGCCACCTAACCTGATCCTAAATACACCACAAAGAAGAAATGCCAGATGATTATCATCTATCCGTTCGCTCTATTGTTTATGAAGTTCCTAAATCATATCATGAAATCGAAAATAGGGATGATAAAATGAAATGGGAACAGGCTATTAAAGATGAAATTAATTCCCTTTTAATTAACAATACATGGACTCTAGTACCAAAGCCTAATAATAAAAATATTGTTGATTGTAAATGGGTATTTACTATTAAAAATGATGAACATGGAAATCCATTAAAATATAAGGCTCGTCTTGTTGCACGAGGTTTTAGTCAGCAATATTTAGTAGATTATAACGAAACATTTGCACCGGTTGCAAGGATTTCAAGTTTTAGACGTATTTTGGCATTTGCAAATCAGTTTGATTTGTTAGTACATCACATGGACGTTAAAACAGCATTTCTAAATGGTACGTTAAAAGAAGAATGAGAGTTCCTGAAGGAATTAAAAGTAGCAACAATGAAGTATGTAGATTGAATAAAGCGTCATATGGACTTAAACAAGCAGCAAGATGCTGGCTTGAGGTTTTCGAACAAGCGCTTATAGAAAGAGGTTTTAAAAACTCTTCAGTTGATAGATGCATATATATTTTAGATAAAGGAGATGTATCTCGAAATATGTATATATGTTGTACTTTATGTAGATCTCTGGCAGTACCCCGACTCTTAAAGGTCGGGGGGGGGGGTGTCATAAACACATTTCAGGCCCAGACCTTTCCTTCCGTTTACGGTTTCAAACCTAAGCAACGGTTTTCCGTTGCACATTTTGCGTTAGTCTCGTCCAGAGTGTCGAGGTATCGAGAGCTAACAGAACCCTTCCGTATCTTTGAATAAAACAGTTTTCTATTATAATCAACTGTGTGTTTATTGTCATAAATCCCATATCCCAATAAGTTGAAACTTCGCAAGGGATAAGAAATTCGACATTTCATATTACACGACCTAATATATTCCATGTTCTTTGGTCGTTACAAAAAATGATTTATTTGAATTAGTATTTTAACAATAAATTATTATTGAAATAATAATTCTATTCAAATTCAAATTTCTATTACAAAAACTTATTTATTAAAAAAAAAGGTTTAATTAATAAATAACAATAAATAACTACTTAAATAATAAATCAATAAGGCCAGCACAATACAGAATTCAGAATGACAAAACTGAAACCGAAACCGAAATCCAAAACCAAAGAATAACAGTTATAGAACCGAAATAATATCGATTCTCCAGAACCATGACCGTAACCGATATAAGCCAGAACCGATATTCTCGTAACAGTTACATCATTTCGGTTCTTCATAATAAAGGGTCGCCCCAGACAAGACAGGCAAGATGCCGAAGTTGTTTGGGCGCCCAAAATCGTCGCCCATAAGGGCTGAGCGTGTCTGCTGGCCGCTTGAGTGGCGCACGGGGTGCTCGCAATAAAGGCCAAGTGCCGAAAATCGTGTCATTTGCTACCAGAACCCCAGACCAGTCCACTCCCCTCTACACCCCTGAGATGCCAATGATGTTGCGTGTCGGCCACAGGCAGGAACAGGCCACAGACAAAAGTTAGAAATCTCTGCCAATACAGACGCAGTCACGGTGCGGAATTTACTGAAATAATTCAATATTCGTGTATATCACGATATGAAATACATTTCTTTTGCATAGAATGCGTACGAGAATGTAAATTGTTATTAATAATCATATAATAATCATTTCTATGCATAATACAATTTTGCAATAATTATATGTCAATCATTTTTATTTATTCCTAATTTGCTTTTACTATATGTTTTATACCTATTCGAAAAGTAATATGAATATAAAGATAGATCGAGATTGTTTGGAAGAACGTGAATGGGGATCACATTCAAAGTACTGAGAATGAGTCGGATAGCGAATAACATTCAGTTATTATTAATTTATATATACACCTGACCTGGTGAAAAAGCGAATATAATAGTTTTTTTTTACATAATTGTTGGAAAGTGTTACTTCGATACTTCCCCTTCGAAATTTCGTTTTTTTTCAGGTAGCCAATTGCAAGTGAACCGACTGATCGACCGCTATTCACCGGCAGGCTTGGAAAAACCAATGTCCTTTATACTATGGATGGCATTACCTTTACTGTACACTGGGAGTGCACAACACCCTAACAACAGTTTAGGTAAAATATGTAAATGAGATCCCCGATAACTGTTTCAGTCAGAACCGATATATAACAGTCTGAAACAGCTATTTGCAGAACAGTTTCAGTCCCTATCAGAAAAGTATAATTGCGAGCGCCAAGGACTAAATAGCCAGTAGTTATAATCTTTGGAAGTGAGAACGAACAGGTCGATATACACATATAATATATGTATCAATATATTATTTCTTTCCTTGAGACTGTCTACATTCTGAATCCTACATGTATTGGATATTACTTTTTAATAATTTGTTATATACATAAAATGGTACTGTTTATTACATCCTGTGTTTTATATTAGGTACTGATCTTTTAATTACCGACAATTAATAAAAATGTGATTATTAATAATCACTGTATTATTTTGTGGAATTAGCTATTAATTCAACCAGAATATTTCATCTCTGTTTAAATACAATGCTTTCTGCTTCTATACTCATTTCAATTTACATAAATAAACTTTTATTTATTGATAGTAAACATAATAACAATTGTCGTTGAAAATTGAGATACCTATTTAGCGCTATTTTTATCTTGTATTTGATTCATATAAACTGTTGTTGGCTTCTTTGAACCTTTTGCTATCAAATACAATTTTCAACACGGACGGAAAAATATTCAAAAGATTGTCACTAAAAATTTTAATGACAGTAGTTATGCGTTGTTATTCCATATTCGTTACAAGTTGCGGCATGTCTGTTATTATCGATAATAATTATCGATATTGTTATTATTGATAAGCAATTGTTTCGAAACTGATAGCAATAATGGTAAAAGATCAGCTAAATCTGAACACCGGTATGCTTTTACGATATAACGATAAGTCAAATCAGTAGTAAACAGAATTTTATACAAATTTATTGTTTATAATTAATAAATTCTTGCACAATTTATGAGAATATTTGGAAAAAATAACTAATGATTCTACATGTAATGTCAATATATAATAACAGACACGCCGTGTTAGAGTTGATGCGTGGATATATATTTTAACGTGTGCGTTTATTCTAATAAAGATTAAATTGGATTACAGAAACACGTGCTCTGCACGTTCCGCGTTACAAATCGCCATATTACATAGTTGTCTATTGTTTTCTTGCGCACGCATCTAGCCCCTCCTTCACTCAGGAGCTCACATCAGATGACTGTCGAATCAAGGCGCGAATTATAATAATACTCCTTCACACCTCCTCTTAATGCGCGCCGTACCTTAGTATCGTTTATATTATTCCACAAGCATTTATATATGGGTTACATCCCTTAAACCTATCGCATCTATACAAAAATAATGCTTGTCTTTAGTTAACGGCTTAGTTAATACATCAGCTGGCATTCGCTCGGACGGTAAGTATTCTACGGAGAAGGTTTCTCTCTTTAAGACATCACGCAAGAAATGGAACCTTATATCGATATGTTTGGTTCGCGGATGAACTATTGGATTTTTCGCCAGCAGCTGTGCTCCAATGTTGTCGCCATAAATGGATATCTTTGCGAATTCCTCCAATCCGATTTCTTTCAGAATCTCCTGGAGGTAAAGTCCACCTTTCACGGCCTCGGTCAGCGCCATATATTCGGCTTCCGTGGAAGATAACGCAACCGTGCGTTGTTTCTGGGACTTCCAGGTTACGGGACCTTGTGAGAACTGGATCACGTACCCAGTATACGATTTTCTATCCACTTGGCACCTTCCCCAATCGGCATCTACATATACGGATGCACCCTCATCCGAATTCCTAAAAATAATACCATGATTAATTGTACCTTTTAAGTATCTGAGGACCCTCTTTTACTCCAGCAATCAGCTTCACGATGACCCAATTTTCCACACTCAAAGCATTTAATTGGCGGTTTCCCAGGAGCATACGTTTTATTGCCCCCTTTGTCTCGTTTTATTTGTTTCTCGTTTTTCCAATGGTTGTGTTTGATGGCCATCGCTCCGTGTTCCTCCGAACGTTTCTGCAATCTTGTCTCGTATTCTTCCAAAATTTTTATTTTAATCGTATCTAAATCAGGAAGCTCGTCTCGAGACTCCATAGCGCATCTGAAATTCTCGAAACTTTCTGGCAAACTATTCAGCAACATGGCGCTCTGCAAGTCTTTATGGATTTCAATGTCCATCTCTGCCAGTTTTCCTACAATCTCAATAAAAGAATTGATATGTTGTCGGACATCATCGCCACTCGACATGCGATGGGTTGTAAGCCGTCGCAGCAACGTGGCTCGTTTGGCTGGCCCTTGCGATGCATACGTTGCTCGCAACTTTTGCCAGACATCATGTGCCGTCCGACACCCTTTTAATTGATTTAGTTCTGATGGACTTACGCATAATATTATATCGGCTTTGGCCTTTCGATCACCTTTGTCCCATGCCGCTGCCGCTGCTGCTGTCGTCGCATCTCCTTCGTCGACCACGGGTCGTTTCGTCGTCCCGGCTGCATATTCCCATCCATCGTTTTTAACTAATAGCGCTTCTGCTTGCATGCACCATGTGTCGTAATTGTCCTTATTGAGGACCTCAATTTTAGACACGCTTCCAGTTGCGAAAGCCATGCTTTCTCTTGCACTTATTATTATTTCAATATTCCACACAACCGGCACACAAAAAAAATATATATATTCCTGGGCCCATAACCTGTTAGAGTTGATGCGTGGATATATATTTTAACGTGTTTCTGTAATCCAATTTAATCTTTATTAGAATAAACGCACACGTTAAAATATATATCCACGCATCAACTCTAACACGCCGCAACTTGCAACGAATATGGAATCTCGCATAACAACTGTCATTTAAATTTTTAGTGACAATCTTTTGAATATTTTTACGTCCTTTTGAAAATTGTATTTCGTAGCAGAAGATTCGAAGAAGCCAACAACAGTTTACATGAAACAATTTCAAGATAAAAATAGCGCTAGATAGGTATTTCAATTTTCAACAACAATTATTATTATGTTTACTATCAATGAATAAAAGTTTCTTTATATAAATTGAAAAAGCATTTATTTAGCTTTAAAGTGAGTATAGAGACAGAAAGCATTGTATTTAAACAGAGATGAAATATTCAGATTCAATTAATCATGCAATGGCTCGTTTGGTTTAGTTTTCCAGAATTGGCACTGTAACTTGGAAAGTAACCGAAAATACGCGCTGTGCGTTACACGGCAGTAACGGTAAACTGGCAACTATGCGACGAATATTCTCCGATGTTATTTGGCAACTACGCCCCCGATACCAGTAATTCAATATAATTCCTAAACTCACCACTCTAAATCGTAGAGGGCATAGCAAAACCTTTGAGTTTTTGAAGAGTCGGTATTTCAGAACGTGAGACACGAAGTCCCATAAGATGATAGGTCTATTCTATACCTCGTCGGTGCCTCGGGACAGCAGCGTTAGAATCATTCGCGCATCTGAACTATTCAAAATTAAACACATAGTTAGAATCATTCGCGCATCTGAACTATTCAAAATTAAACACATAGTCAGAATCATTCGCGCCTCAGAAAAACACAGTCTGTTACTTTCCACACTGCTACCACTGTTCCGAATTTAACCAATCACCTAATGTTAACTCGGCATGTGGTAGTGCCGTGTATTATTATTAATAAATAAACATTGTTAAAAAACATGACATTTAATCAATTCATCATCCGGCACAAAATATAACACAGTCCGAGTGTAAACACGCGTGTATTATAACTCTATGTGATATTAATAACGATAATATTAGCACCATAAACCAGAAAAATATTAACATTACTCATCAGGCTATAGGCTCAGATTATTAAAATAATTAAAAAGTAAAAGTAAAAACAAGTAAAATAGGAAGATAATGCTAGAAATAAAATATTGTCGAACAGATCAGCAAATAGCATAACATAAGTAACATGTTACAACAATTTTAATAGTTAAGAGGAAGTATTAAAAACAGGGGCCGAAAATGATAGTTATTCTAAAATGTTCAACGATAAAAATCATTAATAAAAAATGGATTATTTTTTAAATTTAAGATAAGGTTACAAATAACAATTATTAGTGCCCAAAAAATTGAATCCTCCTCTATAACTGTTTTCGATGAAGAAAAACTCTTTCGATTGCTCAAAGCGGTTATCGGTGAGAGAAGTTCATTTCGATTTCTCATACTCCTAACAGTTACACTGTCCAACACCAAAAAAATTTTGCAACACCTGTTGGGGGATTCTTATACACTTTGTCATTCTAAAACCAAATCCGCCAACAGAATTGCTCTATCACGCAACGTTTTCGAAAAATATTGGTTTTCGTAAAAATCCATGATTTTGATAAAAAATAACGTGTTACGCAAAAACTAAACACGCGAGAAAGTTCAAGTTTGAGTCAAGAGATAAAGCGGACTTTCCTTTACATACAGCCAATAATATATATAGCCAATTATATTTTTATTAAACATTATTTTTCGAAAGCTTGAAAATGTGCCGACGCGGGTACATTGTAGGCTCTAGTTTTGTGTTTATGTGAAAAATCCTTTATCTAGGAGGAATTTACTATACAGGAATGCATTCTACATAAGAGTTCACTTAAGGAAATGCTGAATAAGAAAAATTGGATACAAAAGCTTACCTATTTCTGATGTAAACAAATTTTAAAGTGTATCCACCTTGCTTGACTTCCGCCTTGCCTACATTAGCAAATGTCCAACAGTACTCAGCTTTACATCGGCTTCAGCCTTACTTCAGCTTTTCTCTTTTCCTTTGTAACTCCGAAATATCCATGGTTGAAATATCTTGATGAAAGATTAATGCTGGAATTATATTCCTTGTTTTAATTTTAATTACTAACTCTTTTAATCGGGTGTGTAATTGAAATACAATATAATTCAAATATTTTAATCAGGTGTATAATTGGAATACAATATAATTCAAATATTTTAATCAGGTGTGTAATTGAAATACAATATAATTGACATATTTTAATCAGATGTGTAATTGAAATATCATACACTTGAAATACAGCTCTCCAAGTTATGTATAGCTCTTTCTGATTTTTATATTTATGTTTGAAATTAAAAAAATTTGTAACGCAGAAGTTATTTCTGTTCAGATATTATTTTATAAATAATACATTCCTTCCGTTTGAAACCTTCACGTGGATTTTTCAACCTCTTATTACCTATTATTTTATTATTCTTTAATTTTCAATTTTAATTTAAAGAAATCGTAATTCGCAATTAATGTAATTTATTTACAAAGTGTTTTGTAATTGTACTCCATTGCAATTACGAATTACATTGTAATTTAATTGAATGAAGATCTCAATTATAAATTATAATATGATTGAAATACAATGTAATTCAATTACTTTGTAATTATAATTCCTGGAGTAATTCAATTGTAATTCTGCACAACTCTGCCGCTGGCACAGATCAAAGCCCGCGTGAGCGCAAGACTTTAAATAAAAAATTTTACTTTCTTTATTATAAATAATTCTTTTGTGAGACTTTGACCAATACATTTGTGACATTATTCTGATTAAAATGATACATGATAAATGAAAGAAAATATATAGAACTATTCGATAGAAAAAATATGCATCTCTTACCTTCAGATAAAAGTATTTTCTTCATCACGACGTGCCATCCACGAGCGCTCAAAGAGGAATGGTCGAAAACCGCTCGAGCTGTTGCGAACCAGCTTATAAGAAACCTACAAAAAAAAAGCAGGCAATGTTTGTGTAAAGGTGACAACAAGGTAATTTCTTCATAAATTCCTTCCTTTATATTTTATATACAGAGTGTTTACGAAATCGTGGTACAAACGACACGGCTGTGTGGTGATTGTACAGGGTGTATAAAAATTAATAGTCAATAGAAAGCTGAAACATTGTAGAATATGGGAAAAATAAGGAGATTATGGTACGACCGTTTTCTAACCTTGAGGAAATTCGTTTAAATTCGTACACAATTTCAAGAAAATTTTAGTTTTTCTATTTGTAACACAAGTAAAATATTTTATATTGCAGTTTTAAGTTTGTACAGTGTTTTCCCGAATATAGAAATGTTCAATATTACATAATACACCTACAAAATGCTAAAAAGCTTTTGTCAACGACGATGCAATTTATAAAAAAAATTCTGAAAAAATTAAGAACAATCCCTAGTAGCACAAAATATTGGTTAAATATTTTTTTCAGATATTCAATAAATATTTTTTGAGCCACACTTTTTAATATGAAATAAATATCAGATTGAAATATTATATACAGATACAGGAAATATGAAATAAATGTTAAAGAAATGTAAATTAAATATTCATCAAATATGAAAGAGATATTTAAAATACGTAATGTAAATATTCAGAAAATATACAATCAATATTTAAAAAATGTAAAATAAATATTTCTGTTATATTCTATGAATGGTTAGTCTATATTTTTTAAACGTTTATTTTACATTTAATGTATGTGTATACAATATTTGAATCGAATGTTTGCTTTATATTAAAATGTGTGGCTCAAAAAATATTGGTTTGATGTTTGAAAAAATATATTTAACTCACTTTTATATATTTGGTTTGCTAATTGTGGTTCTCTAGATCGGGATTTAGTGTTTTTTTATGTAATGTTAAATATGTATCTTTTAAAACTTCGATTCCAAACGCGAACTGAAAATATGGGCACACGTGAGCGCGGCGCGGCATTCCTTGGAGCGGTCACCCATCCCTCCTTGTGACGTGGCCTACGGTTGTTGTACCTCGGTGATCTGTAACGTAGTGGTGTTCCTACCCCTTTTTTTTTTTTGTAACAATGTGTTTATTGTGCCAATAAATACAATATATACAGCGGGTACAATAAACTTAAACACAAAAAAAAGTATAACAAATATAAATGTTTGATATATAAACTAAAGGCTCGGAGTTCCGGGCACGCACGGTTTAATATTATGATTATATCTATATGTACACTGCACTTATTGCAACTATTAACACTTAGACTAAGTATGGCTTAACTTAATTAGGGATACGTATATGTATATGTACAGAAAGGCACGGGTTGGGAAAAACTGTACAATCTTTGGTATTATGGGTTTGTTTTGGTAGTGATTAGTAGGTTATATCTATGACTCTACTTGTAGTATAATCTAATTAAAAAATACTTAACGGTGTGTATTGCGGGTGCTTATGCTACCTTGTTGTTACTACTATTAGTTATTGCACTGTTAATTTACATTTTAGGTCGGGGATTATTTGTACATTTTTGTTCTTTGATGTAATTAATTTTTGTACGCAACTTTTATTTCTAAAATTTAACGGGAGGTAACGGTTGAGCTTCTTATTGCTAAGATACTACATAAAGGTATTTAAAAATATAATCTGATACAGTATTTAAAATTAGATAACATATAGGTAAAAATATAATTTGTAAAAATATAATTTCACTCCCCGACGGGGAATCGAACCCCGGTCTCCCGCGTGACAGGCGGGGATACTGACCACTTTTTTTTTTTTTTTGTAACAATGCGTTTATTGTGCCAATAAATACAATATATACAGTGGGTACAATAAACTTAAACACAAAAAAAAGTATAACAAGGTATAATACACTTATGAGACTAAAGGCTCCGTTTTCGGAGCACGCACGGTCTTAACGCTAGTGTTTGTTTTTGTGCACTTATTGCTATTACATGATTATCTTATGAGATATACTTATCTAGATTATGGCTATGGGATATGTGCGCAGCTAGGCACGAGAGCTGTACAATCGGTTTTATATTTAGGGGGGGGGGGGAGAGGAAGAGAAAGAGAAGATTTTTATATGTGATGGGATACTGACCACTATACTACCGAGGAGTCACAAATGTTAGTTAGTTAGCGCGATTATTTAAATAAACAATGTATGTGATTGGGGTTACAATGTATATATATGGGGAGGGGGGTGTTATAACCACCAGTATTTTTTTGTGTTTTGTCGGTGTTTATCGTTTACATCTACACTAGACAGTTTATAAATAAAGCGCATGTTTGGGTCGTCTCGCTGAATGTTTGTGTTGTATGTGATGTATTTGTCAAATGTTCTTCTATGGACGTGGTATATTAATGGTATATTGTTCGAGTTTTGAATATAGCCTTCACTATCCAAAAAGGTGAAAGATTCAGGAGGAGTATAGCCAGTTTTCATGGTTTCTGTGAAGTACATCGGGTTCGGATATGTGGCGGCAAAGATGAGGCTGTTAGATGATATTTGGCGGGTGCTGGCCCAATGGTTCCTAATCAGTTTTAGGATGAATAGGTCGATCCGGATGAGTTTGGCTTCTTCGTAGAGTCGGTGGTTGCTGATCATCTTGGTGAAGTTGGATTCCGGTGTCCGGTATTTGTTGAGGCAGGCTCTGATGCATTTCCGTTCGAAGATTCGGAGTCTCTCCATGGTTCCCGCGCTGATGTTGAACCAGATGGGGCATCCGTAGGTCAGGATCGGTCGTATGAAGAGCTTGTAACAGAGAATTTTTACGGATTTATCGAGATCTTTGGAATAAAACAGTCTTTTAAGGGAGGGGAATGCTTTTTGTGCTTTGCCGATTTGGATTTCTACGTGGAAGTTGTAGTTTAATTTAAAATCTAGATGTATGCCTAGGTAGCGAACCAACTCTTTGTGGGGAATTTTGACGTTGGGATTGAATTTATCGAAAATGTGAAATTTTTTTGAGTGTTTCTGCACATCGTAATTAGCGTTAGAGATTTTTGAGATATATGGTCTAAAGAGAATCGTCTCGCATTTATTTATATTTAATTTCAGTTTCCAGGTGTGAAAGTAGTCTTGGATTTTATCGAAGGTTTCTTGCAATTCAGATTGGATTTTGGATACTTTGTTATCGCGCACGTAGACTAGTAGGTCGTCCGCGAAGGCTATTACCCCTTTACAGTTGTCGCTATTTAGGCCATACATTTGGAGAAGATCGCTTATGAATATGTTAAACAAGACAGGGGAATTGACTGTGCCTTGTTGTAGGCCGTTATCGATGTTGAAACATTTGTTTGATTTGAGATGGCCGTTTGTAACGTAGAATTTTTTGTCATGTAGCATGCTCCAGATGATTTTAATTAAATGAATTGGAAATTCTTTTTTAAGGAGTTTAAAAAAGAGTCCATCCAACCAGACTGTATCAAAAGCTTTTTCTAGATCTATGAGTACGGCGCCTATGCAGTCGCCTGCATTTCTGGCCCAGCAGATGTCTGAAGTGAATTTAGTGATAGCGTGAACGGTGGAATGTTTATGGCGAAAGCCGAATTGAGATTCCGGGATAATTTCTTTGGAATTGCAAAAATCAACTATTGCGTTATTGACAAGTGTTTCGAAGACTTTGCTGATGTTTGGGAGCAGACTGATTGGCCTATAGCTATTGGGGTCGCTGCTGTCTTTGTCTTTCTTTTTTATGTTTATTAGTTTGGCCGTTTTCCAAGTTGCTGGGAAGTGATAGCAGTTTAAGCAGTTATTGAAAATAATTGTATAGAAATATATGTAACGTCCGGGGAGGTGTTTTAATGCTATGTTTGGGATACCATCAAAGCTCGAGGATTTTTTATTATTGAGATTGTGAAATGTATATTGTAGTTCTATTGGTGATGTGAAGTAGTTGGGAGGGATTTCTGGAGCTTCGGGATTGCTGGCTTTGTTGTTGTCTGTGAATGTACATAAGGTTCTACCGTTAAGTATGTCTTGCTGTATGTCTGTACGTAGTGCGTCTACTTTCTTGTGGATTATGTTGGACAGTTGTGGTTTGCCCATGTGGTTGTTTTGGGAGTGGACTGTCTCAAAGTGTGCTCCCATTACGTCTAATTTATTCTGTTCGTCCGTTATTAGAATTTTGTCGGAATCTGTCGAGAGGAGATTGATATTCAGATCAGCTCTGCTAAGGATGGCGGTGTTTGACGCGGGAATTTTTAAGGTGTCAATGTCGTTGTTTTCTTTGTGACGGAATATGCTGTTTATTGACGGGAAAAGTTCTTCTTGTTGTCTGAGGGAGATTTTAATAATTTTCTTTTTCCAATGGTTGCTCACCGAGTTTTGAAAAGCTTTCTTAATTTCGTGTCTGGTGTGTTTTAATCTTTTTTGTAGATGGTCTATTATAGGATCGTTAGCGGAAGTGTAATTGCGGAGGTCTTTTAATCTATGAATTTGTGTAATGAGTTTACTTTTATCGGCTCTGAGTTGTTTGATTTCGGGTGTGATGTATTTGTCCGTCGAGTTGAAGTTATTGTCTATTTTCGGTACTGCGATATCAATTGCTTTTACGATGTTGTCATTCAGTTTCTCTATATATTCTTCAATTTCTTTTGTTGTCAAGTTTTTATTGTCGGGGATTTCCGTGTCGTCGTTGTCGGTTAGGAAGGTTTTGTATTTTACCCAGTCTACTTTATTGTAATTGTATTTTATGGTCGGGGTTGTTTCGTCAAAGATGAACTGTTCGGCTGTTGGGATGGATATGGTCATAAGGGTGGCTCTATGGTCGCTGTCGTATCTTGACGAGTGTAGGAGGTTGGGGCCAGGTATGTCGTGGAATTTGATTCTATTGTCCGAAATACAGAGGTCTATAAAGGCTCCGCTTTTCGGAAACGAGGGTATTGCGGTACTGTGGAGGGTTGCGCGGAAGGTGATTTGGCTTTCTATAAGCCATTTGTTTAAGGAGACTCCTCGAGCATTGTTTATGGTATTTCCCCAGGCATGATGTTTCGCATTAAGATCACCTGCTAGCAGGTAAAAATTGCTAGCTTTGTATAATTCTAGAGAATCAAAAAGGGCTCTGAGCTCTATCATGAATTCTTTCTTACAGCTGCTGGTGGCATAACTCGCGATGAGATACAATTTGCAATTGTTTTGAAATTTAATTTCTACTACTGTAGATTCGAAACAGGTACTGTCTTTGATGCAGTTTAGCTGGATGTTTTTGAATTTAATATCCTTACGGATTAAAATACCCGTGCCTCCTGCTTGTTTAGCATTTATTCTATCGCGTCTGACAAAGATGTAGTCCTTGAAGCTCAGTTTGTGGACTGGATTTAGTTTTGTTTCTGAAATTAAAGCTACATCTGGTTTGTGTTTATTAAGGAAATCCAGGAGAGTGACTCTTCGTTCATTTGTTATGATGGAGTTTACATTAATTTGGACTATGTGCAATTCTTTTAAAATTAATTTATTGGCTGTGTTTACGCGGATATCGGGAGCCATTGGATTAGAAATTGATATCTAAGGCCTCTGCAATGATGTTGATTTTATTCGCGTTCGAGATGATGCTTTCTTTTAGTGAGGATATTTGTGAGTTTATCGCGATAGTGATTACGTTTCTGATTTCTTCGAGTAGGGAGGGGTGTGTCGCGTGTGTTTGCTGTGGTTGCGGCCGTATGGGGATAGTTTGTTGCGTCTGTGGGGTTTGTGTCTGTTGGGGTTGGGGGTTTGATTCTACTTTGTTTGAAGCTATGGAACTATACGATATGTGACTTTTGACTATGTTGTTGTAAGATTTTATTTTATTCTGTGCGACTGTCTTTGCTTGGAGTTTACGTTCCTCTATTTTTTGTTTAATTTCTTTCAATTTAGGGCATCCTCTGTATGATGCGGGGTGTCCGAATTGTTTGCAATTCGTGCAGTACGGTTTCGACTCCTCGGTATCCGCGGTTATATCTGTTTTTGATCGCGGGCACTCTCCTGGGTTATGGGGCGTATTGCATTTTACGCATCTATAGTTTAGATTGCAATTCAATGCCACGTGGCCGATACGTTGGCATCTTTTGCATTGAATGCGATCTTTTTTTATTAGTTTTTCCCAAGATATTATGGAATGAAGGACTGTCTTTATATTTTTAAGGTTATTTATCGCACTATTTTGGGAGATTTGGACTATGTAGATGGGGAGATTTCTCCCTTCCTTTAATGAGCGTTGTGTTTTGAATTTTCTGACTGATATGAATTCTACGTTTTCTATATTTTTGTTTTTGAGGTCTTCAAGGACTATATCTGTGTCAAAGTCTCCTTCTAGATTTTTTAGCAAGACTGTGATGGGTTTTTCCTGTTTGGGGGTGTATGTGAAGTATTCTACGTTATTTGATTTTAATGTATTACAAGCTAGTTTGAATGTCTCTAAGCTAGATGTATGAATTATATGTTTGTTGACATTAATTTTTTTTATTGCAAAGTTTTTCTCTACGTTTTTCATTATTTCTAGGGTTGTTTTGACTGGGGTGGAGTAGATAATTATTGGTGGGGGCTTCGAAATTTTTGAAATTTGTTGGGATTGCGTCACCTGGTTTTCGAATCGCGGCTTCTTTATGGATGGGTGTGGAGCTGGCGCCTGGGCTGTCTTCGTATCGGCCATTATGGTCCCACTTCCTGTCACCTTGGTTGTTGAGGGAGGTGCTGGTTGGCTGTTTTTTCGCTTCTGCGAGGAGACTTCTATCCACTGTTCGTTTGTTGGAGGGTGGCCCGGTGCCGGGATGAACGTGGTTTGTTGAGTTGGCGTCTTTTCGGTCGGTGCTGGTCCTTTAACATTTTTCGATGTCCCTGGTTCCGCGATGATTTTTTGCTTTCGCTCCTCCTCCAGTTGTTTTGATAAATTTTCTATGGTTCTGTTTAAACTTGCGATCATTTTGATCAGTTCATCGTAGGAGGGTTTTCCCGTTTCGGTTTGTTTTGGCGTGGCTTGTAATTTGGAGGGTGTCTGAACTTTCGGTTTTCCCATTGTTGCTGTTTGTTCCGCGGTCTTACGTCTGTTTAAATTCGGCTTGGGATTTAGCCGTTTGATGTTGTCGTTTATTTTGAGTACTTTGTTGACGTGTGTCAACAGTGCTCCACTCCCATCTGCGAACGTGTTCGTTCTCTTTACAAATCTTATTAAGTCATTGATTTTGCTGGATTGATTTTCTTGTGAGACGTGACTAGGGGGAAAACCCCCTTGTTGATTTTCTTCACTTTCTATTTTGTTTCTGTTTTTGCCCGTATTTTCATCACAGATAGATTGAACAAACTGTAAATTATTCGAACTGCGATATATTCACACGCGCTGTACGCGGATACTTTAGTGGCGAGCGAACACTGTACACTGTGTATGCGTGGGTTTTCGGCGGCGTTGTGTGTGGGGGTTACTCGGTATACCTGCGGAGCGGTCGTAAGGGCACGTCCGACTCCTACGATGGTTGATGAGCAACTGGGATACTGACCACTATACTATCGAGGACGGGACGCTGTTTTAATATTTGTTATTATTACTTATAATTGCTATCTAGGTTTGGAACCACCAGAACTTCTCTGGGTCTTCCTTCGCGACGATCTCTTTGTCGTATTTTGTTAACTTATATCTAAAGCGCATTTCCGGATGGTCGAAGGTGATGTTACTGTCGTAGAGTAGTCTTTTGTCGTATGTTTTTCTATTGTAATGATATATGATCGGTTGTTTGTAGTTGTCTTGTATGAGTCCGTTGCTGTCGAAGTGTATGAATGATTCTGGGGGTGTATATCCTGTATGTCTAGTTGATTCGTGGTATTGTGGGTAGGGGTAGGCTGATGGATATATGTGGCTATTTTCTAATATGTTGGGAACGTTGGCCCAGTGGTTGCGAATGAGTTTCAGTGTGAATATGTCTATTCTGGGTATTTTTGCCATTTCGTAAAGTCTATGGTTACTGTACAGTTTCGTGTAATTGGATTCCGGTGTTCTATATTTGTTGAGACATGCTCTTAGGCATTTTCTTTCGAGGAGTCTAAGCTTTTCCATGGTACTTGCGCTTATGTTGTACCATATGGGTGCTCCGTATGTTAGTATCGGCCGTACTAGGAGCTTGTAGCACAGGATTTTAACGTTCGTATTCAGGTCTTTACAATAGAAGAGTCTCTTGTTTGCTAAGAAGGCTTTCTGTGCTTTGACTATCTGTATGTCTATGTGGTTGTTATAGTTCAGTTTAAAGTCTAGATGTACGCCTAAGTAGCGGACCACGTTCTTATGGGGAATTTTTACTGTCTTATTGTTGGAGTCATGTAGATGAAAGAGTTTTGAGTGTTTCCTGACGTCATAATTGGCATCGGAGATTGTGGAGATATAAGGTCGGAAGAGTATTGTTTCACATTTATTGACGTTAATTTTAAGTTTCCATGTATGAAAATAATCTTGGATTTTATCAAATGTTTCTTGTAACTGTTTCTGTATTACCGAGGGTTTGTTGTTGTTGACGTATATTAATAAGTCATCTGCAAAAGCTATTGCTTTTTTGTGTGGTTCGCTATTTAGGCCGTACATTTGTAAGAGATCGCTTATGTATATGCTAAACAGGATTGGGGAATTGACGGTGCCTTGTTGTAGGCCGTTTTTTATATTAAATACTTTCGTGGAGGTGTTGGTCCCCTCTGTTACACGAAACGATTTTCCGTGTAACATGTTCCATAACATTTTAATCAAGTGAGGGGGAAAATTTTTCTTCAGCATTTTGAAGAAGAGTCCATCCAGCCAGACTGTATCGAATGCTTTTTCAAGGTCGATGAATACCGCCCCGACACAGTCACCTGCGTTTCTTGCCCAACATATATCGGAGGTAAACTTTGTTATCGCATGGATGGTGGAATGTTTGAATCTGAAGCCGAATTGTGTTTCGGGGATGATACTATTGTCTATGCAAAATGTGTTTAATGAGTTGTTGATGGTGGTTTCGAATATTTTGCTTATATTGGGCAAGAGACTGATGGGTCGGTAGCTGGTCGGTCCGGCACCATCTTTACCTTTTTTCTTCAAAGCCACCACTTTCGCTGTTTTCCAGGTTGTAGGAAAGTATGCGCGGTTTAGGCAATTGTTAAATATTACCGTGTAGTAATAAATATACCGGAGGGGTAGCCTTTTTAGTGCAATGTTCGGTATGCTATCAAAACTGGAGGATTTTTTATTGTTCAGGTGTTTGAATGTGTCTTGTAGTTTGAGGTAGGAGGTGAAGAAATTTGTTGGGATTATGTCTGTGTTCGGATTTGATGCGGTATTTTCGTCATGGAAGGTGCATACAGTTTTGTTGTTACGTACGTCTTCGTCTAGTTCGGTTCGTATTTTTTGTACTTTCTGTTGAATTATGTTTGTTAGTTCATGTTTGCCCATGTGCGAGTTCTGTGTGTGAGCCGCTTCGAAATATGCCCCTAATACGTTTAGTTTGTCTTGTGTGTCTGTGATTAGAAAGTTGTTCTTTTCGTCTGTCTGTACGTTGTTTCGGTTTATGTTATCGTTTATTATATCTGTTTTTGTGTTAGGAATTTTTAAAGTGTCTATATTGTTTTTGTGTTTCGGTCGGAAGATATTGTTTATCGATGGAAAGAGCTCGTTGGATTTTTGCGTGGAGATTTGAGAGATTCTGTGTTTTCAGTAATCACTTGTCGAATTTTGGAAGGCTTTTTTGATTTCATATCTTGTGGTTTTTAGAAGTTGTTTGAGTGTGGCTATAGTAATGTCGTGTGCACTAGTGTAATTTGAGAATCTTGTTAGTCTGTTTAACAGTGTCAGTAAGTGGCTTTTTCGTTTTCTTAATTTTATTATTTTTGTCGTAATGTATCTGTCTGTTGAGTCGAAGTTGGTGTTGGTTTGCGGTACTGCTACGTCTATTGCTTGTGTGATATTTGTGTTGAGCTGTTCAATGTATTTGTCGATTTCGTCTATTGTAAGGTTTCTATTATTCGGCATGTCTATTTTACCGTTTTGTTCTAAATGTGAGGAGAATTCTGTCCAGTCGGCTTTATAGTAATTATATTTTATATTGGGGGTTGCTTCGTCTATTTCCAGGTAGTCGTGGGTACGTATGGATATTGTTATTTTTACTGCTTTATGGTCGCTGTCATAGTCGGTGGAGTCGAGTCTGTTATGTACGGGTGCGTCGTGAAATTGTAGCCTGTTGTCGGCTATGCAAATGTCTATGAAGGCACCACTTTTGGGGAAGGATGGTGTTAATGTGTGAAGTAGGGAGATTCGGTAAGTTATCTCGTTGCGCGATATCCAATTCAGAAGAGCTACGCCTCTATGGTTATTGATGGGGTTGCTCCACGCGGAGTGTTTGGCGTTTAAATCGCCCGCGAGGAGGTAGTAATTATTGTTTTTCTGTAATTCTAGTTGTTCAAATAATGATTGTAGTTCGGCCATGAATTCTTTTTTGCAGCTACTAGTCGCGTATCCAGAGATTATAAATAAGTTATTATTATTTTGGAACTTTATCTTGATTGTGGTGGCTTCGAAGGTGGCATTCTCTACGCCGCCCCGCTGGATGGACTTGAATTTAATATTATTTCTGACTAGGATGCCTGTTCCCCCAGCCTGTTTAGCATTGGCTCGGTCGTTTCTTAGGAATGTATAATTTTTAAACCTAATTACATGTCTAGGACTTAACTTAGTTTCACAAAGAAGGACCACATCCGGATCGTTGGACGCTAGATACTCTGCAAGAGATGCCCTTCTTTCATACGATATTAGTGAATTTACGTTAATTTCGGTGATTTTAAGTCTATTGCATCGAAGTTTCTCCGCATTGTTTTGCCGTGTGTAGTTGGTCGTGGAGGAATTGAATGTTAAAATTCGAGATCTAGTGCATGGGCGATGAGGTTGATTTTATTGCTGTTCGATTCTAGTTGTTCAAGGAATCGGGACATTTGGATGTTTACGGCGGACTCTATTGTTCTTTTAATTTGATCTAATAATGATGGGTTTTGGTCTGTTTTCTGTGGTTCGGGGGTGGGTGGCTTCGGGGTGCTGCTTTCTTTTAAAAGCGAACTGAATGAAACACCGGGTTTGATGAATCTATTTTTGGCTTGATGACTTTTCTCTATTTTTTCTTTGGTTGCTAATTTTTTTTCTTCAATCTTTAACTTAATTTCTTTGATTTTTGGGCATCCCCTGTACGAGGCTGGATGCCCGAAACTTTTGCAATTAATGCAGTATGGGCCTGTAGAGTCCTGGCTACCTGACGGTTCGGCGGAGCGTGGGCATTCACCCGGGTTGTGGGGCACGTTGCATTTGACACAACGGTAATCTAGATTGCAATTAGAAGCCACGTGTCCTATTCTTTGGCATCTCTTGCATTGGATGCGGTCCTTCTTTCTGATTTTTTCCCATTTCACCGCGTTGTATAGGACTGTCTGTATCTGTCTTAAGTTGTTTGTGTTACTGTCTGGCGAGAGT
The DNA here is from genome assembly GCF_050948215.1 of Halictus rubicundus. NCBI lineage: Eukaryota > Metazoa > Arthropoda > Insecta > Hymenoptera > Halictidae > Halictus > Halictus rubicundus. The sequence goes on from NW_027488622.1 coordinate 274,201, forward strand.
TGGACAATAAATATCGGAAGTACGCGGTTGTTTTCTGCGGCGCGTTTTGTGTTAAATTTTTTGACTGCAACGAATTTAAGTTGGTCTATTTGCTTGGCTTGAAGAGCTTCTAATACTTCCTGGGTCTCAAAGTGACCCTCTAGGTTTTTTAATAGAACTGTTATATTTTTTTCCGACTTTGGTGTGTACGTAAAGAATTTAATGTTATTTTTCTTGATAATGTCGCAAGCTATTTTGTGATTTTCTATTGTGTTCGTTTGTAAGATTTGCTTGTTGTTGTTTATTCGTTTAATATGGAAGTCTTTAATGGTTTGTTTTAGTGAATTTACTATCTCTTTGTTTGAGTCTATGTGTAAAATGATCGGTGGGGGTTTTTGTCTGTTCGTATTGTCGGTAGTTTTTACGTCCGTGAGGGTTTTGGATTGTCCGAAATGTGTTTTATGCGTGTCTGTACCTGTCTTTTGTCTCTGGTCGGTGTTTACGCTGGGCGGGGATTGTTTCGGCCTTGGCTGGGGGATGCCGGTGCCCGGCTTATTGTTGGCTGGTCGCTTGTTTCCTGGGTTGGGGTTGTTGGGGTCCGGCTTGTCTTCTGCCGGTCGCTTCAGCGGTGTCGTGGTCACGGTCCGTTTTCCTTTTTCCCTCGATGAGGGGACCTTCATCCAGGTCCCATTGTCCTCCTTGGCGTTGTTTTCCAGGTCGGTGCTGCTTGCGTCCATGGGCTCCGCTGTGGTGGTGCATTTCCTTGCTTCGGTGGTGTTTAATTTGTCTGTTACTTCCTTTAATTGCAACGACAATTTTTCCACAATTATGAGGAGGTTCCTGTTTGAGCTCAGCAGCTCCTCGTATGATGGAAGGGTTTCCATTTTCTTCTCCTCTGGTTTCGATGCGGTGGTGGGCACTGGTGATGGTTCCTTGTCCTTGGTCCTTAGGATGCTGGAGATTTTTGGCGTCGGATTTAGTCTTTTAGCGTTCTTTTTCATTATTGCACTTTTGATATGAAGTGCAAATGCTTCATTGGAAAGCGAGTCTAGACTCGTGATGGTGCGATGCGCTGTTAGTGCGTGGAGCACCTTTTCCGCTGTCTTTTTATCACTTTTTGTTGAATCACATGGTTCACTCGCTTTTTCTTCTTCATGTGTGTGTGAATTAATGTTAATTTCTTTCGAAATTTTGCTTTAACTTCACTGTTCCGGCGCTTTATGCGTTTCGCTTTCGCGTTACTGGCACTGTTCACGCACTTCGGTGTAGTATCCCTTGTACTGGCTGGGTCGTACCTGCGTCGTTGTCCTTTCGGCTCTCTCGGCACGTCCTACCCCAACGAAGGTTCGAGGGATACTGGTGTTCCTACCCCTTCGAATCATCAGATGAAATCATTTTGCCAACATTTCAATTTTCACTAACAATACTAGTGGCACCATAAAAGATACACTACCTTTCAAAAGTGTGGAAGCAGCTGAACAGAATCTTATGGAACTTTATTGTTTAAGATTTTTTATTATAATCAAAGTATGACTTTCTCTGAAAATTGAATTTAGTAAAGCGAAAGAAGCTAGGGAAAAAAGGCAAAGGAACAAATGATACATATATAATAATGAATACGGATTTGATGGCATATTAATTTAACTTTTATTGAATACACCTGAAATAAAGATATATTTTATATATATTTATAAGCTTACAGCCTTGACTTGGCTGTCGCTAAAAATAAAGACACGCATTGTCTTATTTCCACCTCCGTAATTGTAGTTTGCCTTCTTCTTGTGGCAGCTGTGAAATTAAAAATGAAACAAAATACATACATATGTATTACGTATAGCTCGTGGCAATACATAAAAGTAATACTTATAGTTACTTACTCATTACAGCATCATATAATTTTAAATTAACAAATGATAATTTTTTCTTCTTTCCTTGTCCGGAATAATTCGTAGCTGCTTCATTTGTCATAATTTTCCGAAGCATATTATAAATAATTTTTTTGTTGGTGTCTCCACCGACTAAATATAACAGTTGTACCTGAAAAATATATGCCATTATTTATTTGATGTCAACATTACAGATTATATATATGAACCACATACCAAACAACAGTAAATACAAACCAGCGAATTAAATTTTTCTGTGTGTTCTGATATCATCGTATCAAAATCGTTGATGGCAACTACCGACGCTAATGGTAATTGATTTAGAAAATTATTATCTAATTCGTCATGGCTGCTTCCATCCGTTACTCTAACATTTAATAATCTTTCAATATTCTCTAATTTATTTAAAATTAATTTTACGTCGTATTTTATTTCGATATATTGCCGACTTAATGCGGCCAATTGTCCCTCATCCTTATTTGTTGTTATATTATGTATATCTGTGGAGAATATCACAAAGTATTATTATCACCTTAAGTTTATTATCTTATTATATGTATATTTGATTACTATTTTGATATTTATAATAAAGATTTAGCATTTTTGTCTATTTTCCGACTTACTTGGTGTTTCTATTTGCGATGGCTCAATTGGTTGGCTTTCTTTCGAAGAATCAGATGAATCGGATGATTCGAAAATAATGCGCTTTTTGGATATATTGTGTTTTGGAATTTTGGATACTTTTCTCGTTGGCGACATTTTAAAAATTATATAAAATAATCCTTAAAAATATAAATTTATAAATACCTCAATTAATATTTACTTTAAAATAACGTAATTAAACTTAAATTTAATGATACTGATGAAGCAGTTCACATGCTACGAAATATGAATGGCATTTAACTACGAATGATTTGTACAAAATTTCATTTAGTTCGTAAGATCAGTGAATTTATCAAATTTAAATAATCCTATTATTTTGGATTTAATAGGGTGTTTATAAAAATTTTTTAAGTTTGTTGATAATTTTCCAACTATTCTGTTTTCTAATATGTCTGTGACTTGTAGGACATGTCCATTTTTTAAAAAGACATAACGGTCACAAAATCCATACGCTTTTAATTTAAAATAAGGAAGTTGTATTGTTTTTCTGTTATTGCTGATTGTAATCCTTATTTGTGTATTAATATTTTCCGTGACTGTAGGCATTCCATTTTCCGATAATCTATTTGTTATTTGTGCTAAAGGTTTATTCCATCTACGTAGCATGCTTACTAGCTTTCCTAAATAGTTTTCAAAAGGAAAGCAACTTAATTCCTCCAAAGAATATCTTAAATTTTCTACGTCGTCTGAAATGTGCACTAAATTATGAATATTATACGTACAAAATTCTCTGCCATAAAGGCTAGGACAATTGTCAACAAATTTAAATAACATTCCCCGAGCTGTATTTAACCACTCTGCGTTTGGATATAACTTATTATGTAATAAAATTCTAATAGCGACATGAAATAACAAGAAGTGATCATAATAATTATCTGGAAGAATTTGTTTTAACAGAATGGGTCCCAAGTATAAAAGGAATAGTCGGAACTCAGTAGCTTTGAATCGAGGTAGCTCCGATATGGGACGCGATTTACGATTAAATTCACTGGGTACATATTTTGCTGAAGATGTCATTCTCTTTGATAATTTATTTTTATCTGAAATTCCAAGTTGTATTTTGCACCAATGACCGAGTAATTTTTTCATTACCCCTAAGCAACATAAATGCATATAATCTAGAGCAAAATGTTTTATTATATCGAGTTTAATTATATTTAACAGAGGTGTTCTTTGATTATTTTGATGATGAGCAATGTCGTGAAAGTTTTCAAAATGGGAATGCGTTCGAGCGCTAGCGTCACGTTTTACATAACTAATTCGTTTTTTGTAATATATACCCGTTTCTGTACTTCTTTCGCAACCTTTGTAACCCGTATGTCCTTTAATATTTTTTAAAAATGCTCTCGCAGGTGCATCACACGTAAAACATATAACAGTTACTTTAAAATTATTACCATCGTAAAATAATCCATATTCTAAAATATCGTTCAATTCATGTACAAAATCATTTAAATAATCTGTAGCGGCTAGCGGGGCGCCGGAAGAGAAATCTTCAGCGCACCAGCACCAAGAAAGATTTATGGTTTGCACAGCATAAGACGCTATTTGTGAGAAAACGTCTTTAACGTTTTTGGCCACTTAGCGGACAGATGTGTCCTTGTAGTTCCTAGCGACGAACTCAATAGCGCAAGTGGACGCCATAAATTTTGGGTAGTCTAAGGGTCTCCAGCCTAGAGTGTCCCAGCGACGCGTGCCTGGTTTCTATCACCCGGGAAAGCTGGGCCCATTGACGTAAGCCAGCAGTCACGTACCGCACTTAGCACGGGGCCCGGAAGACACCCCGCTGCATCACCAAAATTAGATTTTTAACAGAACGACACGCTCACCCTTCTCACGCACGAGAGGCGTGGAACGTGGGCGTGTTATGCAAAATGCACGGATTGGTGGAAGTTCCCCGCAAGGACTTCCACCAATCAGCCGACAAGCATTTTTGAAGATATAAGGCAGAGACTACCGACGCGAAAAGGAAGTCACGAAGTCGAGACTCAGCCGCGTATCCGCCGAGTGACTTAGAGTCTAGTCCGGTCGTTGCTAAGTTGCAATACAGTTCAACCGCGAGTCTAAGCGAATCGCCGGTTTTAGTTGAACCACCCCGGACGCTCTCGCGACATCACTCTTTATTGTAAATAAACGACTCAGTCACGTACACCTGATTTGAACACTTGTTCTAAGGCACCCGCCTTATATAACCCTGTTCCTTCAAATCAGTCAAGGAATTAGGTTTTGCATCGCCATAATATATTGCTATTGGAAAAGGGGACACCGTACAATGTTTCAATACTATTTTGCATAAAATGGGCCAAAACTGTTTATTTGAACTTTTTGAAAGTGGAATACCATCGACATTAAAAATTAATTGAAACATAAATGTTTCTTTCAGCTCCGTCAATACACTTTCATTTTCTAATAAAGTAAATAAATGCGCCTTTATACCTAAATATGAATATTGAGCTATCGTATTCTTTTTGCTAATAAGTGATGTAATATTGCTTGATGAGCGCATAGTCTTTAATATAGTTCGTGCATCGCGTGGAATCTGATAATCAGGAAAAATGTCCTTCAAGCCTTTTAATAAATTGTTTAGTTGGGTATGATTGATTTTATTTTCTAGGGACCATGTTTTTAAAAAGGTAATTAATTTTAAATTTCTAAAAGCAGTAGATGTATCATCTGTAATGTAATTTGTGTTACTCCTATTATTTGTAATTTGAAGATCAAATTGTGGACTCTGATCGGATATGACGTGGTCATTAATTGTTGTCGAATTATTTGGCATGATTATACTTTCTTCTTCGGTATGAAGACTCATCTGACTCTGATTGAAAGCTATCTGTTTCTTTATAAATTTATATTTTTTGTAACGTTTTTCGGCCATTGTGAAATTTAATTGTGTAACTGCAAAATAAATGGTATATGAAAAACTATCTTTGAAAGCTTTGATAAATGTTACGTTTAGGGGAGGCAGCTCGGATGACCTTGACCTTGATATATGTTGTCAAGGTCACCTTTTTGCTCTTCTTTAATTAAAAAGTTATGAACAAAAAAAGTTTGAAAAATGCAACAGTTATTTTAAGTATTGAAGGCAAAAACAACTAATATGTGCGTGGAAATGAAGCAAGTATTAAGGAAAAAAGTCATTTGGGTTGGCAACGTACGCGTGAAATAAAAACACATGTACGAAATCAAAATGTGGAACATTGTAAGCGTAGTCGGGCGGCCCTCACCGCCAAACTAACCACAAAACAACTTGTATATTGTGGGATAAAATATGACTGACTACGTGCGGGAAAAAGAATAAAACAGTATATATATATATTTGGAATAAAAAAAAAGACAAAACAATTATACACGACGCGATTGACCGCACCTCGCAGGTCAAAACTCAACGCAACACTCTGTTCTCTTAACTCTGACCGCAACTCGCAGGCCGAAGTTCTCTCACGTGCGCTTTTCTCTCGACTGCGTCGTCTTCGTTAAAAGAAAACGCGTCAAGCTCGCACTCTACGCACACACGCACATACACACAAACACACACATACAGTTCCTTAAAGCTAAACAGTCTAAGGGTCTCTTCATGCTTGCCGGGACCGGAGGGTTTTACGTAAGGACTATAGGTCCAAATGCCGTGTTACCGATTATCTGTCGTAAAACGGGCGCCGTCGTCCCGGCGTTAGAGCAATCCCACCGGCCGCCGTTGCCCGTCGGCCGAGCAAGCGGCTGATCATTACCAGATGGCCTTTCGAGACCGCGTTGACAGTTCCCTGCTGTGCGTGGCACAAAAAAAAAAGGTTTCTCGGGGCTCTACAGCTCCTTAGGTAAACTATCGGTATCCCTCCTCTACAACATTATGGAAATAGGAACCGTTCCTGCCTCTTCGTGAAACAGCATCACACATCCTTATATATTAACCTAAATTGTACATATATTGTAAAAACGAGAATAGTTGTTTTTTTTTTAAGGAAGTATCCACGTTAGGAAGGGGATCATGCCTTGTGAATTCGATCATTTTTGGGGGACTATGTCTCGAATTTTGATGACATTGAAATATGTTGTGGTCCAAGTGAAAGTGGAAGAAATCCTCAGGACTCAATCACATGATAATTTGTAGAATAAGAAGAATTAATTCCACATAAATTGCATCGTTTTGTCTTACGACACGAAAAAATGTACATGGAAAACTTCTGAATTCTAGTCCATAATGACTTAAAGATGATTAGATGCAAGGTTCCCGGGCAGGAATGCGATGGCGTATCTATATCTTGTCCAATGAGACGAGACAGTAGACGTAAACATAAGCGCTCGAGTGCGACAGAGTTGAAGTTACCCTTGCAAGACAATTAGCAAAGGACGCACGCTGGGTGCTTCATTGCCTCGGTCTCGTTGGTCAGAGCATAGGTACGAATGCGCGGCCGATTGGATCAGAGTGCAAGGGACAGGCCTCGTTTCACACGTACTATCGGCTATAGTCGAGATATTGGCTACAGCGGTCACACATACTATGTTGCGTGTTACGTCGAAGCCAAAACACTGGGACTGCGGGCGCGGCTGAGATGGGCATAGGCGGACCTAACGATAAACTCTCCAAAAATGGTGACACTATCCACTATCCTGCGATGAAATCCAAATATTTTCAATATTCTTCATATGAATTACTATTTTCAAAAACTATTGTAAAAATCTATTGCATTGAATAAAATATTTTCGAAGTTGCACGCATGCTTTAAAACAAATAAGATTATTTACTATTTCATTTTTGGGTTGGACAGGCCTGATTTATGATGTACACAGGCTTGCGAAAGTAATCGAACGCCCTTTAAAACAGCATAACTTTTTTTTTAATAGGACCAAACGACATGACTTTTTCTTGAGCAATTAGAAAAGTTGGTTTACCGAATGACGCGCAAAAAAAAATTTGGAGTAAACACTGCTGCTAGGAATTCTAAAAGCAAAGGAAAAAGTCAAAGTGGACAGCGTGGGTGACAATCGCTGTTCATTCAGGTATCTTCCTTGGGCCTGATTATCCCTGCCATCCGTTGCGCTCGAGGCGCACCTTTACGGGACTGCTAGGTGTGACCGTGCAGGTTTTATGATTAAGGGTCGGCATGACCCTTCAGAAATTGGGGGGTTTATGATGCCATCATTTGCTATTAAGGCTGGGAACGAAAGATTCTGAAGGACGAGACATGCAATGTCTAAAACATTCTGATGGATTCCAATATTATTTTCATGACATAAAAAAGAGGCAATGTCAGCTATTCGACGACAAATGGGAGGAGGCAGCGTAATGATTTGTGCCGGCATCGGTTATTTCGGCAAGACAATCATCAAGTTCATCCACGGAAGAATGAATAGTGTCCAACACATAAATTTAATCGAAGAACAAATAAATAATCATGCAGAACGCATCTCGGGACCTGATTACATGTTTAAAATTGCTGGGCAGAACTCGTTCGCGGCGTATACGCGAATGGAAAGCAGTATCAACACGTAGAAGAATTGAAAAATGCAATTATACGCGAATGGGTTACGGACCTGAACATTTCGACGAACATTGCGCCGAACAGCGAACGAAACGCAAAATCGACATTCATTTCGGCGAACCGAACGGCGCGATCCTGTTTCGGTCGCTGTTCGGCGCGCCGTTCGGCGCAATGTTCGTCGAAATGTTCAGATTTGTACGAGGCCTTTGATGTACGTTTAAAAACCGACAAGTGATGGATCCACCGCGCGCACGAACGCAAACGGGTAGGGCTTGTAAATCTGTTTGCAGGACAAATCGCATAATTGACAAAACCGACAGTTCGCACAAGTGCGCGCACTTGTCAATTATGCGATCTGTCCTGCAAACAGATTTACAAGTCTTACCCGTTTGCGTTCGCGCGCGCGGTCGATCCATCACTTGTCGGTTTTTCGACATACATCAAAGGGAGTGCACGCAAATTTGTTTGCAGGTATGTTCGAAACACAAAAAATCCGGCAAATGTGCGAACGTTCTGAAATCATTGAAAAATTATTCCTATTTACTGATAAGTATCATTATGAATATATATTTTGCATAATAATTATTTAATTAAGTTTAGTGCAAGTTTCATCCCAATACCTATATGCATATATATATATATATTTCTTCCTCGTCATTTTCAAATTTTTAAAAAGGCCTTTGATATAAAAACATTGCATTTGTTTAAATAAATTGGAATGACCCGGGTAGACCCGTTTAAAAAACTGGGATAGGGAAGTTGATTGGTTGGAAAGAGGGGGTGGAGTTAACAATATCGTTGACCAGAGCTAGTAGAGTGGGAGCAGGGGTTGTAAAAATAATGGGAAATCCCGAATTTTTCTAAACGGTCGTCCGAAGCGCATCTTCGAATGACTCAGGCAGGTATGGTTGCAATTTTTATGGTGAGGGTCTAAGACCCTGTGCTATGTGCTAATGAAAAACTAAATCCTCGGCCGGCAACGGTTAACGAGTAATGGATGTAAATATATGCTGCTGCAGCTTCCATAGTTTGTAAGAAATTTTGAAAATTACACAAATGCGATCCGTTCGTTGCGCTGTTCGTTGACCAAATTAATGTCGATCTCCGTCCCGTCCGCCGATCCGCATGCCATTCGGCGCGCCGTTCGGTTCGCCGAAATGAATGTCGATTTCGCCTTTCGTTCGCTGTTCGACGCGTCGCGCCGTTCAGCGCGCTGTTCGACGCAATGTTCGTCGAAATGTTCAGGTCTGTACGAAGCTTTTAGTCAAAATTATATCCAAAAACTGTATAAAGCGATACCAAATCGTACAGTAGAAGTAATAGAAAATAAAGGGGGATGTACCCATTATTAAATAAGTATATATGTTTGATAAGTAATTAGTGTTAGTTAAAATTTATGTTCAGTATTACTCATTGCTTTCTTATTGTACATGTGCTATCATTTCTTTCTTAAAATAAAACAATTTTTTTTTTGTTACACACTAAACCTTATAATATTTTAAATTATTTTCAACGACCCGCATATTCTGAGCCAAAATGTTCTGATATTATACGTCACAAATTAAAGATAGCACACCTGGGCTATCTTTTTGACGAGGAGTGTATTTCTTACGCGATTCCGAACAATTCGTAACGTAAAGACCGATAAAAAGTTTCGTTACGATGACGCGTTTTCAACAATTTATATAATTAACTGTGTGCAAAAATTTCACGAAGGGCTGCTGGAGACTCGCTGGGCACCCCGATGCAGGTAGGTCCACTGTTCTTTAGCCCAATAGAATTTCGTACCATATTACCTACCCCCACGCAAAGGTTTGTTACGAGGTTACCTGGGACGAGAAATTCGTCGGAAAAATCAGTTCGAGTTCCGACCTGCGAGGATTCAGACAACAAGCACCGAGCACCATGCAAGAAGAACGCCTGATCGAATGCGTGAGGAGTCGGGAGTTTTTATACAATTTGAAGCACCCCAAGTACGCGGATGCCAAGTACAAGGCCACAGCATGGAGGGAGATAGGCGACGAGCTGAATCAACCAGGTTAGTAATCACTGTGTTTTAATAACTCCTTAGTTAACAGTCAAACCTGTGTTTGTGCAGTCCTTTTCTGTGCCATTTTTCCATGCGGTCTGTGAATGCCAACGGTATTGGAATTATAACACCCTTGTTATAGCTATTTATGACGTTTCTGAATTTTTTTTTTGCGGTTTCGTTTGTGAGGCCCCTATCTACAAAAATAGGTTTGACTGTATATGTGGTGTACGTACGAGCCCCTTGACGCACACTGACAAAAGGTTAACTGCAAAATATGTTTGTCGTAGCGACGCTGTGTAAGAAACGCTGGCAGAATATGCGGGACTTATTCCGGAAGTACCGGGCGAAGGAGAACGCGGTGCGAAGTGGGCAGGCGGCGGACGGCGCCCATCGAAAATACAGGCACTGGGATGCCCTACAATTTCTGTCGGCGCATTTCCTCGAAAGGAATCTCTTATCCAGCACTGAGGCTTCTCAGAGGTAGGAAATATTTCATGAATATTTGACAAACATTTCAAATTGTATTTTACATTTTAAATTTTATTTTACAGCTTCGAAAATCGCAGCGAAGAGGGCAGCGTGCATAGCAATTATGAAACGGGCGAAACGCCCATTGAATTAGATGTGCCGTGCGAACGGGACATGGAGCCGCAGGTCCACAGCGGAAGTCCACTCCAAAACGAGGAGCCGAGACAAATTTTGGAGAGGGCGGTTGCCGAATGCAACGAATTGCTGCAAGGAGTCGCGAGGGGCAGGGCGGACGCACCGCCAGCAAAGCTGACACCCATGCAGCATTATTTAATGGGGATAGCGACTTCGGCGTCAGAATTGACAAAAAGAAACCAATCGCTGTTCAAGAATGACGTCGGGGCGCTGCTGGCGAAGTATGAACAAAAGGAGTACGACGAGGCAGGAGAACCATAATTAGATTAAGTTACATTAAAGTAAACTAAGGTAGATTAAGTTAGATTAAATTAGGATAAGCTAGACTAAGCTAGAGTAAGATAGGATGTCACATTAAGATAGATTTTTTAATAAATTGTTATTTAAAAAATGTTTCTACTTTTTAGCTCCTTTTCCTTCCTTTAATCATTAAGTAGACTAACAATCAGAGGCCACGGCCGATTCCGTTCAAACTTTGCTTACTTATACATCCCGTTCTCCTGTTCACGAACACATATATGAGTATACGGGCAGATACTCAATTTATTATGTTTCATCATTGTATATTCATATTGTTCATTTTAAATTAAATTAAATTCAAATTAAATTAAATGTCACGCATAAAACTGCATTTTGAATTATAAATCACATGTATTTATTTACTGCCAACAGGAATATTTGCCATTATTATATATTATTATTTATATATTGAATGTATATATTAAATGTAATGAAGTCTTTATAAATATCCTGTGTTAATCTTCCGGATTTCGAACAAGTTACTATAACGTTGTGTGATGCGACATAAGTTCCTCATAAGTGTCCTTTCGATCATTGATTGATACTGATATCCTCTCTAATACGTGTGGCATAACACAGGGAATAATAAAACTGTAATCGTCAACATATCGAAAAGTATTTAGTATCTACCTCTATAATGGTATATATTCGTGAACAGGAGAACGAGATTAGAACGAGTTAGATTGAGTTAGATTACAATAGGCTGACATAGGTTAAGTTAGAGTCAGATAGATTGTTAGATTAAGATAGATTAACTTAGAGTAACTTGGATTATATTTTACATAAATAAATTATGTTATTTAAAAATTTTTTTATGTTTTACATCCTTTCTTCCTCGAACTATTAGATGGACTAAGTTAGATTAAGATCGACTAGGGTAGATAAAACAAGAGTAGGTTTGGTTTAACAATTTTTTATTTTTCATATTTTTAACTTATATTAACAACAACAATTAGAGCGCTGGTCTAATCCTACTCTTATTTCTAACTTACAGCTACCTTACTTTCAACCTCTTATACCTAACACTTATATCTATTTTATACCTACTTACACCTACTTATACCTAACGCTTATACCTACTTATTCTATATATACATCTTAAACCTACAAAAATAATAAGTTCAGTTCGCGTTCCTCGATGCGAATAAGAAATCCTTAAATTTATCCCGCACGCCGAAGGCCTCGCTGGTGGCATTAGCCCCGTAGTGGCTCAAGCTGCGCCAATTTGCACCACTCTCCATGTCGAGGTCATCTCCTCGTCTCGTCCGGACTGGCGCTTCGTTCGATGCCTCGTATGCGCGGATATAATTGTGTAAGACGCATGTTGCCGTTACGATTTGATCAGCATTTTCCGGTTTGGCGTGTATGCGCCGGTTGTAAATTCGAAATTTTTGTGCCAGTATTCCGAATGTATTTTCTACGACACGCCGGGCAACGGACAGCGCTGTGTTGAAATTCGTCATTTCCGGATTTCCATCAGCTCGGCTGCTCGCGTACGGCCTCAGGAGGTTTCTTTTCAGTGGGAACGCCTCGTCACCCACTAGAACACATGGCGCGCTGACCGATGTGCCCGGCAAATCACAATCGGGCAACATCGGGTAAGTCCCGTTGCCAATGTCTTGCCCAAGTTTTGATTGGGCAAATATCCCACCATCGCTGTTTTTTCCGTATGCGCCAACCTCGATGGCGATGAAATTCGAGTTGGCATCAGCCAGAGCCATTAAGACGATGGAGAAGGTCTTCTTTTAGTTGAAGTACAGTGACCCCGAGTTAGCTGGGGCCTGGATGACCACGTGCTTGCCATCGATGGCCCCCAAACAATTAGGGAATTTACACTGTTCCCAAAACTGCTGCCGGATTGCCTCCCACCTCTCCATGCTAGGCGTGAAAATTGTCTCCGGCATCAGTGTCGTTGCAATAACCCGGCATGTCTCCGTTACAATTCCGTGAACGGTGGAATGCCCCATTCGGAAGCTGTAGTTTATCGTCTTATACGAATCTCCCGTTGTCAAGTATCTGAAACAGTGATAAAAGTTTGTCTGTTTAGTGCCTGTATAAATATCATATTAGCAAACACAATGAAAAAGTATTCATAAAACGCAATGGATTGTAAACCCACTTACCGTAAACAAACAGCTAATCGTTTCCCTTGGTGAGATTGGCTTCTTCATACGAGTCTCCTTTCGGACCAGCTGGTCCTGTACTTTCTCCAGCAACGTCTCGAAGCAATTCCGAGTCATGCGAAAGTAGCCGTAAAATTTTTCCTCGCTATCGGTCAGCATTCGGCTCACCAATACGAACTCCCCTTCTGCGCTGCGATTGCGCCACAGAGGATGGACGCTGTAACGGCGCCTCCTTCTGGGTGCAACTGCCTGTTGCCGCTGTTGCTCCTGTTCCGCGAAATCCAACTGGCGGAGCCGGTAACGCGCAATTGATCGCAGAATTACTGCAGCTGTCACTATGACCGATGTTTCGCTAGTATGTTCCATGTTGCTAAAAGTAACGTGGTCACTGCGATGCTCAGGATGGGCCAAAAAAATGGTGCTGAAATCTTGTCCTGCAGCCCGTTATATACATTTTTTGGGGACCCCTTCCCCACAACGACATGGATGGGGGTGGAATTTTCTCGGCAAGAAAATTTTCAAGGGTGCACGGAGACTATTCTGACCGACTGCAGATTGCTGTCGGCATGCGGACAGCAATAAAACATTTGGCCGCCAGATTTGCCGTTTTGCCTGCGAAAGACGCTGCACAGGTAAAGCATCGGTTATTTTTTCGCCATTCCAAGGCGAATGGTTACGGCAGAATACGTTTCCGCGCGCCACTCACGGTCGAGGTTTGCCATTATGGCAAAGAAACAGAATCTTCAGAATGTCCACCGTGTTCGCCTGGGTTGTTTGACAAATTTACTACGAAATGGACGTCATAAATCAAAAATCCTTCCGATTGTACCCAGCACTTTCGTAATTTTTAAGCCAGCCGAATGCAGCACATGCGGAACCTTGTACACCGTTAGCGTACTAAGATTTATAACCGTAGATGCTTGCGAACCAAATGTTGTACGTATACTTCTACTTTTCCAATTTTCCACTCTTCCCACCGCCTTTCGAACCTTGAGTTTTATAGTTCCTTATAGTTTGAACCATTACTTCTTAGCATTACAACTTACAATTACATGAACAATATTCTATTCTATACTTCGAAAATGGATTCTGTTCGGATACTGTCGTGGCACCCGGCGAAGACATCCGAAACAATACTACCAAAAGTATCCGATATCGCGTGGGATGACGATGATAAATTGCATCGTTTTGTCTTACGACACGAAAAAATGTATATGGAAAACTTCTGAATTGTTGTCCATAATGACCTACAGATGATTAGATGCAAGGTTCCCAGGCAGGAATGCGATGGCGTATCTATATCTTGTCCAATGAGACGAGACAGTAGACGTTAACATAGGCGCTCGAGTGCGACAGAGTTGAAGTTACCCTTGCAAGACAATTAGCAAAGGACGCACGCTGGGTGCTTCATTGCCTCGGTCTCGTTGGTCAGAGCATAGGTACGAATGCGCGGCCGATTGGATCAGAGTGCAAGGGACAGGCCTCGTTTCACACGTACTTTCGGCTATAGTCGAGATATTGGCTACAGCGGTCACATATACTATGTAGCGTGTGACGTCGAAGCCAAGCTACTGGGTCTGCGGGCGCGGCGGAGATGGGCATAGGCAGATCTAACGATAGACTCCCCAAAAATGGTGGCACTGAAAGAATGGCGACATTAAAATGGTTTTTTTTTTGGGTTGCGTCGTAAGACCTTACGTACGACGCGACAAGCACGCGACCAAGGCCAGGTATGAAAATCCCTGTCGACGACCTACCGACCATGGACGTCATAAATCAAAAATCCTTCCGATTGTACCCAGCACTTTCGTAATTTTTAAGCCAGCCGAATGCAGCACATGCGGAACCTTGTACACCGTTAGCGTACTAAGATTTACAACCGTAGATGCTTGCGAACCAAATGTTATACGTATATTTCCACTTTTCCAATTTTCCACTATTTCCACCAGCTTTCGAACACACCTTGCAAACCAATGAATTCTAATCATTTTAAACTTGTTCTCCGGAGTTTTGACTTATATAATCACTTATAAGATATAAGATATAATTTAACTATGCTAAAATTGATTTGTGAAGCTGATTTTCATCGTTCCATCGTTAAATTAGATTATAGTTTGAACCATTACTTCTTAACATTACAACTCAGATGAACAATATTCTTTTCTCTACTTCGAACATGGATTGTGTGCGGATGCTGTGGTGGCACCGGCGGCCGATGCCACGCGGCCTCTGCCAGTTGGCGGCCGCCGGTGCCGGGCGACTTGTGTCGGGCGGCCGAAAACGGATGCCCAACGGCTTGCCCAGCTCTCAGCGGATGCATAGGCATCCCCGGGGTGTAGAGGGAATAAACTGTTCGGGAGTTAGGTAGCGAACCCCCGCTGTGTGCGGGTCTTAGCTTTTGTTGCGAGCATCTCGAGCGCCTTCTCAGGTTGCCAGCGACGGTCCCGGCTAAAATGAAGCAGGAAAACGCGGTAGTATTCATACTAACGCCGCCTCCGGCAAGTTTGAAGAGACCCTAATGCTCTATCTTAACCTAAACAGTCCAATGCTGTATCTTAACCTAAACAGTCCAATGCTGTATCTTAATCTAAACAGTCGAAGAGTATCGGTCCTCGACGGCGCCCAAATCACTCGACAGGGTGTCGTTTTCGTCTCGACGTTTCGACACGATCCCCATGCCCGACATCCGACACCACAATATGATTCTGTATATTTCAATTAGTGTTCAGTGACAGATTGTATGAGAATAAACTGTACTTGTAACCAAAATTTAACGAAAGTTTTTTGCAATTATTTCGCAAACTAAGTCCAAGCGACGGATAGATGTATGGAGAAAAGTTGTTCAGAATGTTGACCTTGACAACATATGTCATCCAAGGTGCCTCCCCTAAACGTAACATTTACCAAAACTTTAATTGCAAGTCTTTAGAAAATGAAATATATATATTTATTTATTTATTATACATTACATAAATGTACTTACCTTTTCTGCGATCGATGAAATGCAGGTGTAGAGAGGTATCCGTTTGTATTATTACACTACACGCACGCTACGTATTTCTATACTATAATAACTTTTCTATACTATTCTATACTATAATAACTTTTCTATACTATTCTATACTATAATAACTTTTCTATACTATTCTATACTATAATAACTTTTCTATACTATGTATACATATAGGTCGCGTTCCGCAGTCAAACCGTTCGTTATGTAAGAGCTGGCTGAAGACTGAAGACTAGAACGCAAAAATTGTGGTGGAGGTGATGAAGCAAAGTGGGAGAAAATTGGGGGTGAGATCTAGAAAATGGTCCAGACGTTGTCTTAAACTGTAAATGTTATGGCGCCGGAAAGTCGTACAAAAAATCGGACGAGTCCCGTCGCTTCGAGCTCAAGAGCCTTCGACACTTAGACTGATATATTTCTTCTAGTCGGGTAGTCGAAGTCTTGGGATTTGGTGTCAAATTCATTCTAGAGATACATTCGTGGGTCTCACATTGTATACGTTGCGTTCCAACACAGATTGCTCGCTAAAGAATGAATGATCTCCGCTGCAATAAGGCCAGGACCTCTCCCAAATACTTTGACTGCAGTCGAATGTTTATATTTTCTAGCGCAGCGAGTATAATCTCCAGACTCTGTTTAGACAAAGCCGAGAAAGATCTCGAATAGGTTCCAATACTATGGGGAGTCTGTTGCTACGAACTTTTTAATCTTATACAGTTCAATCACGTTGCGTAAGACATAAGAGTTACGATTATTGTTCGTGCAACTTTGTCGCACATAGTAAGAACATTAATTAATTAATCATAACTCTTATGTCTCACGCAACGTGATTGAACTGTATAAGATTAAAAAGTTCTTAATGTTCTTATAATATAAATGTATGTCGATTAAGTGACACACTCGAATTGAAAGTAAATTAAAAGTAAACATTTTACTTCCAGTATTGAATAAAGATTTACTTTATATTTGAAACCAATATTTCATTCGTAATATGAAAGTTGTATGACTTCCATATTCTGGAAGAAATATTTTTCCATGAAAAGTATTTCCTGCATATTTAAAAAAAATCCTATTTCTTATATTAAATAAAGATGCATTTTATAATGAGAAAAAAATATTCTTTTCATAATATGAAATAAATATTATCTGTATATTAGGAAAAAAATATTCCATTTCTAACATTAAATAAAGATTCATTTTATAATGAGAAAAAAATATTTTTTTCATAATATGAAATAAATATTATCTGTATATTAGGAAAAAAATATTCCATTTCTAATATTAAATAAAGATTCATGTCGCGATTGCGGCCTTGGTTTTCTGTTAATCGCAATTTTATAATTTAAGTTTGTATTACGCGCCCCAAAAATAAAATGTATCGGCGCGTGCGAGCGCTACCGATTCCGCGATCGAACCACGAACCACCGCGCCGCGGTTCGGCGCTCAGTCTTCTAACAATCGTCTTGCCACGTGCGCGTTCTCCGCCGCTATACCACGTTGGTCCGCTAATTAAAGGTCGACGATCATTCTGTCGTATCCTCTGGATTTCTTTGTCTCTGTAATTTCTTCTCCAATTACGAGCTAAACGTGCGCGCCCGCGACGGCAATCTCTTGCACACGAGTGAGCGTTCCGCGAGCCGTATTCTTGCCCGAGCTATTCCGCCGCGAAATTTCTAACTCGCTCGCGTGCGAACAATTCATTTTATATTTAGAAAAAAATATTTTTCTCCTAACATGAAATAGATATTTCCTGTATATTTCAAAAAGAATATTTGTTTCTTAATGTAGAATAAATATTACATGTATATTTAAATATTAAAAACAGATTGTATCTCTTTTTAATATTGTATGAATATGTATACAATATTTTGTGCTACTAGGGATGTAAGGACAGGACAAAATTCACACACATAAACCGTACAGAACCTAAAAATGTAAATTTAGCAAACGATACCTCTGTAAGTGTTTCCCAAGCTGGCGTAGTTGAATTTATAGCATCAGTGTCGAATGATAGACGTCAAACGAAGCTAAAGGATGTACTGCATGTACCCGAATTGCATACAAACTTAATGTCAGTGGCAAAAATAACTGACTGGGGTCATGAGGTTGTGTTTAAGAAAAATATTGCTCTGATCAAAGACCAGGAAGGGAAAACAAGACTTGTTGCAGATCGTCAGGGTGATCTCTTTTATATTCGACAAGGAACAGAACACGCGAATAGTGTGGTTCGTGAACAGTGTTCAGCCTTAGAGTTGTGGCACAGAAGATTAGGTCACTTAAATTACAGAGATGTCATCGAGTTAAGCAGAAGAGGCGCTATAACCGAGTTTGAAGCAAAGCCGATGCCAAGTAAATGTGAAATTTGTCTCAGAGGGAAGCTAACCGCTGTACCATTTTGTAAGCGGAAAGAATCAGCTGTTCAGGTTTTGGAGATTGTACATATGGATATCTGTGGACCTATGCGTACGGAATCTCAAGGTAAGGCAAAATACTTCATTACCTTTACCGATGAGTTTACTAGGTGGTGTGAAGTAAGGTTCCTGACAAGTAAGAAGGATGCCCTAAAAGCGTTTAAAGAATATAAAAATATGGCCGAAAAGCAGACTGGGAAGCATATCAAAAACCTCCAGTCAGACAATGGAACAGAATTTTGCAATCATGAGTTTGATACTTTCCTGCGTATGGAGGGCATTAAAAGGAGACTGACAGTACCCTACACTCCGCAGCAGAATGGCATCGCGGAGAGGAAAAATCGGACACTGGTTGAAATTGAATTGAAACGTAGACCCGTGAGTAAAAATGTTGTAACCTGTCGTACAGTCTTAACAAATAAGCGTGCTCCTGATGAATCGATTGTGCGACGAAAAGCACGAGTGGTTGCTAGGGGTTTCTCACAACGCCCTGGAATTGATTTCGAGGAGACATTTTCACCAGTAGCGCGGATGAGTTCATTACGCATGATTTTAAGTTTGGCAGCTAGATATAACCTGAAACTACATCAAGTGGATGTTGAAACCGCATACTTGAATGGACATTTGGAAGAAGAGGTATTCATGGAAAAACCTGATTTCTTAGAGGAAATGCTAAAATTGATCATCAGCCGTGAGGATAAGAAGAGCATGGCGGTCAAACAAGCCCAAAGAATGCTCAAGGAAATGCATCATGGGGGCGAGGTATGTCGTCTCCGTAAAGCTCTGTATGGTTTACGCCAAGCAGGACGCCAATGGAATGCAACACTAAATAAAAAACTTCTCGATTTGGGTTTAATGGCAACAAATGCCGATTCATGTATATATTTTGCTCGACGCGGAAATGCCATTATGTTATTACTAGTATATGTAGATGACATTATAATTGCATCAGATAATAAGGATTGGATACAAGATATAATTCAGGGTCTTCAGAAGAATTTCAGGATAAAGGATCTTGGACCCGCAAAATACTGTTTGGGAATTGAAATAGACCAAACAGAGGATAAAGTGTCAATTTCACAGAAGGGGTACATTCAAGATATATTACACAAATTTGGATGAATGATTGTAATCCTGTCTCTACGCCACTGGATGTAGGAAGTCGTCTCGTCAAAAATGAGCAGAATGAAAACGATGGAGAAAGGAAGCCCTACAGAGAGTTAGTCGGGGCTCTTATGTATTTGGCCACCTCCACCAGACCCGATATTGCTCATTCAATGAGTGTGCTGAGCCAATTTAACGATTGCCATAACAGCACACATTGGAGAGCTGCTAAGCGCGTGCTTAGATATCTCAGCGGGACTTCTAATTATTGTATTGTTTACAGAAAGACGGATGAAAATTTGTTGTGCTACGTAGATGCTGACTGGGGAAGCTGTAGCATAGACCGGAGATCATATACTGTTTTTTCATTTTTGCTGGGTGGCGGCACCGTGAGTTGGGAATCACGAAAACAACGCACCGTTGCCCTATCTTCAACGGAAGCGGAATACATGGCAATAGCAGAAGCAGTCAAGGAAGCCATCCATTTAAGAACTTTTCTCCATGAATTAGGTTTTCATGATATAGCGAAAACAGTTCTTTTCAACGATAATCGAGGGGCAGGACTGCTTACACAGAACCCTGTTTTTCACCACCGCACAAAGCATATTGACATGCGGTATCATTTTATTAGAAGCGCTCTGAAGGAAGAGGATATCAGATTGGAATATTTGTCAACTAATGAGATGGCGGCTGATGTACTCACCAAGGCGCTACCGCGACAAAAACACAATTTTTGCGTGGATAAATTAGGAATTGTTCAAGATGTATTAAATAGAAATTAAGTTCGCTTATACGTCAGTATTAAAGGGGAGTGTTGAGAATTAATACTCGACAGTTATTCGCGACATCTGCATGAGAATGCGTCTATCGGACTGATCGTCTTTTGTTTTCTTGCGGTGATTCCGTTTTGTCTGCGTTCTTTCTTTTCTGGAACACTCCACATTCTTCTCTACGCGCGAAAGCATGTAATTTTCGTATATTAAATAAAGTGTGTTAAAGTCTACCATTAGATCCACGTCCATATAATCCTAACAAAAATATAAGCTAAATATTCAGAAGATATAAACTAGATATTTAAAAAATATAAAGTAAATATTAAAAAAATGTGAATTTAATATTTGAAAAATATAAATTCAATATTTAAAAAACATTCAATAAAACTTTCAAATTTAAGAAAATATTATAACAAAAATTAGAAACTATGAATATGTATTACTTTCTGCGCACTGTTTGTTGAGAGAATATTTTCTGTATTATCTGTATTTGCAAAAATTATTCTATTTCTAATATGAAATAAAGATATCTTTATTTCCGATTTGTTTTATAATGAGAAAAAAATATTTTTTCGTGATATTAAATAAATATTATTTGTATATTAGGAAAAAATATTCTACTTCTAATATGAAATAAAGATTCATTTAATACTTAGAAAAACATATTTTCCTCGTAACATGAAATAGATATTTTGCTGAATATTTAAAAAGAAATATTTGTTACTTAATATAAAATAAATGTGGAAGTGAGTGCCAAAAAAGTGCCTGGCCCCGATACTCGACGAGGCACCCTCTTCCCGTATCGGGCCCAATGGCGGTCAACCCGCTGCCGCATCCCAAGAGACGTCTCCCCAGCGAGATGGACAACAAGGAAAACAGCCTGGAGGACATTAACAATAAGCCAGGAACATCCACCTCATCCAAAATCCCAAAACTAACATCGGGGCATCTAGAGAGAATGTACAAAGACATCCTCAAAGAAAACAACAGGGCAACAACCCCCCTAAAAACTCTGCAGCCAAACCTAGCAGCAGCTCAAAAAAAGGAACCCCAGCGCCATCCCTCGGAGCACCCCAGAACCCGACCGACGCAGAAGAAAAAAAAGACCCCAGTAAAGGCCCATGGGAATTCCCCAAAAAACCCAGAAAACACCAACCAATCTCATCAGCATCTCTGACACATTGCTTCTAACCAACCAATACCAGCATCTCTCAGACGACAGTGACAACGAACTCAACGAAAACACCCCCAACACGCAGCCAACCAGCATCCAACACAAACCGAAAACCTACGCACCCCCACCAATCTACACGGTCAACTCTAACATAGAGACGATAATTCAAACCGCACTGGCACTAAACTTAAAAAAACAGGACTTCACAGTAAAAGAAAATGATAAAGACAACCGCACAATATACACAAAAAACCTCCAAAGTTACACAGCAATAACTGATAAACTCACAGAAGCAAATACACAATATTACACGTACACCCCCGAGGAACACAAACCCAAATCAATATTAGTAAAAAGCATAAAAGGTAACTTCTCAACAGCCGACATCAAAAGCGAAATTGAAGATCTTAAACTACCAGACATCCAGATAATCAGTGTCACCAAATTCACGTTCAACAAGCAAAACCCGGACAAATACCACCACTTAATACAACTCAGCCGAGAAAGCCGAACAGCAGCAATCTTCAAAATCAAAACCCTCGCTTACCAAAAAGTTAATGGGAACACCTAAGGAAACCACAAATATTTCAGTGCAAAAAATGCCAACGTCTCGGACACGCGAGCAAAAATTGCCACTTAGAATATCGCTGTGTTAAGTGCGCAAAAAATCACGGGCCAGACAACTGCCCCCTCATCAACACTGGCAGCCGCGACAATTTAAAATGTGCCAACTGTGGCCAAAAGGGGCACCCTGCCTCCTACAAAGGCTGCCCATTTATAAAGTTCGCGATTAAACTAAAGAAAGATACTCACATCCACAGCAAACAAAAAAACGCTAACAGAATTCAAAAAATTGCGACAGCAGTCACAAGCGACCGCTCATTCGCGCAAATGGTCAGAGGACCACCACCAACCCAGCAGCCATCCCAAGCACCAATCACGACGCAACAACCACCACCCACCAGCGAACCACGAAGGATCGACAGATCATCCAGCCCACACCAAACCGAGAAGCCAACCACCCAGCAACCCCCACACGAATGGATCAACAATCTCAAGACCGAAATAGCCACTATCATCACCGCACAGATACAGCAAATAGGCACACAGGTAGCAATCAAGACAGAAAAACTAGAATTTGTTTTAAACACACTATTCGACAAACATAATGAGTAATAACGCCGCCAGCCCTCCCACCACCATAAAAATTGCAGCCATTAACGTAAATTCACTAATCTCACACCCACGCAGACTCGACCTGAAACATTTCCTACAAACACACAACCACGACATAATACTACTATCGGAAACCAAGCTCAACCCCTCACATAATATCACATTCAAAGACTACAAGCTTTACAGGAAAGACAGGCCCAACGCAACCCAAGGCGGAGGAACAGCAATTTTAGTCAAAAACGATATACCACGCGAACCTATTCACTCCCCCTCCTCAATAGACAACAAAATACTAGAATACACAATTATAAAGATAAAGATCATAAACAACCACACACTCTACATAGTAAGCGCATACGCGACAAACGACAACAGAACACTTTACATAACTGAACTCGACCACCTATACCAATCACTCAAACTCCACGACGACAACAACTACTACATAATAGCCGGAGACCTCAACACTAAACGGACGGACTGGGGGGACAAAACAAACATGTAGTATTGACCACCCCCCGTGAGGGGAGTTCCGTACCTCGGGGATTCGCCCCATACCGGAAAAGTCAGCCGTTCATGTTTGGCTCTCTACCCCTAACTCCATCAGTTGCAAAGGAAACAGCCCGTAGGTGTTGTGGACTGGGCATTGGAAAAACCCCTCGTTCACCAATTAAGGATCATCACAAAAGTAGACCGTCCCGTACGGGAAGTAACTCGCTTAGCCGCTACCGAATCGGCTTGCGCCGACCCAGGAGCGTTACCAGCGGGGGCCACGAGGAGGCGGAGTTACCAGCTTAGCGCTCGGTCTCTAGCAGGTTTCGTGAACGGTGTGGTAGCCGTTCTCATGACTATTTCACCCTACGATCCCGAATACCCAGTTGTTGAGGTATTACCTGCGAAGGATCGTCAGGGTTATTTTGCCTTTACTTCTCTAAGTGCCGAAGTCTATGCGACTAAGGCATATTTCCATTGTGTGTTTAAACGCAGCAGAGCTCTTTTCTCGCAGCCCATGATTGGCTGGTCTTCCAGCTCTCTTGCAATTTATGCAAGTGGGTTTCTCTTCTTTCGACGGGCACTTCTCATATGTGTGCCCGTCTTTACCGCAGTGCCCGCACGTGTCGGTTTTGGCTCTGCAATGCTTTGCAACGTGCCCAAATGACTGGCATTTGAAGCACCTCGTTGCAGCGATATAGTCCTTAAGCCCGTAGGCTTGAAACCCTATGAAGACCCGGTTCCTGTCCAGCAGGATTTTCCTGGTCTTTACTGATACTTCTGCCACCCAGTTGGTGGTTTCACTGTTCTTCTTGCCTGTTTTGAAGAGGAGTTTAAACTCCTCTTCTAGTTTTGCCTTCGAGTCAAGTTCCAGGTTCTGGTTCTTGATTGCTTTTTGGATATCCTCCTCGGATGTCTCCGAGGGGATTCCAAATATTATGATTTTTGGTCTCCTCTTGGGGAGGGGACCAATGTCTACTTTCTTAAGTAGTTTCTCGTTGCTGAGGACTTGCTCAAGGTCCTCAGCTGTTTCAGTCTCTATTAGAATACCGGAGTTCCCGAGTTTCCTCAGGTTCCGGATTCTTATTTTCTGTTCTGTCGGATTGATACAATCCGACAGTACCTTCTTGGTCTCGTCGCTGTTCTGTATTTTACTACCCTTTACCGGGTAGATGGCTGCAGCTGGCTTGGATTTTGTAACGAGGGTCCTCTTTGCCAGCTGCTTGGTTGCCTTGTTTGCTCTGATTATGTCCGAGTAGAGCAACGGTTTGGGGGGTGGAGCCTCCTGGCCGCGGCTCTTCTCAGGCATGGAGTCTATCTTTGCAGAAAGCTCATTCAATTTCTCTGTCATCTTATTCATCTGGTCCTGCATGGAGCTCTGCTCCTTTTGCGCTTCCAGTTTTTCCTTTAGAGCCTTGTTGTCTCTAATGAGTTCGAGACGGAACTCCCTGGCTTCCGTCTCTACCTCCTCGTGTTCCCTAAGTAGGGTGTCGAGGAGTTCTTCGCCTCTGCTTCGTTGGGGCTCTGTGAGTCCCCTGAGGAACCTCCTAAGAAGTTCCTCGGCGTTTAGGTCCATTTGGTCGAACCTCTCGAGTTCCATTTTAACGTCCTTTAAAAGCTTTAGCTTATGTGACTCTTCACACGAGTCACTCTTGTTTTTCCTCTCCCTGTTCCTGGGGAAGTCCCATTTATAATCCTCTGGATTTACGTCCGAATACGAATCATCTGTGTAGTTGTCTGATTCGTCGTCCCAGACAGTAGCTATGTCCCTGCCTGTCTGGGTCGTTTCTTTTTCCACCTTCGTCTTCCTTTCTCCTGTCTTTCCTTTCTTTCCTCCCGCCTTCTTCTTTTTGTTTAATGTTTTTGTAATTTTGTTCATGTTTGTTCCCACGAGTAGGGACGAAAGACGGTCGCTCCCCGGGTTACGCCCTTTCCGGGGAGAAGGCTTTTACGCTCAGGTTTCGCCTGGTATCCTGAGGTTTGCGCTAATGGTCGATGGACCCACCGACCGCCCGTGTAAACACGGGACCTCTTTCGCCGCGTTCTCAGCTTAGAGGTTAAGGGTTTGTTCAAGGGGTTCGCCTCCCCGTTAGGCCGACCGGCTAAGGTAAGCCCCCCGTTTCTCCCGTTCTGCAACATACCACCGGATGTATCCGGTGGGTCGTCGCGGCAGAGGGGAGTCTTCCGGGTGAGAGCCGCGGTTATCGCGAACGATAACACACGCATGGTCTCCCTGAAAGCCGCGGTCATCGCAAAGCGATGACTCCGCCAGAACTCTCTTTATGAGAGAGCCGCGGTTGTCGCGGAGCGACAACTCACGCAGAGCTCTCTGAGAGCCGCGGTCCCCGCCATGCGACAACTCCGCAAGAGCTCTCTTCCCAGAGCTGCGGTTGTCGCATGGCGAGAACTCTCGCAGGAACTCTCTTACCAGAGCCCCGTTAGTCACCCGAAGGTGTCCAGGTCCTACCACGTGAAGGAGGGGTTGGTGCGTCAGGGTTATACCATGATATAAGTCCCTGACGCTTATAAGACCCGGACAAAACAAACAACCAGAGCGGACGATACTTTAAAAAATGGGAAAACAAACACGACCTAACATACAGACTCAACACAATTACAACCACCACCACCCCGCCCACATACAAACCGGGCCAGTCTTTCCTGGACATCTGCCTCGCAGATGCCAGGCTCGAGCTAGCATACAATACAAACGGGAAAGCCAGTACACTGCCCTACGACAGTGACGACCTAGCTATTTCAATGCAATTCATCCTGCCCTCAAACATCTCACCAACCACAAACCCAGACCCCATAAAATTAAACTACAAGGCCACCAAATGGAAAAACTACACTAAACACCTAGACAGATACTATACAAATACGATCCCCACCAATCGCAACTTGACCACAACAGACATCGACAACAACCTCCTCATCATAACCGAAGCCATACAGAACGCATTAGACACCCCCCCCCCCCCAACACAAGAAACGCAATAACACGACAATGTATATTAACAGAAAAATCGCCAAACTACAAAAACAAAAAAAGACATTCACAACAATATTACACAGACTACATCTAACCGACCCCAACTCACACCTATCCATAACAAAAACAGCAAAAATTCACTCACAAACTCCTAACAAAAAAATTACACTCGGAATTCAGAAAAGCCATTAACGAATACTGGACTAACGTTATCAAACAAATAGACCATAGAAACTCGGACACTTTCTTCCCTAATATCAATTCCATATTCCGACGTAAACCCCCATTCACAATAGACGCCATACACATAAAGCAAAACAACAGACAAATCATTACCAGAAGCCAATGCAACACCTCAACCCTCCAAACAACTAAAGGCATGTACATACTAACAACACCGACGGACAAACTCAACGCCATAGGAGCATACTACGAAACAATCAACTCCCCACGATATCTTAACAACGGAACAGGACTAAAAGAACTAATAGACAACACCACCCTCACACTAACAAACGAATTCACAAATAACCGACACAACAAAAACACCATTACACAGTTCTCCGACCAAAATATCGCCACACACCCAGACGACTCGGACAACGAAATTGACCCATTCTGTACCCCACACACAGTTGCAAGTATCATTAAAAAACTCCCAAACAAAACCTCAACCGGGACCGACAGAATCCCCCCAATAGCCCTGAAACACCCCTAGTAGCACAAAATATTGTATACACATTCATATAATATTAGAAAGAGATTCAATCTTTTTTAAATATTCAAATATAAATGCAATATTTACTTTATATTAAGAAATAAATATTTTTTTTTTAAATATGCAGGAAATATTTATTTCATGTTACGAAAAATATATTTTTTTCTAATTATTAAATGAATCTTTATTTCATATTAGAGATGGAATATTTTTTCCTAATATACAGATAATATTTATTTTATATTATGAAAAAAATATTTTTTATTATTATAAAATACATCTTTATGTAATATTAGAAATAGAATATTTTTTTTTAATATGTAGGAAATATTTTATGTTCATCATGGAAAAATATTTGTTCTACAATATGTTGCTAAGTAAAATGTTTACTTTTAATTTACTTTGAATTCGTGTGTGTCACTTAATCGACATCAATTTATATTATAATTTAATAAGTTGTTGCACGAAAAATAATCGTGTAGCTCTTCCGTCTTACACAATGTGAT
Source organism: Halictus rubicundus (assembly GCF_050948215.1). Classification (NCBI taxonomy): domain Eukaryota; kingdom Metazoa; phylum Arthropoda; class Insecta; order Hymenoptera; family Halictidae; genus Halictus; species Halictus rubicundus. The sequence goes on from NW_027488622.1 coordinate 301,686, forward strand.
TGAACTGTAAAATTAAAAAAGTTCGTAGCAACAGACTCCCTATAGCATTTCTGGAACCTATTCGGGATCTTTCTCGGCTTTGTCTAAAGAGAATCTGGAGATTAGACTCGCAGCGCCAGAAAATATAAACAATTGACTTCGGTCAAAGTAAAGAAATGCATTAATTCGTTAGCAAGCTAGCATTCTGATTGAACGATTAACTGCGGAGCGCGAGCTATATAGTATACAGTAGTGTTTGACAGAAAGACGTAAAGTCCTCAAATATAAGTATTAATACAGTTTGTAAAAACTGTGTGCGATTGAAGAATTGACAATTATTTGTGTGTGTATAGTTTACGCAAACTAATATATTATAGTTTCGGTAATAATAAACGATACGGTCATACGTGTTCTCGACACCTGCATTTCATCGTTCGCAGAAAAGGTTGTAGCGGCTAGCTGGGCGCCGGAAGAGAAACCTTCAGCGCACCAGCACCAAGAGAGATTTATGGTTTGCACAGCATAAGACGCTATTTGTGAGAAAACGTCTTTAACGATTTTGGCCACTTAGCGGACAGATGTGTCCTTGTAGTTCCTAGCGACGAACTTAATAGCGCAAGTGGACGCCATAAATTTTGGGTAGTCGAAGGGTTTCCAGCTTAGAGAGTCCCAGCGATGCGTGCCTGGTTCCTATCAACCGGGAAAGCGGTGCCCGTGGACATAAGCCAGCAGGCACATACCGCACTTAGCACTGGGCCCGGAAGACACCCCGCTGCATCACCAAAATTAGATTTTTAACGAAACGACGCGCTCACCCTTCTCACGTACAAGGGGCGTGGAACGTGGGCGTGTTACGAAAAATTAACCGATTGGTGGAAGTTCCTCGAAAAGACTTCCACCAATCAATCGACATGCGTTTCCGCAATATAAGACGGCAGACTACCGACGCGTGGTAGCTAGTCGAGTAGAGTCACAACCGAGTGAGAATCGAGTCTCAGTTGAATCGCTGTCTAGCCTAGCCGAACTACTCTGAACGCCGTCGCGACTTTGTATTGCAAAATAAACGACTCGTCACGAAATACCTGATTGAACATTATTTGAAGGTACCCGCCTCCGATAACCTCGTATCCTTCAAACATCTTAGGTGACTATACCGGAAAAAAATTATTTCAACAATACAAAACATATTTCAGTATACACAGATAAACAATTCGATAGAGAAAGGCCTGTTGGTGCACGGACGGAATCAGGCTCAAGCGTGGTCCAGTGAAATTTGTCGGAAGGACGAGAGGGGGGACACCGGCGACACATCTGGCAAAACTGATTGCGTCGGTGTTTGGTTTCTTCAGTTTACTGATGGACGGGAACGCGTTCGTAATTTCGTGCGAATCATTCCTGTCTCATTTAGTACATAATTTATACACCGCGCGGAAATAAGTATGCATACTCGTGTCGACGCGATTGTGTACATTTTACATTTGGTGCAGTGAAGTTTGAAGACCGTGTAGTGCACAATGGCACATAATGAAGCATCTTCTGCTGAGCACGTGAGAAAAACGGTGCTCAAGCGAGCAGCGAAAGCAACAGCATCTTCCAAAAGGCTTCGCGGCTCAACTAAAGGATACAGCAAAAGAAGATTATGCTGACATTGTCTCCTTTCTTATGTTATAAAAATAATATTGGCATCCATCAGAACCATCCACGTTAAATTTTCTCTATGCAACAATTCGGGCACCGTACAGATGTATTACTGCTTCCGCATGTCCAAGGGATACCCCACTTCACCGCCGCTACGGAGTCATCCCAAGTAACCGTAAAAATCATATTTCGGAGTGCCCTCTAAACTCTTCCAAGGCTAATATTTGCAAACCGTTTTTTTCCTTTACCTGTTGGCTGCCCCTATACACCCCCAATCAGGAATACACCGGACCCGTCAATCAGTCGATGTCATTTGTTTATTACTGTATGAAGGAATATCATTGTCATAAAACTACAAATAAATGATTGATTCTATGTAACACAATTGGTTTGCTACGTAGAGTGAAAAAAATGTTTACAAAAATTGCAATTAGTCGTAATAGCAGAGAAAATGCTGAAGGTTGTATCTTGCAACTTTTTTATGTGGACTTACATTGGAAATTTAGAAAGTACGATTTGTAGATCTCTTTGAATGATACATGTTCTGAATATTTCATCAAAATCGGTCAACGTTGCAATAAGCTACAAATGTTTTAAAATGATCATGTGGGGGTGACTACGTAACGATCGTGGTCTACCACTTTTTTTTTATAACATATGGACCCTTAAATTTTGGAATTAGTTTCTTGTTCGTTCCTATTGTTGTGTCTAAGTTTCTGATCATTACATAATCACCAACATTGTACACGTTTGCGCATTTCCGCTTTTTATTATAATCCTCCTCGCTCATCGCTTGACTTTTGATTATACTACTGGCAGCATTTTCCCTTAATGTTTGTAAGTCTCTTTCAATATCCTCATTAATTACAAGTTTAACGCAATCATTTATTTCTCCAAATTGATCGACACCAAATAGCAGTTTGCTTGCCGTTTCACCTGTACTTTTCGATATTGTATTATTTAGCGCGAACTCTGCTCGATATAGAACTTGATCCCATTTTCGGGGGGTTTCGCTTATTTTCGCAAGCATAGGCGTGATTACACGGTTATAGCGTTCGACCTGTCCGTTGGCACGTGGTGTGCCAACAGCTATACGTATGTGTTTAATATTTTCGCGCGTTATGAAGTTACAGAATTCTGTCGATTTTTTCTCGCATTCTCGAGAACCAGTATGTTTTGATTAAGTTATCAAATACTTTTTGTACTCCGACGTGTCCCATATCATCATGGCAAGTACGAATGACATTATGCTCCACTGTTCGTGGAACGTAGAAAAGTAATTTGTTTTTTATTACTTTTCTGTACACTAATCTATCGCGTAATTCATACAGTTTACTCTCGGTGTTTTCTAATTCGCCACGAATGATTCTGATTTCTTCGTCTCTGTTTTGGCAAAGGGATAACGTCTGTTCAAATGTATTGTCTTCTATTACTAAAACGCTGTGACATCTGCTTAGCGCATCGAGGTGGCTCATCCTTTTCCCAGATCGATGTTTTATTTCATAGTCGTATTCTTGTAAAAACATGGCCCATCTTGCTATTCTCGGATTAATGCTCTGTTTGTTCAACATCAATCTAAAACTATCACAATCTGTTATAATTTTGAAATGGGTTCCCGATAAATACACGTGAAATCTTTTTATCGTACTGACAGCAGCTAAACATTCTAACTCAAAAGTATGATATCGCGATTCAACCGCAGATGTTCTTTGGCTAAAATACGACAAAGGTCTAAATTTTCCATCCGTTTGTTTCTGCATGAGTATTGCTCCGAACCCTGATGCGCTAACGTCACAATGCAATTCTGTTTCTAAATTCGGAACGTAAATTGCTAATACAGGACTTGTTGACAATAATTCTTTTAGTTTTCTGAAAGCTTCATTCTCTTTACACCCAAATGTGTAAGGAATTTTAACAGACGGACAGCATAAAATCGTTTACTAATAATACGTCGTTCTCTGGTGTCGGTCCTGACGAGACTGATCATTCTTTTATCATCTCGTTCGTTTAAATTTTTCCGACGTTCGTTTTATCAATAACATGAACATTGAACAATATATACAGTGGCGGATTAAATCTTAGCTTACATGAACATTAAACAATATATACAGTGCTTACAAATTTGAAGTTAGCATTTTTCTTTGCAAGTTCGTACAGTGGTTTTGCAACTACTGAGAACGCAGGTATAAAATGGCGGAAGTAACTGGCAAAGTATACAAAACGCAATGTTTCTTTCTGATTCCGCGGTGTTGGATAGTTTATTATTGACTCAATATGTTCACTACTTGGTGATATACCGTTCGCATTTACACGGTACCCTAAATAAGTGATTTCTCGATGTGCGAAAATGCATTTATCTACTCGAAAATGTAATTTGTTTTCTGCTGCGATTTTGAAAACTTCACCTACTATATCCAAATGTTCATCAATATTTGTAGTTGCAATTAACAAATCATCCGAGTACGGTACAAGTTTATTTGCGCTTACTTCGAATAATTTTAATTTCGACATTTTTAAAGTATTACGATTTTAAAAAATGCATCTGTAAAGGGGAGCCATATCCCTACAAACCATTTTTTTTTGTATTCTGTTTACAGAATGAAGCGGATAGCGAATCTTGCCATGGAGGATACGTCAAGTCATCTCAACGCACATGAAGAGGCAGGGGCAGCGGAATGTGTAACGCCGTCGTCAAGTGGAGAACAAGAGGAAATGTTATGGAATACCTCTTCTGACGCCAGGCATAGTCCAAGAATGGCAGAAGAAGCAGATAAAATTGAAGAAAGGACCAATCAAACTGCCACCGACGAAGAAATGCACTTCGTCGAGGAAAACGATACGACAATCGAGCCACTCGCGTTGGGAAATATAACGCCGTCGTCAAGTGAACAACAAGAGGGAATGTTATTGAATACCTCTAATGACGCCGAGCGTTGTCCAAGAATGGCAGAAGAAACAGATGAAGTGGGAAGAATCATGCAAGAAATTGCCATCGACGAAGAAGAGGTGCAGGCTCACCGGCTCGTCGTGGAAAGAGAAACGACGATCGACCCACCCGAAGAATTGTGCCTATCAGACGGGTCTCTCAGCATTGTGGATGTGCACCATATGTTTCAAGAAATGAAACGTATAAGCGAACACTCTGAAATATTCAATTGTTCGATAAAAAATATGAAAATAATACGTATGAAGAGAACGGTGTTGAAAATATAGACAGGAGACTGAGGCACGGAGTGGCTCAGGATCGGTAGGAAAGTGATATAGGCAGGTGACTGGAGAATGGATGTAAGAAAGATGCGGGTAGAGTAAATTCTGAGTATAATGGAAACTTAAATATATTAAAACAATAGGTGGATACAAAGGCACGTACAATGAGCTGAGACGTCGTCACGAAAATACGTACTAAATGCGAAGCCCGCGAGTACAGAATTGTACAATCCAGCGATCAGTCGATCGTATGATAAGACGCGTGAACTATAGTGATCAGTCGATCAGAAAGTTGCCAAAGGACCCCGCGCTGGGGTTGTCGCGGGTTATTTATACTGTGCGGGGCCACCGACAGCGGAAGGAATAAGGAGTGGGGTTTTTGAAAATGGCAAAGGATTTGGCAGTGTCGAGCGTTAGTTAGCGTACGAGGGCAATGCCCTAACGGCCGCTGCTGCACAGGAAACAAGGACGATGGGTAACGGATTTGATATTTTGGAGTATGGGAATCGGTGGCCCATGCGACAAGTAATCCGTCAGACGTAAACATAAAGTTTACGTCTGCGTGCGTTGACCCGGTTTTGGCGCCGAGCTCGATCGGCTGTCTATTGTCGCCCGAGAACCGAGGCCGCTCGCCTGCGGATTGGCGCAAAAACTTTATGATGGGTCTATTTGTGTCGCACGGTTTCTTGCGTTACCGGGGTTCCCGGTAACGCCTGCAATGATTTTGAACAAACGGGATTGGAGACCACCCTGACCGTGAAATGCATGATGTGCAATTACGAAGCAAATATCCACAGTCAACCTAATAATGCTCAGGTAATGGATATCAATCGGAATGCAGTGGCAGGAACGATTCTCAACGGAGGCGGCTACGCACAAATGGAAGGATTCCTCACTGCCATTAACGTCCCTTGTATGTCAACGAGGAGATACAGCAAAGTCCATGACGACATCGTGGAAAAATTAATCCGTGCTGCGGAAGCGGAAATGGAAGAAAAGCGGCTGCAGAAGAAAAAGACTTGCCATTGAAAGAGGCGACGTCGTAGAATGTGGGACTCCACATATTCCCGTCGTGGCTGACGGAAGTTGGATGAAGCGGTCGTGCCGAACAGGCAGATACGACTCAATATCTGGTGTCGGCGTGATAGTGGGCTATCACACGAAGAAAGTTCTATTCATTGGAGTACGGAACAAAATCTGCTCCATTTGCTTGAATGCGGCGAAAAAGGAAGCAGAGCCGCGGCAACACGCATGCTTCAAAAACTGTTGCAGAAACCAGCCCTCCACCAGAATGGAGAGTGACGCCATTGCAGAAGGTTTCATTACCAGCGTGGAAAACGGGGATTAATTTATGCGACATTGATTGCTGATGGCGACAGCAGTGTCTATAAAAAAATTCTGGACTCTGATCCATATAAATCATGGATGATCCGCGTAAAAAAAAATTGAATGCACAAATCATTTGTTGCGCAACGTTTGCAACAAAATGAAAGATGTTGAGAAGAAAGCTCCGCCCGGTCGCTACAGGCAAGCCGTGGAAAATAATATTCGGCGGATGCGCTCGGGGATTATGAAAGCTGCAGAGTTCAGATTTGAACAGAATGTGCCGATGCAACATAAAATAAAAAATGTATGCGAAGACATAATGAATATGCCTAGCCACGTTTTTGGGGAGCACAAACATTGTAATAGAATAGGATACTTCTGCGATGGAACCACGAAGAAGGACGAGCGGAATATTGTTCCGGAATTGTTAAATTTTGGAGTTTACCAGAACATCCGAGATATCATCCGGTCACTTTCAGCGCACGGAGAAAGCATCCTATATCGAAGCAACAACAACGCAGTGTAGAGTTACAACAATATTGTGGGATCAGGACCCCCAGACCAAAAAGTATGTAGGAGATCGGGAAGAACGGGAGGGTTCCGTGGGTGAGCACGTTAGTCGATCGGCTACCACCAGTGAGGCCGTGGGTTCGATTCCCGCGGCGGCGGTGCCCTCATTTTTCCCGAGATACTACAATTGGGGGCTCAGCCGGGATTGGGGGAACACCGATCGCCGCACGATGGCGCTGTGAGAAAAACTGCGAATTTGTGAGTTGTGTTACGAGTTGTTACGAGTTGACGAGAAATTACGAGTTGTGTTGGTGGCTCTGTGTATGGCCACAACACGAAAGAGAAACGATGAGACGACGCTGTGACGGACATTCGAGGGCGAATGTCGTCGCAGGATGGCCGAGTGTGGGATCAGGACCCCCAGACCAAAAAGTATGTAGGAGATCGGGAAGAACGGGAGGGTTCCGTGGGTGAGCACGTTAGTCGATCGGCTACCACCAGTGATGCCGTGGGTTCGATTTCCGCGGCGGCGGTGCCCTCATTTTTCCCGAGATCCTACAATATTGTTGCAAAATATATTGGTGGAGAAAGATTAAATTTCGGCCAAAGAGGATCATACAGTGCAAGATGTGCTGCTGCTGTGATCCAGTATAATACGCAAGAAGTATTGTCTCGTCTACAACGGTCAATGAAAAGGGAGCCGCCTCTACTTTTAACACAGATGGAAGAACGCCACAGAAAGAAACGACAACTCGTGCAACAAGCCCAACAGAACAGCACGACGAGGAACACAAGAAAGCAGTTCCGCGCAAAACAAGATTTCGATTACGGACCAAATTCACAGAAGCCAGATATGGACGAATGCATGTTCAATCTTCAAAAGCATAAGCATATGGAAATGCTAAGCGATTGGCAGAAAGATAGAGAGAACATTGAGCAAGAGACCATTGGACAGGCCAAGAACAGAAAGTGGCTGACGCACAAAACAAAACTTTTGACAGCGTCCAAGTTCCGTACCGTGTGCTACCGAAGGAAGACAACGCTGTGTTCAAAGTTAGTGCAGACATTGCTCTATCCACGCCTGCTAGACGTTTCTGCTGTAGCGTATGGAAAGCAGAATGAAGACCTAGCTCGCGAAGAATTATCAAGAAAGGAAAACGTCGAAATTAGACCATGTGGTCTTTTCATCGATGCATCGATTCCCTATTTGGGTGCATCACCAGATGGTGTAATCGATGATGACGGTGTTGTGGAGATAAAGTGCCCACAAACTGCTGAAAATGTTACACCAGAAGAGACAATATCAACAATAAAAGCAGTAAGTAAAATATTTACAGACAGTACTGGCAGTGAAATGAATAAAAGCCACGCGTACTTTTACCAAGTACAAGGGCAATTACGTATCACTGGCAGAAAGTACTGCCTCTTCTGCATATGGACGAGGAAAGGTGTCAAGTCCATTAAAGTTGAGAGAGAAGACGAATTTTGGCAACATAAAATGGAGCCAAAATTGTCGCGCTTTTATATAGATTGTATGCTGCCCGAAATAGTCGACAGCAGATATAACAGAGGCATGCCCATTCGGGAGCCCGAATATATTATTGAAAGTACAGCAAAGGCTATAGCCGGTTTTGGGGGCCAAATCGGCCCCGGAAGGGATTTATATTCCTATTTGCGCCATTCGATAGCCTACCAAAAAAGATACCTTTCAGCCAAGGTTTAGCCCTATAGCTCATCTGTAAGGGTAGTTATAGAGGAAAAACGAAAATCCAGTTTTTGGCCCATTTTCCCCATTTAATGACAATTTAAAATTCTGAAAAAAATCTGACACATTTCGGACACTAAACCACATACTCTGAGTCGTTTTCAGATTTTTCCGTTGCAAACTCTGGCTGTAAAAATCGAAAAACACGAAAAAAAAATCGAAAAAATGCAGATTTCATATGGAAATCGAAGAGACACTAGAACAGAATTAATTTAGCAATAAGATATTGTCCTAAGTATTATGCTCAATTTTTTTCAAATTCCTGCGTTTGGTGCGCCATAGTGGGAAAAAATAAAAACCACTTTTTTCGGCGTTTTTTCCGTGAAAAACTAATTTATAATTATCGTAAAAATATATTATGTAATATTAAACATCCCTAAGTTCAGAGAAACATCGTGCATACTTTAAAAATTGCGTAGTACAAAAAACAACAATTATACTATGCACGGTATATCCCAATATTTCGAAGGTACTTTCAACGGCGCCGATTGGTGCAGTAGCTATGGTCTCCGACTGCGGAACCGCTGAAGACTTTTTGGACCAGGTTCGAATCCCGCACCGGACCAATGTTTTTTTTTCTTTAATCAGATGTACGATTGTTGTTACGCTGTTGTAAAAACATTTTTTAACTATGTTTAAACTATTTTTTAATAATTTTCCGGAAAAATATTTTTGGAGTACTTTCGGCCTTTAGTCATCTATGGGCTGTATTACTTATCTACTTAACATTTTTTTACATGGAATAAGTGCATCGACTTGTCTATTAAATCTTTTATCTTTAGTCGGTATATTACTTATTGTTAATAATAAATCTAGTGTTATATTGGGGTCGGGAAGTATTGTTGTATCCGTTTCTGTCAGGTAAAAATATTATTAGGGATATTATGAAAACGAGGTTTATGCTTCGGACAACTATAAACATTGTTGTCTAGAAAAATTCCTGACGAAGGACATTTTTGATTCAGGACTTTGGGCATTTAACTGAAACAATCGAGCCGTGGACAGTGCTTTATTGAAATCATGCAGATCGTACTTCGAGATCCCAATGGCTTGAAAACTCTTATGAAACGGGGAGACCTTTGTATTGTAGATCGCGGTTTTCGTGATGTTAAATCACACTTAGAAGAATCTGGGTTTCATGTTTTCATGCCTGCATTAAAAGGCAATCGTTCTCAACTAACTACTGAGGAGTCCAATTCATCTCGTAAAGTTACCAAAGTTCGCTGGGTTGTCGAGGCTATACATGGCATATTAGGGGAAAAATACCGGCTTTTACACAACCAACTCGACAACAAACTTCTTCCTGCAGTCAAATCATATTTCAGGATTGCATGCTTCCTAAATAATAAGTTCGGTGTTGCGGATTCAGGCTGTGGAATTCGGTGCCTATTGTCTAACCGGCGACCGCTATTTCATACGGTTTTTGTCGCGTATGTCAACACGCGGCAAGAGCGCGTGTCGCCGTTGCTCGACACCGCGTAGCAACCGTTTCAATTCTCATTGGCCGAATTTCACAGCTTGAATCCTTCAAATTTAGACAAACAAGGATCGTCCGATGTGCGAGCTCCAATCACGGTGCTCCACATTCGACGGTCTTTGGTATTTGAGGCACCTGCGTATGCCTTCTCACTCTCTTAACGTTCTGAACGCTCATCAATCGCAAGGTATCGCTCTAGCACGTTTGCTCGTCTGTCCGCTCTCGTCTCGATAAGTAGAGATTCTCATCTCTCGCGCTCTGAGACTCTCGCGATTTCGCATCATTCGGTAGCAGTATTCTCGCGATCTCCCGAGCCGCGTAACGTGCACTCTGCTTCGCGTCAAGATTTCCGGCGTCCGCGTAGAAGATTTCCGTCTCGCGGCGGCACGCGTTTCGTGCCGCTCAAGATTTCCTCTTCGCGATCCGACGGCAGAAGTTGCACGTGCAAGATCTCCGTACGTTCGCCGGCTCGCGATTCTCGTTCGCGCGTTCTTTCTCGCGCTCTCGAGTGCCTCGCACCTCGTGCGTCGTACAAGCGAGTGAAATAAAGTGCATTTTCCCAAAGGACAAAGGTTTAATTCTCCCGTCTCTCCTTGCCTCCTCGCGCGCTCATTTCTGAGTGGTCCCGGCCCCCCGGCGACTCCGACCTTCGGTCGACGCCAAACATTCGGCAAAAGACTAAATTCTAATGTCACACTTTTCGATGACATAACTGACAGGATATTGAGTGAAGATAAAGTAATAAATAGTTTAGCACAACAAGTGGAAGCGCAACACTGGAACCGCAGAAAAGCGCCGTCCAAAAACGTATCTTCCACCGATATTTTTGATTTTCCGGAAAAAAGTATTGTTGTGAATGTGCTAATGGCAATCGCACTATTGGATGTTGCTCACATGTAGCTGCTATCATTTATTACTTATCTTATGCTCGATACGACACGGAAACAGTTTGGCCAGCAGAGATACTCACTAGAATTTTCAATAATGACTAAATAACACCGACAATTGACGAAGATAGCGACGAAGACCGAAAACGCCATACATGATTCCACCGCACACCAATCCACCTACAATTATTACATATAAGTATTCCTAATAATACTTCATGTATATATAATCCCTATTGCTGACTTCCGTTTCCGGTCGCATGAGTAATTGAGGTGCGAAAGAGAGTGTACGGAAAGCTAGGGTGAAAGTGTTGAGAGAAAGAGGTGTGTGGGGAGAAAGTGTGTGGAGAAGGGTGTCTTGAGGTTAGGGTCAGGTGTTAGAGAAAGGGATAAGGGCGGGGAAGTGAGATAGAGAGCATTGGTGGAAGGATAAAGTGAGTGAGAGAGAGGTTAGGTCCGGGTGACGGTAGAGGGGAGTGCGCAGGATTACATCTGGAAGGAGTGGAAGGTGGCGCGATCTAGCGGGAGAAGAATAACTTAAGGAGGCGGGAAATTTGAAAAGGGAGACAATTACAAACTAGGAAAGGAAGAGTAGGAAGGATGATGAAGGATGAGAGGTTAGAACGGTGGTTTAGTCTAGATAATTTGGAGAATGTGGAAAGTGTGGGGAAAAAGAGGGGCAGAGAGGAATTGTTAGGAGAGGGGAGGGACGAAAGAGGAATGTTTAAAAGAAGTGACAAAACAAAAAGATCGCCAGAGAAGGGAAAGGAGGAGGAGGGGACAGAAGTTAGGAAGATAGAGGAAGTAATAAGAGGGCTAATAGGGGAAGTCGAGAGGATGAAGGAAAGGTTGAGGGAGGAAGGGGAAAGGTGGATGGAGGAGTGGAGGAATGAAAGGGAGAGTTGGAGGGAAGAAAGGAAGGAAGAGAGAAAGGAGGAGGAAAAAAGATGGGAAAGGATAGAAAAATGGTTAGAAAAAATAGAAGGAAGGGTAGGGGAGATAGAAAGAAGGGAAGAGGAAGAGGAAGAGAGGAATAAAGGGGGACAAGGAGGGATAGGGAGGGAAATGTTAGAGGAAAATAAGAGAAGAATTAGGAGAATAGAGGTATTACAAGATAGGAAGGAAAGGGAAGAGAAGCGGAAGAACATAATAATAAAAAAGATACAGTTAGAGGGGAAGAATGTGAAGGAGGAAGTAAAAAGGGTGTGGGAATTAGTGGGGGTGAAGGAAGAGGGGATAGAAGAAGTAAGGAAGATAGGGAAAGAAGGAAAAGATGGGTGTGGAATGGTGCTAGTTAAAATGGCGAATTTAGAACAGAAAAGGATAGTAATGGACAGAAGGAGGTTACTAAAGGGAAGGAAAGAATGGCTGGACGATGATTTAACAGAGGAAGAAAGGAGAGCAAAATGGAAAATAGAAAGGGAAGCGGAGAAAGAAAGAGAGAAGGGAATGCATATACAGGTAGGGTACATGAGAATGTGGGTCAATGGAAGAATGAAGAGATGGAATGAGATAGAGGAAGTGTGGTATGGAGAACAGGGAAACGGGAAGAGGGAGAAGGGAGAGGAGGGGGAAAGAGGGGGAAAGCAAGGTACAAAATAACTTTCTGGAATGTGGCAGGATTAAGGAATAAGGACACGGAATTCTGGAAAGGGTTAGAGGGCTGGGACATAATAGTATTAATGGAAACGTTGATAGAGGAAAGGGGGTGGGGCGGGGTAAGGAGAATGTTGGAATGTGAGCTTTTCATACTCTGTGCCGTGACAATAGCCAATGAGAAGGCGCCCACCGATTTGATTAATCGGTGTGCTCTCTTCGTTGCTTTTTGTTGTTACGAGGCTACCGATGTTCGTTTTGCGATGCCACCGATGCTCAGTTGAAACTCTGACCAGGCAACCGACACGACGTGATGCTACTCTATTTAACACCTTTTTTTGTAAAGCGGAAAATAAACCACATTATTAAAATATAAACGCGTTATTTTCAATAGAGAAGGCTACCAAAGGGGTACATATGGGAAACGCAGTGGGCAAGAAGAGTAGAAAAAAGGGGAAGGGCAATGGGGGGTATGCTAATAGGAGTAAGGAAAGAGATCGAGAGGGAAAGGGAGGAGGGAGGAGATGAAGAAGGTATAATGACGGTAAGGGTGAAGATAGGCGAGAAATGGTGGAGGGTGGTAGGGGTTTACGTAAACGGAGATCTGGAAAGAAAGTTGGAAAAAATGGGGCAATGGACAGAAGAAAGAGGCATCCGGGAAAGAGTAATTATAGGGGGGGACTTCAATACTAGGACGGGAAGAGAAGGGGGGAAGTGGGAGAGGAGGAAGAGGGGGAGAGAGGGGAAGGGAGTAGAAAGTCGAAGGATGAGAAAATAAACGTAGAAGGGAGGAGACTGATCAGATATCTAGGAGAGAGAGGATGGGGGATATTAAACGGTAGCATTAAAGGAGACGAGGCGGGAGAGTGGACATATGTAGGGGGGAGGGGGAACTCAGTAATAGACTATATTATAGGGAATGAGCAAACAAGGGAAGAGGTGGAAAGGGTGGAAATAGGGGAACAGATTGATTCAGATCACATGCCAGTGACGGTTTGGATAGAAGGAGTGAAAAGAGGGGATATTAAAAAGGAGGAAAGAGGGAAAGGAAGGGGGAATAAGGGGGGTCGCTGGTCAGAGGAAGAAATAAAGGGTTTCAAAGAAAGATTTGGGGCCTTTAGGGGAGGAGAGGAAGGAGTGGAGGAAGAGTGGAAAAGATTGAAGAAAATAATAGGAGAGGCGTTGGAGACGATGGGGAAGAAAGAGAGAAAAAGGAGGGGCGGATGGTGGGACGAGGAGTGTAGGGAAGGGAAAAGGAAAGTGAGAGAGGAACTAAGGGGATGGAGGAAGAAGGGAAGGGAGGGTAAGAAATTTAAGGAAGAGAAGAGAAGATATAAGGAGTTATGCGAAGAGAAGAAGAAGATAGAGAGAGAGAAATGGGAAAGGATGGTGGAAGGACTAAAAAATGAGAGTCAGATATGGAAAGTGGTGAATATGGAAAGGAAGGGGGGAGCGAGGATAGACGAAAGGATAAAGATGAAACAGTGGGACGAATATTTTAAAAAAGTATTAGGAGGAGTAGATAGGTGGGAAGGAAAGGAAGGGGTGGGTAGAAGTGAGAGGGATGGGGAGAGGAAGCTAGATAAGTCGGAGGTCAGCAGGGTGATTAGGGGTTTGAAGGAAGGGAAAGCTGCCGGGGGGGGGGTATACCGAATGAAGTATGGAAATATGGAGGGAATGAGGTGGAAGAATGGTTATGGAGAGTCTGTGACAAGGTTTGGAGGGGGGAGGGATGGCCGGAAGACTGGAAGGAAGGGATAGTGGTGCCAATAGCCAAAAAGGGAGACAATAGTAAGGTGGAGAACTACAGATGTATAACGCTCACACAGACAGCGTATAAAATATACGCGGCGGTATTGGCGGAGAGGATGAGAGAGGAGATAGAGAGAAAAGGGTTACTACCAGACAGTCAGGCAGGTTTTAGGAAGGGGATGGGGTGTATAGACAATGTGTACGTGTTAAATTATTTGATTAATAGACAGGTTAGAAAGAAAACAAAAAACAGGGGGTTGATTATTATGTTCATAGATTTAAAAGCGGCCTTTGACTCGGTAGACAGGGAGGTGCTAATGAGGGCAATGAGGAGGAGGGGGGTAAGGGAAGGACTAGTGGAGAGGTGCGAGGAGCTGATGAAGGAGACGAAAAGTAAAGTCAGAGTGGGGGAGGAAGAAAGTAAATGCTTCTGGACGGTAAGGGGAGTGAGGCAAGGGTGCCCACTAAGCCCACTACTATTTACGTTACTAATGGCAGATGTAGATGAAGAGTTGGAGAGGGGTGGATGGGGGGGGGGGGTAAAAGTAGGAGGGAAGAAAATTTATACGCTAGCGTACGCTGATGACATAGCGATGCTGGCGGAGGATGAGGAGGGGATGAGAGGGATGATGGGTAAGATGGAGAGGTACCTGGATGAGAAAAAGCTGCAGTTAAACGCGGAGAAATCTAAAATAATGAGATGTAGGAAAGGCGGGGGGAGATGGAAAAAGATGAAGTGGAGGTGGAAGGACAGGGAGGTTGACGAAGTAAGGGAGTACAAGTACCTGGGATACGTGATAGCGAGGAATGGTGGGCAGGAAGCGCAAGTGGAGGAAAGAGTGAGGAAAGGAGCAGCAATAATGGGGAAGGTGTGGGGGATAGGAAAAAGGAGGTTTGGCAAAGATTGGGGTAGGAGAGTATGGCTTTTTGACAAATTGGTATGGTCGGTAATAAGTTATGGGGTGGAAATTTGGGGATGGAAAGAGAGGGAAGGCATGGAAAAGCTGCAGGAGAGATATCTAAGGTGGGTCCTGGGAGTGGAAAGGACAACGCCGGGATACATGGTGAGGGAGGAAATGCAAAGGGAATTATTGAGGGGAAAGGCAGGACTGAGGGCGTGGGGATACGAGAAAGAATTAGCGGAAGGGAAAGGGGGAAAGCTGGCACGATTATGTTGGGAAGAAATAAGAAGAAGGGATAGGGTGGGAGGGGTAAGAGATGGGTGGGAAAAGGAGAGGTGGGAGTTCTTTAAGGAGAGGGGATGGTCGGGTGAGATAATAAATGAAATGATTGAGGAAAGAAGGGAGAGAATGAGCGAGGAAATAATTAAAAAGGAAAAGGAAAGACAAACAAAGGGAAGGAGGAGTAAGATAGAGGAGTCAAAGTCAAACAAGTGGTATGGGATGGTGAAAGGGGAGGGACTGCCGGGGTACCTTAAGAAAGGATGGGGGGAAAGTAGATGGAAAAGAGTGGCGAGATTTAGGTTAGGATGACAGATGAGGGGAGAGTGGTATTGGATGAATGAGGAGCAGAAAGCGTGCAGAGTGTGCGGATGGGAGAATGAGACGTGGGAGCATGTGTGGGAAGTATGCATGAGAATGGATGAGGAAAAAGGGTGGCAGGAGAGAATGTGGGAGGTGTTGGAAGATGAGGGAGGAGGTGAGGAATGGATGAGAAGGGTGGAAGAGTGGAGAGAGGGGAGAAAGGAAAAGAGAGGAGTGGGAGATGAGCGAATGGAAGGGGAGGTCCAAAGGGTAGGGGGGTAAATGTAAGACTAGCAATATAAGGTCGTTTGTATATACAATTCTCTCTCTGTGTCTCTACATAGTTCATAAGCATGGTTAAGTATAAGCTATGTATAAGCTAGGTTAAGTCATAAATATAAGGTCTATTGTAAATAAACTCTCTCTTTTCTCGCTATATAGTATATAAGTCTAGTTTAAGCTAAGTATAAGTATAAGTTAGGTTAAGTTAGATTAAGATAGATAAGGTCTAAGTTAGAGTAAGCGAAGATGGAAAGACGGCGATAGAAGGAGGTGGTGTAAGGGAAAAGGAATTGTAACCCTTAGAGGAGGCAAAATAAAAGTATATATATATATATAATCCCTATTTCCATTTAAAGAAATGTTAAGTAGATAAGTAATACATCCCATAGATGACTAAAGGCCGAAAGTACTCCAAAAATATTTTTCCGGAAAATTATTAAAAAATAGTTTAAACATAGTTAAAAAATGTTTTTACAACAGCGTAACAACAATCGTACGGTTAGAAATCGAAAAAACATCTGATTAAAGAAAAAAAAACATTGGTCCGGTGCGGGATTCGAACCTGGTCCAAAAAGTCTTCAGCGGTTCCGCAGTCGGAGACCATAGCTACTGCACCAATCGGCGCCGTTGAAAGCACCTTCAAAATATTGGGATATACCGTGCATAGTATAATTGTTGTTTTTTGTACGACGCAATTTTTAAAGTATGCACGATGTTTCTCTGAACTTAGGGATGTTTAATATTTGTTTGGCGTCGACCGAAGGTCGGAGTCGCCGGGGGGCCGGGACCACTCAGAAATGAGCGCGCGAGGAGGCAAGGAGAGACGGGAGAATTAAACCCTTGTCCTTCGGGAAAATGCACTTTATTTTACTCGGTTGCACGGCGCACGAGGTGCGAGGCACTCGAGGGCGCGAGAGAGAACGCGCGCACGAGAATCGCGAGCCGGCGAACGTACGGAGATCTTGCGCGTGCAAACTTCTGCCGTCGGATCGCGAAGAGGAAATCTTGAGCGGCACGAAAAGCGTGCCGCCGCGAGACGGAGATCTTCTACGCGGACGCCGGAAATCTTGTCGCGAAACAGAGTGCACGTAACGCGGCGCGGGAGATCGCGAGAATACTGCTCCCGAATGATGCGAAATCGCGAGAGTCTCAGAGCGCGAGAGATGAGAATCTCTAACTATCGCGACGAGAGCGGACAGACGAGCAAACGTGCTAGAGCGATACCTTGCGATTGATGAGCGTTCAGAACGTTAAGAGAGTGAGAAGGCATACGCAGGTGCCTTAAATAACAAAGACCGTCGAATGTGGAGCACCGTGATTGGAGCTCGAACATCGGACGATCCTTGTTTGTCTCAATTTGAAGGATTCAAGCTGTGAAATTCGGCCAATGAGAATTGAAACGGTTGCTACGCGGTGTCGAGCAACGGCGACACGCGCTCTTGCCGCGTGTTGACATACGCGACAAAAACCGTATGAAATAGCGGTCGCCAGTTCGACAATAGGCACCGAATTCCACAGCTTGAATCCTGAACAATATTACATAATATATTTTTACGATAATTATAAATTAGTTTTTCACGGAAAAAACGCCGAAAAAAGTGGTTTTTATTTTTTCCCACTATGGCGCACCAAACGCAGGAATCTGGAAAAAATTGAGCATAATACTTAGGACAATATCTTATTGCTAAATTAATTCTGTTCTAGTGTCTCTTCGATTTCCATATGAAATCTGCATTTTTTCGATTTTTTTTTTCGTGTTTTTCGATTTTTACAGCCAGAGTTTGCAACGGAAAAATCTGAAAACGACTCAAAGTATGTGGTTTGGTGTCTGAAATGTGTCAGATTTTTTTCAGAATTTTAAATTGTCATTAAATGGGGAAAATTGGCCAAAAACTGGATTTTCGTTTTTCCTCTATAATTACCCTTACAGACGAGCTATAGGGCTTAAACTTGGCTGAAAGGTATCTTTTTTGGTAGGCTATCAAATGGCGCAAATTGGAACAAAATCCCTTCCGGGGCCGATTTGGCCCCCAAAGCCGGCTATAGCCATTACAAAGAAAAAGAAAAGTTGCAACTGTTCGACGTTGAGTTGCACTTATTAGTGCAACGCCACTGACCCGATCAGCTGGTAATGTAAAATTGGAAACTTATTACAATTACAAAAGGATTGTATGTGATCCAAAAGCTGTTCGACGTTGAACTGCACACTTGGAAAATGGTTTCAGTAGCGAATCTTGCCTACTCTGGGACTGGACCAGTGATGCCAGAATCTAGCGACGCCGTCCCACGGGGGAGGGGGGTCAATCCCCACCGCCGACTCGGCCCCAAATTTTACAATTATTTTCTTGTTTTATCCCTAGTGTTACGTATGGAGACGTTCTCCAGGTTCATTTCGATTAGAAGTTTTAATCTCTTTTCTGAGAACGAAAAGCGTCCCAACAGACCCCCTTTATCAATGGAAGACACTGTATGCCTTCTTTATATCAAAATCTCTAGACACTCCCTTCTGGCATCCGTTAATTAATATTCTGATAAGAAATAGCCCGGATAACCTTCACTAACCCCTTTTACCAAAATCTAACTGAGGCCTGCTTTTCATTAGAAGTGACAAAAAATGTGACTATGACCCTACGTGACATTAAATCTTAAACAGAGTACCCCTTTCACTTTCAAGATATATAAACCCGTTCGTTTTCATCCTCTTTGGTTCAGTCGAGTTTCAGAAGTGATTCGGTAACGTCGCATTACGCGCATAAGAGTCAATTCTAGTGAGATCGGGTTAAAGTCCCTTTCGGATCAAACGTAACCTTATAGATTCTGTTAGTTCGTGTATTCTATTTGGCATTCAATAATTGCTCTCTGACCCCGCATTGCCAGTGCGTCAACACCGTGCATCATAGGTAACAATTTCTATAATTGTACACTTATTCCATTCACTCGCGACACAACAATTGTAACAATTCCAATTCATAATAAATTGTCTTGTTCGTTAACTCGCGTACCCTTAATTATAGCCTAAAATTCTAATCTAATAATTGAACGTTCCCACACGATACAATCTTACCGCTCGGATTGTATCAATTAAATTATATAGAAGTTACGAGGCTTACTAATCTTAAAATTCAATTCAACAAAGATTTCTCCAACCTAGTGGCTCCCCGATTTCGCATCGAGTGCGTCCACGAAATTATACCATCCTAGCGGATCCTCGATTTCGCATTGGGTTCTTCCGTATCCTAGCAGCTCCCTGATTTCGCATCAGGTGCGTCCGCGCTCTTATACAACCTCCTTTCGTATCGGGTTCGCCGCGTGTCTCCCTAGTAACTCCCCGATTTTGCATCGGGTGCGTGCACGAAGTTCCATCCTCCTAGTAGCTCCTCCATTTCGCATCAGGTGCGTCTGAGTTTGACACCAACCTCCCAGAGGTTCCCTAATCTCGCATCAGGTGCGTCCTCGACGTCAACTATCCTAGCGGCTCCTCAATTTCGTATCGGGTGCGTCCGCGTACCTAACTAACAATTGAAACCATATTCCTGGGGTAAAAATCCCCTCGCCGGCCTCTCGCGTTGCTCATAGCCCTGGCTCGCAACACTAGAATGAAAAATTCGAATACCAAAATGAACAAAAAAACGTACAAATATGGTACACCAGATAATTCTAATTCAGAGGCGAGTGATATTGAATTGCCTGTTCCTTTTTACAAGCGGAAATTTAAGAAACGTCGTCTTTTATTATCTTCATCAGAATCAGAAGATAGTGTAGCGGCGTGAAGTGAGCGTGAAGAGAGAAAGAGAAAGAATGTGTCAGTACGCGTAAAGTGAGCATGAAGAAAGAGAGCGAGGATAAACAAATGAGCGTGAAGAAAGAGAGCGAGTATGAACAAATGAGCGCGAAGAAAGAGAGAGAAAGAATGAGTGAATACGTGTGAAGGAGCGAAAGAAAAGATAGAACGTAGAGACGCGTGCGTGTAGTTTTTACAGAAGCAAACGAACCAGCGTGCGAGACGGTTGCAAACCGCGTGTAAAAAAGTAATAAAAGTGAATTCCAAAAATACAGCGTGCAAAGTGAATAAAGGCAGCCTAACAATAGCAGTATAAAAGCGGCACCAAAGCAAACAAAACGTAAAACCAAATTTTCCTGGACGCGTGGACACTTTCAACCAGCAATTTACGAATTTGATATCCAGAATAGTAGAATCAAAACCAATATAACTAGAAAATCATCTATCCTCAAAATATTTCAAAAGTTTTTTTCGGAAGAGTTAATAGAATTCATTGTAGAGCAGATTAACAAATCTTTCGAAAATAATACAAGAGACGATATACACAGTTCTAATGCAACTACTGTGCCCGAAATGTATAATTTTTTAGCCATTAGCATTAATGGGACGAATTCATAAAATATCTTTATCAGAATATTGGTATAAAGATAAGTTAATAAGAACAGAGTCGTTTCAAGAAATAATGTCAAGGGATAGATACATACTATTGCTAAAAAAAAAAACTTGCATTTTTGTGATAATAATATTACAAATCACGATCCAATTATGAAAATACGTTACATTGTTGAACAGTTAAGAACATCTTTTAAAAATGCATTTTATCCACACGAAAAATTATGTATAGACGAAAGCTTGTTAAAGTTTAAAAGGAGATGTTATTTTAAACAATTTGTACCGTTGAAAAGAAACAGATTTGGGATAAAATCCTTTGTATTGTGTGACGTTCGGACAGGCTATATTCAAGATTTACTTGTATATTCCGGGGCAAATATGATAATTTCTGAAGATATACCATCCAAATCAATAGGAAAATCCGGACAGATCGTGATGACACTTCTTAAACCTTATCTTGGCAAAGGTCACACACTCGTAATCGACAATTGGTATAGCAGTCCCAGTTTATTTAACGAATTATATAAAAACTATACCAACGGGTACGGAACGGTAAGAAAAAACATGCTGGATATACCAGATTTGAATAAAAAGATTAAAAAAGGAGAGTATGTATTTCGTTCAACGAAAAATATGTTAGCTTTGAAATGGATGGACAAGAGAGAAGTGTGGATGATTTCGACCTATCATTCTGCAAATATGATCGAGACAGATAAAATACATTATCTTACGAAAGAAAAAATAATTAAACCACAATGTGTAATTGATTATAATAATACAATATATATATATATAATGAAATAATAATGAAATTGTTGAGTTTCGAGGTCTCGAGGTTGGCAATGTTTGTGTTACGGTTTGCGGTCTGAAAGATTGGCGCGGGCCCCTCTTCTGCCATGGACGTCTGTGAGGATGGACGCGTTTCGTTGTGCGATAGTATATAGAGATAGAATAGATAAGTTGTTTTCCAAAGAGTAATAGTATAAGTAAATATATATATTCTATAATGAGTTTAACAGAATATTTAAGCGTGTAATCAATAAATCCATAAATATAGTAGAAATAACAGAAAATAACAGAAATAATAATAATGAAATAATAATATAATGAAATATATATATAAGTTAACAAGTATCACTAATAAACAAGATCCTGGAATATTCCAACAGTAATAAGCGGTCGAAACACATAGATGTAAGTAAATTATATCATATATCAACTCGTAAATTTATAACAATCCCAACATAAATAAATGATTTCTAACTTACCTTATCTATATTCATTTTTTGGAAAGCATTGTCCAAAAGTTTTAAATTGTTGATGTAGTCGTATTCGTTTCTTGATTGTATTTTTAATTTACTAAGTGGGATAATTCCTGGAAACATTTGATTAAATAGCAGGCAATATGCCACTCCTGTGTGTAGATCAGATAATGCGACTATTTCAATGCCTAATGTTGACAATATCCAGTCCTTCATTTGTACAAGGCTCCACTGTGGTTCTGGCCTTGCTATCGAAAGGTTCGCCCACTTATTGGTAAACATTGTATTTATTATCTGAAATACAGCAATGAAGGAATTAACCATGTTGTATAATGCTAATCTTTCCGAGAAAATGATTATGCACGACCTTTTATTCGTGGCACGCTAATTTAAAATCATCAACCTTATACGTAATACATACCTTAACGTACCAGATGAGATATTTTTACTGTAGCGTGGCCAGTTGACCACGCGAACATAGCTAGATATATATAGTATCGATTAATGGCGCGGAGAGGCAAATTTAAATATAAGATGTAATCGCGTATTTCATACATACGTATTTTATTTGGGCGAGATAGTTTAGAGTAGGTAAAGAAAGACCGGGAGAGTTCCATAGAGATCCTCGACGAAATTCGAGTCGGCAAATTGCGGAATTTAGAGAAAGTCACGCAGCCTCTTAGAGTAGCTTCTCCAATTCTACATAAATTAGGGATAGTCGAAGTCCGGAATCAGTTAAGGACAAGAGGTCATAAATTCTCAGTCAAGGACCTCTTGGAACTCCCTCGGACCTCTCTCTTGTTCGGTCCTACATGGCCCCAAGTCCCTCGTTTTGGCGGGGCTTCACCCTCATGCGTACCCCACTCCCGTGCGTGCGCTATTAAGATCCATCCACTACCAATCACCATCAAGCAGCAACCGGAAGACGAGTGATCCGACGAATCAACGCCTAGCCAGAAGATCCTAATTTTCCTATTGGCTAAGGAAGCGAGACGAGAAGGAAGAAGCTGGAAAAGGATTTGAAGCTCCAGGATGAGACAGAACTCATTGTAGAACCGAGGGAGTTACATCTCAAAGAACTACCAATAAAATCTTTAACAATTTTCGCCATTTTACTCTGTGTACTAGGTTATTTGTGAACCTCCACGAGCAGAGCGCTTCAGGGCTCCACGGGCACTCGAACCCACAACAAAAGTCCCTATTCCACCACACTGCGACGCAACATTACAAACTGCCAGACTTACGGGAGAATGTGTCTCCAGAAAAATACGACGTTTTCTACCGCCCTCTAGAATAGATTTTGGCTGGTGTAGGAAACAGAAGGCCAACTACGGTATTTCGTCGGTGCAGAAGACCACTAAGGAAATTCACGTCGGCGAGAAGGTGAATCATCACGGAACCGTATCGATTATTTATCAAATATTACATTCTCCGACGAACGTATTCGAATTAAACAGATACTTTTTTTGGTGTTGCTTTTTAAGACGTAAAATATTAAAAGTAAAACTAATATCAAGGACAAAAAATTCTTAGTAATATTGTACGTAAGAAAGTATTAAAACATAATTTTAGGAAAATCAATAATTACTACTTTAAATTTGATGGAGTATCGCGTAGCATAGATATATGTATATATGGAGAGTATCGAATGCGCGCGCAGCACTCGATAAAACAAAAGAGAGAACGGCTCTCCCGCGTGGAACAGACGAAGGGCTCTCTCCCTCGCTGACCATGAGACAACGAGCATGTAGCGTTTTTCAGTATATTTATATTTAATTAGTTCTTTATTGTTCGTATGATGTAAAGTTTATTTCAAGGAGATTAAAGTTTATATATATAATGAACGGAGTTCTGTGATGTAACACCTCAATCCCACAACAATTTGGTAGCAGAGCGTGGTTACGCTGAATGGGATTGAAACACGTGTTGCACCGAAAAGAAAGATTAACCGGTAAGATCGAAAGAAACAAGTAATCATGGCAGAATCGGCATCGTTTGCTATTTCGAGAATAGAGCCATTGACGAGCAAGAATTACGCTCTATGGAGCATGAGATTAGCAGCATTAATTAAGGCGAAACATCTATACCAAGAGGTTATAGTACAAGATGAGCCGATTAAGGACGAAAACGATGCGGAATCTGTTGCGAGATGGAACGATTGGTCGAGAAAAAACGACGAGGCATGTGCAATTATTATCCTAACACTTTCGGCTGAACAAGCAATGGCGTGTAGAAATATAACTAAGGCGAAGGAACTATGGAATACAATAAAAAGGCGGCATGAAGGGGCCGAACGCCAAAGGAAAACGCAGTTGAAGATGAAACTAGCGCGTATTGAAAAGTTAGAAAAGGAATCAATAGACGAATACTTGACGAGGGTCCAATCTTTAGCAACAGAGATCTCAGAGTTGGGTACTGTCATAGATGAAGGCGAACTAATCTATTTTATTATCGAAGGTTTACCAAATAAGTATAGCGAAGTAACAACTGCGATACCCTCAAATCCTAATATAACGTATGAGACGATGAGAGAGACATTATTAAGGTTCGAGAGTAAATATGATAAGATGAGGAATGAAATAGAAGCCAAGGCATTTAAAGTTATAGAACAGAAGAAAGGTAGCTGCTACAACTGTGGGAAATACGGCCATCTTGCTAGAGATTGTCGAAGCAGGCCAAGAATTCAATCAGAGAGAGGAAATAATACCAGTACCGAAAGAGGCTACAGAGGGCAACACTCGAACAATAAGGGGAATCGATATGGATACCAAGGTAAAAATAATTATAAGAGTTACAAAGACAAACGAACGTACGAACATCGTGATGAATACGCGAAATGATATTTGTGAGTCTTGTATCAAAGGAAAAATGAACAGATTGCCTTTTCCAGACGTTGAAGTGGAAAAGAGTCAACGAATTTTAGAAAGGCTGCACGTGGACTTGTGTGGTCCTATGCCAAAAACATCTCTCGGTGGAAGTAAATACATGCTGGTAATAGTGGATGAGTATAGCCGAAGATACTTTGTTGAATTTCTACGCTCGAAAGGTGAAACAGCGAGCAAGCTGAGAGCATTTATAGAAAAATGTGAGAATGAAAAAGAAAAGAGAGTAAAGTATATCAGATCAGATAATGGAACTGAGTTCATCAATGAACCGCTACTGAACTATTACAACGAAAAAGGAATTAAATGTAAGAGAACGACGGTACATACGCCTCAGAGCAATGGATTGGCTGAAAGAGCCAATAGATTCCTAATAGACATGGCAAGAACGCTGCTGATAGATGCTGGTTTACCCCAAGAGTTCTGGGCAGAGGCTGTGTGGACTGCGTCATACATTCACAATGTTGTACCAACAAAGAGGAGAATCATAGTACCATTAGAGATATGGATGGAAAGGAAACCATCTATTAAACATTTAAGAGTTTTTGGATGCAAGGCATTTTATAGAAACGACAACTTGCCTCGGAAGAAATTTGATGAAAGATCAAGAGCTGCTGTCTTCATTGGGTACTCGAGGGACAGAAAAGCATACAGAGTGTATGATATAAAGAAAGAGAAGGTAGTTGAAAGTAGAGATGTAAAATTCATCGAAATGGAAAAGGGATATATAATGCAGAGGAACATAGAATCTGAGACATTAAACTATGTTATCCCATACAGTAGTACGGAGGGATATATTGAGATGAGAAACCAGACAGTCTCGATGAATCAAAGCCAAGATGAAACAGGAACACAAGAGGTTACTAATACAGTAGAAGAAGAAGAATTGAGTACAGAAATGAACACTGAGGGATTTACAAAAAGAGGCAGACGAAAAGGTGACACAAATGAAGTTTTACAAGAAAGACATAATCGGATAAGAGAAGAGAATGAAAGACAATTGCTGAATCAAGGTGTACGAAGATCTTCTAGAGAAAGGAAACCAAACGTGAGACAGACTGCAAATATGAGTCGGGAAGACACCCCGAAAACGTATGATGACGTCATTCGATCAAAGGAGAAAAACAAATGGTTGGAAGCAATAGAAGGTGAACTAAAGACATTAGAAAATTACAAAGTATGGAAAGCAATTGAAGAACCAAAAAACGAAAAAATAATTAGGAGCAGATGGGTTTTTGCGAAGAAAGGGAACGGTGATGGCATAAGATACAAAGCCCAATTAGTTGCTGATGGGTCGAGACAACAGATAGGCAGAGATTATGAAAATTCATACAATCCAGTTATGAAAAAGGAATCTCTGCGCACACTATTGGCAATAGCAGCAGCTAGAGGATTTCAAATAAAATTCATAGATGTGGAGACGGCATATTTGAACAGCAGACTGAAGAGGAAGGTATACATGAGACCCCCACAAGGAGTCAACGTTGAAGGAGGGAAAGTTCTCCTGATTGAGAAAAGCCTGTACGGTTTGCCAGAAGCAGGTAGATGCTGGTATGATAAGCTAGTCGAAATTTTGAGAAAAGCAGGTTTGAAGTCGACGAAAGCAGATCCGTGCGTATTTGTCACGGAAGAAGGTAACGATTTCTTAGCCGTAGGATTTTATGTAGACGATTGCGTTATAATTGGTCAAAATGATAGGATAATAAATATGTTAATATTAAAATTAAAAGAACAACTGAAGATTAGAGAGTTAACAGGTAATATAGAGTTCCTGGGAATCAGCGTTGATCGAACCAAAGACGGCTTTCTATTGGGTCAAGGGAAGTTCATAGATGAAATTCTGAGTAGGTATAGCATGCAGAACTGCCACGCTGTCAGAACACCGGGAGTAATAGGAACAAAGCTAGACGAATACGAGGACTCGGAAAAGGTTGATGACATCCTGTATCAAGAAATCCTGGGAAGTATCGGATACCTGGTTGCTGGGACAAGACCAGATCTGGCATTTGTTTACAGTAAACTGTCGCAGTATGCTAAAGATCCGCGTGAGATGCATCTACAGGCGTTAAAGCGGGTGCTGAGGTATCTCCAGGGTACGAAATCATTAAAATTAAAAATAGGTTCCGAAAGTGGCAAGCTGATCATAAGTTCAGATGCAAGTTGGTGCACAACGAGCGACTCGAAATCATTCGCTGGGTATACAGTGAAAATAGGAAATTCCATGATTGGTTGGAAGAGTCGGAAACAAAAGATGGTAACACTATCCACCATGGAATCAGAATTGGTTGGATTATGTGATGCTGTTAGCGAGGGAAAATGGATGGTTGTGTGGCGGCGACAAGCTGGCGCCACGTCTCCGCCATGTGTTTAGTTTTAAGAAAGTATGTTTGTACGAATGAATATCGGGTTGCGTGCTGCGCGATAGCGTCAAGTGGATGTTTAGATGACTGGGTCGAGTGTCGCGTAGGGTGAGCGTGTTTAGTTTAGTTAAGAGCGAATGCAGACCGTGAGAATGAAGAAAGAGGGATTGTTGTGAGAATGCGTTAGCGAGCGAATGGTTAGTTCGTAAGTTAGTTCTGTAAGAGAATTCGTCGAGAGCGGACACGCGGGCTACGCGGGTGTATTATCCCTCTCAGAATAAAGTCTAGTCGAACCACGAGCGGTACACCTTTAATACCCGTAACCTATCCCGACCGTACACACCATCCACAGTTGGATTACTAGAGGAGCTAAACCAATTTGATTTAGTTGTAAGACCAATTCAAATCAGTACGGACAGTCAGGCAGTGATAGACTGGATATCAAATCCGAGAGTTAATAATAGGAACAAACATATTCATCGTAAATATCACTTCATAAGGGATGAAAAGGATATGGGAGAAATAACACTACAATACATTAAGTCATCGGAACTGGAGTCTGACACAATGACCAAAGACTTGAGCGCAGACGTGCTACAGAAACATTTAAAGAGCTTGGGTTTGGAATACAGTTAAAGTTGCGACGCGAAAGGAGGGATATGATGGAGTATCGCGTAGCATAGATATATGTATATATGGAGAGTATCGAATGCGCGCGCAGCACTCGATAAAACAAAAGAGAGAACGGCTCTCCCGCGTGGAACAGACGAAGGGTTCTCTCCCTCGCTGACCATGAGACAACGAGCATGTAGCGTTTTTCAGTATATTTATATTTAATTAGTTCTTTATTGTTCGTATGATGTAAAGTTTATTTCAAGGAGATTAAAGTTTATATATATAATGAACGGAGTTCTGTGATGTAACACCTCAATCCCACAACAAAATTTCATATGCGATACCACAATTTGTAATTTAAAAATATTTCATAAACAAGCATTATTTCCTTAGACATTTTTTTATAGTTAATTGTTCCAAGAATCGATCTGTGGGAACAGAAATATGTTGAAAACCAGAATAACGTTCATTTGACATACTATTCCGAATAACAAAGGGTTTGAGAGAGAATCACATGGATAAATTAATATAATATAAAATAATGTAATTGTAGGAGCAAAGATGGGCTAGTTTTATTGAAATAGACATTTCAAATAATGAATAAAAGATAAAAAGAATTATTTGTTACGCGTTAAACAAAAATAATTATGTTATCTCTATTCCACACGTAATGAATATATTCAACGAATAAAGATAACTTTTTTCTGAAATAACGAGATAACGGTCTAGGATGAACGAACTATCTCAGACGAGGGATAGGTATAGACCAATCACCATATGGGGCTTCTTGTCTCACATGTAAACAAATGGTTTTCTTACGCCCTCTACGCTGACGAACGGTAAATGCTGGAACCAGATCTACAAGAATGATCAAATCTGATTGACGAGTTACGTATCTGATGTTATGACTATATGCTCAAATTATATTTTTTTATTTGATGTTATTATGTTATATATCTGCAATTGTCTCTGTCAACATAATATTAATAAATATAGATACCACGTTTTCAAATTATAGAAATACAATTTTCATAAATCTTGAACGTGAATATCTTTACGCATACATTTATTTTATACATTTTATTTATACGTATGATTATTATTCGCATTTCTATAATTTTTTAACACTATTAATACGCATCCATTTTGAATATATTTCGTAACTGAATTTGAAAAAGGAATTAAATTGAAATTTACTATACATTTTCATGTATGTTTCATTTAAACAACATGAATTTTGCCTTTAAAGAATCTTGCAAAATATCAATAAATATTAATTGTGAAATTTGAAAGAGTTCAGAATTAATCAATCAATAATTATTTAGTTGATCGTTTTTTGATATATGTCAATCTACTTTACTACTGACTCAGACCGTAGTTGTATTGTTTTCTTGCACGTTTGTAGTGAGAAAATAAACAACGAACGCAATACAGTATTAATTCGATTTAAGGGGGCCGGCAGGAATTTGACCTTGACTGTCACGCCACTTCTCAAACGGTCCTCGAACGGTCAGTAGGGAAAACTCATTGTGGAATGGTTAAAATTTTTTTTGTGGAACTACGTCGCGTCTACGAGATATCGGTAAAAAAGAATATATGAAATGCCGACTGAGGATGGTAAGAAGATTGAGTAGTAGCGGAAGAGAGAAACGAAAATTGAGAGAGAAAGCTAGCGACTAGACATGGTTGTCACATATAATCCTTCGCCTCAGTGTTGCCATGTCATCAAAACCGTAAATGTACAAGCGTTTCGTGAAACTGATTCCTGCCTCGTGAGCCCGATTCAGCCGACCATCACAAGCTAACACATACATTGCCACGGGCGCGTAGATATACGCAGGACTCGTTGTCACATTATCTCTGCAGTTTTTCGCTAATATCTCTGGAATGAAACTCGAATGGCGGTCACGTGTATGCAAAAGCTAATGAAATCATTTGATGTATATTAAATTAAATCAATTTATTCTTAACATTATAATAATTTTATATATATTACCAGGACTTCTTGAAAATGTGCCTGAATTTACTTCCTGGCAGAAAGAAAATTATATTCAAATCTCATTTGAATGAAATTTAAAGCAGCTCTTTTTATGCCACGAAGCGCATAAATGTAATAATATATGTATACTATTATATATATGTATATTTATATATATATATATCGTCTATGTCATGCCGTATTTTATCTAGACTACAAAAATTGGTGTGGCGCGACGATAGCGTGCCAAGCTTTCACCCGGCCGTCCAGGGTTCAAATCCTGCCTACTAACGCATTTTTTAAAAATTTTATTATGTTTTATCGTTATGTATTTATATTTTCAATCGATTTTTATATAATAATTATATATTAAATTTTATAAATTTCCTGTGATTTTCCGGATTTCGAACAAGTTACTATTACGTTTGTGTGATGAGACATCTCGATATCTTAAAAATTGTTGATTTTAAATAGACGTGTTAAAAAACGGATCACCCTTTTTTCATTACATTATAAAGTCAGAAAAGTAAAACCATAAAAGTATCTACTAAAAATGTTTCCCCTTCGTAATGACCCCTTTAGAAGGATGGAGAATTGAACATTGGCTTCACAATGAGCTGGAAACGGACGCGGAGTGTCTCCGTTTCAGGTATTGTACGCTCGGCGAGAGTTGGCACAGAATTTCGTCAGTGGGGTGCAGGGGGAACGGCGAATCCCCACTCTTGACGCAAAGCTGCGGATCCCACTCTTACGCTTTACTCCCGGCGGGGACGGTCGACATAGGCGTAAATAAGTAGGATCCGCATAAACTATGGGCGGCACATGATATTCTCTGATTCTCACTAACCGTGAAGACTGGAGTCTTAAATTTAATAAAAAAAGTCATAAATTTCAAGCGTGGGTTGATGGATCCCTGCTGTGCGTGCAAGGAAAATAGGTTTCCATGGACCTGTTTTCCATGGAAATTTGATGAAAGATCAAGAGCTGCTGTCTTCATTGGGTACTCGAGGGACAGAAAAGCATACAGAGTGTATGATATAAAGAAAGAGAAGGTAGTTGAAAGTAGAGATGTAAAATTCATCGAAATGGAAAAGGGATATATAATGCAGAGGAACATAGAATCTGAGACATTAAACTATGTTATCCCATACAGTAGTACGGAGGGATATATTGAGATGAGAAACCAGACAGTCTCGATGAATCAAAGCCAAGATGAAACAGGAACACAAGAGGTTACTAATACAGTAGAAGAAGAAGAATTGAGTACAGAAATGAACACTGAGGGATTTACAAAAAGAGGCAGACGAAAAGGTGACACAAATGAAGTTTTACAAGAAAGACATAATCGGATAAGAGAAGAGAATGAAAGACAATTGCTGAATCAAGGTGTACGAAGATCTTCTAGAGAAAGGAAACCAAACGTGAGACAGACTGCAAATATGAGTCGGGAAGACACCCCGAAAACGTATGATGACGTCATTCGATCAAAGGAGAAAAACAAATGGTTGGAAGCAATAGAAGGTGAACTAAAGACATTAGAAAATTACAAAGTATGGAAAGCAATTGAAGAACCAAAAAACGAAAAAATAATTAGGAGCAGATGGGTTTTTGCGAAGAAAGGGAACGGTGATGGCATAAGATACAAAGCCCAATTAGTTGCTGATGGGTCGAGACAACAGATAGGCAGAGATTATGAAAATTCATACAATCCAGTTATGAAAAAGGAATCTCTGCGCACACTATTGGCAATAGCAGCAGCTAGAGGATTTCAAATAAAATTCATAGATGTGGAGACGGCATATTTGAACAGCAGACTGAAGAGGAAGGTATACATGAGACCCCCACAAGGAGTCAACGTTGAAGGAGGGAAAGTTCTCCTGATTGAGAAAAGCCTGTACGGTTTGCCAGAAGCAGGTAGATGCTGGTATGATAAGCTAGTCGAAATTTTGAGAAAAGCAGGTTTGAAGTCGACGAAAGCAGATCCGTGCGTATTTGTCACGGAAGAAGGTAACGATTTCTTAGCCGTAGGATTTTATGTAGACGATTGCGTTATAATTGGTCAAAATGATAGGATAATAAATATGTTAATATTAAAATTAAAAGAACAACTGAAGATTAGAGAGTTAACAGGTAATATAGAGTTCCTGGGAATCAGCGTTGATCGAACCAAAGACGGCTTTCTATTGGGTCAAGGGAAGTTCATAGATGAAATTCTGAGTAGGTATAGCATGCAGAACTGCCACGCTGTCAGAACACCGGGAGTAATAGGAACAAAGCTAGACGAATACGAGGACTCGGAAAAGGTTGATGACATCCTGTATCAAGAAATCCTGGGAAGTATCGGATACCTGGTTGCTGGGACAAGACCAGATCTGGCATTTGTTTACAGTAAACTGTCGCAGTATGCTAAAGATCCGCGTGAGATGCATCTACAGGCGTTAAAGCGGGTGCTGAGGTATCTCCAGGGTACGAAATCATTAAAATTAAAAATAGGTTCCGAAAGTGGCAAGCTGATCATAAGTTCAGATGCAAGTTGGTGCACAACGAGCGACTCGAAATCATTCGCTGGGTATACAGTGAAAATAGGAAATTCCATGATTGGTTGGAAGAGTCGGAAACAAAAGATGGTAACACTATCCACCATGGAATCAGAATTGGTTGGATTATGTGATGCTGTTAGCGAGGGAAAATGGATGGTTGTGTGGCGGCGACAAGCTGGCGCCACGTCTCCGCCATGTGTTTAGTTTTAAGAAAGTATGTTTGTACGAATGAATATCGGGTTGCGTGCTGCGCGATAGCGTCAAGTGGATGTTTAGATGACTGGGTCGAGTGTCGCGT
Source organism: Halictus rubicundus (assembly GCF_050948215.1). Taxonomy (NCBI): domain Eukaryota; kingdom Metazoa; phylum Arthropoda; class Insecta; order Hymenoptera; family Halictidae; genus Halictus; species Halictus rubicundus. Next base: position 333,917 of record NW_027488622.1, read on the forward strand.
AGGGTGAGCGTGTTTAGTTTAGTTAAGAGCGAATGCAGACCGTGAGAATGAAGAAAGAGGGATTGTTGTGAGAATGCGTTAGCGAGCGAATGGTTAGTTCGTAAGTTAGTTCTGTAAGAGAATTCGTCGAGAGCGGACACGCGGGCTACGCGGGTGTATTATCCCTCTCAGAATAAAGTCTAGTCGAACCACGAGCGGTACACCTTTAATACCCGTAACCTATCCCGACCGTACACACCATCCACAGTTGGATTACTAGAGGAGCTAAACCAATTTGATTTAGTTGTAAGACCAATTCAAATCAGTACGGACAGTCAGGCAGTGATAGACTGGATATCAAATCCGAGAGTTAATAATAGGAACAAACATATTCATCGTAAATATCACTTCATAAGGGATGAAAAGGATATGGGAGAAATAACACTACAATACATTAAGTCATCGGAACTGGAGTCTGACACAATGACCAAAGACTTGAGCGCAGACGTGCTACAGAAACATTTAAAGAGCTTGGGTTTGGAATACAGTTAAAGTTGCGACGCGAAAGGAGGGATATGATGGAGTATCGCGTAGCATAGATATATGTATATATGGAGAGTATCGAATGCGCGCGCAGCACTCGATAAAACAAAAGAGAGAACGGCTCTCCCGCGTGGAACAGACGAAGGGTTCTCTCCCTCGCTGACCATGAGACAACGAGCATGTAGCGTTTTTCAGTATATTTATATTTAATTAGTTCTTTATTGTTCGTATGATGTAAAGTTTATTTCAAGGAGATTAAAGTTTATATATATAATGAACGGAGTTCTGTGATGTAACACCTCAATCCCACAACAAAATTTCATATGCGATACCACAATTTGTAATTTAAAAATATTTCATAAACAAGCATTATTTCCTTAGACATTTTTTTATAGTTAATTGTTCCAAGAATCGATCTGTGGGAACAGAAATATGTTGAAAACCAGAATAACGTTCATTTGACATACTATTCCGAATAACAAAGGGTTTGAGAGAGAATCACATGGATAAATTAATATAATATAAAATAATGTAATTGTAGGAGCAAAGATGGGCTAGTTTTATTGAAATAGACATTTCAAATAATGAATAAAAGATAAAAAGAATTATTTGTTACGCGTTAAACAAAAATAATTATGTTATCTCTATTCCACACGTAATGAATATATTCAACGAATAAAGATAACTTTTTTCTGAAATAACGAGATAACGGTCTAGGATGAACGAACTATCTCAGACGAGGGATAGGTATAGACCAATCACCATATGGGGCTTCTTGTCTCACATGTAAACAAATGGTTTTCTTACGCCCTCTACGCTGACGAACGGTAAATGCTGGAACCAGATCTACAAGAATGATCAAATCTGATTGACGAGTTACGTATCTGATGTTATGACTATATGCTCAAATTATATTTTTTTATTTGATGTTATTATGTTATATATCTGCAATTGTCTCTGTCAACATAATATTAATAAATATAGATACCACGTTTTCAAATTATAGAAATACAATTTTCATAAATCTTGAACGTGAATATCTTTACGCATACATTTATTTTATACATTTTATTTATACGTATGATTATTATTCGCATTTCTATAATTTTTTAACACTATTAATACGCATCCATTTTGAATATATTTCGTAACTGAATTTGAAAAAGGAATTAAATTGAAATTTACTATACATTTTCATGTATGTTTCATTTAAACAACATGAATTTTGCCTTTAAAGAATCTTGCAAAATATCAATAAATATTAATTGTGAAATTTGAAAGAGTTCAGAATTAATCAATCAATAATTATTTAGTTGATCGTTTTTTGATATATGTCAATCTACTTTACTACTGACTCAGACCGTAGTTGTATTGTTTTCTTGCACGTTTGTAGTGAGAAAATAAACAACGAACGCAATACAGTATTAATTCGATTTAAGGGGGCCGGCAGGAATTTGACCTTGACTGTCACGCCACTTCTCAAACGGTCCTCGAACGGTCAGTAGGGAAAACTCATTGTGGAATGGTTAAAATTTTTTTTGTGGAACTACGTCGCGTCTACGAGATATCGGTAAAAAAGAATATATGAAATGCCGACTGAGGATGGTAAGAAGATTGAGTAGTAGCGGAAGAGAGAAACGAAAATTGAGAGAGAAAGCTAGCGACTAGACATGGTTGTCACATATAATCCTTCGCCTCAGTGTTGCCATGTCATCAAAACCGTAAATGTACAAGCGTTTCGTGAAACTGATTCCTGCCTCGTGAGCCCGATTCAGCCGACCATCACAAGCTAACACATACATTGCCACGGGCGCGTAGATATACGCAGGACTCGTTGTCACATTATCTCTGCAGTTTTTCGCTAATATCTCTGGAATGAAACTCGAATGGCGGTCACGTGTATGCAAAAGCTAATGAAATCATTTGATGTATATTAAATTAAATCAATTTATTCTTAACATTATAATAATTTTATATATATTACCAGGACTTCTTGAAAATGTGCCTGAATTTACTTCCTGGCAGAAAGAAAATTATATTCAAATCTCATTTGAATGAAATTTAAAGCAGCTCTTTTTATGCCACGAAGCGCATAAATGTAATAATATATGTATACTATTATATATATGTATATTTATATATATATATATATCGTCTATGTCATGCCGTATTTTATCTAGACTACAAAAATTGGTGTGGCGCGACGATAGCGTGCCAAGCTTTCACCCGGCCGTCCAGGGTTCAAATCCTGCCTACTAACGCATTTTTTAAAAATTTTATTATGTTTTATCGTTATGTATTTATATTTTCAATCGATTTTTATATAATAATTATATATTAAATTTTATAAATTTCCTGTGATTTTCCGGATTTCGAACAAGTTACTATTACGTTTGTGTGATGAGACATCTCGATATCTTAAAAATTGTTGATTTTAAATAGACGTGTTAAAAAACGGATCACCCTTTTTTCATTACATTATAAAGTCAGAAAAGTAAAACCATAAAAGTATCTACTAAAAATGTTTCCCCTTCGTAATGACCCCTTTAGAAGGATGGAGAATTGAACATTGGCTTCACAATGAGCTGGAAACGGACGCGGAGTGTCTCCGTTTCAGGTATTGTACGCTCGGCGAGAGTTGGCACAGAATTTCGTCAGTGGGGTGCAGGGGGAACGGCGAATCCCCACTCTTGACGCAAAGCTGCGGATCCCACTCTTACGCTTTACTCCCGGCGGGGACGGTCGACATAGGCGTAAATAAGTAGGATCCGCATAAACTATGGGCGGCACATGATATTCTCTGATTCTCACTAACCGTGAAGACTGGAGTCTTAAATTTAATAAAAAAAGTCATAAATTTCAAGCGTGGGTTGATGGATCCCTGCTGTGCGTGCAAGGAAAATAGGTTTCCATGGACCTGTTTTCCGTGCACGCACAATAGAGTTACGCCAATGTTCTGAGCTCAGCGTTGCGTCGCCACGCGACATCGCTCTGTTGCAGTCACACTCAATACGCTCGTTTGCTGTCTTCGTTGAGTGATTCGGCCAATCGCGGAAGACGTGTAGCGCGTAGTGGGAGCACCACGTGGTACCTACGAGTTTCTCGTGCCAACTCTCGCCGAGCGTATAATAGGTGAGTGGTGCGCTCCGCAATACCAGCCGACTTCGTTTACGACTAAATGACCCTATTTTTACCTCGAGAACTATGGGTCATCCCTGTTGTAGTAATCTTTCGGCTTTTATTCTTTCTATGTAGTGTTTAGTGACCGAATCTCAAAGGATTTTTCGATCTCTTACAAATTGTTGAATTTACAGACATTTCAAAAAACGTGTCACCCTTTTTCCATTAATTCTAAGACTAGAACTCCCAAATCGACGTTATGACCTTCGAATGACGAATAAAATTTTTTTTATCTTTTATTCGTTATTTTCAAAATTTTCTTTTAAAAAGAAAGTGAGCCGGAATTCACTTCCGATCAGAAAGAAAATTATATTCACATAAAGCAGCTTTTTCCATGCCACGAAGCGCATAAAAAATTAAACAAAATTTATAATATTTTTTATACTTTAGATGTTGAAGTAAAAACTTTAGAAGTTTTATATACGCATATGAGGGATGAGGGACGAAGGATGCTAAAATAACTGTAACAAAATACATAGTAATAAAAGAAAATGTTTTATTTGGCAGAAAAAGAATACCAGCATTCGCTGCTAGGATAAGGAAAACTGCCAAAACCTTATCAGTATTCATAATACAAAAATTACATTATAAATATAATGAAATTGTAACAGTATGATCGATTACAGAAACGTCCCCTCAGTCCTCCTATTGGACTTGGCCGCATGAATCTCACCTGTAACATGACATAAGTAAAAACAAATAAAGTATTGAAACATATAATAGATAAATTCGTATGATTGTGTATACTTACCGGGTCTGAGATACGCAGTCGGATGGTTTGGGATCCATTGGCAGCACTCTGGAATCTATCAGGGAAGTCGAATCTGCAAAAATAAATAAATTCTAACCGCTGAAGTAATCAGCGGTTCCGCAGACTGTTTCAAAGTGTGCGGCCCGACGACATCGCGTCAGGAAGCTCGAGCGAATCCAATGATTCGCGAGCTAAAGAATGATCTAGTTTGCAATTTTCAACCGCTGAAGTAATCAGCGGTTCCGCAGACTGTTTCAAAGTGTGCGGCCCGACGACATCGCGTCAGGAAGCTCGAGCGAATCCAATGATTCGCGAGCTAAAGAATGATCTAGTTTGCAATTTTCAACCGCTGAAGTAATCAGCGGTTCCGCAGACTGTTTCAAAGTGTGTGGCCCGACGACATCGCGTTAGGAAGCTCGAGCGATTCCAATGATTCGCGAGCTGATGATGATAGGCTTTCTTCGCTCTATATCGGAGGGCTCTCGAATGACCATACTCCTATTGTGTCGACTGTCCACTATTTCCGGCAGCATGCAATGTATGTAAAATCGGCACAATTTCGACTGCATTTCTTGCTGCCAAAATTTGTCGGCTCTATATATCTTTAGCGATATCAAGCCTTTGCGTGTCCAAACACAAAACAGGCAATACATTTTTTGCGTAATGTGCAGCTGCCCTTGCACTTGATAATAGTAGTAATGGTTTTTGTTCATTACAGTACCCGCATCATCCACAAATATTTTGCGTACTGCAGGTACTGTTTTTATTGCTTCTTTTGGCGATATATTTTCTGCCGTTTTCGGGTATTTGATTTCGACGATACCGTCGTCATCATCGATCACGCCGTCCGGAGAAGCTCCCAAAAATGGGATTGAGGCATCGATGAAAAGGCCACATTTTCTTATTTTGATGCCTTCTTTCCGCGAGAGTTCTTCTCGGGCAATATGTTCGCACTGCCGCCCATGCTCAATAGAAGGCAGGTCCAAAACTTTTGGGTATAGCAGCGACCTTATCAAATTACCACACGGCGTTTTTTTCAAACGCCGGCACACTTGCCCGAAGTTCGATGCCGTGAGTAATTTGGATCTATACATTTGCCATTTTTGGCTCTTCACTTGCTCTGTAGTGTCCTTTTCAATGGTTTTTCTATTATTCTGCCAATCCTGCAGAATTTCCATGTGTCTTTCCTTCTCTAGGTTGAACACATGTTCCTCCATGTCCGGTTTTTCTGCGCTGGGTCCGTAATCATTGTCTCTCGTCGTCTGTGAAAACGGCTTTCGCGCCTTCTTCGGTGAGCACTTCCGCTTTTGGTTTCAGTTTTCATTCTCTTCTTTTCTTCGTTTCTCCATGGCTTCCAAACATTTCGGCGGCTCCTTTCGCTTGGCTCGCATAATGCGGGACAATACCTCTTTTGTGTTATACTGTATAACAGCAGCGGCACATCTCGCGGTATACGATCCCCTCTGACTCCAATTTATCCTTTTGCCGCCAGTATATTTCGCAATGATTGAATTGAAGCTCTCCACTGAGTTGTTATTGCTATTATATAACAAACTTTCAGCGTGAGCTATCAGCGGACGGAAGATATCTTGAATCTTGTAATATATTTCGTTTTCCATTAGGTGCGGCACCGTGTTTTCTTCGTCGTTATTTGCGATGCGGTCGCAGAAATATCCGAGTCTTCGGCACTCTTTGTGCTCTCCAAAGACGTGGCTAGGAACGTTCGTCAAATCCTTTTGCAAGTTATTTATCTTGCGATTGATCGAAACATTTTCCTTTACTCTGTATTCCGCAGCTTTCGTAATGTCCGTACGCATTCTGCGAACGCTGCTTTCCACGGCTTTTCTATATTTCCCAGGCGGAGTCGTCTTCGCAATATCTTTTAGCTTATTGCAGAAGTTGCGTAGTAAATGGTTCGTGCTTTCAATCTTTTTCACACGAACCATCTCCGCTTTGTACGGATCACAATCCAAAATTTTCTTGTATACGCTGCTGTCGCCGTCAACAATCAGTGTCGCATACACGAGACCTCTTTTTTTATGCTGGTCTCGAAGCCATCAGCAATTGCGTCGCTCTCCATTTTTGTTGACGTTTGATGTCGTCCCCAGTTTTTGAAGCACGAATGTTTTTTCGGCTTCTCGTTTTTTCTGGCAGCGTTGTGACAAATGACGCACATCTTGTTCTTCACTCCTGCAAATAAAACTTTTTGCATGTGGTATCCAATTATTGCACCCACACCGGACATGGAGTCGTATTTTCCAGTACGGTAGGATCTCTTCATCCAACTACCGTCAGCCACGACGGGGATGAATGGAATTCCCGATGGTAGAACGTCGCCTCTTTCAATGGCTAAGCGTTTTTCTTCTTCAGCCGCTGCTATCATTTCTGCTTCTGCAGCATTGATGGAGGTCTGCACGATGTCGTCATGACATTTTCTGTATATCCATCGAGACATGCATGGAATGTTCATTGCTGAGAACATTTCCTCCATTTGCGTGTAACCACCTCCACTAGTTATTGTGCCGGCGACCGCACTGCAATTGATATTCAATCTATCGCTTTCTGCGGATTCACTATTTATTTCCGTTTTATATTTGCACATCTTGCATTCGATTAGTATTTTTGTTGCAAGCCCAAGCGCCTCGTGCCGGTTATGGTTAAATTGGCCATGGAACATTTCAAAGTTTCCGAATGGCTCTCCAGTTTTTTCATCTCCTCGAAGATGTGCCGCAAATCCACAATGCACAATTCCGCGATAGTGGATTTTTCGGAAGTTTCCTCCCGCGTTGATGACTCCGCGACGAAACAGTCTGTGTCGCTGGTCATTGTTGTTGCCACATCCATCTTCTCGGGAATATCCTCGATTCACTGTTCCTGCGTTTCTTGATTATGAACTTCTAGCTTGGCAACCTTATTTTTTGCTGCATGCTTGCGTCTGAAAGTACAACATAACAACATGCATCAGTAATTTGTGTACTGGGGTCATTCCACGCGAAATCGGGCACAATTTTGGAGTACTGCTGTGGGATTTTGTTCAAATTTGAATATGTTGTAGTCTTTAGCGACCTATGAACGAATGTCAAAGGATTTCTCGATATCTTAAAAATTGTTGATTTTAATAGACGCGTGAAAAAGAGGATCACCCTTTTTTCATTACATTATAAAGTCAGAACTAACAAACCGATGAAAATGACTTTTTAGGAGCTTATAGTAAAATTATAAAAGTATCTACTAAAAATGTTTCCCCTTCGTAATGAACCTTTTAGAAGGATGGAGAATTGAACATTGGCTTCACAATGAGCTGGAAAAGGACGCGGAGTATCCCCATTTTTTTCATCTTTTATCTCTGGTTTTCATTGAGCAATGACACCTTTCTTGTAGAACATATTCAATTCATATAAAAACTAACATCTATACATAATCAATCAGAATTCTCCATTCTTCTGAAGGGTTCATTTTGAAGGGGAAACTTCAGAGAATGTGACCATATTTTTCCAAAATTTGAATCACTGGCTCATCATCGAGAACAAACATTGTTTATCGACAATGTAGGCAAAAATTGCAAACTTCGAGCTACAAAAAAGAAATGATTGCTAAACCTCTTCTACTGTCACATGGACTACAACATATTTCATTCAGTACAAAATCGCCGATAGGGACATCAGAAAGTAATCGATCTGACATGGTATGACCCCATATGATACTCTGCTGCGAATAAACGAAGTTACTGGAAGATAACGGATATTTTTCTATTCTATAAATAAATAGTAAATAATCAGATTTTATTCGAATAGATCTTCGAATAAAGGTATCATATTGTCATCAGACATCGGATTTTGCCATTTGTCTGCACTGTGCGACGCTGTGCTACATTGTCGTCAGCTATGGTAACGCGCGAAAAAAAAATATGCGAGCATACCCTACACCAGCGTTCGGCAAAATATTTATCTAAATTAAAATTTCGAATAACGAATAAAAGATAAAAAAATTTTTATTCGTTATTCGAAGGTTCGAATAAAAAAAGTATCTTTATTCGACGAGTATCGGATAAATAATTTTATTCGACGAGAATTTATCCGACGAATAAAGATAATTTTTTTATTCGAACTTCGAATCATTTTTTCATCTTTTATCTGTATCTTTTATTCGAAGGCTTCGAATAAATCTTCGAATAACTTTTGCCGAGCGCCGAGCGCCGAGCGCCGAGCTTCAAAGACCCAACGACGACAGACGGCAACAATATAAGCGGATGGAGAATCGCGCACGTATGAAAGTTTAAACTTTTAGATTTTTCAATATATCCTCATGAAATTGTGACGAGAGAATGGAGGGGATTTTCCTGATGAAAATGAGGTCAAATTCGAGTGTAATCGAACAAGTTTCACTGATACGTAATGTTACGATAAAAATTACAATCTCATAGACAGTCCAAATTATGTCGTGTTTGGACTCATTTTGATCGGGATAAGCTCTACAACTCATTCGTCTTACCAATATTGTTCTGATTAAAATCATAAAAGCATAAATTGCCAATAATGCTCGATTCTCCATCAGCTTACATTGTTGGCTGTTGGTCGGTCGTTGGCCTTTGAAGTTCCGAGCTCGTAGAGTCGCGAGATATCGGTGTGAAACAACTACCACTCCAATTGCAAAACTTCTTTATTCGTCATTATTTTTTTATGGGACTTGCGCCAACTAATTCGTGGCATTCTTTTGATTAAAATGACACTAAACACGGTACGAATTGGACTGTATTTAGCATAATATATTATAATATATCCGCTTACATTGTATGCCGTTTGGCAGTCGCTGGGTCTTCGACGTTCGGCGCCCGACAAGTACCGACCGACGCCGTTTATTCGACGAGCTCGCAAAAGTTATCCGAAGATTTATTCGAACCTTCGAATAACGAATAAAGATAAAGTATCTTTTATTCGAATCGTTATTTAAATAATTTTTTATCTAAATAATGCCCAACTCTGCCCTACACTGCTTGCAATATTTTTATATTTTTATGTCTGATTTTCAACCACAGTTTCTGACAAAACAAAATAGACAAAATTCTGTGATAAAAAAAATAAAAAAAATTTTTTAAAACCATCCTTTAGCGTGGTCTCAGGACAGTTCTATCGTCCTGGTACAGGGGGAGGTTTATGGTACTCTCAAGTGCTTTCTCATTTCGGGTTCTTCGACGGGGAAAATCATACTGGCGCAGAAAAGGCTGACCGAGACGGGACTAGCTAAAATATGGAAACACGTGCACCTGAGCAGGACAGGCCTAACTGACAATGTCCAGATCAGAGTTGGGCAAAATATTTATCCAAATAAAAATTTCGAATAACGAATAAAAGATAAAAAAATTTGAATTCGTTATTCGAAGGTTCGAAGAACTAACGAGTATCGAAGAACTAATATTATTCGACGAGAATTTATCCGACGAATAAAGATCATTTTTGTTATTCGAAGCGGATTTATTCGAACTTCGAATCATTTTTTCATGGAACCTGCGCCAACTAATTCGTGGCATTCTGACACTAAACACGGTACAAATTGGAATGTATTTACAAGGAGATGCCATGGCTCGGGTCACCGATTCGGTTGAAACTTTGCACACTTATACAGGGTCATCCGTTTTTAAACGGCCAAACGTCAACCAGCTATAGAGGACCCCAAATGAAACAACTTTCACCCCTAACACTTTTTTTGATTCGGTCTTGATTTTTAGATAATTGCAAAAACCCGTCATTTTTTGCGTTCACAAGATTAAATATATTAGGACTGCAATTATGTATCTTGATGATTTTTCCTTTGTTTGCTTTAAAATAAATAGGGGCATCTTTTTTATTCAGTCAACTTTTTTGTATGACCTTCGGATCTTGGTTTTTTTGACATGGGGCACGCCGCACAGTGGGCAATTTGGACAAAATCGGATTCAAAATCAAGGAACTTTCGATAGGAATGAGGTTGTAATGCTCGGCGGTGCGGGAGAATCGTGCCGGCTCAGTCGGTTGTCCGGGTTCCTGAGCCGCGAATGAGTGAGACGTGTTTCGGCTGGGTAAACGGTATATTTCCGTATCGTCTACGGTGACGGTATATTTACACTTTGTTATGCTTACGGCTACGGCTTATAGACTACGGTACATCCGCGGTTATGCTATGCTTACGGCTACGGCTTATAGACTACGGTACATCCGCGGTTATGCTATGCTTACGGCTACGGCTTATAGACTACGGTACATTCTCGGTTATGCGATGCTTATGTCTACGGCTTATAGACTACGGTACGGTGGTACGGCGGACGCGCCGATCGGTCGTGTGCGCCGGTGGGAGCGCCGGGCATCGGGAGGGCACTTGCCCGAGGACGGGAGTGGGGGATGGCGGCGTCGCGACACCCCGGGGCCTCAACGGCCTGCGCTAGGGTTCGTGCCTAGATACCTTTGCGTCCGGTGCTCCTGTTAACACTTCGCGCACCGGACAGAGTGGGAGGGTCGCCGTTCTCGCACTCCGTAAACGGAGGGTTGGCGGGGAGCGGGCTATGCGCAACGGGAGCGGCACTCGCCGCGGTCACCGTTGGACCCGTTGGAGGAGAGAGAGGGAGAAGGCGCAGTCTCGAGGTTGGAGCGTGCTGGTCGTTCATGTACTCCACTACTAGACTTGTGTGGCTCGTCACCCGGACTGATTTTCCCCGTTCCCGGTGGCGGTACTTATCCCCGTGGCCGATCATCTTTACTCGCGAGAGCGGCCCGTCGCGGCGTTGGCCCTCTCGCGGTCGCGGTCCGTACTGGCGCGGCGCGCCTACGGTGTGATCGGCCACGGCGGTCTCCGCCGGCGCGCGGCCAGGGGAAGGCTCGCGTCGAGGGCAGGATCGTTACAAGGTAGAGCGATGAAATTTTTTTAAAATGAAAGCTGCAACTTTGTAGAATATGGGAAAAATAGAGAGATTGTGGTACGAACGTTTTTTAACCTCGAGAAAATTCGTTAAACGCGAACAAATTCAAGAAAATTTTAGTTTTTCCAATACCACGCGTGGAAAAAAATTTTTTTTAACATGCTATACATCATTTCCCATAGATTTTTTCATGCTGATTTCAAATCTGGTCTCAAAATTTGTCCACGACCTCAGGATTTTGCAAAAAATAGATTTTTGTGACAAAAACTAATGAAGTCATTTTTTCGTTGAAATGATTGGATGGTAATAATCTCTCTATTTTCCCATATTCTACAAAGTTTCAGCTTTAATTTAAAAAAAGTTTCATCGCTCTACCTCATTTCTATCGAAAGTTCTTTGATTTTGAATCCGATTTCGTCCAAATTGCCCACTGTGCGCCGTGGAGACTGAATGAAATAACTTCGAATCAAAAAAAAGTGTTAGGGGTGAAAGTTGTTCCATTTGGGGTCCTCTATAGCTGGTTGACGTTTGGCCGTTTAAAAACGGATGACCCTGTAGATCTCGTTCTCCTGTTCACGAATATATACCATTATAGGTGCAGATATCCAATAGGTCGTGGTCTCTCCTTGTTAGTATTTTTATCCGTAGATTTATTCGAAGGCTTTTTATTCGAAATTTTTATTTAGATAAATATTTTGTCCAACTCTGGATAGCTCATCTCTAAGGGTAGTTATAGAGGAAAATCGAAAATCCATTCTGAAAAAAATCTGATAAATTTCGGATACCAAACCACATACTTTTAATCGTTTTATTATACTCGTTGTCAGTAATTTAGAATTCATATAATGGTCATACACATTTATATAAATAATATCGTTAAAAATTGGAAAATAAAGTATTATAATAATGAAAAAAATACAAAACAAATACATAACTATGTAACGTAAAGGATTGCGGTGGTTGCGGAATGACAGGAGTCGGAATATCTGGAGACATAGGATATATTTTCCAAACACGTTAGTACAAAGGATGAGGAGATAGGTTTTGTTATAAAATAGATTCTTTCAAAAGAGTGAGAGACAAAGCTAGCAACGATTAATTTAGGAAAAGATTTTATAATACGCGATACCACCATCGGGCGTCCGGTTTATTTCAACCGTACTCTCCCTCTGGGAATACGACGACGACGCGGTTTCGCCTGTTTTCTCATGTCCGATCGGCGGCCGGCCTTCATGGCTGTCCTCTCCGAAACGTACAGAGGAACCAGGCGTCCCTACTCTCAGGCGGCCAGGAAGCTACCCTGTTCTTTCCTCTCGGCGGGCGGCCGGCCTTCATGGCCGTCCTCTCCCATGTATCCAGAGAGGCGTCCAGGTGCAACCCCTGTCCTCTCCTGGGCTGCTGGGCGTCCGATAGCATTGCTTCGTACTCTCCCGTCCTGTGGGCGGCCGTGGTCTTACTCATCCTCTCCCACAGGTGCAGCCCTGCTGCTGGGCGTCCGATAGCATTGCTTCGTACTCTCCCATCCTGTAGGCGGCCGTGGTCTTACCTCGTCCTCTCCTACAGGTGCAGCAAGAGTGCTTACTCCGCGGTAATCTACCGATATTTATATGGACTCGTTGCTATCTTTATCAATAACGCGTTACTAGGGGTCTAGAAGGTTCCAGACCCCGCGGTTCCTCTTGAACACCGGCCACGCTGCCTCGGAGCAATTCTTCTGTTACATCGGGGGGGGGGGGGGGTGACGAGGGGTCTTGACGCTTTATTGTTTCCTCGTCGCGTTACAACTACATAAATACATAAATACATAAATAAATAAATAAATCATAACATATGATTTCATATATTATGTTATATATTTATGTTATAAAATCTCATTATTATGCCCGTTCCATTTTACTTTCAGTGAGTGTAAAAAGTATTCGTACACCTCTTGTAGGCTTAAAAAACCATGTATTGCTCTATGTAATTGCACACATGTTTATAAAACGAAACATAATTGTAATTGTTATATATTTTAACTACATACTGTCATATAAATATACTTGAAAAAGTTTAACGTTAACGAGAAAAATTAAAGAGTATGAGAAGTGTCTCTAAATTGGCGCGCAAAAAGTATTCGTACAGGTACTAGAATGCACTTGAAAGGCGTCCGATTGTTTATATTATGGTTTAACGGGACCCGACAAATAATCAGACAGAGTCTTTGATGCACAGTCTAATGGCAACCTTCTGCAAAACCAGTCAATTTTTGTAACATTCGGTAAAACGGGTTGTAAAGGTAAGGAAACAAGTGAGACTGAAAGAAAAATTATTATACAACTGCATAATCAATGCAAATCATTGCGAGAAATAGCAAAAACAAAATAGGCCACATAGCACTATACAAGGAATTATAAATCGATATGGTGAACGAAAAACCAATAAAAGTAAAGCGAAATCTGGTCGACCTCGAAAACTTAGTTCACGCGATGAACGTTTTATAGTGCGTGAAATAAAAAAAAATCCTAAAATTAGTGCCCCTAAGATCGCTGCTGAGCTTGCAAACAATGCTGGAGTAAGTGTATGTGCCAGCACTATTCGTAATAATTTACGAAATAATGAATATCACGGCCGAGTTGCTCGCAAGAAGTATTTCGTAAATGCCGTAAATAGAAAGAAGAGACTTGATTTCGCGAAAAATAATATATCGAGTTTTGGCGAAGAGTCATATTTACTGCCGGAAGTAAAGGGCCTAGCCGATTAAGATGGTCAAAACTGCCCTTAGAGGTTTTTCAATGATTAATGAACCATTCGAAAGCTGACCCAGAAAAACCCCTCTGAGCAAAATTTCAACCCCCTATCTTGCCCGTGAGGGTAGTTACAGGGTAAATTAGATTTCGCGCTTTTCCGCGCATTTCCCACACTCTGATGCTTCCTAAAATTCTGAAAAAATGTGGCATATTTTGGATCCTAAGACAGATTTTTGAGAATTTTTTCAGATTTTTTTCTTGCAAACTGTGGTCGCAAAAAATGAAAAACCTCAAAAAAAAATCGGAAAAATGTACATTTCTCAAAAATATGAAAACATGCTATTTTGCTGTTTAGTGCCCCGATAAAGTATCATAACAGGCAGTGTCCTCATTTTTTTTTAGATTTTTTCTTGTGGGCACTTTTTGTCTAGACAAGAAAAACCGAATTTTTTCGCCGTTTCTGCTATTAGGAGGAAAGTTACACTTGTTGGTTTTATCGTAGGTATATATTAAGTCATTTTAAACATTATTACATTGAAACAAGTAAGTGTTTGACCTAAGAAATGTTTTAAGAGGAAAAATGGATTGTATTTTGTGCGGTATATACCAGAATGTTCGTAACGTTTACAACATCGCTGGTTGGCACAGCGGTTAGGGCGTCGGACTACGAAGCGGATATGCTGGTGTTCGAATCCCGTCGGTGGGAAAGTTTTTTTTCCATACGTCATCTTTATTTTTTCAATTTCTTATATGGTTTATTTATGTGATTTCAACAATATTTCTTTAATGTTTTAAAAATATTGAGGTAACATTTTTAACTAAAATACATACAAAAATAGTTTTGCAGTATCTATTATTTCCTCGATTCTCGAATTGTATATGTTCATCATTGCGGTCCTGTTTAACATTGTTAATATTAAAATTCATTAATCTATGTTCTAAGCCTTGCGTCTTCAGAAATTAGGGAGGAAATAAGAAGAACTCTGAATAAATAACACGCAGCAAAGTATTGGTTTTTGTCAAATTGAGAGAAAAGGGCTACATACTACCACTATTTTGAAAGTGAGGTATCAGGTACAAATAAGCCTAAGCCATTCCTGTTTATTGTAAGGTACATGAGGAAGTAATTCCCGTTTATAGTTACTTGAATGAAAGACTTGTTCTGTGGACATTTATGATACGGATCAGGAAGTTCATTATTTTCGGTGGGATGCAGGGGCAATTCATAGTATACTAGGTCAAAAGTACCAGCTTCTACACAAACAAGTAGACAACAAAACCTTTCCAAAAATTGGAAACAATTGGAACTGCAAAAAGACTCCATTTCAAACAGTATCCTCGGTAGATACTCTTGATTTTCCGGAAATGACAGAAGTAGATTTAAAAATTCTTTTCACGGAATCTTACCAATTTTCACAAGCAATTTCATATCAGGCAGAAATCGTGGACGAACACAATAATATAAATATTAATTTATTGCCTAATGCAAGAAAATAATATCATTAAATTCGAAGTAAAATCGGAGTGATATAAACAAAAGGTCAAACACTTACTTGTTTTAATGTAATAATGTTTAAAATGACTTAATATATACCTACGATAAAACCAACAAGTGTAACTTTCCTCCTAATAGCAGAAACGGCGAAAAAATTCGGTTTTTCTTGTCTAGACAAGAAGTGCCCACAAGAAAAAATCTAAAAAAAAATAAGGACACTGCCTGTTATGATACTTTATCGGGGCACTAAACAGCAAAATAGCATGTTTTCATATTTTTGAGAAATGTACATTTTTCCGATTTTTTTGAGGTTTTTCATTTTTTGCGACCACAGTTTGCAAGAAAAAAATATGCCACATTTTTTCAGAATTTTAGGAAGCATCAGAGTGTGGAAAATGCGTGGAAAAGCGCGAAATCTAATTTACCCTGTAACTACCCTCACGGGCAAGATAGAGGGTTGAAATTTTGCTCAGAGGGGTTTTTCTTGGTCAGCTTTCGAATGGTTCATTAATCATTGAAAAACCTCTAAGGGCAGTTTTGACCATCTTAATCGGCTAGGCCCTTTGTTACGTGTACGAATACTTTTTGTGTGCTAATTTTGAGAGACTTCAGACCGTTTGATTAACGAACTTTTCGTTAGTTTATTCATGTCACATTTTGTAGTTGAAACATATAATAATCGTAATTGTGTTTTTGTTTTATAAAAGAATGTACAATTACATAAAGAAATATATGGTTTTCTAAAACTATAAGAGGTGGACGAATATTTTTTACACTCACTGTATATCGAAGGATAAAATAAGGTAAATAAATATAAAAACAGTGGTTCCGATTTTTTCAGATTTTTACGGGGTTGGAAGAATTACCCAATACAAGCTAGACATAGTAATACAAATATACACTTACCTTTCCTTCATTATTTGTTTTACACTGCATCTTCTACTGGAAAGACGAAGCCTGCTTGTTGGACACTCCCTCGCATATCGTATCGACGCGGACGATACACAATCTTGGTCACTTTCTCTCACAATTTTTGTCATATTTGAATAATAAGAAATAAATGTCGCGTTTTGAACAATTACAGCACTGAACGCGTCTCTCTTCGTCAGTAAACAACATCTTTCAGTTTTTTTCTTTCGTGCTGCGGCCAGCAGTCGCGGGAAATTCGAAAGACTGTAACAGACCTGGCTGCGCCAGGCCTGTTCCTAGCTGTACGCGCCCCGAACTCGAACCGCCCCGAACACGACCGACGGATACCGAGATCCGTCGGTACCCGCGAACGCACCCCCGCGACCCCCGCACCGCGGAACCGATCTTGGCGGGAACCGGAACCCGCCATGATGCGACACCGTCGCACCGGATGCGTGACGACAACGGAAAAGCCGGCCGCGATCCGTACCGCACCGCACCCCCTCGCCTGGCAAGACGAGAGAGACGAGCCGGAAAACGGTCTCTTCGGTTTTCCGCCGTCATAGCGACCAGTCGTGTTACCGAGCCGTATTCTTCAGCCGCCGATACCGACCGCACGGATATGCCCGAACTCGCGCTGTTCCGACGTCGAGAAACCGCCCGCCGATTCTCGCAGAGTATTATTTTACCCGCGGATCTTGTAACCGCGAGTGTGACGAATTACTCGCGACCCGCGAACCCCGATCTACGCCGCTGCGTACGGGACCACCTGGAGAGCCGCCCCGAACGCCGAGCGATCGAGGACCGGAACCAGGGTAAGTACCTTTCTTTCCCGTTAAACCCGACGTCCCCGCCTCCACCCTACACCCTCGGAGAGCGAACCACCCGCGACCGGCGTAACGCCGGCCGTCCAGGGGCACGGGCTCTCCGTCCGCCGAAGTTGCCCTGGTCCGGAAACGCCGCTGCGTACGGCCAAGACCACGCCGTGACCCGACACGCGCCCGAGACCTGAGTCGCGACCGCCGACCCCCGAACCGCGAAGCCGGGGGAGTGATGAACGTGTAGCCGAGCCGCGTCATTAACCAACCGCGCCCGACCGTCCGTGTCCCGCCGTAACCATCGCGTTATCCCGCCGCGAACCCTGGCACGGCGAGCCAAATCCGGCCGCGAGGAACCAGTTGTATCGAGATCCGCCGGGAAACGGACTCGTTACAAGACGAAGGGGGGTTCGAGCTTTCGTGACCAACCGACGTATTGATGACATTCGAAAAACCTTGAAAACGACTACTATTGGAACATTTCTTTATATTACCATATTCCTAACATTCTCTTCTATCTCTAAGCCTAACGGAGCTATTTCGGAGTTTTTTGGTTTTCTTTATTAATAATAAAGAAGTTAAATTTTTCAGCGCTCACGCGGGCTTTGATATGTGCCTGCGGCCGCCGAGGAGTGTGCCATACATTGTCGGCTATATCGGTGTGAGAACAGAAGACCACCACTAATCCAATTACAAAACTTCTTTATTTTTCGAAATTTTTTTATGAAACTTTTACCAACATATTCGTGGCATTTTTCTGATATCAAATATGATATAATTCCGATGATATTTACTTGTGTAACAAGCGATAAAAGTTTCAAACACAGAGAAGGACAGCGTATCTGAAGGAAAGAACCGCGGAGAGACACGGCCGCCGGCACAGATCAAAGCCCGCGTGAGCGCAGGCGAAAACTCCTTTATTATTGAAACTTTCACCAATATATTTGTGGCATTATAAATGATATCAAATGCGATATAATTGGGATCACATTTACACTAATTTTTAATGTAATTGTAATGGGAAGTAACTTTCATCGTCCGGTTTATTTTAACCGTACTCTCTCCCTGGGGATACGACGACGACTCGGTTTCGCCGGTTTTCTCATGTCCATTCGGCGGCCGGCCTTCATGGCCGTCCTCTCCGAAACGTACAGAGGAACCAGGCGTCCCTACTCTCAGGCGGCCAGGAAGCTACCCCTCTTGGTATCGCGATTCGTTTCGTAAATAATTCGTTGCTAACTTTATCAATAACACGTTACTAGCAGTCTAGAAGATTCCAGACCCCGCGGTCCCCTCGAACCGCCGGCCTCGGTGCCTCGGGGCGCAATTCTTCTATTACATCAGGGGGGGGGTGTCGAAGGATCAGGACGCTTTCGTCGCGTTACACAATTCTTTTATCTGTGCTCATTCCAAGTGTGACTTCGAAAGTGGAAATAACGTAAGTACAGTAAAGTCTATCGCGAATAGATGTGAAAAAAAACGTTTGTAAGTGCAACTATTTGAAAGCAGTGCAATAAAATGGAGTTTCTTCTTTATTTATTACGCGAATAGACTTGATTCATTGGACACGTGGTGAAGTGTTATAGCATAGTGATATATACAATTTAGAAGTGTGCGAGAATGTTTTGTTCGACATCGTATCAGATTCGCGAACAAAGATTGTGAGTGACTGCCGGTGTGCAATAATTCGACAGAGTCGGGTACTGAATCGTTTGGACGTGTCGGAAATCCATGGGGTCGAGACGAATTAGTGATGAATTTTGCTCCTCAGTGATTCATCTCGATCCTACGGATTTCCGACCCGTCCCAACGATTGGGTAACCGATTCTTTCGAATTATTGCACACCTGCAATGACTTACAATCTTTGTTCGAGAATCCGATACGATCCCGAAAAAACCGTTCTCGCACACTTCTAAATTCCGCACAAAGCTATAACACGCGTCCAACAAATGAAATCAATTATTATTTTATTTGTATATTATTTTCCTTCTGGTTGCTATAAAACGTTTTTTTTACATATATTCATTTTACCCCTTCTATAATTCAATTTGAACCTGATATTTTAGTAATTCTTTTTTCTTTTCCAGCTTTATGGAACCCAACAGAAATAAATTAGAAAAAATGAGGTTGGACCAGGAGCCATCCACCTCCCCGGGGGGGAGCATAGCTCTCCCCGTGATAGGCCGACACCCCCCGGGTTAGTTTCCCGATGTGGGGGGGTGTAGGTCCGTCCCTCCCAGATTGGGGAGGGGGATCCGTGGGGGGTATTGGGTGAGGAAGGGTCGGGGCGTGCCGGATCGCGCCTCCGACGGCCCTTCCTTCCGGTGGCGGCGTCTTCTTGCCTCGGCCGGGGCTGGTTCCTTCGGGACACCGGCCCCGAGCGGGGCACGAAGACTCCGGGAGCTGTGGGTGGACCGAGCTGGGGCTCGGGAAACCCAATCCGAAGGCTCCAGGGATGGGGACACCGGGCGGGTCCCTCCGCCCGGGGTCTTATAGCGTAGGCAGTGGGGGAGGTTAACCCCTCCCCCGGGGCATGATGATAGCTGGGAGGTGTCCTGTTGAGTACTCGCGTGATCCAGGCACCTCCCGTGTAGCTTAGGTGGGCGTGAGGTTTTAGTGGGTAGTCCCCGGGGGTTCGTCCTCCGGGGAGAATCCCACATAACCCCGGCTTCCCCCAGGGAGTCGGGGTATGTATAAAACATTTCCTCACGAAAAAAAAAAAAAAGGGATCAGAGGGACGTGGGCCAGAGATAGATACGAAACGCGGTAGCGTGTAGTTGATATAGAATAGTAATCGAGTAATTGGTAATTACAGAGTGCGGTTTTCGAATAGAGTTGTAGAATTGTTTATTCTAGATGAAATAAGAGTAAGATTTAGATTTAATGTAACGAGGTAGCTGCAGTGAATAGTGTCGAGCTGCTCGCGCGCTCGGTACATCCTAGGCTGCGTGCTCCTTGGTTGCAAGATAGTGCAGGGCAACAATTTAAATAGCTAAAAGGCTGAATAACAGTTCATAAAGCCAGGAGTAGATAGACTAGATTGAAAGGAATAAAATAAAATCAGTTTGGGATATACTTACCGGAAAAATTCTAGTAGCATAGACGATAGAGTGAGAACGGACAGGGCTGGTGGGACTCCGACGACCGGAATACCAGGAGGAACCGCCCTCCGAAAGGGACAGCTGGGAATCGGGTCCTGAAACAAAAAAGAAACGGAGTTAGGCAATTTTCCGCTACGTTTCAAATAAGAAGACGGGAAATAGAGAAAAAGGAAACCGGGATTACGTGCCACTCAACGGGGAAAACCTAACCTGATAAAAATAGAACGAGGAAACGGGGAAAAAGAAGGGTCGGTTGTTCCTAAGGGCGAGTGAGGCGAGTAAACAGGAAATAAACTGTTAGAACTAATAAAATAGGATAGCTATATAGTGGATCGGCGGAAAAAACACCGCCGAAACCGGAATTTGTAGTAGCTGGAGCAATTCGCGCGACCCACGAGCGCCCGAAAGGGTTAAAATCGTGAAGGGAGGGACCGCTGCGAAGCATAGAATAACCCCAACGTTAAAAAAGAAGGGTAAAACCTAAGGGAACGCTAAAAATCGAGTTTTAAGAAAATCTAGTAAGAGAAACCAACCGGATAATAACAAAAATTGACAGGGAGGCTTCAAGGAACCACAGAAGCACCCTCCAAAAATTTAGAGCCCCGGAAACGGAAAAAATACCTAAAAAGTCGTTTTTCTAGGACTTACAGACGATTGGGACAAAATCGGTCGATAACCTCGTTGACGTATATAATATATATAATATATTAATATTATATCGTCAACTCGGTTATCGACCGGTCCCAGGGGATTGGCCTTTAGCCTCCCCTGGTGTTTTATCTATGTTTCGCGAAATTTCGCAAAAGGGACCGTTTTCGAAGAAACGGGATAGGGCGCTAAATTAAGGGTATCGAGCGACCTTCCAAGGGAGGGAGTAGACACAGCGAGGATCCTGTACGGGGGGAAGCGCCCAACGGGGAAAGATAAAAAAATTAAGATTTAGCGATAAGAAAAGGTTGGAAACGGACTAAGAACACCGAGAGTGTGACAACCGTTTGTTAAAAATCGCCAAAAAGGCAGAACGCAGGGGGGCCGCACGCGATATAGGGCGCAACGTAAAGCCCAGCGACCGGGGCGTATTAAATAGCTTAACTATAGAGTGTAAGAAAGAAGATAGCGGCGAGAAAAATCGGAAATTCGAAATTATAGACTAAGAAACTAGAAAAAATATAGTTAAAGAGCGACGAACAAACAATATAATTTAGGTTAGGAGTTAGATATTTACAATAGTGATAAGGTACATGTGATAAATTTACAATCTATTTTTAAATTCTGAGATCAGTCGTGCGAGAACATAGAAAAAATATCCGGAAAAAAATCACGGAATTTTTGTAGGACGTAAGAAGGTGTTAGTAAAGCAACACACGCGTTAGATTTATAAGTGAAAAAAGAAAACAGAATAGGATAAATTAGAGATTTAGTTTTTGGATAAATACTTAGTATATAATACAAGGCGTTAGAAAAAATTCGAAATTCAAAGAAATTAGCATTAGAAGCGGAAATATAATAAAATAATTAGTGTGTAAGCGTCGTAGCGAATAGTAGAACTAGACATAAAACATTTAATATTTTATTATCTACGCGATAGCGAATTTAGTTTTAAGAGAAATTTGGAACCTAATTTAGGAAGTTTAAGTAATAAAAGTGGGGAAAATAAGAAAAGGAGAAAGAGAGAAATAAAGTTATACCGGACCGCGTCGCGTGAAACGCGCGATAGGTACCGAATAGCGAGAGCAAGGTCGCGCGTGTTGGCATAATACCAACAGACGGGTGCGAGAGAGTCGAAGCTATACGTCGCGCCGTCTCATCGGAATGCGAACATAGACGCGCGAAGATGCAGTTCGCTGCAAAATAAGTGGGCTCGCTAAATAGAAAAACGGATAAGAGTAAGCGAAAAATAGTAGGAGAGAGAGAGAGAAAGAGAGTGGCGAAGAGAGAATAAGGATAAGAATAGTAATATAAGCAGATTATTAAGAAATACCAGCGGGTATACGCACTAGTTAAATAAGAGCAGGCCAAGAATAAACATAGAATAAAATTATAAGGATAAATTAGCGATTAGATATAATAATTAAGAAGCATACGATAGAAATAAGATTATAATGTAAATAGACAAGAGAAATATAAAGGAAATTCATTTACTAAAAAAAAAAAAAAAAGAGGGACGTGGGCCAGGCTTGAGGACGGGATAGGTATCAGGGGGACTCCGGCCAGGCTTGAGAACTGGACAGGGATCAGAGGGACGTTGGCCAGGCTTGAGGACGGGATGGGGATCAGAGGGACTCCGGCCAGGATTGAGGACGGGATAGGGATCATGGGGACTCCGGACAGGCATGAGGACGGTATAAGGATCAGGGGGACTCCGGCCAGGATTGAGGACGGGATAGGGATCATGGGGACTCCGGACAGGCATGAGGACGGGATAGGGATCAGGGGGACTCCGGCCAGGCTTGAGGACGGGATAGGGATGAGGGGGACGTGGGCCGGGCTTGAGGACGGGATAGGGATCAGGGGGACTCTGGTCAGGCTTGTGGACGGGATAGTGATCAGGGGGGCGTGGGCCGGGCTTGACGACAGGATAGGGATCAGGGGGGCTCCGGCCAGGCATGATGAAGGTATAAGGATCAGGGGTACTCCGGCCAGGATTGAGGACGGTATAGAGATCAGGGGGAGTACGGCCAGGCTTGAGGACTGGATAGGGATCAGGGGGACTCCGGACAGGCATGAGGACGGTATAAGGATCAGGGGGACTCCGGCCAGGATTGAGGACGGGATAGGGATCATGGGGACTCCGGACAGGCATGAGGACGGGATAGGGATCAGGGGGACTCCGGCCAGGCTTGAGGACGGGATAGGGATGAGGGGGACGTGGGCCGGGCTTGAGGACGGGATAGGGATCAGGGGGACTCTGGTCAGGCTTGTGGACGGGATAGTGATCAGGGGGGCGTGGGCCGGGCTTGACGACAGGATAGGGATCAGGGGGGCTCCGGCCAGGCATGATGAAGGTATAAGGATCAGGGGTACTCCGGCCAGGATTGAGGACGGTATAGAGATCAGGGGGAGTACGGCCAGGCTTGAGGACTGGATAGGGATCAGGGGGACTCCGGCCAGGATTGAGGATGGGACAGGGATCAGGGGGACGTGGGCCGGTCTTGACGACGGGATAGGGATCAGGGCAACTCCGGCCAGGCATGAAGACGGGATAGGGATCGGCGGGACTCCGGCCAGGCATGAGGAAGGGAAAGGGATCAGGGGGACTCCGGCCAGGCATGAGAACTGGACAGGGATCAGAGGGACGTGGGCCAGGCTTGAGGACGGGATGGGGATCAGAGGGACTCCGGCCAGGATTGAGGACGGGATAGGGATCATGGGGACTCCGGACAGGCATGAGGACGGGATAGGGATCAGGGGGACTCCGGCCAGGCTTGAGGACGAGATAGGGATGAGGGGGACGTGGACCGGGCTTGAGGACGGGATAGGGATCAGGGGGACTCTGGTCAGGCTTGTGGACGGGATAGTGATCAGGGGGGCGTGGGCCGGGCTTGACGACAGGATAGGGATCAGGGGGGCTCCGGCCAGGCATGATGACGGTATAAGGATCAGGGGTACTCCGGCCAGGATTGAGGACGGTATAGAGATCAGGGGGAGTACGGCCAGGCTTGAGGACTGGATAGGGATCAGGGGGACTCCGGCCAGGATTGAGGATGGGACAGGGATCAGGGGGACGTGGCCCGGTCTTGACGACAGGATAGGGATCAGGGCAACTCCGGCCAGGCATGAAGACGGGATAGGGATCGGCGGGACTCCGGCCAGGCATGAGGACGGGAAAGGGATCAGGGGGACTCCGGCCAGGCATGAAGACGGGATAGGGATCAGTGGGATTCCTGCCAGGCTTGAGGACGGGATAGGTATCAGGGGGCGCCGGCCAATGGATGCGAGGCGGTCAGAAGCTGCATCCTATGCATAAGGGCGGGTCTACCCGCAGCAAAAGCCGAGCATGTAGCGGGCGCGGTAAACTGCCCGCAATACAAGAAATATATACCGGATCTAAACAAGGGAAAATAAACATTTATAATGGATATACTGCAAATAAATCTCAACCATTGCAGATTAGCGCACTACCTACTAACTCAGACAGCTATAGAATCGAAAGTAAATTTAGTATTAATAGCAGAACCACTGTATAATCCGGGTGACTGGATTTTATCTAAGAAGGGAACTGCAGCAATATGGATATGGGATCTAAAAGGAGGAAAAAGACAAAAAGATGGAGATAGAGAGGAAGACGACTTCGTGTTAATTAGAATAGGCGACACTTCGTACGTGAGTATTTATATATCACGCAATATGTCATCAGATTACTACTCTTACAGAATCAGCATCCTAAAGGATGTACTACAAGAAGAATCCAAGAAAGGAAGGAGGATAGTAATAGGAGGGGACTTCAATGCAAAGTCTCCGGCATGGGGCTCGAAAGAACAGAACGCAAAGGGAAGAATCCTCCTAGACAACCTTATGGAACTAGGAATCCATCCAATAATTCCAGACGGGGGACACACGTTCGAGAGGGGGAAATCCACCTCAAACCTCGATTTTATTGCGATTTCAAACAGCCTAGCGAGGCAAAAGGATGCGAGGACAAGGGTTTTGGATACCGAATCAGCTTCGGATCATAAATACCTACTTACTAAAATTCCGGAGACCGGGGAAAAAAGAACAATTAATAATGTATCTGTTTCTAGGTGGAAAGTGACGCAGAGAGGACTATCAAAAATCATAAGAGTCATGAACGATGCTCTTAGAGGGGAAAAAATTAATGAGGAAGAAATATTTGATGCGGAAGACGAAAAGACGTTCTTAGACCTAATTCCAGGCTGGTGCGAGAAGGCCTTAGCGAAAATGGACAATGAGCAAAAACAGAGCAAGAAGAATAACCCCTGGTGGAGCGAGGAGATCAACGAACAAAGAAGGAAGGTTCAACAACTAAGAAGGAAAAGGCAAAAGGAAAGGAGTAGAAATAACGAAGATATAGCGGAAATCCTGGGCTTTTTGTACAAAAAGGCAAAAAGAGAACTACAAAAGAAAATAAGAAAGGAAAAGGACAGAACTTGGAAAGAACTCTGCGAAACAGTTGAAAAAGACCCCTGGGGGAAACCCTATAAGACGATCATGAAAAGAATAAGGCCCAATGCCCCACCAGCCGCAACCTCAGCATTAATGGCTAGATCGGTCCTGAAGGAACTATTCCCAGAAGCAGAGGCAGAAGAGGGGGAGTGGGGAAAGGAGGCAGAAGATGCGGAAGGTGGACCGGATGACGGAAGCTCATCAGCAATGGAGGCAATACCAAGAATAAAGGAGGAAGAGATCTTAAAGGCAGCCAAAAAATTAAAAATTAATAAAGCCCCAGGACTAGACGGTATACCACCGGCAATCATAAAGAAGCTAGCGGAAAACAGACCGGACAGATTCGCGGCACTGTTCAACGGTATTATAACAAGAGGAGAATTACCTGGAAATTGGAAAAAAGCAAGAGCAATTTTCCTCCGAAAAGAAGGTAAAGATCCAACGTTACCGGCAGCCTACAGACCAATATGCATAATAGATGCGATATCAAAAATGTTGGAATATGCTATAAGGGATAGATTCGAAAAGGAACTGGGCGAAAAAATGTTCGACGAAAACCAGTTCGGTTTTATTAAAGGTAAGTCTACGGTCCATGCCATGGTGAGGGTGAGCAAAGAAGCAATAACATCGTCAGAGAAACAGAGATTCGGTACGATGATCGCTCTCGATGTTAGAAATGCTTTCAACTCACTAAAATGGGACGCAATTATGAAAGAAATGAAGTTTAGAGAAACTGCGCAGTATCTTATAAAACTGACAAGGAATTATTTTAAGAATCGAGAAGTTTGCTATGCAGCAACGGACGAAATTATATGGACAAAAATGAATATGGGAGTCCCCCAGGGCTCAGTATTAGGACCGTTCCTATGGAACTTGGTTTATGACGGGCTCCTCAGGAAACCAGTGCCTCCAATGACGAGGCTAACGGCCTTCGCGGACGATATCATAATTACGACGCAAGCGGCAACGCAGAGAAGACTCAAGATTAGGGCTAAAGAAACTATTGATGAAACACAGAAGTGGATGAAAGACACGGGACTGGTCTTAGCGGAACATAAGACAGAAGTGATCATGATGAATAAAAAGAAAATAGATGACGGATTCCAGATAGAGATAGGTGGAACTAAGATCACCCCAGGCGAGCACCTAAAGTATCTAGGAGTCATCTTTGATGATAAAAAATCTTTTAGAAAACACTTCGAAACGGTGACAAATAAAGCAATCAGAACACTGGCAGCATTAAGCTGTATTATGACAAACGGGTGCAGAACCAGAATGACGATTAGGAAGCTATATTATACAACTATAGAATCTATTGTGTTATACGGAGCTCCGGTATGGGCGGAGGCGGCCAGCATAGGAGCAAACCACTCCCTACTGAAGAAAACACAAAAGATAGGATTAGCCAGAGTGACAGCCGCTTACAAAACGGTCCCCGCGGAAACGCTGTGCGTGCTGGCCTCAGTCCCACCATGGCATCTAAAAATTGAAGAAAGAAAACAGTCATTCGAACTAGAAAAAGAGATACTCCTTAAAGAAACCCTGAGAAGAATACAAGTGGCAATGAGAGGGGGGGGGGTAAATATAGGAGAAATCCACCCCTGCATAGAAGGCATCACGCTGGAAAGGATGGAAAACGAGGAAGAGGAACTAGAGGACATAGGAAGAAGAATAAAAATAGGACTCAGAAGAAGGGTGAAGGAAATGACGGAAGCCAAATGGCAGGAAGAATGGGAGAGAGATTGTGTAGGGAGATGGACTTTCAAACTCATCCCTAACTTGTCCGTGTGGAACAGGAGGAAGCATGGTGAACTGAACTTTCATATGACGCAAGTATTAACGGGACATGGGGTTTTTAACTTTTTTAGAAAAAGGATCGGCAAGACAACGAACGAGAAGTGCTGGTGCCAGCAAGAGGAAACCGATACAGCCGAGCACACGGTCATTGATTGCCATATGTGGAGGGAGGAAAGACAAACGCTGAGCAGGGGCCTGAAACTGATGGACGAGGCCATGACTATGGAAAGGATAATGAAGACCATTACAGAGAACGAAGACAAATGGAGGGAATTTGCCAACTTCTGCGGACAGGTGATGAGGAAAAAAGAAAAAGAGGAAAGAAGAAGAGAACAAGAAAAGGGGGATAATCCTGTCGGCAGGGGAACTACCGAGGATCTAGAATCAGGTGATCCAGACAGGATGCAACACCTTTAGATATAGCACAAGCTAAGTTAACTAATTGAATAATACAATGTACATAGTAATGTAAGAACCAGGTAGTGATATAAAATACTTGCAGCGGCGCTGGAGCGGGCAGGGACGAGGAGAGGAGGGGCGACAAAGGAGAAATGAGACTGGAACGTCACACGGAACGGAGTATGCGGCCGGGACGCTCGGGAAATCCCTCTACCAACCCCCTCGGATGCCTGTGGAAAAGCTTAAAGAGCGGGACCAGGCTAGGAGAAGGGAACATAGAGGGAAGGTAAACTGAGCCAAGACGGTAGCTGCGCCGCGACGGGTGGCAGTCAGGAACCCAAATGCAAGAAAACAAGAAGGATGGGAAGGAGAGAGGAAAGAGGAAGCAGGGTGTTTGTAAGATTGTAAGATGAAAACATAAAGAAGGATGAGATTGCATAGTGTACGGAAAGAGGAACAAGGAACGAGCACAGACCTACAGAGCCCCCGCGCTCCTCCACTCTGCCTCTCTACCTCCCCCTCTCCCTCGCCTGAACCAGACAGCTGCTGCATCCGCAATCTGAAACAAATTAAAAAGTAAGTCAAACATAAGACAAACAAAGTAGAGAAGAAGCCTGGAATAGCCGGGTATAAGAAGGAAAGGGTAGATAAGAATAGTATCAGTTAACAAAAAAAAACCTAGCAGAAATGAGAAAAATAGTAAGCAAGATAGTAGAGATAACCGGAGGGATAAATGTAAATACAAAGTGGAACAAAGTAAGGAGAGTGAATGAGATATAATAGCTTAGTCGAATATACAGCAACATCGATAAAAGGAAATTATCCGATCAATTAAAATAAGGAGAAATTTAAACTAGTAGGCTTAAAAACAATATTCGAATAACAGACTACATTTTTAATGAAACAAAATGAACACTCCCTTACTAGGGTGAAGCTAGTGTATAAAGAAATTATTAAATAAATACGGAATCCAAGTGAAGAGCAAACAGAAGGCGGTAACTAGAAAATAGACAGTACCGACAGGGAATAACGAAAACCAAAAGAGTTTACTGTAAATGCAAAGTGGAACAAAGTAAGGAGAGTGAACGGGATGTAATCTGTAGCTGAAGATACTGAGTAATATTCGAAAAAGGTAACGAGTAGAAGAAAGTAAAAGCAAAAGTAGAAATAATTTTGTAGATCAAAAGTTAAAGTAAAATTCGAGATTACAACTTAATAAACTAAGAGAACACTCCCTTATCAGAGCGAAACTTGCGCATAAACGAACATGGATACCGAGAGAAACTTCCAAAAATCAATTATCCACAGACAGGAAAGGCCTCTCTCTGCCTTAGAAGAGAGATAGGTATGAAATAAGAACAAGAATGAGAAAGTCAAATAAAGAAAGGTAAATATCAATCAATGAGGAAAAGGAAATAAATAAATTTAATTTTGGAAGTAACATGCACAGCGGGTGCAAGAATATGTAGAGACTTGGTTCGATAACACGCGGTAGGAAAGTCGCTTGGGATGTATATACGGTGTTTATTATTTCGGTTGTGATACACGTTTGACAGGAGTGGTCGTGATCGGCAGCGAGCGACCAACTGAACTCGGTACACTTTTTGGGCGCTATTTATAATAGTCTAACCGCGTAGAGGAAGGTACCAGGTATGTCCATACCGAGGTCACGCCGGTGTCTCGGGAAAAACCCTGGTACCCTTCGGTATACAAAAGGGAGCGGTGTGGCGGCAGCCGGGCCGCTACAAATACAATGGGCAAGACGGCCCAGGTAATCGCGAAACGAGGATAAGAGAATGTTAAGCGGGTTGCAAGTAAGACAGGGGCTCCGGGGATGGAGGAGCATAGCTCCCCCCGTGATAGGCCGACACCCCACGGGTTAATTTCCCGGTTTGGGGGGGTGTCGGTCCATCCCTCCCCGTTTGGGGAGGGGGATCCGTGGGGGGTTTGGGGAAAGGAAGGGTCGGGGCTTAGAAAAACTTCCAAACTTCCGCTAAGAGGAAGTTTGTCATCGCGATACATGCTATCGTAGAGAAAAAAAAAAGATAGGGACAGAGGGAATCTCGTCAATCCAACGCTGCGGTACGCATAGACCTTCAGGGATACACTACCTAACAATACGGAGCATCATTTACAACCGCCGTTTACCCGTGCAATTTGTAGAACAGAATGTAGTACGGCCGGGTGTCACTCGGATCGCTAATAACTCGGTAAACACGCTCCCTAGTCGTTTGTCATCGCGATACATGCTATCGTAGAGAAAAAAAAGATAGAGACAGAGGGAATCTCGTCAATCCAACGCTGCGGTACGCATAGACCTTCAGGGATACACTACCTAACAATACGGAGCATCATTTGCAACCGCCGTTTACCCGTGCATTTTGTAGAACAGAATGTAGTACGTTCGGGTGTCACCCTACTCAAGTCCATTATTTGCTAATAACTCGGTAAATAATAGTAGTAGCGAGTTTGGTGTTATGATATATATTGTTAGAAACCGTCTATATTATAGTGATATCACGTCGAAAATCGTCTAGGACCGATACGGAAAAAGTTTCCTCTTAGCGGTGGGACTTAGAAAAATTTTCGTCCAACGTCCGACGCAGTAGTACATCCGTCCATTATTTGCTAATAACTCGGTAAATAATAGTAGTAGCGAGTTTGGTGTTATGATATATATTGTTAGAAACCGTCTATATTATAGTGATATCACGTCGAAAATCGTCTAGGACCGATACGGAAAAAGTTTCCTCTTAGCGGTGGGACTTAGAAAAATTTTCGTCCAACGTCCGACGGAGTAGTACATCCGTCCATTATTTGCTAATAACTCGGTAAATAATAGTAGTAGCGAGTTTGGTGTTATGATATATATTGTTAGAAACAGTCTATATTACAGTGATATCACGTCGAAAATCGTTTAGGACCGATACGGAAAAAGTTTCCTTGTCACGTGCTAAGCCTTCCCTGAAGTAGAGCTTGTAACGAGGCCTGAGTAAGGGCGGATTTGTTCGTAATTTCGTCTGAGGAGGAACCAAAACGGAGCAACGAAGGTGAGGGTGATACTGAGGCTTCTTGACAACAACTGGTATTAACAAGATTTATTTGTGCGTGTAAAAATAACAATAGCTGACTCTTATGACTAACTTATAATTAAAATTCTTGACTAATATTTACATTAATTTACTTAAGGGCCAGTTTTCCCAGGTGGCCTTGAAGAATCGATAGTACCGCCATAACGGCCACTAGAAGAAGCTAAATAGTAACATTTTCGTCCAGTATGGGGAGCTGGGTGCACTTTCCACATTCAGTGTCGAGTGGCATTTTCCGAGTATCCTCTTTGATTCGATCGCATGATCTCTGACAATAGACGCGATCTGGGCACGCGTGGTCGACATCGTAAACGACGGCGCTGCCGTAGCTTCGTTCGAACAGCCGTGTCGCGGCACTCTCACACACCGCCAAGTCGGCGTGTACGTGTACCGATGAGACTAGCAAGGGTCCGGGATGCCGCGATTCCTGACTCTACAATACAAAGGTGGGGCCTGTCAGTGGTCAAAAGCGGTAGACGAAGGATAAATCTAGATCGCTTGACCACCGGCAGGTCCTTCTTTCCGCTTGTTAGGGAAGGGGAGGCGTAGATGTGTGAGAAAAAAGACAACTTTCTTTATTTTATTTTGTTCTTAGTTAGGGTTAGAGTTAGGATAGTAGCGGGGAATGGAAGGAGGCGTAATAGAAATGTGACCCTGAGGGGAACAATAAATGAATAAAGTATATTTAAATATATTAAAAATAATAAACTATATTTATTAGTTACAAACTAATATTTATGTAGGGGGCCGCGCGGCCCCCGCGGCCGCCACGCCACCCGCCGCCGCCACGCCCCCCGCGGCCACCGCGCCTTTGTTTCCAGCCTCCTCGGCGGTACGAATTTCTTTTCATCTCCTTCATTATCTTGGTCTGAAAGATATACACAACATTTATATACAACATTTATATGCAACATGTACAGTAAGGAGCAAAACTGAGTCCACACTATTTGAAACAACATAACTTTTTTATAATTAGATCAAATGACTTGAATGTTATTGAGAAGCTAGAAGGATTAGTTTATTAGACGAAGTATAAAAAATTTTTGAAAAAAATTTGTATTGGAAAAGAAATAGTAAAAGTTGGTTTTTTCACCTTTTTTATTTGAGCCTGTATCTAAAATTTAAAGAATGTGTTTGATTGGCTCGAATAAATTATATCCATGCTGAAAATTTCATCGATATTGGTTAATTCGTTTACGAGTTATAAAAATGGCAATTTTCCCACTTTTAAGCGTTTATAACTTGTAAACGAATTAACCAATATCGGTGAAATTTTCAGCATGGATATAATTTATTCGAGCGAATCAAACACATTTTTTAAATTTTCAATACAGGCTTAGAAAAAAAAGGTGAAAAATCCAACTTTTACTATCTCCTTTGCGATTCCGACCAATTTCAATTTTTTCAAAAATTTTTTACACCTCGTCTAATAAACTAATCCTTCTAGCTTCTCAATAACATTCAAGTCATTTGATCTAATTATAAAAAAAGTTATGTTGTTTCAAATAGTGTGGACTCAGTTTTGCTCCTTACTGTATATAACATTTTTATGTTTCTGTACTCACGAACATATCTTCGGTCATTTGTACGACCGGGCTGGATGGCGGGTTGGGCGCGGTCCTCAAGTCTATTGATGTCCCCTCGCCGGAGCGGCCGTTTACAATTTTCTGTAAATGAAATGAAAAGTTTTAGAAATAAATAAACGTTTAGGAATGACGAAATATACCGTCTACTCACTACATTTTCTTGACGCCTAGATTTTAAAGATAGGCGGGCGACGGCCGCCATCACCGCCGCCGGTACTGCCGGTGCAGGTGCCGTCGCCGCCGGTGCTGGTGCCGCCGCAAAGTGTATATTCTCCATCTGAAGAATTGCCACAGTCAGTCAAATATCAACACTAATCAACACTAACTAGAAGT
Source organism: Halictus rubicundus (assembly GCF_050948215.1). Lineage (NCBI taxonomy): Eukaryota > Metazoa > Arthropoda > Insecta > Hymenoptera > Halictidae > Halictus > Halictus rubicundus. Next base: position 366,640 of record NW_027488622.1, read on the forward strand.
ATCAACACTAATATACAGGGTGGCCCACATAACTCTGAACAGCTCAATATCTCGAAAACTATGCCATCGATTTTAAAGTTCTTAGTCTTAAACTGCATGGAACTGAACGGCCTTTCTGACTACATAAACGTGAAGTGGCCTCCCTTCCCCTTTAACGGGGGAGGGGAGGTACCTTTGTAATTTTAAATGGAACCCCCTATAAAATGTTACATATTTAGATTCTACCGGAAAAAACAAGTCAATTTTGTCTGAAACATTTTTTTGTCAGATACTTCCATGATGAGATATAACAGTTTGAAGTTTCGAGTTGTAGGTACTTGAAGCGCTCGGAAATAGCGTTATGGAATTATACGCGCTTGAGTCCTTTGCTTATTTATGAAGAAACACAAACAATAATATTTACAATTCTTGAGTTTGACTCGCTTATCTATGAAAACGTTTTCAGTTTAGAGCTGTTATTCAAGCAGTAACATTGTGATTATGGCTACTTTTGACACAGAAGTGAATATGTTATTAACGTTAGGTGAATGCGAAAAAAATTATCGGCGTGCAGCAGTGATGTTTTTTGAACGTTATGGGATCAAAAAATGTCATGCAACATTTCATAATTTAGAAAAACGGCTTCGCGAGCACGGTGAATTGTGTAAAAAAACTCGCAATAAACCTAAAGCTGTCACTAATGAAAATAATAGTGCCAGTATTCTTGCTGCAATTACATTAAATCCTCATATTAGTCAACGTACACTTGCACAAACATCACATATTAGTCGTTCATCAATTCAACGAATTTTGAAACGGCAAAAGTATCATCCATATCACATGGTTTCATCACAAGAGCTTTCGATAGCAGATTACGATCACCGCGTAAGATTTTGTGAGTGGCTGCAGGGCGTTGTGGAAAATGACTTTTTGTGCAAAATACTTTTTTCCGATGAGGCCACTTTTATGAATTCAGGGCATGTAAATAGACATAATCTGCATTATTGGGCCGTGGAAAACCCAAATTGGATGCGATGTGTTCCCTTTCAACATCGATGGTCTTTAAATGTTTGGTGTGGCCTAATAGGAGATTTTGTGATTGGACCTTATTTTTTTCAAGAAACTGTAACATCTGCAAGTTATTGTGATTTCTTAAAAAATCATTTGCCTGCGCTTTTGGAAGATGTGCCACTGCACGTTAGAAGAGAAATGTGGTTCCAACAAGACGGCGCTCCTCGACATTTTGCAATCATCACCAGGCAATTTTTGAACGAAAAATTTGGGAACATATGGATAGGTCGTGGGGGACCTCGTCAATGGCTTCCTCGATCCCCCGATCTAACACCATTAGATTTTTTCTTATGGGGATATGTAAAGGACAAAGTTATGTTTGAACCACCGACGACAAAAGAGGATATGAAACAAAGAATACGTGACGCTTGCGCTTCAGTGACTCCCGAAATGTTAAAAAATGTTAGAACAACTTTGATGTTTCGAGTAAATAAATGTTTACAAGCCCGTGGTGGACATTTTGAACATTTAATTTAAAGTACATTTGATTTCTTCACGAATAAGCAAAGGACGCAAGCGCGTATTATTCCATAACGCTATTTCCGAGCGCTTCAAGTACCTACAACTCGAAACTTCAAACTGTTATATCTCATCATGGAAGTATCTGACAAAAAAATGTTTCAGACAAAATTGACTTGTTTTTTCCGGTAGAATCTAAATATGTAACATTTTATAGGGGGTTCCATTTAAAATTACAAAGGTACCTCCCCTCCCCCGCTAAAGGGGAAGGGAGGCCACTTCACGTTTATGTAGTCAGAAAGGCCCTTCAGTTCCATGCAATTTAAGGCTAAGAACTTTAAAATCGATGGCATAGTTTTCGAGATATTGAGCTGTTCAGAGTTATGTGGGCCACCCTGTATATTCTACAACAAGTTGGATACGTACGACTGCGTGGTTCTTCAAGGAAAACTCTTGACTAATTTCAATTCGTCGTTGGCTCTGGCGCGTTTGGAACCGAATTGACTTGGAGGATCGAGCGAACCGTAGATCCTCCCTATTGCTTCGGGATTTTTCCTCCCTTCCTAGATGACAAAAAACATCCCTGGATTGGCCAGGACGAGGACCAGTAGGGAGTGGACGGTAGAAAAGTAGGAGATGGGACTGAGGAACATCCTGATAGCCCCAAGGCCCTCCTGATCGGCTAAGCGCCATCAACCACTTGCTAAATACAAAGAGTTGCTAGACCCTGGGAAAAACCCAGAGCGTCTGGCAATCGTCAAGCGCAAAGCTAAAGAAGGGCAGGATGGGACCTCTGGCAAGTTTATGGCACGGTCCTAGAAAACTACATACAATTGCTAACTGTACGCCTTGAGAACGGACACGATTGGGAAATTAGCTAAATTTACGGTGACAAGGCCACTCCGTACTTAATTTCTAAAAATCCCAAAAGTCATGTTCCAAGAGCGTAAAGCAATACCCATGCCATAACCAGATGTCCCAATCCAGAGTTAGGCATTATTCAGATAAAAAATTGTTTAAATAACGATTCGAATAAAAGACACTTCATCTTTATGCGTTATTCGAAGCCTTCGAATAAAAGATACAGATAGAAGATGAAAATATTATTCGAAGTTCGAATAAAAAAAATTTTCTTTATTCGTCGGATAAATTCTCGTCGAATAAAATTATTCATTCGATACTCGTCGAATAAAGATACTTTTTTTATTCGAACCTTCGAATAACGAATAAAAATTTGTTTATCTTTTTGAAAATTGTAGAATATGATCTTGTAGAATTAGTAAAAAGTAATGATGTTGAAAGCGTAAATTCGGTATCATTGCAGTTCAAAATTGGTCATTGCTATTGAGTTTAGTTATACAATTAAAAATACATGTTCTAATATGTTAATATTTTTATAAGTACGCGACATTATTTACCAACCAAATTATACTTTTTCTTTTTTAGCATTACAGTTAGATAAATTCTCGACGTTTGGAAAAAAAATTGTCTAGAACGCACTGGGAACATAACAAACGGCTTAGAAATGTATGCAAATTTGACTATTTTTTCGAAGTAACAAAAACAGTTCCCTGTAATTAAATGTTAGAATATTTTCCAAATGCTACCACATGTAATCCTTTGCTTACCACTAGACGATCAAGCCATATTTTAATTTGGTTGGTAATTAATGTCGCGTACTTATAAAAATATTAACATATTAGAACATGTATTTTTAATTGTATACCTAAACTCAATAGCAATGACCAATTTTGAACTGCAATGATACCGAATTTACGATTTCAACATCATTACTTTTTACTAATTCTACAAGATCATATTCTACAATTTACACACGAGTCATCATGAATTCTCGAATATTCATACTTCGAATTTGTGCGTGTGTAGCGGTACGCGATTCGCATCGCAAGATGTTAGAGTTGACCGCCTGCAGATGTTAGGGTCTAAGGTAATAAAACCTACCCTGACGTTTGCAGGATGGCAAAATTATTTTATTTCCGAAATGACTTTACGGGTGTAGAAAATTTAACTACCCCATCACAAACAGTTAATTGATTAAGGTTTATGAACAGAAATTATGCTGTTTGTTAATTTTCGAAACTACTGAATTTTTATAAAACCGGTGTCTCTGAAACTTCAATACAAAATACGCACTTTCTTCGAATGTTTGGAGATTTCCACTTTTTTTTAAACAAACACGTTTGCATAATCCGAAAGAACTGTAAAAAAATACACATTAATAATCACAATGAAGACACAGCGAACATAACAATATAAGGGGGTCAATCGAGAAGTTTGATATAAAATCGGGCATTTTATGCTTTCGGATTTGTGTAAAAATCGATTTTTCCACCTAAAATTCGGAAAAAATCTCACTCATGTATGCTAGTAAGTAGAATATCCATGAATTTTTTCGTAATTTTTTGTTCGGCACGGTGTGACTACAAATCAATTTGATTCGGGGGTCACTTTTGAGGATCGTAGGTGGCTATACCGAAAAAAGAAAAAAAAATTATTTAAAAATTACAACACATTTTTCAGTATACACAGATAAACAAATCAAGAGCGAAAGACCTGTTGGTGGGGGGGGGGCGATGACGCAACTGGCAACAGCTAGTTGGGGCGTTGTTTGTTTCGTTCAGTTTACTGATGGACAGGAACGCATTCGTGTCGCGTGCGAATCATTCCTGTTTCATTTGTTAAACAATTTATACACAGCGCGGAAAGATAAGTATACGGACTTGTGGTGACGCGAGTGTGTGTAGTTTTTTTTTTATTACGCTTTATGCCAGAACTGGCCTGTCAGCGGGAGTGTGTATAGTTTGCAGTTTTTGTGAAAAAGTGTGAAAACTTAAAAAATGGAGTTTGGTGATTCGTCTTCTACTGAGCACGCGGGAAAAACGGCGGCCAAGCGAGCATCCAAGGCGACTGCATCAACCAAAAAACTTCGCATCTCAGCGAAAAGATACAGCAGAAGAAGATTACACCTGAATAGGTAAGTGACAAACAATCCATATACTGTGTGAACTTTTCAAATAAATAAGAAACCAAACAATCATTGTGGGAGTCGGGTGAAATGACTGAGGCCGTGTTCGCGGGTATACGTCTTTATTCGTCGGTGGACCGTCAACCGTCCTATACCGACGTTCGCGAGCGAGTGTCGATCGCATGCCTTCGACCGACCAATTCTCCCTCGCGTCAGTAGATTGTTTAACAGATGGCGACCGTCCCCGAAGCCGATCTTCACGTGTTTCGCTGCGGCTTTCCGAGGACGGTCGCCGCCGCGTATACAATGTATGTTGTCGGTGGTCGGCGTGCTCTTTGCGCGGGCCGCCACAATCATCATTTAGCGACAAACTATTTTCGAAGTCGTGTTCTGTTCTAATTTACATTTAAATGAATTATTTACTATAAACACATTATAATAAATTAAGACAACTAATTATTTTTTAAATACATAAATGATGAAGGTTTGGTTTCTTAATTATCAGCTGAATTTTACGTTACTAAAAATTATAGACTTTTATATACAGTCAGTCAAAAAAGTCTCTGTACACCGTACAAGAATTTATTTAAAGTTGCATAATTTTAAAGGATATGGTAATAAATAAATAATTCTTGCGTTATTATGTTCATAAACATAACATTTATTAACAGTGCAAAAAAAGCTATATTACATTTATTTGTTGACAAATAAACAAAGGCAAAAGTAAAACTCAATGAAAACGAGGTCAAAAAAGTGTCCGTACATGTAACACTATTATTCATAATTTGTTAATTAGTGATCAGCTGGAAGATAAACGACTTTTTAAGACGTAATTTTCTGGCACTGGTTTTTAAATTTTCTTTCAAAGTGTTCCAATATTTATGCTGATCCATTATACCGTCAATAAAGACTAAATTTCCCACCCCTGCTGCACTCATACACCCCCACACCATCACGCTGCCGCCTCCGTATTTACGATGGGAGTAAATTTTCGAGTTTCATCTGGTCATTTGGTTTTCTCCACACTTTAACATTTCCATCCGAAGTAAAAATAGTAAATTTACATTCATCACTAAATATAACATTATTCTAAAAGCTTTGATCCTTATTAACGTGTGCCTTTGCAAATATAAACGTTTTCTTTTATTAACTTTGTTCCGTCGTAAAAACCCTCTGCAAAGGGACATCTGCACGACCGTGAAGGTCAACTAGACCAACCACCCGCGGCATAATGACCATGACCGCCATAAAAAACCTACCGTAGTTTGGCGTAGTCAAACATCCGAACAACCTCAGCTGACGAGCACATGTTGGCCTGCGAACCGTTAGCGTACCAAAATGTATAGTTTTATAACCGTAGCCGCCTGTAACCAAATGTATCTTCCACTCCCACTCTTCCTAATTTTCCACCACTTCCAAACACATCCTTCAACCAATCATAGACAACTTCCTAAGACCACACCCACATCCGAGCCTACCTTATTCCAAAATATTGTAACAACAACAGAACTGTCTGATACACCAACCCGACTAGTACACCGAGCTCTCTAGAAATATCGAGAACCGAATTCCTTCTAGCACCGAGCTGCTTAGAAGCTACCGAAGGCAAGCCGAGTCTTGCATTTTAGAAATAAAGACTAGTTCTCCGGAGTTTGAATTTACAATCATTCGCCGTTAACCCACTACCCAGTCGCGAGCCGATTCTCCCCAATTCCGGGATCGACGCGACACCACAAACTTCACTTACGAACGGTTTTCTCCTGGCTGTACGACCATTGTGTCCAGCTTTTCTTATAACATTTCGAATAGTTTCGGGCACTACTTTTATATTATAGTCATTTTCTATCATACTGGCCAATTTTGGTGCACTCGTTTGTGGATCACAACGAATTGTTCGTAGGATTGCACGTTTACGATTAGTTTCTAATTTTTGTGGTCGACCTGTACGTTGTAAACTTTTAATAGATTTAGTTTTTGCGTATTTCTCAAGAATATATTGTACTGAAGAATTTGTCCTTTTTACTATTTGACCTATTTTTCTAATAGATAATCCATCTTCTCTTAATTTTAAAGTTAAATCTCTGGTCGCAAGTGCTACTTCCATTTCGGAGAAATTATTTCGCGAAAACGTTATTTATTCTTGCTAACAGCCAAGCAACTAAATTGTACTTGACCATAGAGTGTTTCCTTGAGAGTTATTTGTAAACATTCAGCTGAACCGTTAACAAAGGAAATAAATTTACACGCTCACAGTCTCTGTACGGAGACTTTTTTGACTGACTGTATTTTGTGGTAGTTGTTGACCAGATCCGAACAACGATATTATAAAATTCAGATTGGGTTAGGTTTGCATTGCATTTAGATTAATTTTCAATGAATGTAGAAAAATTAGCGTCACTGTTTTCTTATCTATTTCGTCCTTAATACACTGCTTTTTGAATTATATAAATATTGCTTTTCGTTTGTTTTTTATGAGCTTTTTTCCAAATCCTAGTAAAATCGTGAAATCCGGCCGGTTAACTTCGCATAGGCACCTCTTTTTCGCCCGGCACTAAAAGGGTTAATATTGCATCATACGATTTGGATTTTGTCGACAAGTTAGAACAATTAGTTAACAACATGTCGTGGAAAAGAAATTTTGAACGAAATTCTAGGTGCCCTCCTGTCGGCGCCTAACACCTGCTAACTGTCACTGTATATACATATATATACAACGTAATTCATCGAGCATCACAGGTGTGGGGGGGGGGGGGATCGACGTTCTCAGCTGATCGCTGGAAAAAAAAAGAAAGCAAACTGTCGTACAGTGGTTCAGATTGGAAAATCGTGCGACATTTTTGTATGACTTTTAAACCGTATGTGATATTAGCGTGAAACTTGAACCAGATAATGTTGAATTGCTAACCTACGGATAGGTTAACCCTTAAGTGCATAGGTAACAAAAAATTCCGTAAAATCTGTATGACGCGTTTCTTGGGCCTCCTCTGAAAGTTGCCCTATTGGCAACAACGCATTTTTTATAATTTCCGCCCCATGTACTAGTAATTTATGAATCGACGCTGGCATGTAATACCATTCATAATTTTGTACATTGCCACTAAAAGATCAAATAGACTGATAGACATTTAAGAAATAGTATATAAGTATTAAATATTGATATGCGATAGTCGATTTTTTAAGGAAATGTCACACGATTTTCCTATCTGAACCACTGTGTGTCGTTACCGTAACAGCTGACGGACATCGGCGGGCTCTGCTGAGTACGTCGACCTTGCGCGGGTGAGTGTGTGCGTGCGTGCCTGTGTGAGCGGCAAAGATGTTGGGTTGGCGCAGCATGCCCGCGAAAACATTAGGGCCTACGGGGTAATTAGCAGGTGTTAGGCGCCGATAGGAGGGCGCCTAGAATTTCTTTCAAAATATTTTTCTTCACGTCATGTGGTCAACTATTTGCTCTAATTTGTTGTTATCAGCCAGGGCTGCGAGCAACGCGAGACGCCGGCGAGGGGGTTATTACCCCCGGAGTATGGTTTCAATTTGTTTTCAATGTTGCAATCTGTGTTGATTTGAATTTAAGATTTATAGGCCTCGTAAGTCATATATAATTTAATTAATACAATCCGAGCGGTAAGATTGTATCGTGTGGGAACGTTCAATTATTAGATTAGAATATTAGGCAATAATTAACCCTTTGCACTCGGCGCTATTTTCATTCTAAAACTAAATTTTTCTTCCGTCTTAGAATATTTTCATTTTATTCATACGAAACTGATCCGATTTCCACATATAATATTGAAATGTTTAGTAATCTATGAAATACAAATTTTGCAATAGAACAAATATTTTGTAATATTTTTTGTAATTTCTTTGAAATAATGTCACAACAATCTCCAGTGGTGCTTCAGAGTAACCACTCGAGTGCTAAGGGTTAAGTTTCTGCAATTATTTTAAACAAAGGAGGTGTTTCTCTACAGTTTCCCTCTTACAGACCTGTTTTTAAAAATGATAAGGCGAAATTAAAATTATTTCAATTGGACGCTGCATCGTAAAACAGTTATTATTCATTGCTCAATGGACATCATGAGAAAGTGGAGGATACGTTCCATTAGGAAATAATGAAGAAGACAGACGGAAATGAAGACGGAAGAAATGACTCGTTGTGAAGAGGACGTGTCGTCACAGAAGGCGAGGGTGTGATCTCTGTACCAACGCATCGAACTCCTTTCATTTGTGGAAGATACGGTCCCAGGTATTCGGGGGAGGAAGTGGTATCCTCGCGGGGATACGTCCCCAGGAGGGTACCCCCTTTCCCGACCGGTCCACAAAAAGCGATGCACCGGCTCCCACATTACTGCAGATTGATTTTTGCGGTAATTGGAGCATCCTGAAAGAAGTTTCGGTGGTTGTTTGGAGGGGAAAACACCCGTGAAGACGGCAAGAAAGAAGTGCGCAAATCGTCTTCAAGAAAGAAGTAAAGTATCGAAGCCCCAAAACGAAGAGTCAAGAAGAAGACGCGAGAGCAACAGTATTCGAGAAGTACCGACCGCATGAGAAATGTTGTGACACTTGGAAGTTCGCAACATTATGATGAACAACTGAATTGCGATGCAGCGTTCACTTGAAATAATTGTAATTTCGCCATTTTTAAAGTGTTACCATTTTTAAAAACGCATCTGTAAAGGGGGGCCGTATAAACCTAAAGCAATTTTTTTTGTAATCTGTATGTAGAATGAAGCGGATAGCGAATCTTGCCGTGGAGGATACTTCAAGCCGTCTCCAAACATATGAAGAGGCAGGGTCAGCAGAAAATGTGCACCTCGTCGAAGAAAACAAAACAACGGTCGAGCCATCCACGATGGAAAATGTAACGCCGTCGTCAAGTGGACAAGAAAAGGAACTATTACGGACAACCTCTTCTGACGCCGGGCGTAGTCAAGAAATTACACAACAAACCGATAACGTTGAAGAACTCGGGGAGCAAACTGCCACCGACGAAGAAATGCACTTCGTCGAGGAAAACGAAACGACGATCGAGCCATCCACGATGGAAAGTATAACACCGTCGTCAAGTGGACAAGAGAAAGAAATATTACGGAATACCTCTTCTGACGCCGGGCATAGTCAAGAAATGACAAAAAAAAAAAATAGCCAAACGTAAAAAAACCATCAAAGACATCCTGAAGGAAGAAGCGGAGGTGCAGGCCCACCAGCTCGTCGTGGAAAGAGAAACGACGGTCGACCCACAGGAAGAATTGTGTCTTCGGGACGGATCTCTCAGCATTGTGGACATTCCTCATATTTTTCAAGAAATGAAACGCATAAGCAAACATTCCGAAATATTAGATTGTTCGATGGAAGATTTGAACATAATACGTATGAAGAGAACGGGGTTGGAGACCACCCTGACCGTGAAACGCATGATGTGCGATTATAGAGCCGATATCCACAGTCAACCTGATGATCCTCAGGTCATGGATATCAATCGGAATGCAGCGGCAGGAACAATTCTCAACGGAGGCGGCTACGCACAAATGGAACAATTCCTCACTGCCATTAATGTCCCCGGTATGTCAACGAAGAGATACAGCAAATGCCATGACGACATCGTGGAGAAATTAATCCGTACTGCGGAAGCGGAAATGGTAGCAGCGACTGAAAAGGAGAAAAGACTAGCCGTTGGAAGAGGCGACGTGTTAGCATGTGGAATTCCACACATTCCCGTCGTGGCTGACGGAAGTTGGATGAAGCGGTCCTACCGCACAGGAAAGTACAATTCAATCTCTGGTGTCGGCGTGATAATAGGCTATTACACGAGGAAAGTTCTATTCGTTGGAGTACGAAACAAAACGTGCTCCATTTGTTTGAACGCGGCGAAAAAGAAAGAAGAGCCGCGGCAACACGCATGCTTCAAAAACTGGGGCAGAAACCAGCCGTCCACCAGAATGGAGAGTGACGCCATCGCAGAAGGTTTCAATACCAGCGTGGAAAAACGTGGATTGATTTATTCGACATTAATTGCTGACGGTGACAGCAGTGTCTACAAGAAAATTCTCGACTGTGATCCATATAAAACATGGATGATCCGCGTGAAGAAAATTGAATGCACAAATCATTTGTTGCGCAACTTTTGCAACAAAATGAAAGATGTTGCGAAAAAGGCTCCGCCCGGTCACTACAGGCAAGCCGTAGAAAATAATATTCGGCGGATGCGCTCGGGGATAATGAAAGCTGCGGAGTATAGATTCGAAGAGAATCTGCCGATGGTACAAAAAATAAAAAATTTATGCGACGATATAATGAATATGCCCAGCCACGTGTTTGGAGAGCACAAACACTGTAGTAGAATAGGATACTTCTGCGATGGAACCAGGAAGAAGGATGAGCAGAATATTGTTCCGGAATTGTTGGACCTTGGAGTTTACCAGAACATCCAAGATATCATCCGGTCACTGTCAGCGCACGGAGAAAGCATCCTCTATCGAAGCAACAACAACGCAGTGGAGAGTTTCAATAATATTGTTGCAAAATATATTGCTGGAAAAAGATTAAATTTCGGCCAAAGAGGATCTTACACTGCAAGATGTGCTGCTGCTGTGATCCAGTACAATACGCAAGAAGTATTATCTCGTCTACAACGGTCCATGGAAAAGAAGCCGCCTCTACTTGTAACACAGATGGAAGAACGGCACAAAAAGAAACGACAACTCGAGCAACAAGCTCAACAAAACAGCACGACGAGAAACACAAGGAAGCAGTTCGGCGCAACACAAGATTCCGATTACGGACCAAATGCCCACAAGGCAGATATGGACGAATGCATGTTCAATCTGCAAAAGGAAAAGCATATGGAAATGCTAAGCGATTGGCAGAAAGATAGAGAGACGATTGAACAAGAAACTATTGGACAGGCCAAGAACAGATAGTGGATGGCGTACAGAACTAAACTTTTGACAGCGTCCAACTTCCGCGCCGTGTGCCAAAGAAGGAAAACAACGCTATGTTCGAAATTAGTGCGGACATTGCTATATCCACGCCTGCTAGACGTTTCCGCTGTAGCGTATGGAAAGCAGAATGAAGACACAGCTCGCGAAGAATTGTTCAGAAAGGAAAACATCGAAATTAGACCATGTGGTCTTTTTATCGATGCATCGATTCCCTATTTGGGAGCATCGCCAGATGGTGTAATCGATGACGACGGCATTGTGGAGATAAAGTGCCCAGAAGAGGCAATATCAACAATAGAAGCAGTAAGTAAAATATTTACAGACAGTACTGGCAGCGTTATGAATAAAAGCCACGCGTACTTCTACCAAGTACAAGGGCAATTACATATTGTTTCGGCGTCGACCGACGGTCGGAGCAGCCTGCTGCCGGGACCACTCAAATTTGAGCGCGCAAACGAATCCACAGGATGGGTCAATGAGAGGTTGAGACAGAGAGAGAGAGAGAGAGCGAGGATTAAAGGTGGAACTGCACTTTTAATAGAGTACTCGCACTTACAATGCGCCGTGAGAGGCGCGAGCCGGCGGACGAGCGGAGATCTTGAGCGAGCCAACTTCTGCCGTCGGATCGCGAAGCGGAGATCTTGAACGACACGAAACACGTGCCGTCGCGAGGCGGAAATCTTCGACGCGAACGACGGAGATCTTGGCGCGAAGCAGAAGGCTCGTAACGCGGCGCGAAAGAGCGCGAGAAAAATACAAACGAGTGTTTTGAGAGCGCGAGAGATCAGCGAACGGGCGCGAGAACTAGTACAGTACTATTCGAATATACCTTGACGACTGACGAAAGTTACAAGAGCGATGCGAGAGGCGAACATGAAGAGAGCGAGAAGGCACGCGCAGGTGCCTTAAATCACAAGGACCATCGAATGTGGAGCACCGTGATTGGTGCTCCCGAATCGGATAATCCTTGTTTGTCTCGATTTGAAGGATTCAAGCGTTGAAATCCGGTCAATTAGAGCGACACGCGTTCTTGCCGCGTGTTGACATACGAGACAAAAACCGTATGAAACAGCGGTCGCCCGCCAAGACAATAGCCGCCGAATTCCAACGCTTGAATCCTGAACATACCGCCCGCCTCGAAATATTAATTTCGAAATGCAGTGGAGGCGCACGGAAGCGCGTTAGCGCGAAAGAGCGGCCAAGTTTGGCCTAGCGAACTTAAACGATAAAGAGACAGCGTTGTACAATGCCCGAGCGCCTGTCCCCATGAGCGAGTGACGGACCGCCCGCCGTGCGAGTACCGGCTAAGAACTAAACGCGAACGTTTTCCAATACGGAACAGAGACATGAAAGTTACGAAAGGGCCGCCCGCCTTGTCGGCTCGGGGGCGCGAGTTTTATACACGTTGAGCGGTGTGACGGAAAATAGCGAGAGACGCTTAAAACACAAAAAGAGAGATACATTATAAAGTAGAGTAGAGATAATCGCAATGGTACATGAGTCACGAATAACATTGAGTTTGACACGTAGAGCACGGTGCGTGTACTGAACACTTTCGGAATCGACGCACTTATGAATTAGAGTCGGGACCGCACGCAACGGGTAGAGGACACACTTTTACGAGCGGACGTTTGAACGTGGACGTAGCAGTGCGTACAGTCACGACGCGAATGTGGCCGTCGTCGCCGGGATGCAGCTCGATGACGCGACCGAGATCCCACTTGCACGGGGGTATGGTAGGATTCCGAATTAGGACTAACTGCCCTATTGCTATAGCGGGGCGCGCTGTACGCCACTTCCCGCGTTGCTGGAGAGAGTTGACGTAGTCATCCTGCCACAGCTTCCAGAAGCGTTGAGCAGCGTGACGAATGAGCTGCCAGCGTGAGAGGCGATTTTCTCCGAGATCCAGAAATGAAGGTTGAGGAGGGACGGTTAGCACGGAACCTACCAGGAAGTGCCCCGGAGTAAGGGGTTCGTAGTCGTCGAGAGTGTCCGATAGCGCGGAGAGCGGTCGCGAGTTGAGACACGCTTCTATCGCACAGAGGAGTGTGCTGAACTCTTCGAACGTGAGCGTGCGGTCACCGATGACGCGGCGGAGGTGGTACTTCACGCTTTTAACCCCAGCTTCCCACAGGCCACCGAAGTGGGGCGCTGAAGGGGGGATGAAATGCCACGCGGTCCCGTCGCCAGCCGTTTTGTTCTGGAACTCAGGGTTCCGAAGCGCAGCGCGGTAGGCGGTTGATAACTCGCGGTCACCACCCACGAACGTGGTGCCGTTATCAGAGTAAACGGCTTCAGGAAGACCGCGGCGAGAGCAGAATCGCAAGTACGCGTTTAGGAAAGCCGGGGTGGAATAATCCACGACCAGCTCCAGATGAATGGCCTTGGTGACCATGCACACGAACAGCGCGATGTAGGATTTCCGCGAGGTAATACCGCGACCGGCGGAGGCGCGAACATTGAAGGGACCGGCGTAGTCGACACCGCAATGAGCAAAACAGCGGGTCGGAGGGGAGACTCGCGAAACAGGTAAATTTCCCATTAATTGTTCGGGAACAGCGGCTTTCTCCCGAACACAGGTGATGCAGCGGTGAATCACCTGTTTGACGAGGCTTCGAGCGCGAAGGAGCCAATAGTCCTGACGAAGGGTGAGGAGAGTGAGTTGCACACCACCGTGCAAAGTCCGAAAGTGAGCCTGCTCGACGAGAAGTGTCACTAAACGATGAGGAGCGAGCACGATTGGATGTTTTATCCTGTGAGGGAGAGGAGCGTGATGCAATCGTCCTCCTACCCGAATGATGCCGTCAGAATCAATAAACGCGTTGAGCGAATGAAGTGGGCTTTTGGTGGAGAGGGGCAAACCTCGGATGAGAGCGCGGATCTCATCGGAGAACGCGACGGATTGGAGATGCTTTATCCAGAAGCGTCTGGCAGAGGAAATGTGGTCCGCAGTGAGCGCGCGCTCTGATGCTTGTCCCGAAGGGTGGGAGCGATCCCTGCGACAGTATCGGGTAAAACGCAGAACGTAGGCTGTAACCCGAAGCAGTTTGGACCAGCTCGGAAACCGAGAGGCTAAGTCCCATTCGGGAAGAGGGGTTTCCGAGCAGTGGAATGATACTTTAACCTCTGGTGGGTCAGTGTCCTCGTGAAGGAGCACTTGAGGCGGCCAGGTGGAGGCGTCGTGGTGCAACCAGACAGGGCCTTGCCACCAGAGGGGGAAATTCAGAAGGTCGTCGCTGAGAAGACCGCGCGAGCCGCAGTCAGCGGGATTATCCGCGGTCGTCACATGCCTCCAACTAGCGTGCGGCAAGCGAGCTTGTATATCGGCAACGCGGTGCGCGACAAAGGTCTTCCACCGAGAGGGGTGCGATTGGAGCCACGCGAGGACGACCGTTGAATCGGTCCAGCAGAAACAAGGAATGTCCCGATTGTCGAAGGAGGAGAGCACGAAGGTCACGAGGCGTGAGAGCAGTACCGCAGCCTGCAGTTCGAGTCGCGGTATGGTCATAGGGGAGAGTGGAGCGACCTTGGACTTGCCAGCGAGCAGAGAGACGGTAACGCGACCATCGGCTGAAATGCAGCGAGCATAGACGACGGCAGCGTAAGCGACCGTCGACGCGTCCGCGAAGCCATGGATCTCCATTTGGGAATCGGCAGGAGAATGACCGGTCCAACGAGAGAGTTGAACGCCGCTTAGTAACGGGAGACGCGTATAGATCGCGTTCCAGCGGTCGAGCAGAGGAGGTGAGATCGGGTCGTCCCAACTCAGACGGAGACGCCAGAGATCCTGAATGAGTATTTTCGCACGAATGATGGCAGGCGTGACCCATCCGAGAGGGTCGTATAATTTAGCAATAATTGAAAGAATCGTCCGCTTGGTTGAGGGGAGCGATTCGGACAACGAGACGTTGAACTGGAAGGAATCGCGAGAAGGATTCCAACTAATCCCGAGCACCTTGACGTGATCGTCAGGAGCGAGAATTTTGGAGCAGGCAAGGCCATGATCCGACGGATCGATGTCCTCAAGGAGAGCGCAATGATTGCTAGCCCATTTCCGCAGGGTCATATGAGCGCATTGTAGCAAATTATTAAGCTGAGATCGAGATTGCAGGAGAGATTGTACGTCATCGGCGCCGAAGAGAACGTCATCGACATAAATGTTCGAGCGCAAGATCGGAACTGCGAGCGGGAAACGAGAGCCCTCGTCTTCGACAAGGCGCTGGAGAACTCGAAGCGCGAGAAAAGGGGCGCACGTCATCCCATAAGTGACCGTCAAAAGTTGGAACGGAGTTGGCGCGTTTGCGGGAGACTCTTGCCAAAGGATCCGCTGATAGTCGATGTCGCGAGGATCGACGAGGATCTGACGGTACATCTTAGCGATGTCCGCTGTGTACACGTAGGGGTCTTATAAGCGTCAGGGACTTATATCATGGTATAACCCTGACGCACCAACCCCTCCTTCACGTGGTAGGACCTGGACACCTTCGGGTGACTAACGGGGCTCTGGTAAGAGAGTTCCCTGCGAGAGTTCTCGCCATGCGACAACCGCAACTCTGGGAAGAGAGCTCTTGCGGAGTTGTCGCATGGCGGGGACCGCGGCTCTCAGAGAGCTCTGCGTGAGTTGTCGCTCTGCGACAACCGCGGCTCTCTCATTAAGAGAGTTCTGGCGGAGTCATCGCTTTTGCGATGACCGCGGCTCTCAGGGAGCCCATGCGTGTGTTATCGTTCGCGATAACCGCGGCTCTCACCCGGAAGACTCCCCTCTGCCGCGACGACCCACCGGATACATCCGGTGGTATGTTGCAGAACGGGAGAAACGGGGGGCTTACCTTAACCGGTCGGCCTAACGGGGAGGCGAACCCCTTGAACAAACCCTTAACCTCTAAGCTGAGAACGCGGCGAAAGAGGTCCTGTGTTTACACGGGCGGTCGGTGGGTCCATCGACCATTAGCGCAAACCTCAGGATACCAGGCGAAACCTGAGCGTAAAAATGCCTTCTCCCCGGAAAGGGCGTAACCCGGGGAGCGACCGTCTTTCGTCCCTACTCGTGGGAACAATTATGAACTCAATAACTAAAATACAAAACAAAACGAAGAAGACGGGAGGCAAGAAAGGAAAGAAAGGAGGAAAGAAGACGGAGGTGAAGAAGGAAACGACCCAGGCACAAGGGGACACAGCTAGTGCCTGGGAAGATGTAATGGACTCAGGAGAGTCGGACCCAGAACTGGGATTTGAGGAATTTTCATGGGGAGACATCCCCATAAACAGAAAAAGGAAGAACAAGCACTCAGACGACTCGTGTGACGAGTCACTGAGACAGCTTAAAGAAGTAAAGATTGAGTTGGTGAGGTTCGATGGCATGCCATTGAACGCAGAAGAACGCCTCAGAAGTTTCTTCAGGGGACTCACAGAGCCCCATCGAAGCAGCGGCGAAGAACTCCTCGACACCCTACTTAGGGAACACGAGGAGGTAGAGACGGAAGCAAGAGAGTTCAGGATTGAACTCGGCAGGGACAACAAGTCCCTTAGAGAAAAATTAGACGCACTAAGGGAGCAGCGCTCCGTGCAAGACACCGTTATCGAAAAGATAACGGAAAAGCTGAACGAGTTATCAGCAAAGATAGACAAGCTTTCGTCCGAGAGGAGCAGTGCTCAAGAGGCCCCGTCCTCTAAGCCGCTCCTGTACTCGGACATCATTAAGGCAAACAGAGCAACAAAGCAAGTGGCCAAACGGACCCCCGTAGCTAAGTCCAAGCCAGCTGCAGCCATCTACCCGGTAAAGGGTAGCAAAATTAAGACCAGCGATGAAACCAAGAAGGTCCTGTCGGATTGTATCAATCCGACAGAACAGAAGATCAGAATCCGGAACCTGAGGAAACTCGGGAACTCCGGCATTCTTATAGAGACAGAAACAGCTGAGGACCTTGAGCAAGTCCTCAGCAACGAGAAACTACAAAAGGTAGTAGACATTGGTCCCCTCCCCAAGAGGAGACCAAAAATCATAATATTTGGAATCCCCTCGGAGACATCCGAGGAGGAAATCCAAAAAGCAATCCAGAATCAGAACCTGGAACTTGACTCGAAGGCAAAATTAGAAGAGGAGTTTAAACTCCTCTTCAAAACAGGCAAGAAGGACTGTGAAACCACCAATTGGGTGGCGGAAGTGTCAACGAAGACCCGGAAAATCCTGCTGGACAGGAACCGGGTCTTTATAGGGTTCCAAGCCTACGGGCTAAAAGATTATATAGCTGCAACGAGGTGTTTCAAATGCCAGTCATTTGGACACGTTGCAAAACATTGCAGAGCAAAGATCGACACGTGCGGGCACTGCGGCAAAGACGGGCATAATTATGACAAATGCCCGTCCAAACAAGAGAAGCCTACTTGCATTAACTGCAAGAGAGCAGGAAGACCAGCCAATCACGGGCTGAGAGAAAAGAGCTGTCCGGCGTTTAAACACGCTATGGAACTATGCCTTAGCAGAATAGACTTCGGCACATAGGAAACAGGCAAAAACAACCCTGACGATCCTTCGCAGGTAATACCTCAACAACTGGGTATTCGGGATCGTAAGGTGAAATAGTCATGAGAACGGCTACCACACCGTTGACGAAACCTGCTAGAGACCGAGCGCTAAGCTGGTAACTCCGCCTCCTCGTGGCCCCCGCTGGTAACGCTCCTGGGTCGGCGCAAGTCGATTCGGTAGCGGCTAAGCGAGTTACTTCCCGTACGGGACGGTCTACCTTTGTGATGATCCTTAATTGGTGAACGAGGGGTTTTTCCAATGCCCAAGTCCACAACATCTACGGGCTGTTTCCTTTGCAACTGATGGAGCTAGGGGTAGAGAGCCTAACATGAACGGCTGACTTTTCCGGTATGGGGCGAATCCCCGAGGTACGGAACTCCCCTCACGGGGGGTGGTCAATACTACATGTGTACACGTAGCGAAAGTTCCGCCACCGTAAGATTACGGAGGGAAGGTCCGACTGTAACTTCGGGCCTGGAAACAGGTGGTCATTCAATGACGTGCCGTCTGAGGTGACGCTTGAAGCATTGAAGACTACGCGTAGGTGCGTAGTCGCGCTACCTTCGCGGAGGACGGGGTGATGGGGTATGTAAACGCACTGCGGAGAGGGTTGAGCAGACGAGAGAGCGCGTCGCATATGACCCATTTCTTCGTATTCACGGAGAAAGGTCCGATACTCCAGAGCGAGAGAGGGCTTTGACGAAAGCTTGCGATGGAGCGATCTACTAACCTTCGCGGCAACCGAGTAGGAGTGTCCGATTCTGATCGGAGGACCGTCGCGAAAGGGAAGACGGACCACGTAGCGGCCGTCGGCCGTTCGTGTAGTGTTGGCGCGGAAATGAGCTTCGCATTGCTCTTCGTCTAGCGTGAGGAGAGTCCGACGAGGGATTTCCTCAATTTCCCAGAATCGAGTCAAATCGTGGGAAAGAGTGTCCTCTGGAATGCAGTGATGCATTGAGAGGCGAGATGCTGCGTGTGGAGAAGCGCGAGAACGGAAAGCGTCGCGATCCGGGCGCGAGCAGGATCCAGAAATAATCCAGCCGAAAACGCTATCTTGAGCGATCGGGTGTCCTCGTGGGCCTTTACGCACGCCGTCGAGTATGAGGTCAGCGTAGACGTCCGCGCCGAGGATGAGATGGATCGCGGAGGAACTGAATGGGTCTGGATCCGCCCAATTGAGATGCGAGAGATGCGCGAGAGAACGCGAGTCGAGAAGACGCTTCGGAGAATACGTCGAGAGCGACGGAAGCACGAGAGCGACCGCGGAGATCGTAGGGATCGAGGATGTCCGGGGTGACACGCGGAGGCGCACAGCGTGACGCACTCGACCGGCATGCACGCCACCGACGGTCGAAATCGAGGTCTCGACCCGGAGGCGTTTCGCGCGCAGGAGGGAAACCATAGCTTCAGTAATGAAGCTCGCCTCTGATCCTTGGTCGATTAACGCGCGAACAGGGATCGATTGGCCCGACGGGACGTGAACTTGGACCCACGCGGTGGCGAGCAAGACGGCGGAGCGCGGCTCGGTCAGAGTGGACGCAAGATGAGAATTCACCTCTGGAAGAGGTGTCGATACCGGAGAAATCGACGCTGGGAGAGCCTCAGTGTCGTGGAGGAGTGAATGGTGTCGGTTATGACACACGCGGCACGTATATTTGCTCGGGCAATCCCGTACAAGATGCTTTGAGCTTAAGCAATTTTCGCATCTCGCGGAACGGTGTACGAGATCGCGCCGTTCGCGAGGGCTGCGTGCTTTAAATTGCGAACAAGAGCTGAGCATATGCGAAGCTCGACAGACGGGGCACGGAGGATTAGAGGTTTTATCCGACGGAGACGCAGTGGCGACATGGACGCGAGATCGACCGGCAGAGGACCGACTCGATGCGGCGGGAGACGCAGAAGAGTTCGCCGATGCACTGGGCGCGAATTCCTCGAGGGCGCGAACGCGAGAGTCGATGAATTTCGTCAGTGAGTCGAACGAAGGAGACTCGGCATCGTCACCTGTCTTGATTTTCCATGCCTTGCGAGTCGGCGCGTCCAACTTTTGTGACACGATATAAACGAGAAAGTCGTTCCAGAGATCGGCTGGGCCACGCCCGAGATTTTGAAGTGACGCTACAATAGTCGAAACACGGTCGCGTAGATTCTGAAGGTCGGACGCGGACTCACGAGGCAGCGCTGGCAAAGCGAGTAGTGACGTCAGATGCGAACTGAGGAGACGCCGAGGATTTTCGTAACGCGCGGTGAGCGCGTTCCACGCGATCTCAAAGTTGTCGGCCGTCACGGGGAGATTCCCGACGCATTCGAGGGCACGGCCCTTGAGCGACGACACGAGATAATGGAGGCGCGTGACCTTCGCGAGTGATTGATTCGCGATAATGAGCGCGGTGAAACGATCGCGGAACGTCTCCCACGCTTCATAACGGCCGTCGAATTCAGGTAACTGAATGCTCGGCAGGTGCGGAGCGGCGGTCGTGGGACTCGCTTGTCCGTCGGAAGAATAATTAGGACGACTTACAGAAGCGCCGGTGAGCTCGTCGAGCACGGCTTGCATGGAGGCCAGAGCATCGAGGTACGTTTCCTCCGTCGTCGAGAAAGAGTCATCGGAGAAGTACGGAAGCGCAGCTTTCTTGTCCGATGAGGTGGAGGCGAGGAGTCGAGCGTGCCCGGCCTCGAACTGCGTCCAGTTGGCCTTCAGATGGTCCATCCGAGTCAGCAATGTCGAGCGGGTCCATTTTGCCTTCCCCAATTTATTGAGGTTGACGAGCGCGCGCTCGATCGCGCGCTGCGCCAACAGCTGACGTTCGAGGACTTCCTCCATAATGCGCGAGCTCTCTCTCGTTTCTTACTGACCACGTGGATGTTTGCGATCCGGCTCGAAGGACCAGAATGTTTCGGCGTCGACCGACGGTCGGAGCAGCCTGCTGCCGGGACCACTCAGATTTGAGCGCGCAAACAAATCCACAGGATGGGTCAATGAGAGGTTGAGACAGAGAGAGAGAGAGCGAGGATTAAAGGTGGAACTGCACTTTTAATAGAGTACTCGCACTTACAATGCGCCGTGAGAGGCGCGAGCCGGCGGACGAGCGGAGATCTTGAGCGAGCCAACTTCTGCCGTCGGATCGCGAAGCGGAGATCTTGAACGACACGAAACACGTGCCGTCGCGAGGCGGAAATCTTCGACGCGAACGACGGAGATCTTGGCGCGAAGCAGAAGGCTCGTAACGCGGCGCGAAAGAGCGCGAGGAAAATACAAACGAGTGTTTTGAGAGCGCGAGAGATCAGCGAACGGGCGCGAGAACTAGTACAGTACTATTCGAATATACCTTGACGACTGACGAAAGTTACAAGAGCGATGCGAGAGGCGAACATGAAGAGAGCGAGAAGGCACGCGCAGGTGCCTTAAATCACAAGGACCATCGAATGTGGAGCACCGTGATTGGTGCTCCCGAATCGGATAATCCTTGTTTGTCTCGATTTGAAGGATTCAAGCGTTGAAATCCGGTCAATTAGAGCGACACGCGTTCTTGCCGCGTGTTGACATACGAGACAAAAACCGTATGAAACAGCGGTCGCCCGCCAAGACAATAGCCGCCGAATTCCAACGCTTGAATCCTGAACACATATCACTGCCAGAAAGTACTGCCTCTTCCGTATATGGACGAGGAAAGGTATAAAGTCCATTAAAGTTGACAGAGATGACGAATTTTGGCAACATAAAATGGAGCCAAAATTGACGCGCTTTTATATAGATTGTATGTTGCCCGAAATAGTTGACAGTAGATATACGAGAGGCATGTCCATTCGGGAGCCCCAATATATTATCGAAGCAATACAAAATTCACAAAGAAAAAGAAAAGTTGCAACTGTTCGACTTTGAGCTGCACTTATTAGTGCAGCATCACTCACTCGATCAGCTGGTAATAAGAAATTTTAAAGTTATTACAATTACAGATCAAGGATCGTATATGATTCAAAACCTGTTCAACGTCGAATTGCACACATGCAAAAAAGTGTGCAGTATCGCTGATTCCATCAGCGAATGAAAATAATATTCAAATATTATACAGTTGCAACTATTCGACGTCGAATTGCACATACTAGTGCAGTACCACTGACTCGATCAGCTGGTAATATGAAATTATAAAGTTACTACAATTATAGCCCAAGGATCGTATGTGATCCAAAAGCTGTTCGACGTCGAACTGCACACATGCAAATAAGTGTGCAGAATCGCTGATTCATTTCAGCGACATTTTTGGCATGGTAACAATGGCCGACAGCTCTCCGCCTCACCCAGATTCCGAGGCGACAATGGATGCAGCATCAGCTGCTAATATAAGTAGACAAATGCAATTTTACTTTTCACACTGTCGCGTGGATTTCAACATTTTTCTCTTTTTCTATATTTGATTTCTGTTTCAGTTGCAGCCACGAATCATCTGGGCTGCTTCGTCGTCGAGACGATGAAGGACCACACTGGCCGATTGCTCTCCGCCTCACCCAGATTCCGAGGCGATAGTGGAAAGCCAGAGAAAGTATTCGACGAGCCACTATTGGTGAGTTACCGAAGCCACATATGTTTGTACAAAATAACAAAATATTTGTTAGATTGCTTCTTTTTAATTTACATTTTACATGTTTCAGAACAAGCTGAGGCGGGGTATCAAAAGGAACTCCCACTGAAGAGGCGGCCACGGCAGCCGCATCATTAATTTTACAATTTATTAATTATTTTAAAATTGTAATTTATTTATATTCTTTTTTATATATTTTATAATATTTATATTTTTTCGTCTATTTATATTTATATTCTATTATATTCACGTTTATATGTTTATTCTTTTTTTAATGTACGATTGTTTGTATTTTTCTTTTTTCGAATAAAAAAAATTATATTTATTCGTCGGATAAATTCTCGTCGAATAAAGATACTTTCTTTATTCGAACATTCCAATGAAGAATAAAAATTTTTTTATCTTTTATTAGTTAATCGAAATTTTTATGTAGATAAATATTTTGCCCAACTCTGCCATTTTGCATTATCCCGAAATAACATACGGATTCCGAACCCTTGAGATTCTCGGAAATACACGTACACGCCGACTTAGCGGTGTGTGACTGTGTCGAGGCAACGTGTTTACGTTGTCGGCCACACGTCATCCCGGACCCTTGCTATTCTCATTGATACACGTACGCGCCGACCTAGCGGTGTGTGAGTGTGTCGAGGCAACGTGTTTACGATGTCGGCCACACGACATCCCGGACCCTTGCTAGTCTCATCGGTACACGTACACGCCGACTTGGCGGTGTGTGAGTGTGCCGCGACACGGCTGTTCGAACGAAGCTACGGCAGGGCCGTCGTTTACGATGTCGACCACGCGTTCCCAGATCGCCTCTCTGACGGGCATCATGCGACCGAATAATGGAAAATGTTGCTCGAAAACGCAAAAGTAGGACCTGCCGGTGGTCAAGCGATCTAGATTTATCCTTCGTCTACCGCTTTTGACCACTGACAGGCCCCACCTTTGTATTATAGAGTCAGTAATCGCCGCCTCCCGAAACCTTGCTATTCTCATCGCGGCACGGCTGTTCGAACGAAGCTTACGGCAGCGCCGTTGTTTACGATGTCTGAATTTTGCAAATTACGCCTAGAAAACGCAAAAGTAGGACCTGCCGGTAGTCAAGCGATCTAGATTTATCTTTTATCTAACGCTTTTCACCCTTGAAAAGCCCGATCTTTGCATTATCGGGCCATAAATCGTGGCCTCCCGAACCCTTGCAACCTTGTACGATCTAGCGTTGTGTGCAGCACACCATGGCACAAGCACACGGCACACACACTGTCATTTGAGCTTCTCCTATGCAGCCGTTTGTAGCGTGAAGATCGCTAGGAAGCTTCTCCTAGTTCCTGTTTGGAGCGTGGCGACTCAAGGCCACGTAGGAAAACTGGCCCTTAACTTTAGAAGGGGGAACAGGGAACAGTTTTCGCGCATAGAATTTAATACGGGGATCCGATTTGACGGCTTGTCTAAAATCTGGAACGCTCGTTACGGGGAAAGAAATGGGGGTGAGCTTCCAGGTGGGGAGGGGGAGTGGCTCGATGGGTGGCGTTGATTGTTCTTCCTTCTCTTCGGCGATATGACTTCTTCTTCGGCTGCTTCTCCAGGGGTTGTTTGAAAGAACAGCTTCTTAAGCTGATTCAGTTGGTGTCGGCGTCCTCCGCGCCTAGTCTTCTTCTTCTTAATTACTCGAGATATTACAACGCCGGTCATTAGTATACTAACTATGTGCTTCTATAAGGGGGCAGCGTCTCAGTCTTCGTCCTCGTGCTAGTGACACGCACCGAGAGCAAGATCGTGGAGGCTGGGGTAGAGATTTCTAAGCTTAGCTTGTAGAGATCTTTTCCGTCTTCTGCTCTCGCCGCTAGGGGTACTTATAGGTATCCTCGAATATTTTTAGCAGCGAGAAAGCTCGGGTCCTGAGGGTGTATCTCAGGAGATTCAGTTTCTGAAGCGAGAAAAATGTTGGGTCCTTGACCATCTAGTTTCCGAAAAAGGAACTAAAAGGCCTGAAGAGAGAAAAAGCAAAAGTGGCTGTTAGAATGAATGGGACGGAGCACGATGAGGGCCAGAAAGATAGCATGATTGTATGCTTGAATGGTTGCGAGGGAGAAAATACTAGTCTTGTATTCGGCTGGGCGTGCGAGCGAGGCGGTATCTGTTTAGAGTGAGAGGGGAGATGCAATGGGTGCGAGTGAGAGCGCACTGGCCATTGGTGTGAGTGCGATCGCACTAGCGCTGAGAGTTAATGAGTGTGCGTGAGAGGTTTTGGGCTACGAGTACGAGAGAGATAGCGCCACTTCGTAGTTACTCTCTGGTTTCTGGGATGTCGCTGGTGTTCTCGTGATAAGTAGGGCGTGACTGTTGGTAAGAAGCTAAAGGTAAGTTTGCTGATATGATAATATATAGGTGGTGGATAACCGAAAGACGAACGGTAACGTCTAGAACGTAGGTATATAACTGGCAGATGGTAACATACAGGCGGTAGGTAACTGTTTAAGACGTAACGCAAGATATAATTATAAAATATAAAAGAACGCAGTATAAAGTAAGTTGTTAATGAACGAACGCATGTTTAATATATGTATATATGTAAAAGAACGCATGAGATATATATGTCGGGGCGTGATGGCAGCGATGCACCCCGTCGGCAACAACGCGTAACGCGTATAGGATTTAGTTTAATCGTAAAATAACGATTTACCGTACCCTGATAATTGCCCTGCGAAGGGGCAATAAAACAGTCACTGCGTACCTGCGCTACCCCTCTTCGCGCGCGGGGCAAAGGGAGATGCGAGACAGGGTGCCTGGAATGATGGGCTGGGACCCTGTTGAACGTGACCACGGGCGGCAGAATAGTTTGGGCAACGGTAGGCCGAACACCAGCTTTGAGGAAAGTCACTTTTCGTGGGTAGAAAACGTAAAGACGTACGCGAACATTCTGTGAGGCCCGTGTGCTCGTTGACGTGTCTCTCGTTGCACCACGAGATCGGGCATAGCGTGTACGTAGAGTCCATACGACAATCGCGTAAGCGCAAAAGGGTCGAATCGATGGAGAACGACGCTGGACAATCTCCGGCGGGTCCGAGGACGGAAGAGTCCGCCCAGCCTCCGACATATATATGTATTGATAAATAATAAAACGCAAGAAGATTGTTTAATTAATAAAGAACGCATGTGTATTGTTATTTAATAATAACTATACTTTAGATAATTAATATATGATAATGAAAGTAAGTAAAAGATATAATTATAATAACGGTAAGAGAATAGTCGTAGTATATAATATATGTATATGTATATTTATATGAATGAATATATGTATATATATTGTGACGGGTATCCGTCGGGGTGGAGGAAGTGCCGACTCAGCCGGCTGCCAGGGGTCGGTAGTGCCTCGAGGAGGAATGAAGAGTAGTCTTTTTCTGGTAGAATGCTTGTGTCTTTATTGTCCCTGTTATGTACAACGGTTGCCCTCAGGTGGCGTGATCGCGGCGGCGGATCGATAGCGCGACGGCGCGGTATCGCGGCGGCGGTTCGGACTCGCGACGGTCCTGCGGCGGTATCGCCTCGGGGTGTCGGGGAGTCGGTCAGGTTTAGCAGGACGGTCCCGCAGGCTTGCGCCCCTCGGGCGAGGGATTCCGGCCCGTTTGCACGGTGCCGGCTCGGACGAGTTTCCCGTAGGCTTGCGCCCCTCGGGGGAGGGATTCCGGCCCGTTTGCACGGTGCCGGCTCGGACGAGTTTCCCGTAGGCTTGCGCCCCTCGGGGGAGGGATTCCGGCCCGTTTGCACGGTGCCGGCTCGGACTAGTTTCCCGTAGGCTTGCGCCCCTCGGGGGAGGGATTCCTGCCCGTTTGCACGGTGTAGGCTCGGATGCGGGAACGGGGGTGTCTGGCGTGAACGGTGGTTTCGTTAGGAACGGGGTGCGGTGTGGTTGGAGGTACAGCGGAGGTCTTACGTGGCAGTAGCGGTGCTCGGCGGAGATCGGTTCTCGGACTCGCATCGGATGCCTTGCCTCAACTGCCCCGTTTGGCTGTTCTCGTGGCCTATTTATTCCTCCCACCGCCCACTTCCACTCGCGAGCAGCCGTATCGTCGCGGTGGCCACCTCGCGGCCGCGACGGGAGGCTGTGCTCGGCCGTGGTCTCGCGGCGCGCTCGCTGGGAGTGGGGCGGTAGTAGGCGCGGTGTTAGGCGGGGAAGTCGCGGGCCTTCGATATACCCGTTACAATATATATGTGTATATATACTGAGCGCGAGACTCTAGGTAGCGCGTAACATACGAGTGAGAACGCATCGTGCAAGCTTCACGGGCGCGAGAGAGATGTACGTGAAAGCTTATGAATGAAATATAACGGGATCGTTCCTGTGTGAATGAAGCGTAGCGGGGAACGCTCTTGTGAGGGAGACGCAAACCGGTACTGGCCGCGGGTGCGAGAGGGAAAGCGATAGCCGCGTGTGCGAGTGAGAACGCGGGACTATGCTGACCGTGGGTGCGAGTGAGACAGAGCTACTATAGTGAACGCTGCGCGTGCGAGAGAGAGGTACTATGTGTTGGTGCGAGAGACAGAGCTATTGGGGTCAGCGGCACGCGAGTGGTGGGGGTTAGCCGCGTTCAGCGTCAGGCAGGAGCGTCGAAAGTGTGTCTTCTGGGCGACTTTCGGCCAAATCGTTGCGTTTGCTGCATGAAATGCACGGGAACGTGACATCCTCTTAGCGGTGGGACTTAGAAAAATTTTCGTCCAACGTCCGACGCAGTAGTACATCCGTCCATTATTTGCTAATAACTCGGTAAATAATAGTAGTAGCGAGTTTGGTGTTATGATATATATTGTTAGAAACCGTCTATATCGCAGTGATGTCACGTCGAAAATCGTCTAGGACCGATACGGAAAAAGTTTCCTCTTAGCGGTGGGACTTAGAAAAATTTTCGTCCAACGTCCGACGGAGTAGTACATCCGTCCATTATTTGCTAATAACTCGGTAAATAATAGTAGTAGCGAGTTTGGTGTTATGATATATATTGTTAGAAGCCGTCTATATTACAGTGATATCACGTCGAAAATCGTCTAGGACCGTGTAACGGTGCATGCCTCGTTGCGTGGAGCGCGGCGAGGCGTGCGAGCCCTCCCCGGATTGGCTCAGCGGCCAGGGTTCTTTGGGGAGGGGGGACAAGGTGACTAAATGAGAAACGCTCAATTAAAGTAAAAAGAAATGATAATAGTTTATTATTAACTCTTTGCGGACGAGTGTCGGCAAATAGCCGCCCTAGTCTTTTTACCGTTGCGGACGAGTGTCGGCATATAGCCGCCCAATTCTCGTGCTGCGGCTGGCGTATGTTTATCGTTCTGAACGATATAATACGCATAGTTATCCCTTTGCGGACGAGTGTCGGCCTATAGTCTTTGTATCGATAAGATCTTATCTTCCTTATAGTGTAAACTTACGATGCGAGACCATGGTGGGTTGTTTCATAGGTGATTGTTTCGAATTATATCAAACAAAGCACGAATATAAAACATCGCCTATGTCCAGGGTGTCAAAAAATTATATGTCACGGCCACCATAGCGTGATTCTACACCTACGATTTGGTGAAAATTGACATAAAAAAGTCCACGCAAAATTGACCTTGACCTTGAAAATCAAGGAAATCTTAGAAATCAATTCTTATAATTTTTGCAGCTTCTTTATTTGTCAATTTTTTACATCCAGCGCCAATATATAAGTAAATAGCGTACTATCATACAGCGGGTACCATCAGTAAGGAATCTCGTTCGGTATGAAATTATCATAATCATGATACTCCTATTTCCCTAACTACAGAATGAAAGAAAGAAGCTGCAAAAATGATAAGAAATGCAACATCATTTTTTAAGAGAACGGTTGAGATGCGACGGTTTCTTTCACAAAGTTGAACGTTATGACTAGTAGAACACGATTAAACAAAAAATTCTTGTTTTTTGACCTTGATTTTCAAGGTCGAGGTCAATTTTGCGGGGAGTTTTTTATGTCAATTTCCACAAAATCGTAGGTGTAGAATCACGTTATGGTGGCCGTGACATATAATTTTTTGACACCCTGTACAGACGACTAAATTTGTTTCTTTATGATTTTATTGGATTTTATAAAAATGTTATTTGAATAAAGCTTTAGATTTTATAACGCAAACGTGCGACGTGAACATTTTCTTTACTGCGCGCTCCAATACCTGTCGTCCACAGTGACGCTCGCCCGTCGAGCGCCCCCGTCCGCAAAGGGTTAATCTCGGTCGGCCGGATTCCCCGTTGGTCCGGCGACGGAGTCTCGGAGGGAGCCTATCTCTCGGCCGGCCTGGTTACAAAGAAACAAAATAAACTGTGAGTGTGGACGCCCGGTAACGACGCGAATCTAACGTAATTATTGCCGAATGACGCGAGCTTAACCTAATCGGTAGAACACCTAAATCTAGCGCACTTATCTCCTACTAACGCGGGCTTAATCTTAATCTATACGCGGAGCGTCGTTATCTCCGGTACTGGTACTGGTATCGGTGGTCCGGAGTATCGCGGTGGGCGCCGTCCGTCGGTGGACGGCGGCAGAAAACCGGAGTCGTGTTCGGTACGGTGCGCGGTACCGCGGTGCGGGGAACGCGGGGCGAGTCGGGCTCGCCTGGCGTCGGCACGGCGATCGGGCGTTCTCGGCGCGGTCCCGAACCCCCACGATTCCCGTCGCGCGGTCGCCTCAGCGAGGTGATCGGAACGGCCGCGGCCCAGCAAAAGATCGTGAATCGGTGACGTTTCCTGCGTCGGCTGGGCTCGCGGAGCGCGGAGAGGATTTGCGGGATTCGCGGAACGCTCCGTTTCTCGTCCCCGCGCGGCCGCGGCTCGAGTACGTAGACGCAGACGTAAACCTAGTGTCTACGACTCGAAACCGGCGAGGTCGCTCGTCCCCGGTAGTATACCGTGAGGCGAGCTCGACACGCTGCTGCGGTCGGTGGGAGACTAGACTCCTGGAGCGCGGCGCGGAATCTCCGGTCAGGAGCGCGGGATGCGGAAACGGGTCCGAGGAGTGGGGGATGACGATCCGGAGTGTCGAAACTACGGTGCTCTGAAAAGAGCAGGCCGTCGATCGACTGCCTCCCAGAACCTATTCGCGGTCTCGGTTTCGGCGTATGGGACGTAAACCCACGTACGCCTCGGCCGGTCCCAGCGCTTCGGCGTGTTCGTCCGGTAGTATACCGAGGCTAGCATGATTCTGCGGGGCTGCGAGAGGATCTGGGCTCGGGTGTTCGCCCGAGAGCTGCTCCAGAGCAACTCCGCTCTCGGGTGGTTTCGTCGCGATCTTTATAGCCCGAGCGCGGACCTCGTGTGCTCGTTCGCGAATCTTCGGTACACGTCGAGTGGTCCGCGCCCGGGCCGGATTCGCGGATTGGCGCGCGGCTGGTCCTAGTCGGTGATTGGTGCGGGCATGGTCGCAAACTCGCTCGCAACGAGACGTACGTGCCTCGTTGCAACCGATACGGAAAAAGTTTCCTCTTAGCGGTGGGACTTAGAAAAATTTCCAGAGTTGTGTCGACGGAGTAGTACATCCGTCCATTATTTGCTAATAACTCGGTAAATAATAGTAGTAGCGAGTTTGGTGTTATGATATATATTGTTAGAAACCGTCTATATTACAGTGATATCACGTCGAAAATCGTCTAGGACCGATACGTAATAATTTTCCTCTTAGTGGTGGGACTTAGACAAATTTTCAAAGTTCGGTGAATTATGAAAAGTTGGTTATTTTGTGTAAAATAACATAGAAATGTTAAAATTTATCTGTAGTAATCGGAATGAGTACACTTTAAATCCTTTAACGAGGATCCATTGGAGGGCAAGTCTGGTGCCAGCAGCCGCGGTAAGTCCAGCTCCAATAGCGTATATTAAAGTTGTTGCGGTTAAAAAGCTCGTAGTTGAATCTGTGTGTCACAGAGTCGGTTCACCGCTCGCGGTGTTTAACTGGCATTATGTGGTACGTCCTACCGGTGGGCTTGCTCTTCACGGGGCGGTCCAACTAATATCCCATCGCGGTGCTCTTCACTGAGTGTCGAGGTAGGCCGGTACGTTTACTTTGAACAAATTAGAGTGCTCAAAGTAGGCTATCTTCGCCTGAATACTGTGTGCATGGAATAATGGAATAGGACATCGGTTCTATTTTGTTGGTTTTCGGAACCCCGAGGTAATGATTAATTGGGACAGATGGGGGCATTCGTATTGCGACATTAGAGGTGAAATTCTTGGATCGTCGCAAGACGGACAGAAGCGAAAGCATTTGCCAAAAATGTTAGAGGTAAATGTTAGAGTTAACTGTGAAAGTTAGAGGTTCGAAGGCGATCAGATACCGCCCTAGTTCTAACCATAAACGATGCCAGCTAGCGATCCGCCGAAGTTCCTACGATGACTCGGCGGGCAGCTTCCGGGAAACTAAAGCTTTTGGGTTCCGGGGGAAGTATGGTTGCAAAGCTGAAACTTAAAGGAATTGAGGGAAGGGCACCACCAGGAGTGCAGCCTGCGGCTTAATTTGACTCAACACGGGAAACCTCACCAGGCCCGGACACCGGAAGGATTGACAGATTGTTCGCGATCGCGCGAACGTTCGCGGTAAAACATGACCACAGGTTTACGGCATGGGGCCCTGCGGCGACCTCCCGGTCCTTCGTAGGACACATTGAAAGCCCACGGTTTTCACCCCTCCGTGTGAGCCTTACCGGCATGGAAGGCCCTGTCAGGATCCGAAGATCCCGCCGGCATCGCCTCACACATCATTGGGACTACTTATCGCGGAATGCCCCTCGCTCCGTTAGCAACACACAACTATGTGTGTTCCCAGGGTCCACTACGAGGAGGTGAAGCGAGGGGACTTTAGACCTGTGAGATCCCTCAAATAGAGAGGACGGCTCGACAGTAGGACAGATGGTCCTACTATAGAGGGCTCAGGTCCTCGGACCTGTAACCGTACATTCCTTTCTTGACTGCGTTGATTCGATTTATCCCTGTTCCGACGACTTAAGGGTTATTTATACTAAGACACGGGGGCCGGTTACTACTCCCAATTCCCAAAGCGTGTCAATTCGCGAAGGAGATGGATTCGTGCCTCCAGGCACTGGAAAGCGGCGAGGTTTGGACGAGACAAATAAAGCTTGTAGACAAATTTCTGGTAAAAGGGCAGTATATTCTTGGAAGAACTATTTATACTCTTTCGAAGAGCGATCTCTCCGATATGCTCGGAGACGAGCTATTTGTTTACAGGACGGCCCGTGATCTTTCCCGACGTACGGGGCAATAAATTCCTTTATGATGACGCGCTGAATACCGCGTATCGGTAATCCGCACCGAATTCTCGTAACACGTAAACACGCAGTGTATACCGTGTTACGACGCACGCAGTTCGCTCGCTTTGCCTCTACCCCTGGTTTTTCAATGAACGATTTTAACGATTTGAATGCGGATCGCGCCTCGCGATATGCGAATTCGTGACCTGTCTAACCAACCGTGCACCCGGCCGCAAATGCGTACGAGTAGTCCGGTTGGAGACACACACACTAAAAACCCCTGGCACTCCACGCGCCCAAGAAGTTTACTCTTCAGCACAATACGTGGCCTCCGAGCAATCTCCGTATCGGTAGCGGCAGAATGACAAGAATCGTGCACAGTCCGCTCGCTCTAATCCGACCCGTGTGCCCGACGCAGTGACGGTTGAACGACTCGTTTCGACCTCGTAACCGATCGAAGGCGAACCTGTCAGACCACCCAAGTATCTGGCCGAATTCTCGTACAAATGGCCCAAGTGGAGACACACACTAAAAACGCCTGGCACTCCACGCGACCAAGAAGTTCACTCTTCAGCACGATACGTGGCCTCCGAGCAATCTCCGTGTAAGTAGCGGCAGAATGACAAGGATTGTGCAGGGTTCGGTCGTATCGAATCGACCCGAAGGGAAATTGTGAGTTCGTTCGAGCAATCCGTATGCGTACTAAGCACTGCACGATTGTGGACTTGTCAGACCATCCATACACTCGTCCGAATACTCATATGAGTGGTATGGATAGAGACGCACACCAAGCCGTAAGTCACGCCACGCTACCAAGGACTATGCTCTTCAGCACGATACGTGGCCTCCGAACGTATTCCTTGTTGATGGCGGCAGAATGATCACGACCGTGCACTTCCTACCGAAGCAGTGATGGGCATTTCGAACGAGAACCACGCTATTTACGATGACGAAGTGTCCACTCGGTACCACGATTACGACGAACGATTTATAAATTCTAAATAACCCGTGATAATTCCACAGAACACAAACTGCGTCTTAATCGTCGGCAATGCCACAGCGCAGTTTGCACCTGTGACTCCTCGGTTTGAGGCGCTTACGCGTCGAGGATAGAACAGTCGGTTTGCCTGTTCTATCGGGTCGGTTTGACCCCTCGATCGCCTACCGTGTTTCGCCGACGGGACACTTCGCGAACGCGTGCGGCTAGAACCGCTTCCAGATGTAGAGTGATCTATCTGCGGCACGCATCGACCTCCTTCGATCGGTATCGAGTGGGGATCGATGCGTGCGCATTGCGACAAGTGTCGCGATATCTCGCGGTCCTTCTCTCCGTCAGGACTCGCGGGTTACGTCACCGAGTGTTACGGTGGGGTTGACATCGACGTTCGATATATGGGGTGTATCGATATGTAACCTGTACGGTTACATATTACCCCCTCCCCCACGCTCGAGATTACCAGTGCAGGTACGCAGTTTATATGCATTGGGAATCTCGAACACGACCACGGAGATCCGTAAAGACAATTCAGTTTTTGTAGCAACGCAGGAACCACGCAAAAAAAATATAACGAGAATGTAACGCAGTCAAAAAAAAAAAATTATCACAATGTTCTGACCTGAACGAACTGAAATGTTCCTTTTGCTAATACTAAATGCATCGCAGTCTTAACAAGAGAAAAGAGAGAAAAAAAAATAAATAAAATACATATATAAATGTGGCAGTAGCGTTATGTGCTGTGACGTGGCATATTTGTCCACGTCCCGCCGATCAAGGTCGAAAGACCGGGCCACCCTTTGGCGGCACCGCGGCAACAACGGTTGCCGTGATCGATCTCCCTGGGAGCACCCGAGACCCCAGATCGAGAAATTGACGCGGTTGAAACGCCGCGCCACTTGGCGCGACGAGAAGTTGCAGGACCGTGGCCGGGTCCCTGGGGGGCCCGGATACTTTTCACTTCTCCCAGGAGCGCGGAAAATCCGGAAAGGAACGCTGAGGGGCCGGCTACAAAGGACGCCCGCAAGGATACATCGAGGACGACACCGAGCCCGGGTTTGCCAACCCGGAGGCGCCGCCGAGGAATTACGGATCAGAGAAGGCCTTCGTCTCGACCTCGTCGTCGCCTCGCCCGGAAAAATTGAAGAGGATCCGTGAAGGGATAGGCCCGAGGTCTTCCTCAGCGGGAGTTAGCCAATCGACGCGTGTCATCGGAAGAGCGTTAACCAATAAGTTTGTTGCCGGAGGCCCCGGACCGCTAGGTGCGGCCCTGCCGCGTGCGAGCGAGTAATAGGTCCGAGTGTCGCGTGGGAGCGGGAAAAATGAGGAAAGTGGGGGACGCCTCGCTTCCGCGTTTGCGAGGCTTCGCGAAATGGGTCACTGTGCCGCCAGATCTAGTCGGGTTTAGACTTTTTACAATTGCCTAAGAGAGTCAGTTTTTGTACGACCTATTGCTGCCGGAAGGACGTGGTAACGCTGCAGACCACCGAGCGAGCGACACAGCTTATTAACCACGCTGCCGGGTGGTAAGTGCCGACTAGGCTTTTCGTGCCCTTATTATTTTCGCGTTGGCTCGGTAAGCGTTTTGCGAATCGGCCGGACTTCCCGTCGAAATAAAGACGGAATCTCGCCCGCCGGGAATCGCGGTTCGAGGGAATTCGCGAAGGGGGTGAGACCGTCCGTCGGTCATCGGGCGAGAGATTCGTTCCGATACCGACCCTTGGCGATATTTGCGAATCTGGGGGTGACCCACGGTGGGACGACGCGACGTAGGCCGTACCGCCGTTTCCGGCTGTTTCCGACGGTCACAGTCTTTAGAACTTTGCTGCCGCGTATTCTATCGGAATCCGGTCGCTTCTCGACCGGCTAATTGCCACTCGTAGCTGCCGTACATCGCGCCCACGATCGGATTCGACGCGTAGGAGAGTAGCATCGGGAGAAATAAGCGCGAGCGACCGTCCAACTGTCGAACTATTGTACTATACCGCGCGGGCTTCGTTGCCATCGCTGCCGGGTCGCCCCGGCAGCCTTCTGTAATCAGCAAGATTAATAAATGTAAAGTCGAAGCCCATTCTCGTCTATCTTTCTTTCGTGAGAAACCTTTCCGCCGCGGGAAACGTCCCGCATTCCCTCCGCGTAGTTTCCTGGCCCAGGCTGCCGCTATTCAGGCCCTCGCGCAGTTCTCGTAGGTTCGGCCGAATAATTAGCGTCTCGCGTAATCTTCGAAATTGTTCGTGTGACACTTGCGAGTGTCTGGCGCCCGTTTCGAGTCCCGAACCTGGTAAAGTCTTCCGTCGGGGAAAAAGTCGAACCTACGGGATACCGTTTGTCACCGGGCGAAACACGTTCCGCGCGGCCGAACGTGCCTAACCCGTCGTGGCCCCGGTTTTCGTCTAATAGTTTTCGTCAAATAGATCGCAGATATGTACGCAAAGGAGACCGCAAAAAACAAAACTCAAAGCAAAGTACAAAACAAAGTAAAGTACTAAAGTACTTAATGATTGCTCAGTCTTTGTTGCGAAAATAAAAAAAAATGGCGTATCGCAGTGTTTCAACGGAAACGTCACGATGTTCGACCGCGCCGTGTGTCTCGCTAAACAAAAATTCTAAACTCTCGCTAAACAAAACTCTCGCTAAGAGAAAAAAATATATATGCAGCTGTAGTGCTGTACGCGTAACTTAAAATGTACTTTTGGCGACTGCGAGATCACTTGAATTCGATAACTAAACTGACTACGATCTTAGTCATTACAGTATAAGGAAAAATATTTATGGCGATGAAACAAAAAAGAAAGGAATAAAAGCACTGTCATTTATGACCTGCTAAGCAGTATCTTACCGCAACGCAATGTAAAAGAAAGAGAAAAACCAAAAAAAAGTCTGTATGTGCATGAAACTTCACTAACCACTTTCTTCGTGGACCATGTGGATCACTGCAGCGTCTCTACTCCCCTGTCGGTGGCGACTCCAGGAGTTTGTTAATGGCACTCTTCGTAAGGGCCAACAGTCCTAGTGGATCCCGGGGATTTAGGTCGGGGACTTCCACTGTAGGATCGTCTTCCCACCGGCATGACTCCCAAGACTCGTCGTGGTCAGTGTCGGGTGCTGCAGGTGGCTCACGAGTTTCCCGTGGTTCTTCCGGGATCACCTCCCATGACAGGTCCAAGTCGGCTGTTTTCGTGCCCCCGGTTTTGGCGGTGCCTGGCCTCTCTTCCTCCGGTTTCTGGTCCTCTTCGTCCAGAATTTTCCCTCGTCCGAGGCTTGCCCACGTTTTCCGTGGCATTGCCGGTCCCCCTTGTGGTGTCTGCGTTTGCGCCGGCACCATTTTTACACGGGCCTGGGTGGCCACTCCGGCTGCGTACCGTCGCCTCCTGCACCTGATTATATCTTACTTGCGAAATATATTAATAATTTGATTCCTTTTCAGATTGCACGTAAAGAGAAAGTATGTAGATTATTGTTTGAGATATATTTAAGCACAGTCTCACATTCTATACATGTAACACGATCTCTATATCTTACATCTTTATTTCATATCTTACATGTAATTCGCCGTCTCCACTTTACATTGTTTTAAAATTGTACATATACTCAGGACAATAAACCGACACGAACGACGCTGTTGACGTTGCGCACCCGGCGGCCTCTCGCCTCGCCCCCCAGAACCCGCGAGTGCCACGGGTGGACCGAGTAGCTCGAACACCGCGGGGGGCAAGGGGCGAGCGAGAGGTGTCGCGCGCAACGAGTTCAGTTCAGTTCACGTGTTCAATTGGGATCGACAATTGATGCACTAATGGTGGCCTCATCATTATGGACTATCTCTTCAAATATTTTCTTATTTCCTCTAGGAATATGTAATTTCTCCCATGAACCGGGAACGGCTTTCCTCAATTCGATTTCTACTCTATCACAAAACATATTAACTCTACTATCTGCAACACAGACAACCTGCAAATATAAAATTATAAATATGTAGTGTGATACTTTGTTGAAAGATTGTTTAAGACTTCAAATACCTACCCCTTCTAATTCTAAGTCGCGAAAATATCTAGAATTATCTTCTGGGAATGATAAATCCACAATTAAACGTACAGGATTCACCTTAACTTCCGAGTAGAAATATGGCATATACTTGTTAGCCAAAACAATAACCAGAATTGTTCGTGGCTGGATGTATCCCAGAATGGGGGATTTCTGCTCGAGGTTGGTCGAACCGAAAGAAAACTAGCTTTTTGAAAAGTGAACACGTGATGTGGTCGTGTCTTTATTATAAGTTACGCGATCGCGCACTTAATGTGAACGTATGTGACTTTGCGGTTGGAAATAAAGGTGGTTGAAATAACCGATGGGTTTAATGAAACCTTCAAAATACAAAAATCGGTCCGCGTGCATGGCGCAAGGCAAAACTCAGGACAATTGGTCGCACGTGGTTTCTCTACAACGACAGAGACGAAAATGAGAGCGAGACGAGTGCGTAACGAGCCGACGTTCGTCTTGCCTAGTCTTGGGGGAGGGGACCACCGGCCTAATTAATTGGCACGCGTGTGTGCGCTCGCACGGGAATCGCGAATTGCGAAGTCGCGGACTCGGCCGAGTCGACGAATCGCGTCATTACGTTCGCGACGGCTGAGCTGCCAAATCGGCGCGATGTTCAAATCTGAACACACCGGCCCCTCTATTGAATGAATTCATTCAACGAACCGTACCGGTGGGAATCGGTGCGGCACACGCGCGGTGGCGGGGTTTGTGCCTTTCGGCACGGTGTTACGCATTTCACGTACGCAGTGCGTTACAAAGTGTCAAATTTGAGCGACGTGACAACCAGAGTTGATGGTTGGTGAGACGACATCGCGATGGAAAGGACGGTAAGCGCGACTTAACCTAATTATTCTAACTTAATCTAATTATTTACACTATGTACACGTTGTATATGGACTAGATACGACTATTTACAAAATTTTCCGTGCAAGTGTCGCATGGTGTCGAGAGGTTATGTTCGGTCATAACACTGACGACGGCGTAGTCGGTTTGGACGCAGTGGTAACGAGAGGGGATGAACTGCGGTGTTCATCGTGCTCGTTGATGGCAACTGGCAAGAAACAAATTTTGGCGAGAGGACGTTTGTACTCGGATCTGCTGGTCCTTATAGTGACGACTCGGGTGAGCCCGTCCTCTCCAGGGTGGCAGGCCGTGATCCGTCCAAGTTCCCACGTGCTGGGCGGCAGTGCTGTGTTCCGGAGAAGCACCATTTGCCCCACCTTTGCGAGACCTTGGACCGTTCTCCACTTCGGACGTTGTTGCAGCGTATGGAGGTAATCGTTTGACCACGATTTCCAAACGTTCTCGGTAATGCGTTGTACCAGTTGCCACCGCGAGAGTCGGTTTTCGGTGAGGTGTACCACGCTAGGTTGAGGCTCAGCAACGATCGCAGTGCCGATTAAGAAATGCCCCGGTGTCAAGACTTGGTAGTCGTCGATGTTGTCGGATACGGCGGATATTGGTCGCGAGTTAAGGCAGGCTTCGACTTGGCATAGGAGCGTCGTCATTTCCTCGGCAGTGAGTGTGTGGGACCCCATGCAGCGTTTAACATGATACTTCACGCTCTTTACGGCGGCTTCCCACAGCCCACCGAAATGAGGTGCAGCGGGAGGCAAAAAATGCCACTGCACTCCCCTCACGGCGGTATGGTTCGCGAAATCTATGTTTTGCGATGCTAATCGAATCGCGGTAGAGAGCTCGCGGTTTGCTCCTTGGAACGTGGTGCCATTATCGGAATAAATGGCTCTAGGCCTTCCTCGACGCGAAATAAAGCGGTGATACGCGGCGACAAACGTACTAGCCGAATAGTCGTTTACCAATTCAATGTAAACTGCCTTAACTGCCATGCATACAAAGACAGCTATGTATGTGGGAGCGCGAGCGTTCCCTCCGCGAAGGCGTCTCGATGCGACGTTTCGGAACGTTGCGATCGTTCCCGCCATAGAGACGCATCGGTGATTCGGGAAGCTTCGAGAAGCGTGGCGACCGTTGCGATCATCGAAGATTCGAGAACGCGGAAAAACAAATAAAACGCGCGGAGGCGCCGGGCCTGGGGGTCTTTCGTCTTCGAACCACGAGCGTGAGCAGTTGATTATACGTTGAACATATTTTCTGGACCTTTCATATTAAATTCTTGTTTTGTTGAACACTTGTAACGAGTCCGTTTCCCGGCGGATCTCGCACAACGGATTTCCTCGCGGCCGGATTTGGCTCGCCGTGCCAGGGTTCACGCCGGATAACGCGAGGGTCACGGCGGGGTGCGGGCGGTCGATCAGGACGGTTCCGTGTCGCGTTCACGCGGAATGTTCGCCACTGTCCCGGCTTCGCATTTCGGCGGTCGGCGGTCGCGGTTCGTGACTCGTATCACGGCGGGGTCGGGGCCGTACGCGGCGGCGTATCCGGACCAGGGTAATTTCGGCGGGCGGAGAGCCCGTGCCCCAGGACGGCCGGCGTGGTGCCGGTCGCGGGTGGTTCGCTCTCCGAGGGTGTGGGGACGGGAGCGGAGGTACCGAGTGATAGAATGGAGGGCTACTCACCCTGGATCCGGTCTCGATCGCTCGGCGGTCGGGTCGGCGTTTCGGGAGGCTCGGCACGCTGCGGCGTGGCCGGTGCGGTGGTCTGCTGACACACGTCGGTTCACTCCCGGGTAAACTATCGATGCTACTTTTACGCGGACTACGCGGGTTAGACTCCGGCGGCTTCGGGGTCGCGGCAGAGCGGTCTTCGGCGGGATCCGGCGGTTCGCGTTCGGTTCGGTTCGCACTTGTCGTAGCATGCGTCCGTACTTGCGCGTGGCGGAAAGCCAAAGAGACCGTTTTCCGGCTCGGCTCTTTCGTCTTCACGGCGAGGGGTGTGGTGCGGTACGGTTCGCGGCCGGTTTTTCCGGCGTCGTCCGGTATCCGGCGCGGCGGTACTTCGTCATGGCGGGTTCCGGTTCCCGCCAAGATCGGTTCGGTGGTGCGGGGATCGCAGGGGCGCCCGCGGGTGCCGGCGGATCTCGGTATCCGTCGGCCGCGTTCGGCTCGGAACAGGCCTGGCGCAGCCAGGTCTGTTACACACTTTGTTAGTCCGTTACCCGTCTCAATCCTACATGTATGCTTTATGCGTTTTGTAGCCTCGACCGGGCGTGGTGCGAATTAAAATTGGCCCTGCATAGTCGACTCCGGTATTGATGAAAGCCCTCCTTTCAGGTGTGACTCTCGCTGTCGGAAGGTCTCCCATGAGTTCGGTAGGTACTGCGGCCTTTTCACGTGTGCAGGCAACGCACTAATACAATACTGCACGGACAGTGGCTCTCGCTCTCACAATCCAGTACTCTCTCCGCAGCACTGAGAGCGTGAGCTGTGGTCCTCCGTGGAGTGTTTGGAGGTGAGTATCGCGAATGATTAAACTTAAAAGGCGATGAGAGCGGAGAATAATTGGATTTTTTCTCCAGCCGGGAGCGAGGAGTGCCTTAATCTCCCTCTTGCTGTTATGAGCCCGTCGTCGTCGATAAATGGCATCAATGAGCCGATTGCGCTGGTCTTCGACAATGGGCGGTTGTTGGACAGCTGGGTTTGTTCGGACGGGAAGGTCTCGGCCTGCATGGTCTTTAACCAGAAGATTTTGGCTTTTGAGATTTCTTCTGGGAGCAGGACAAGCGGAGATTGGGACTTGGGATTTCTGGACGTCGAGTCCTCGCGGTCGCGTTTTCGAGCTGCAGCGGTGAATCGAAGCACGTACGCTGTTACGCGAATGAGCTTCGGCCACGACGAGTAGCGTTCGGCCAGCTTCCAGGACTCGGTGGTTGCGGTAACGCATGACGGGACGGTAGATCGTTCTTCGCGACACGTATCGGGTGGTAACGAAGGCATCGTCTTTGGCCACTTTTCTTCCGACTCGCGTAGCCACTGTGGACCGGGCCACCACAAAGGGTGGTTTTCTAATTCCGATGGGAGGAGGCCACGGGACGCGCAGTGGGCAGGATTCTCCTCGGTGGAGAGGTGACGCTATGAAGCATCGGGCAAGGCTTCGTGAATTTTAGTCACTCGGTTTGCGATGAATGTTTTAAGCTGGTTTGGTGGTTTACTGAGCCACCACAGAGTGATGCTTGAATCGCTCCAGCAGAAAACATCGAAGCGATGTGATCGAAGTGCCTTTTGGACGGTACAGAGAAGTTCGGCGAGTAGCAATGCTGCGGACAGTTCGAGTCGCGGAACAGAAATTGTCTTTACGGGAGCGACTCGGGTTTTTGCCGTGAATAACCCGATATCAACTGTGCCGTTATCCTTTATGCTACGTTGATAAACAACCGCGGCGTAGGCTTTGGTCGAGGCATCGGCGAAACCGTGCAACTCGCGACTGACGATAGCACCGGAAGCTACTTGACGCGGGATTGACAGCTCTTTCACGCAGGGAAGTTGGTTGCAATATAATTTCCATTGCTCTGAGATTTCGCGCGGGGCGTCGTTGTCCCACTCGCAGCGCGCTTGCCAAAGCTGCTGCATGATAACTTTGGCGGTGACAACGACGGGAGCGATCCATCCAAACGGGTCATAGAGCTTCGCGATAGCAGATAGGATTGATCGTTTTGTTCGCGGCGCATCCGGGATCGTGACAGATGTTATTTGAAATCTGTCCTGGACTGGGTTCCACGCGATCCCAAGGACGGAGAGTGTATCGCCGTTAGCAAAATCCTTTCCGCCAGCTAAGCCATGATCGGACGGATCTATATCTGATAGGAGCGCGGGGCCGTTACTGGCCCATTTCCTCAAGCGAAATCCGCCTTTTTCGAGAAGTCGGATTAATTGGTCGCGATGCGAGCGGAGCTGAGTTGGGTCATCAGCTCCGAAGAGGCAATCGTCCACGTATGTCTGCTCGTGGATGATCGGTATCGCGAGAGGAAAATTATGCCCTTCGTCGCGAGCGAGCTGTTGCAAAACCCGAATAGCTTGATACGGGGCGGACGTAGTACCGTATGTCACGGTGAGTAATTGATACTCGGAGATCGGTTCGCCCGGTTGTTCTCGCCATAGAATGCGTTGGAAATCAACGTCGGCGTCATGCATCAGGATTTGGCGGTACATCTTAGCGACATCGGCGGTGTATACGAATTCGTATTGCCTCCATCGCATTAGAATAGCCGACAGGTCCTGCTGCAGTTTCGGTCCGCTCAACAGTAAGTCATTTAATGACTGACCGTTGGTGGTTTTCCGCGATGCGTTAAAAACAACTCGCGTGCCAGTGGTCTCGCTGTGGTCGCGACGTACCGCGTGGTGGGGAATGTAATATCCGGGAGCCGCGATGGCACTAGATTCTACGCGCCTCATGTGCCCGAGCGATTCGTACTCTCGCTTGAATTCTCTGTACTCGTCAGCTAGGGACTTATCGCGACGAAAACGATTTTCTAATTGGAAGAGATGCCTCGTCGCGGCGGAACGCGAATCTCCTAACACCGGTTGAGTCGTTTTGAATGGCAAGCGAACGATATACCGTCCGGTGGTTGACCGTGTGTGCGTTGTCTGGAAGTGGTGTTCGCATAACTCAGCGTCGGGGGACAACGCGGGTTTATCGGTTATCGCTTCAACCTCCCAAAATTTCCGACTGCTCTCATCCAGCCGCTCGAAAACCGCGCCGTGATGCACGTCGATTCGCGTCGGAATTGAGGAAGGGATGATGGGACCGGACATGATCCAACCCAATGTCGTCGACTGCGCAATGGGTTCGTCATCGCCACGTCTGCGCAACTCACCGGTGAGCAGCTGGCCGTAGAGGTCAGCTCCGATAAGTAATTCAATGGGGTCCGAACTCATGGGGTCGTCGTCGGCGAATTTTAACCCTGCAAGGTAACCCAAATTAGTGATGCTTACGTTGGACTGCGGCGTATACCTAGTTATATTTTGCAGTATAATTGCCGTAGTCGAATATGCAGTCTCAACTTGATCCGTGGACGAGAGACGCACGATCGCTGAG
Organism: Halictus rubicundus; assembly: GCF_050948215.1. Classification (NCBI taxonomy): domain Eukaryota; kingdom Metazoa; phylum Arthropoda; class Insecta; order Hymenoptera; family Halictidae; genus Halictus; species Halictus rubicundus. Next base: position 409,439 of record NW_027488622.1, read on the forward strand.
TGCGTTGAAGTCGACGCTGATGATCCGATCCCGGACGCAGACGGACTGCTGATCGCGCTTCAGTCGGATTCGGCGTGATAGGGCAGCGGTGATCAGTGTCGCGACAGAGCCCTGATCAAGCAACGCACGCGCTTTTATGGGGTAACCGCTGATCGAGTACACATGTACTCGCGCTGTCGAAAGTAAGACAGAACGGTTAGTACATGTTTTCGTGACAGTGTGAGAACTTGTCTCGCTCGTGTTTTGGTTAGAGGTCGCCGAGTCATCCTGACCGCTTTTGTTTTGCTTCAGCGATTTGGTTGGAAAGTGCAGGAGCGTGTGGTGGCGCTGGTGACACTCCTTACATTGGTGGACGCTCCGGCACTGAGCGCCGTCGTGTTTCACGGAGAAGCAATTCAGGCATCGACGTTGCGATTTTATGAAGTTATATCTTTCGGTTGGCGTTTTCGCGAGGAATTGATCGCATTTGTAAATTAAATGCCCGCCCTTGCACACTGGACAAGTGATTGCAACAGCGGTGGCGGCGTGAGCGGGAAGGACCCTCGATTTGGTGGGTTTGGTGTTTAGATCGATCGGTCTTTCTTTTTGAAGTGGAATAATAAATTCCAGCGCGCTAATTCGCGACTCGAGAAACTCGTCGAAATGGTTATACGCGGGAAACTCTGTTGTGGTTACCAAAGTTAATTCCCACGCTTTGCGAGAGGATCGATCTAAGCGCTGTACCCCGAGAAACACCAAAATGTCGTTCCAAGAATCAACCGGGCGGTTTAAATTCTTAAGCGCTTGGATGGCTCCGTTCAACCGATCGCGAAGGTTGCGTAATTCCTTCGGCGACTCGGTTGAAACGGTTGGCAAGGAAACCAGAGCGTGGAGGTGTGTTGTTATTAGTCGACGGTGGTTCGCGTATCGCGATATGATAATTTTCCACGCTATGTCGAAATTCGCGGCTGTGATGGGAAGATGCATTATCGCGGCTTTCGCTTCACCTTTGAGCGCGGAACACAGATACTGCATCTTCTTTACACTAGACAGATTTGTATTTGTCGTTACCATGGACGCGAATTGATCGTGGAAGCTCTCCCAGAGGTCGAGGGCGCCGTCGAACGTTGGCAGCTGCAGGCTTGGAAGATGGCTGCCGGAACGGGATGTCGAAGCGGTCGTCTTTCCTTCGTCTGCAGGGTTTGGCCTCGTTGGGGCCAGACCAGTGAGCCACTCCGCCATGAAGTCCATGGTCTCGTTGTAGGTAGTCTCGCTGGCGGCGAAATGGTCGTCCGTTTAGTAAGGGATGGTCGCCTTCTCCTTGTCGCTCACGAGGTCGTGCAGCTGGGCGTCCAATCTCGTGCATTCGGCGAAGATTTCCTTCACCGTTTGCATGCGGCTTTTCGTGACCGCGGCGGTCATCTTTTCTTTACCCAATTTTTTAAAATTGGGTAGAGCGCGCTCGATTGACCGCATTGCGCACGTCTGCTTCGTCAGCGTGGATGTTAACGCACTCATGTTCACTTGTGGCCTTTCGGTTCACTTCAACTGAATTTTCCGCGACGAAATCCGGCTCGAAGGAACAAAAATGTTCGTGGCTGGATCTATCCCAGAATGGGGGAATTCTGCTCAAGGTTGGTCGAACCGAAAGAAAACTAGCTTTTTGTTCGCGATCGCGCGAACGTTCGCGGTGGGGTTTTCGTCTCGCGCTCCTCTTGCCCCGCCGTGACGTCGGCCACCGAACGCGGTGTCGCGGAAAGCCGTTACGCCAGCTCGCGTTACCCCCGTCTTTCCCCTCGGGATCCATCGATCGCGACCCAATAATCGACCATGGATCATCGCGTGATCCAAAAAGGACCAATACGCGACTTCCAGGAAGGCAGAATTCGGTCGCGCTCCGAATTCTGCTTCCTTCTTCGCTGTGCAACCGTCGTGCGACTCGGTCCTGTTTCTCTGCGCTCTTTCTAATCGTTGGGTTTAAACTCGTTATTCAACGCGTTATTCTGTATATATCTTGTATATTTCAAAGTACAGTGTTCGTACATTTTCACATTCATTTCACGTTCATACAGTTCAAAATACAGTCCACTTTCATCCAAAATAAACGTGTTCGTCACAGACTCTTTTTCACTCAACTTCGACGCACAGCGCTGTGCGATTCCGGCTCCTCCTCATTCCATGTATCGTTCGGTCGGCGACCTTTTCCGATACACTTTTTGAAAAGTGAACACGTGGTGTGGTCGTGTCTTTATTATAAGTCACACGGTCGCGCACTTAATGTGAACGTATGTAACTTTGCGGTTGGCAATAAAGGTGGTTGAAATAACCGGTGGGTTTAATGAAACCTTCAAAATACAAAAGTCGGTCCGCGTGCGTGGCGCAAGGCAAAACTCAGGACAATTGGTCGCACGTGGTTTCTCTAGAACGACAGAGACGGAAATGAGAGCGAGACGAACGCGTAACGAGCCGAGTATAAACCTTTATAAAAAAGTCTCTATCCCAAGTTATCGTAACGTGGCGATGGGAAACTCCCGGAGTAAGCGCCGGGGGTGGGCGGTGGATGCACCAGCCCTTAAGCGTTGTACAACCTCGGGACACCTGCCGACCTCCCATTGTACCTAGGCTTACCGGGGCATGCGGCTCTGCCACGGTGGACACCCCTTTCCGCGTGCTGTATTTAGGGTATCAAGTGAGGCGCTTCCAGAAATGGGGGCATAGTAACCAGGCCCGCTAATGATAATGTTAAAGGATGCAGTAGGAGTCGTGGAGGGAGTTAAGAAACTTCGATGCGAGCACTGTGGTGTTCTAAATATATCGTCTATTTTATTCAAAACTTGCGTGAGTCACTTATTAACTAATACCGTCACCAACTTAAGACTATGAGTAACACAAAGTAAGAAAACTATAACTAAACGAGGCGCGGAGACCCGAAGAAGCGCAACGAGTTTCCTTTTGTTAAGCGAAACAGCAAGACTCTAGCTAAGCGATGCGTGTTAGAGAGCGCAATTCAAAGGACTAATTATATAACGAATTATCGGGAGTCGGTTGCGCTGAAGGTGGTGGGGAGAGGTGACGAGAGGCTCGGTGGTCTAGCGCCTTGTTATGTTTGGGCATTCCCGTCACCTCTCTTGCCCCTGGCCCAGACTTGGGTCTCGTGCCGCCGCGGAGCTCGCGTGATCCGAAACAGATAACTATGGATTTTTCAAAGGACGTGCCTCGGAGAAATCTTGAAGAGGTTGTCGAGGGGTTACCACGCCCGGAAGTAGTCGTGGAGAGATTGGTGGTGCCAGCACCATCGAAGATGGGACCACCCTCGGCCCCGACCGACCTAAGCTCCGGCCTGGGAAGGGAACGCCGGGAGGTGATAACCCGGACCTGGAGGGGGACAGAGCCTCGGTGAAGTCGACCAAGTAGGCTCGCCCCTCCTGCAGCGGCGCGGCGCGCGAAACGCCCACTGACCGCGACTCCGGGGAGGACCTCACCGACCCCGTCGGTGGATAAACGGCCACGACCCGTGTATCAGCCCTGGCCGGAGATCCGAAGCCTCCTCCTGGGGGAGTTGTCCGCCCAGATCGTGGAGCGTGGCCTCGAGATCGAGGATATGGCGGGCAGATGCGGGAACCTGAAGGGTACCTTTCAAAAGGCCTTCAGGGACAACTCCCGCATCATCGTAGAGTCTGCGCGGGAGCTGAAGCGGAGCCGCTGCCGGCTCCGTCCCCTCCGATCCCGCTAATGCCGCGCTACTGGAGAGGTGTGCGGCCCTCGAGAGGGAGCTGAGAGGGACGCGTGAGACGCTTGAGGCCATCAAGGGGGAGCTGATGGCCATGAAGCGACTGCGCGACGCTTCCACCCTCCCCCCCGGCCGGAAATACCAGCCCCCAGCTCCAGCGGGGATACCACGGCGGTGGGCGTGATGGCGCAAATGCAGGCGCTCCTGGAAGCGGGGCTGAACTCCATCCGCGACGAGATGCGGGTGGAGCTGCGGCGCGAGGTCGTGGCCGTTGCCTCGGCCTCGGGCGCGCATGGGGCCCCTCAACCGCCGTCCCCCGTGCCTCCGGTGCCGCCGACGCACGCCCTTGACCCGGTGGCGCGAGCGGCGACGAAGAAAAAGAAGAAGAAGAAGAAAAAGAAGGCGGGGGGAACACCCCTGCAGTCCCTGCAATCTCTCTACTAAGGATCTGAGTATTTTTGGTTGCTCGAGAAACGAAATTGGCAGCTAGTAGCAAATTAAGTTGGATTAGGGAAAATTGCAAAGCGTACAAGGGCGTTCAAAATGTTAACGCTATGTTTCCTCGGCAAGAAGCTTTCTATAAATAATTAATTAAATAAGTAATTAATTATTATAACCCAACCCCAAAATAGAGTAGAAAAACAATAAAAACCTAGGAAGAAGGAAACCGTTACGAGGCGAAAGACCGGGTTGAGGTCGAGCCACCCGAAATTTTGTAGCGTTAGACGGACTTGAGTGCTCGAAGAGAACGGTCGATTGCGAAATTGGCCAGTTTTCGAGTAGAGATTGGGAAGTTGATATTAAAGTATTAGATAGTGTTATTGAAAGGAACAATGCTAACGAACGCGAACATTCAAAAGGGACAAAATAAATTTTAATATTCACGGTAAACCAGCTACAAGTGAAGTGAAATAACTTTCGAAGGAAAACTCGAACGGTTACCCCTGACCCGGGATAAACCGCGATAAACATTGAATTAGTGGACAATAAACAGAATAGACAGTAGCCAAAGTGAAGTGTTTAAAAAAGAAAAGTGGACTAAAGATTAAGGTTAGATATAGGGAAAACGTAGGCTAGAGTTAGAAAAGTAGAATAGGTTAGTATAGGTTAATGTAAATATAGATATAGAATAGTGTAGATTTTAAATGATACGATAGGACAGATGTATAAACACTTCGAAATACTCCGATCGTAAAGAAAATCTGTACCAGGATATTTCCGAGGGTGGGGAGTAACCAAGGGTGAATTCGGAGAAGTATTCTCCCCCCTGGGGAAAAATTTCCGAAATCCCCACTCTTTTAGGAGTGGGGATCACTCTTTGAGTGCTCGGCCCGGGCTTCACAACGAGCCGTATCTCGAAGAGATAGAAAGACTTTTAGTTTCGGCATATAACGGGTGTCCGAGAAATATATTTGCGAAAAATTTGTTCTGAGGGCGTGGGCGTGTGTGGGGTGGGATCGTAAGACAGTAGCGGGGACAGGGTAACTGGGTTCCCCCCTGGTGAAAAGAAAATCCCCACCCCCCGCACCGTTTTCGAGATAACGGTACCTACAAGGAGAAGGGCTGGGTCCACAAAAAACTCAATACAGGCCGATTGCTAGGTAGCCCTAGGGCTATCCAAAACCGTCAAAAAAGTGGGGCTTAATAAAGAAAAATCCCCCACTTCCCTCTTGCGCGGACCCCCGATTTGGACTATTTTTAGTTAATAAGTTAGAGAGAGAGGGAGCGATAGTTTTAGGCAATTGCGGAAATAGTTGTATAACAGCGATAGATTTAGAATTAGACTTAGATTCAGATTAAGCAATGTAAAAACTTGGAAGTGAATAAACTGTAAGAAATAGCTCATAAAAAAAGGTGCTCTACGACCATGGTTGCTTCGGACAGTAGCTGCACAAGATGGGGCGGGAACCGACTGCGCAGTGCCACCACTGCGGTGAAGGCGTTGACACGACGCGGCACACCTTAGAGAAGTGCCCGGCCTGGGCCGAGCCACGCCGTCCCCTTAGAGACGCAGTGGGCAGCTGGGACACTCGCTGGCGGCCATGATCGACCACATGGTCGCCGGCGAGAGGTCGTGGATGGCGGTGGCCTCCTTCTCCGAAGGCGTGATGACGGAGAAGGAGGCCGCCGGGCGGGCCCGGGAGCGGGACCCGGGCTCCGCTAGGAGAGTATGGTAGCGGGGTCGACCCCCGCTCCGACGTGTGACCCCACGAGGGGGGCGACGAGGGATGGGAGGGCGCGGGGGTCTCCCCCGCACCAAATGGTGCCCCCGGGAGTGGGGGTCGGCGCGGGGGGACTCCCCGCGTCCTGATGTGCCCCCGTCATGGGGGGCGGTGGATTTGGGGGCCCGGGATGTGAGCTGACCCGGGCCTCCGGGGGGAGCGTGGCTCCCCCCGTGTAGGGACGTCACCCACCGGGATTATATTTTTCGGTGTGGGGGGGGGGGGGGGGGTACCGGTCCGTCCCTCCCGTAGGGGAGGGGGATCCGTGGCGGGTTTTGGGTGGAAAGGTTCGGTGCGTGCCGGATCGCGCCTCCGACGGCCCTTCCTTCCGGTGGCGGCGTCTTCTTGCCTCGGCCGAGGATGGTTATTTCGGGACACCAACCCCGAGCGGGGCACGAAGACTCCGGGAGCTGTGGGCGGACCGTGCTGGGGCTCGGGAAGCCCAATCCGAAGGCTCCAGGGATGGGGACACCGGGGGGGTCCCTCCGCCCGGAGTCTTGTAGAGTAGGAATTGGGGGAGGCTAACAACCTCCCCGGGGTATGATGATAGCTGGGGGGTGTCCTGTTGAGTACTCGCGTGATGCAGGCACCTCCCCTTTAGCTTAGGTGGGCATGAGGTTTTAGTGGGTAGCCTCTGGGGATTGTCCCCAGGTGTAGTCCCACATAACCCCGGCTTCCCCCAGGGAGCCGGGGTATGCGAAAAGCATTTCCTCGCGAAAAAAGGATAGGTTCCTCAGGTGGGTGCTAGGGTTAGAGAGGTGCACGCCGGGGTGTATGGTAAGGGAAGAGCTGCAGAGGGAGATGTTGAGGGGGATGGCGGGGTTAAGCGCGTGGGGCTACGAAAAGAAGCTGAGGAAGGGGAAAGGGGGGGAGCTAGCAAGACTATGTTGGGAGCAGTTAAGAGGAAGGGATAGAAGGGGGGTGGTAACTGGTTGGGAGAAGGAGGGACGAGGATTTTGGGGAGGGAGGGGGTGGACAGCGGAGGAGGCGGAGGTTTTGATGGAGGAGAGGATAGAGACAGTGAGTGGGGAGATAGTGAAGAGGGAGAAGAGGAAGCAGCAGGAGGAGAGATGGGAAAAGATAGGAAGAGGAAGGTACAACAGGTGGTATGGGAGGGTGAAGGGAGAGGGGATACCAGGTTATTTGAGGAAAGGGTGGGGAGATAGCAGATGGCAAAGGGTGGCCAGGTACAGGTTGGGAAATGAGATGAGAGGTGGTAAGTATGGGTTGGAGGAGGAGGAGAAATTATGTAGGGTGTGTGGGTGGGAGACGGAAACGTGGAAGCACTTGTGGGAAATGTGTATGGGAGGGGGTGAAGGAAGAGGTTGGCAGGGGATGATGGGGGAAGTATTAGGGGAGGAAGCAGAAGGAGAGGAATGGCTGAGGAAGGTGGATGAGTGGAGAAAGAGCATGAGTGGAAGAGGCACGGGAGATGTTACATGAAGGGAGTGAATGAGTAAGAATGGAATGAAAGAGAAGAGCAACCGGAAGAGGGGGTCCAGGAGGTCTTAGGGAAGGATGAGTGAGGTTAGGAAAGGGGGATCAGAGAGGTATGAATGTGTGGGAGAGGGTGAAATAAGAACGCGGGGTGACATTAGGCGTAAGATCTCTATCTCTCTCTCTCTCTCTCTCTCATGTATATAGGATAAGTTAAGCTAAGCTAGTTAAGTTAAGTTAAGTTAGGATAAGTTTAACAATAAGTTTAGGTTAAGAGCGATCGCAAGAAGGAGAAGTGTAAAGGATTGTAACCCCGAGGGGAATCAATAAAGGATATATATATAATGTCTCTTTCTTTTATGTGGCGTTTTGTGGGTGAATAAACCAAATTGATTTTCACTATAAATAGAGATGATATTTATTAAACAATAATTAAACAATATTTATAATATTTACAGATCCATTACCTATAAATAGAGAAATGGCATTTACGGCCTATTCTTCCCTATATTTCTTACTAATAGTATTTAATACTTTTCAGTCTCAATCTCTCTCTTATCCTCGTGCACGTGTTTCTCGTCTCCTCTGTAATCTAACCTACCTACTCGTCCCGCGACAAACTTTAAGAGGGTTTGTAAAGTAGTATCCGTACTACTTTATATATATCGTATCGTGTCGAAGAGCTCCAGAGCGGGAGATCGCACCCGCCCACTCCGGACCATCTGGTAACCCGAACCGCCGGGCGTAATAAAAGGAATCTATTTTTCCATATCCGTTGTCAATTCATTTCGAAACACCCGCGCCCTCTCCACAACCCTGGCCGCTGAGCGAATCCAGGAGAGGGCATCCGCGAGCACCGCTCGCGCTTCACGCGAGCGACGCTCCATCGTTACAAAGGCAGACTCGGTCTGTCTTAGAAATAGGTTTCCTTCTTCGCTGTTCAACCGTCGTGCGATTCGGTCACTTTTGTACTACGCTCTTTCTAGTCGTCTCGTTCGGTCGCAATCAACGCGTTATTTTGTATATATATGTAATGTGTGATTGAATTATTTGTTGAACGTCAAAGGATTGTAGAGAATAACAAACAGAAACGTTTCACTGTAAAAATACAAGTGTTTTTATTAATTAAACTGTTTGAGATTGGCTGAATGTGTCGGCAGCGTTTCCGCGCCGACGCGGATCGGCGCCCCGCAATTGGCTGGATCGCGGAGAGAAGCGAGATCAGGAATCGATTATTAGATCGCTCTCTAATTGGCCCGCGCCGACGAGACGGGTTACGATCGATTATCATCGTTTCGCCGGCCCGCTCGCTCGTCCAGTTCGTTTCTAACGCTCTATCAAACTATCTCGCAATCGATCTTGATCTCGACCTCTTGTTCGCGTGAACGCCTCGCGTCTTTTTGACCGGTTTCGTGCTACAAGAGCTATCTACGGCTCCCGAAATAGACGGGAGATATCCACGTCAAGCTAACTGTTCAAACGTGTTTATTTGTGTTTACAAACTGTACAAAGTAATCGGTTATAGTTCAACGATCCTCGCGGTGAAATAAAGTCGTTGTGTCAGTAAACCGCGGCTCTTTAGTGTTCGCCTTCCGATCCCAAACATTTGGTCCTTCGAGCCGGATCCAGTATACAGTCCACTAAAAGCAAACGTTAAATATATCGTAAAAGACTTCGGTTGAATTCGTGAAGGAGACAATGGCTGACCTTGTCGACGAACAACGTACGCTCGCGCAGCGAATCTCCCGCGTCGCGATCAACCTTAAGAAGAAGGGTAAGGCGAACATTACTCTGGGAATGCTTCGGGCGGCTCACTCTTCGATCCAAGAATTCTGGGCTGACTTCTCCCAGGGGGGTCTAAAAATAAGAAAAGCGGCTAAGAACGACGCCAAGTTGAGGGATAGCGCTTACATCGCGGAAGACGAATTCAGCGATGTACATACAACATATTTGGAGCAAGCTGGAGTTCTCCTCGACATGATCGCCGAATTTGAAACGGCGGCAGCCGTTAAGGTGCCCTCTGATTCGAACGTAACGCCCGGCGAGGCGACGTTCCAGAGGTCACGCGCAGTGTTGCCAAAGATGGCTCTCCCTACTTTCGAGGGTCACTACAAGGACTGGCCATCCTTCCGCGACTTGTTTACCTCGCTTATAATCAACGACTCTTCGTTGTCTCCGGTGGAGCGCCTGCATTACTTGAAGACATGCATGAAGGGCGAAGCCATGGCGCTTCTGAAGAACATTCGAACTACGAATGACAATTTCAACATCGCGTGGAACAAGTTGGAGGATCGCTTCAACAATCCCCGGCTGCTCGTTCAGGCGCAAATAAGAGCTCTATCTTCTGTAGCTCCGCTGCGCAAGGAGTCGGCCGCTGAGATGAAACGTCTCTTTAACGAAACGTTCGATGCCATTGACGCGCTTGAGAATCTTGGCCGGCCTGTCACTAATGCAGTCGACTGGATCGTGGAATTGACAGTCGAGCGATGGGATCGGCAATCGCGTCGGGAATGGGAGGATTCTCTCAAGCACTCCAAGGACCATCCTACGCTGGAACAGCTGAGAACCTTTATGGAAGGGCGCATACAAACGTGTGAAGCGCTCGAACCTCAGACGGACGAAGCGTCCGACGGGAGGAAAGTCAACGTGAAATCTGCGAAGGTGCATACGATGTCCAAGGCGAGTTCGCCCGCGAAGGTCTGTGCATTGTGCCAGGGCAATCATTTTGTCCTGTATTGTGGCCGGTACCAGGCGAAGACTGCTGCCGAGCGGAAGGAAACAGCCAAGACACTGAACCTGTGTTTTAACTGTCTCGGGAAGCATCCTGCGAGTGAGTGCACGTCCTCCAAGCGATGCCAAAAGTGCGAAGGAAAGCACCACACGACTATCCACGAGGCCGCACCATCCACCAAGTCAACGAAGTCTCCGGAAGCCTTCGTGCAGCACGTCTCCATGCACGTGAGTCGCTCCTCCTTCTCAGTTCTCCTCAGTACAGCGCGCGTAGCAGTTTCAGGCCCACGGGGACAGGGCTGCTCAGCTCGTTCTCTTATTGACCCTGGCAGTGAAGTCTCCCTCATCACGGAAGCGCTCGCGCAGCGGCTCGGTGTCAAGCGGAGCCAAGCTCGAGTTCCGCTTCTCGGCGTCGGAGGTGCAAGGGCAAAGTTCACACGAGGGAAAACCACGCTGGTCATATCTCCCCCTGGCAGAGGAGAACTCCGCTTCCAGATCCCTGTCTATATCCTGCCTGAGCTCTCGCGATACCGGCCGTACAACTTACCTGCTCGAGTCGATTGGCCGCATATCCGAGGACTGGAGCTCGCCGATCCGGGGTACCACCTAGCCGATCCAGTCGATATCCTGATAGGAGCGGACTCCTACAACATCATCCTTCGAGAGGGGGTCAGACGGGGGCCGCCACACACTCCTGTAGCGCAGGAAACGGCTCTGGGTTGGATCCTCACCGGAGGCATCGACTCGGGAAACGCCGATGGGTCATCGAGCAGGGCGGAGGTTCCGGTCCATCACTGCAATATAGACCGCGAATTAATAGAGTTTCTCACCAGGTTCTGGGAGCAGGAGGAAGTCGAAACTTCGATTCCAGCCACCGCTGACGACAGGAAGGCAGAAAAGCACTTCCTAGACACTCACCAACGGCTTCCTGACGGACGGTTCATGGTGCGTCTGCCGTTTGCAAGGACACCAGAACTGGGAGACTCTCGCCTCATCGCACTGCGTACACTGGACTCGCTGAGCTCCAGATTCCAGCGTTCTGCCGAATTCCGCCAAGCTTACGGTGAATTTCTGGCAACCTACGAAGCTCTGGGGCATATGGCCGCGACGGCGCATCCAATTTCCCGCGCAGGGTATTATCTCCCGCACCATGGAGTAATGCGGGAATCGAGCACCACGACGAAACTCAGGGTTGTCTTCAACGGCTCGAAGGCATCCTCCAACGGGAAGTCTCTGAATGAGTTTCTGCTTCGGGGACCTAACTTGCTGCCGAATCTCGCGGACATCCTTCTACGCTGGCGGCGGTACGCTCTCGTGTTCACAGCGGACATAGAGAAGATGTACCGACAGATCATCGTCCATCCTGACGACCGGAAATGGCAGAGGATCCTGTGGAGGCCTGCAGGGAAAAGCAGCGTCGTTGACTACGATCTCAACACGGTCACGTACGGACTCACCAGTGCTCCATATCTGGCGATCCGATGCTTGCACCAACTGGCTAAGGTGGAGGCACAGCGTTTCCCCTTGGGATCTGGCATCTTACTCGAGGAGGTCTACATGGACGACGTCCTCACTGGGGCGGACACACCCTCAGAGGCTAAAGCCAAACAAAGGGAACTACGGGAGCTCCTCATGGCGGGCGGTTTTCCTCTGCGCAAGTGGGCTGCCAACGCGCCGGGTCTACTTGAAGGACTGTCCCGCGACGAGAGGAAGGGCATCGTCGAGTGGGACTCTCCCACGCTCCACAGCGTCCTAGGTATCAAGTGGTTGCCCTCATCTGATTGTTTCCAGGTCTCCGCTGTGAAGTCTCTTCCGAGCTCGGGATTCACCAAGCGTGCAGTACTCAGCGGGACAGCGCAGCTGTTCGACCCACTCGGCTGGCTGGCGCCAGTCACGATCGTAGCCAAGGTGCTGATCCAGTCCCTGTGGCTCCTGAAGGTCGATTGGGACACGCCACTACCGGAGAAGGAGGAAAAGCTGTGGCGACAGTTCCAGAATGGAATCCCGGAACTGCAGCATCTGCAGGTACCGCGATGGCTCGGAACCAGCTCCTGCAGTTCGCCTCCCGAACTCCATGGGTTCGCTGATGCCTCCGAGCGCGCCTATGCTGCGGTGGTCTACTCCCGCAGCGTCAACCCGGAGGGAGTGGCGACGGTGTCGCTCATCATCGCCAAGTCTAAGGTGGCTCCTCTGAAAAGGGTCTCGCTGCCAAGACTGGAACTCTGCGCCGCTTTCCTGCTGACCAGACTCGTCGAACACGTCGTCCGGGTGCTGGACTGGCCGTCCGTCGACGTACATCTGTGGTCGGATTCCGCGGTGGCTCTCAGCTGGATCCGAGGACATCCCACACGCTGGCCCACTTACGTGGCCAACAGGGTCGCCGAGATCCAGAGGATGCTTCCAGCGGCGAAGTGGCACCACATCCGGAGCGCGGAGAATCCGGCGGACTGTGCCTCCCGAGGGTTATCTCCGGCGGAACTACCGAAGTTCTCGCTGTGGTGGCGAGGACCCGAGTGGCTCGCCTCACCCGGTCCACTTCCAGAGGAAACCAGGTCAGAGGCAACGCACGAAGCAGAGGAGCACCAGGTTCTGCACGTCACCAGCCGGGAGAAGAGCAGTTCCTCGGAACTAGTCGAACGCTTCTCAAGTTTGAATCGGCTGCTCCGGGTCCTGGCCTGGTGCCGCCGATGGGTTCCTGGAAATCGACAAGGAGAGTCATTCATCACGGCAGCCGAGATTCGGACAAGCAAACTCACCCTTCTACGACTGGAACAGGCCGCAGCGTTCGCGGAGGACATCGCCAACCTTCGGAAGGGTCGACCGCTAGCCGCCAGAAGCCGGCTAGCCAAGCTGTGTCCAATCCTGGACAAAGACGGGGTGCTGCGCGTGGGAGGGCGGATACAGGCCGCGAACCTCCCATACGACCGGACTCATCCCGCGATCCTTCCTGACGAATCCTCCTTAGCTAGGTTGTGGGTCGATGCTGCCCACAAACGATGCTTGCATGGAGGAACACAGCTCACACTGGCTACGCTGCGCCAGGAGTGCTGGATCCTCAAGGGTCGCCACTTAGTTAAGGCCTGCATCCATCGGTGCACCACCTGTATACGCTGGAAAGGCCAAACAGCCCCGCCAAGAATGGGAAACCTTCCATTATCTCGAATAACGCCTAGTCGTCCCTTTTTCAGATCAGGCATCGACTACGCAGGACCCATACACGTGCCAACCAGTCGGGGTCGTGGCAAGCTGACCTCGAAGGGATACATCGCGGTATTTATCTGTCTGGCCACCAGGGCTGTCCACCTGGAGGCTGTCTCGGATGGGTCCACCGAAACCTTCTTGGCAGCACTGCGGAGGTTTATCTCTCGGCGAGGCCGATGCGCAGAACTTCACAGCGACTGTGGTCGAAACTTCATCGGAGCCAACCACGAGCTCCGAACGCTACTAAAGCAATCCGTGGCACAGGGAGGTGGCCCATTCGCTGCAGCTTCCAGGGAGGGCATCACCTGGAAATTCAATCCCCCTTCCGCTCCACACTTTGGGGGCATCTGGGAAGCGGCCGTCAAATCGGTCAAGCACCACCTGCGGAGGCTCATCGGCGAACAGCGGCTTTCCTTCGAGGAGCTTGCCACGCTCCTGACTGGTATCGAAGCCTGTTTAAATTCTAGGCCAATACTACCGCTGTCCGATGACCCTGAGGATCCAGCAGCTCTAACTCCGGGACATTTCCTAGTCGGGGAACCGCTCCTCGCTATTCCAGAGCCCAGCCTCGAGGAATTGCCAGTCTCACGGTTATCTCGGTGGCAGTTGGTACAGCAGATGCAGCAGCACTTTTGGAGGCGCTGGTCCCGGGAGTATCTGAATTCACTGCAACCGAGGGGCAAGTGGCGACGAGATCAAGCATGGGTCAAGGCCGGGTCCCTCTGCCTAGTAAAAAACGAAATACTGCCACCCACACAATGGCCACTAGCGCGCGTCGTCCACGTACACCCGGGGCCAGACGGCTCGACTCGCGTGGTCACTTTACGCACCTCCACTTCACAACTGCTGCGACCGGTGCACAAGCTCATCCCGCTCCTGGCTCCGGAAATCGATGAGACTGGCCACGGGAACAACCTCGAGGCTGGACTCTCGGCGTAACTAAAAAAAATCATGTAACTTTTTCATTTCGTGGTCGATTCACCTCATTCCATCATGAAGTCATTTCACTCACCTGGTACATAGCTCACTCTGTAAATCATCACTGCATCACTCGGCACCATCTTCGCGTTCACTCGTCACTTGTAACTTCGTAAATTACTACGCACTTCTTTCTGTTGTAGAAACTACGCAACACGTTGCTGACCCATTCAGCCGAGCCATTCATCTGTTTCGCATCTCCCCACTACCTCCACACAGCGGTTTAATTTCGTCATTGGCTGACGAGGCGGGCGGAAATGTTTGAGATTGGCTGAATGTGTCGGCAGCGTTTCCGCGCCGACGCGGATCGGCGCCCCGCAATTGGCTGGATCGCGGAGAGAAGCGAGATCAGGAATCGATTATTAGATCGCTCTCTAATTGGCCCGCGCCGACGAGACGGGTTACGATCGATTATCATCGTTTCGCCGGCCCGCTCGCTCGTCCAGTTCGTTTCTAACGCTCTATCAAACTATCTCGCAATCGATCTTGATCTCGACCTCTTGTTCGCGTGAACGCCTCGCGTCTTTTTGACCGGTTTCGTGCTACAAGAGCTATCTACGGCTCCCGAAATAGACGGGAGATATCCACGTCAAGCTAACTGTTCAAACGTGTTTATTTGTGTTTACAAACTGTACAAAGTAATCGGTTATAGTTCGACGATCCTCGCGGTGAAATAAAGTCGTTGTGTCAGTAAACCGCGGCTCTTTAGTGTTCGCCTTCCGATCCCAAACATAAACTATTTGCCTAATCTATTTACAATGGTTACAAACCTGTAAAAATACAAGAAACAACATTCAAAGTTTGTTCTTCGCAATCTTGTTCCTCGTATGAACCATTCACTCTATTATAAAAGGAATAACTCGTTGGAGATTATTAAATTGGCAATCTTCACACGTGTCTGCCGAATCATTGTTTTTATTTCTCTGCCGCTACTGCGGGCCCTTACTTATCGACTCACTGTATTGAGCGGGAAGATTTAAATCAATTAAGGAGCGCACTCCTTACATCTCCCCCCTTCGGGAGAGAAAAATCCTGTTCTCCTTCTTTATACATCGTATCTTGTATTGGAATAAGTTTTGAAATATGGAAGAGATTCGATTCTGTTCTCGTATGTCCTGTATTGATTCGATAAATTGATTCAGACACTTTTTCTTCTGTCTTATATGGGCCTATTCTTAATTCGTCCAATTTTCTTCTGTTCAAACGATTGCCGTTCTCAACATATACTGACTCGCCTTTTTGAAAATTGTAGTTCTTCCTATTTTTGTCGTAAAATTGTTTGTTAAATATGTGGTATTTTATGCTATTTTCCAAAGCCTTTTCTCTGTCTTCTTCTAACTCACTTTGTGTTTTTCTTCGTAATAACTCGTTTGGTAATATTGACGTGATCGTTCCCTCTAATAAGTAGTTTGGACTAAACTTTGTCACTGTATGTATCGTTTCGTTATATTTTCGCACACATTCATGTGCCGCCGTTGTCCAAGCTTTTCTTCCATTATTTTCATTCACTTTACACCTGATTTTATTTACTAGAGTTTGGTTTAACCGTTCATTTAGACCGCTGGAAAAAGGCGCATTGACCGCTGTAAAAATAATCGGTATATTCTTGCTTTTTAGAAAGTCCTTATATTCTTTTGAATTAATTCCTGGATACTGGTCCGTTAGAATTTTTCCGATTTCTTCATTTTCTGCTATAATATTAGTTAATTTTATAAAATCATGAGCTGACTGTGATTTTGAAGTTATGATGTATGCGAATCTTGTAAAATGATCCACCAATAAGTGCAAATATTTTTTTGTGGATCTTGTGCCACCAAAACCTCCGATTGTGTCAATGGATATTATCTCGAACGGTTTTTTCGCTGGACCAAGCTGTGACATTAATCCGTACTTTACTTGACCTCTGGTTTTATTTTTAATACAAATTTTACAGTTTTTGCATAATTTTTTAATATTTTCTGATAAATTCTTTGCTGAGTAGTACGGTCTCAACATACTTGTCATTTGATTTATTCCAATGTAACAGACCTGGCTGCGCCAGGCCTGTTCCTGACCGCACGCGCCCGAATCCGAGCCCCCGAACACGACCGACGGATACCGACATCCGCCGGTACCCGCGAGCGCCCCCGCGAGCCCCGCATCACCGAACCGATCTTGGCGGGAACCGGAACCCGCCATGATGCGACACCGGCGCGCCGGATGCGTGACGACACCGGGAAAGCCGGCCGCGAACCGTACCGCACCACACCCCCTCGCCCGGCAAGACGAGCGAGACGAACCGGAAAACGCTCTCTTGGGTTTTCCGCCGTCATAGCGATCAGTCGTATGATCGAACCGTATTCCCCAGCCGCCGATACCGACCGCACGGATACGCTCGAACCCGCGCTGTTCCGACGCCGAGAAACCGCCCGCCGATTCTCGCGGAGTATTATTTTACCCGCGGGTCTTATAACCGCGAGTGTGACGAGTTATTCGCGACCCGCGAACACCGATCTACGCCGCTGCGTGCCAGACCACCTGTAGAGCCGCCCCGAACGCCGAGCGATCGAGGACCGGACCCAGGGTAAGTACCTTACTTTCCCGTTAACCCGATACCTCCGCTTCCGCCCACACACCCACGGAGAGCGAACCACCCGCAGCCGGCCCCTCGCCGGCCGTCCTGGGGCACGGGCTCTCCGCCCGCCGAAATTACCCTGGTCCGGATACGCCGCCGCGTACGGCCCCGACCCCGCCGTAACCTGAGGCACGAACCGCGACCGCCGACCGCCGAAGCGCGAAGCCGGGACAGTGACGAACATTTGGAATACTCGTGTCGTTAATCACCCGTGCCCGACCGTCCGCGTCCCGCCGTAACCCTCGCGTTATCCTGCGTGAACCCTGGCACGGCGAGCCAAATCCGGCCGCGAGGAATCCGTTGTGACGAGATCCGCCGGGAAACGGACTCGTTACATGGCGCCCGAACAGGGACCTGTTTAACCACGTGGGACAGGCTGGATTACGCCCACGTGGGAATTTGTGAGGTTAAGTGTGCCGCGGAGTGAAGTGAACCGAACCGCGCGCGCGCCACCTAGTGCGAGCCCGCCGAAACAGTGCCGGTACACGCGCGCCGCCCAGTGTCGCCCTGCCGAAATAGTGCCGGTACACGCGCGCCGCCCAGTGTCGCCCTGCCGAAATACTACCGGTACACGCGCGCCGCCTGCCGCCGCCGCGAGGAAGCAGGACCGCCGATCGAACGTCGGGCGGGCGCGAAAGTTTGAATCGCAGCCGGAGGAAACCCACGTGGATGCCCCGAGGGACACCCACGCCGAGCCGCACCAGAAGAAACGCCGACGGACCACCATCCCCCGAGACACCGGACGACCGGAGACGACGGTGGGCCGACTGCATTAGCCGCCTGACGAACGATCTGTACGCGATAATGGAGCCCGGCGTACAGACCCGGAAAATGCTGTCCGCCGCCGCGACGGCCGAGAAACCGGACCCGCTCCGCAACATCGACCGGATCCGGAAGAGCGGTTGCACCACCGACGGGAAAGACCCGCATGCGTTCCTGGAACGCGTGGAGGACCTCCAGTTGACATACGGGTTCCCAGACGAAGACATGCTCCGAGCCGCACCGGAAATGTTAAGCGGACGAGCGCAGGCCTGGTACCGGAACGAACGGGAGGAAATCGCCACCTGGGACGAGTTCAGGCAGGCATTCCTCCGGGCCCATGCGTCGCCGCAGACCCGCTATCAGCACGAGCGGGCTGCCCGGGAAAGGAGACAGCGGGACGACGAGCCGTTCACGGACTTCGTGACGGATGTTACCACGCTGATGCGACGAGCACAGGTGCCGCCGTCCGAGAGACTCGACCTGCTACACGAGAACATGCGGACGAAGTTTCAATATTTCATACCCCGGGGATCCGTGCCGGATGTGAGGACGCTCCGCGAGCGTGTGCAGGAACTCGAGCGTATCGAAGAACGGGAAAGACGGCCGCGCCGAACCCCGGCCCACGCCGCCGCGACCGAGCTAGCAACGCCGACCACGAGCCGCGCTCCGCCGTCGGAACCGTACGACGTCGACACCCACTGCTGGCGGTGCAAGCAGCGAGGACACACACGCTTCGAGTGCCGGAACGCGTACCGGAGATTTTGTTCGCGGTGCGGACGCGACGGAGTGCTAACCCGGGAGTGTCACCCGCCGGGAAACGGAGCACGGGCCCCGTCGCCGAGGGGCGAGCGCCGGGCCCGCTAGATGACCTGTCGGAGCAAATCCGATACACGCCGCGTTCCGTGTTATCGGTCCGAATCCTCGGCCGGAGATTCGATGCCCTCCTCGACACGGGCTCACAGATCTCCTGCATCAACGAGGACGTCGTGGCCTGGGCGCAGGAGCAAGGGAGATTCCCCGCGGATAACCGCGCCGGCCTCGTCAACCTAGCCGACGGAACTGATACGCGTCCGACGGGACGCATCCGCCTGCCGTTCCGAGTCCGACACCGGGAGGAAACAGCCGAGTTCAACGTACTACCGAGGATGGGGATGCCGGTGCTCCTCGGCATCCACGCCCTCGCCGCCCTGCGTTTGAGGATTGAGCCGCCCGCCGAAATCGCCGCCCGGACCGAGGACTACCACGCCGAGCCGTGTCTCCAACTAGGACTACGACCGCTGCCGAAAGACGAGCGAGAAGCGTTCGACCGGTTCCTCGACACCGAGCTGGAACGCTTCAACGCCGTGACGGGCCGTACGACGCTTATACGGCACCGGATAAAGCTGCTCGACGAGACGCCGGTCAAGCAGCGGTACCGTCCCCGGAACCCGGCCATGCAGGCAATTATCAACGAAGAGGTCGCGCAGATGTTGCGCGACGGCGTCATCGAGCCGTCCAGCAGCCCGTGGAGTTCGCCTGTCGTCGTTGTAAAGAAGAAGGACGGCCGGCCGCGATTCTGCGTCGACTTCCGCAAATTGAACGAACGGTCGGAGAAGGACGCGTATCCGCTGCCGCACATCCAGGCCACATTGGATAAACTGCAAGGGGCCAGGTTCCTCACGACGCTGGACCTGAAGAACGGATATTGGCAGGTGCCCCTGGAGCCCGCGAGCCGACCGCTTACCGCCTTCACCGTTCCGGGGCTCGGCCTTTTCCAATTCACGGTGATGCCCTTCGGCCTACACTCCGCGCCCGCGACCTTCCAGCGCCTCCTGGATCGCGTGATCGGCCCGGAGCTCGAGCCGCACGCGTTCGCCTATCTGGACGACATTATTGTCGTCAGCCGGACCGTGGCCGACCACCGACGCCACCTCCACGACGTTTTCCGGCGCCTGCCTGCGGCCGGACTGAAACTGAATCCGGAAAAGTGCCGATTCTGTGTCGACAGCCTCCGGTATTTAGGCCATATCGTCGACCAGCAGGGCATCCGGACCGACCCGCAGAAAACCGCAGCCATCGCCCAGATCCCGACGCCGAAAACAATCAAGGACATCCGCAGATTCCACGGGATGGCCTCGTGGTACCGGCGATTCGTCCCGAACTTCGCGGAGGTCATCGAGCCGTTAACCCGCCTGACCCGCAAAAACGCCATATGGCAGTGGACCTCCGCTGAGGAAACGGCGTTCCGCACGATGAAGGAACGCCTCGTAGCCGCCCCGGTGCTGGCCTGCCCAGATCTCGAACAGCCTTTCACGCTCCAGACCGATGCCAGCGACTACGGGCTGGGGGTCGTACTCACGCAGGGCCCCGAGGACGACGAGAGGGTGATCGCCTATGCCAGCCACACAATGAGCGAGACCGAGCGCAAATACAGCGCCACCGAGAAGGAGTGTCTCGCCGTGGTCTGGGGCATCAGGAAGATGCGGCCGTACCAGGAGGGGTACCGCTTCACCGTCATCACCGACCACCAAGCCCTTAAATGGCTCCGCCAACTCGACAGCCCGACCGGCCGCCTGGCGAGATGGGCGTTAGAGCTCCAGCAATACGATTTTGAGGTGCGGTACCGACCCGGAAAACATAACCACGTGGCGGATACGCTGTCCAGAATCCCGCCGCCGCCCGGAGTGAATTCGCTCCGGCCGAAGCAGCACACCGACACGTGGTACCAGAAGAAGCTAGCCGCCGCCCAGACCGACCCAGCCGCCGAACCAGAATTCCAGATACGAGAGGGGCGCCTCTACAAACGCATCCCGCACCAGCTCGATTATAACGAGCCCGAGCCGAGCACAACGTGGAAGCTGTGCGTACCGAACGAGGACCGCCCGGCTACCCTGGCCCAGTACCACGACGACCCCACGGCCGGTCACCTGGGAGTCGCCAAAACCATCGTGCGCCTGGCGCAGCGATTCTATTGGCCGGGGATGTTCCGGGATGCCGCCCGCTACGTCCGGAGCTGCAAGAACTGCATGCGGTACAAGGTTCCGCCGCACCCGTTACCAGGACAGCTGCACGCCAACCCGGGGACCGAACCGTGGCACACCGTCTCCGTCGACCTGATCGGCCCGCTGCCGCGATCCCGACAAGGCCACCGGTGGCTGCTAGTGGCCATGGACCGTTTCACCAAATGGGTCGAGTTCACCCCGCTCCGGAAAGCCACCAGTACCGCCGTCGCAGCTGCGATCCAGAGGGAGGTAATCCTGCGACACGGAGCCCCACAGATCTTGATTTCAGATAACGGCCGTCAGTTCATCGGAGAACCCGTGACCGCTCTGCTGAAAACCGCCGGGACCCAGCACCGCCGGACCCCGCCGTACGCGTCCCAGTGTAATCCGGTAGAGCGAGCCAACAAGGTCGTGAAGACCATGCTCGCCCAGTACACCGGAAACCGACACAACCGCTGGGACGAGAAACTGGACGAAGCCAGATTCGCCATCAACACGGCGTGGCACGAGTCCACAGGGTACAGCCCGGCGTACCTCAATCAAGGACGGGAACTTCGGCCACCAGGATCGACCACCACGGAAGGAGCCGCAGCCCCGCCGCAGCAGCGGTGGAAGAACCTCCGAGAGGCCCAGGAACTGGCCCGAGTACACCTGGCCCGGGCGTTCGACCGACAGGCCAAATACTACAACCTGCGCCGTCGAGGTTGGAGGCCTGCCCTGGGGGACACCGTCTGGAAGAGGGAGCACACGCTGTCCAACAAGGAAGAAGGCGTCGCCGCCAAACTCGCGCCGAAGTTCAGCGGCCCGTATACCGTCGAGCGCGTCGTATCACCGGTCATCGTGGACCTGCGCGACCGGAACAGGCGATGGCTGCGCCACATCCATGTCCGGGACCTCAAGCCCGCAGCCGGCCCTGCTGACGACCCCGACCACACCCCGGAGGAAAG
The DNA here is from genome assembly GCF_050948215.1 of Halictus rubicundus. Lineage (NCBI taxonomy): Eukaryota > Metazoa > Arthropoda > Insecta > Hymenoptera > Halictidae > Halictus > Halictus rubicundus. Next base: position 431,020 of record NW_027488622.1, read on the forward strand.
CGCCGCGCGCGGGCGCCGCCCCTCCCTCGCGGGACCCCCCCGACCACCCACGCCCGCCCCCGCGGACAACCCGGTTCCCAGGCGTCGAGGCCGCCCCCGGAAATTAACCGCCCCCGTTCATTTCTGCTCAGGCAACCCAGGACACCACGGCATGGAGGGCAGTAGGGGCCCCGCCGACCGGCTCCGCGAGCTCCAGCTCGCCGCCGACCCGCCGACCACCGGGGAACGCCGCCGCAGCGACGACCCGACGACCCCGGCCGTCGACCCACCCGCCGAGGAACCGACCTCACGGGACGGCCCAGTGTTGAGGAACTGGGACTCCCTCACCACCCTAGCGTCGGTGCCCGACGAGCCACCGCCGGCGGCGTACTGGCTGGGTCAGAGCCCCTGGCCCCGGCTCACCACCCCGCCCAGCTCCCCGGGCTGGTGGACCCCGACGCCGTCGCCGCCGCCGCACAGCAACCGGAGCACCCGCCGCCGCAGGCCGAGGAGGAGGCGCCGAGCAGATCGCGACGAGCGCCAGACAGCCAGTTTCAGCCACTGGTCGGACCCCCTCCCGCCGGAGGCCCTGGGGAGGCCAGTGGAGCCAGGCCCCGTCGAGGCGCAGCCCGCCCCCGCCGTCGCGGTCTGGGCTGTCACGGAACCGCCCCCGCCAGAGCGGATCCCGCGCCCGGTACCGGCACCGAGACGCCGACCGATGGCCGCCACCACGACCCCCGCCACACAGACGACCGGGAGTCAAACAGAGGACGCCCCGCCGACCCCGACACGCACCGCAGCTACGCCAGCCCGGACCCGGGAAACCCCGAGGCCGTCCCAGGGACCCACGACCCGGCGCCGCCAGGCGTGACCAACGGGGGCGGCGGAAGGAGTGACGCCCCCCAACGGGGGATACCCGGTCCGCGACGCGGACCGCCCCCATATACGGTGGGATCCGATCCCCTTCCAGGGACCATTCCCCACGTTCCCGAGCGCATGGTTTCAGCTGCCGACGGGACGACAGGCCGAGGTGACGCTGCGGCTAATCGCGCGAGGCCGCGCCTATGTGACGGTACCGCCCGGGTTCGAGCGCTGGCGGCTGGTGTTCGGGAGTGATGGCCGCCTGACTCGCTGTGTCCGCCGCCCGCCGTCCGTCCGGATACCGGCCGAACCAGCCCCACCACGCCGTCGACGCCAACCCGGACGCTGCCACGACAGTGAGTGAGGTGCGCGAGGACGTGGCCCCACGGGGCACCCGCGACTTCACCCCGGCGGGGGTGAACGGACGCCATACCCTAGGCTAAGTTAGGTTAAGTCATGTGTGGTGTGCATAGTTTATGTTAGTGTTAAGTGTACAGTTCGCGTAGGCTAAGCTAGCAGTAAGTGTACAGCTCCTCGTAGATTAAGTTAGTGTTGTACTGGCTGCGCCAGGCCTGTTCCTGACCGCACGCGCCCGAATCCGAGCCCCCGAACACGACCGACGGATACCGAGATCCGCCGGTACCCGCGAGCGCCCCCGCGAGCCCCGCATCACCGAACCGATCTTGGCGGGAACCGGAACCCGCCATGATGCGACACCGGCGCGCCGGATGCGTGACGACACCGGGAAAGCCGGCCGCGAACCGTACCGCACCACACCCCCTCGCCCGGCAAGACGAGCGAGACGAACCGGAAAACGCTCTCTTGGGTTTTCCGCCGTCATAGCGATCAGTCGTATGATCGAACCGTATTCCCCAGCCGCCGATATCGACCGCACGGATACGCTCGAACCCGCGCTGTTCCGACGCCGAGAAACCGCCCGCCGATTCTCGGGGAGTATTATTTTACCCGCGGGTCTTATAACCGCGAGTGTGACGAGTTATTCGCGACCCGCGAACACCGATCTACGCCGCTGCGTGCCAGACCACCTGGATAGCCGCCCCGAACGCCGAGCGATCGAGGACCGGACCCAGGGTAAGTACCTTACTTTCCCGTTAACCCGATACCTCCGCTTCCGCCCACACACCCACGGAGAGCGAACCACCCGCAGCCGGCCCCTCGCCGGCCGTCCTGGGGCACGGGCTCTCCGCCCGCCGAAATTACCCTGGTCCGGATACGTCGCCGCGTACGGCCCCGACCCCGCCGTAACCTGAGGCACGAACCGCGACCGCCGACCGCCGAAGCGCGAAGCCGGGACAGTGACGAACATTTGGAATACTCGTGTCGTTAATCACCCGTGCCCGACCGTCCGCGTCCCGCCGTAACCCTCGCGTTATCCTGCGTGAACCCTGGCACGGCGAGCCAAATCCGGCCGCGAGGAATCCGTTGTGACGAGATCCGCCGGGAAACGGACTCGTTACACCAATATGACAGAATTGATCATGCAGATTTCTTATTAATTTCTTACTGAATTCTTCTGATATTATGATTTTTTTCTTCTTGTAATATATCTTGTTTTCCTCATACACATTTTTTTGTTTCTTTAAATCTTCGTTTTTATTCTGATCATCCATGATACTCCTTAAATTTATTAGATTTACGGTTTGCAAGTTATCTTCATTATTTTCTTCTGCTTCAAATACCGGGTTTCTGCTTAAGCAGTCTGCTTCTATGTTGAATTTACCTGGATTATATTTCACCGTAAAATCATATTGTGACAAGTAGTATATAATGTCGCCTAGCTCTTCATCCGGTCTAGCTTTTATGTTTAAGTCTTTTAATGGCTTATGATCCGAGTAAACTTCGAAAGATCTACCCATAAGCCAGTATTGCCAAAACTGTACTGCTTCTTTGATTGCTAGAGCTTCTATATATATTGCCTTTTTCTTTTTTTTTTTTGTGAATTATTTAATTTTTTTGAAAAATAGGCAACTGGTTTCTCTGTACCACTTTCCGGTTGAGGCTGTTTTAGTACGGCGCCCAATCCTTGGATACTTCCGTCTGTATAGATTTTTATCAGTAACGAAGGGTCATAAATTGTTAATACTGGCTTAGTACATAAAATTTCTATAGGTGGTCAAAAACGTTTTGGCATTCTTGCGACCATACAAATTTTTGATCCTTCCTTAACAGGTTGTGCAACGGTTCCAATATGACTGCGATCTTAGGTACGTAGTCATGATAGAAATTTACTTTTCCCAAAAATTGACGTATATTTTTATGAGTTGTTGGAGTTGGAAAATCAACTATTGCTCTTAGATTATCTTTCATTGGTTCAACCGTATTATAACTTATAACGTGCCCGAGATAATTTACTGTATTCGACGCAAACATACATTTTGAGAATTTTAGTCTAAATCCTTCTTCTGTGATAGCCTTCAGCAACTTTTCTAAATGTCTAAGATGTTCTTCAAAGGTTTTTGAGAATATCAATATATCATTTATATAATTCACAGTAAATTCCGACAATTCGTGTTTTTTTATTATATTATTTAATATTCTCTGAAAGATGGCTGGTGATGTTTTCATCCCAAAGGGCAAACATGTCCATTGATAATGCCCTTCTTGAGTTATGAACCCCGTTTTGCTCCTGTCTTCTACTCTTAGTGGAATAGACCAAAACGCCGAATTAATATCTAGTTTTGAAAAGTATTTGCAATTTCTTGTTTTTGTTACTAAATCTTCAATTCGCGGAAATGGCTGCGATTGAGGTATTATAATTTTATTAAGGTCTCTGAAGTCAATGCAAAGCCGTGACTTCTTGTTTTCATCTTTCTTGAACGCTAAAGTTACTGGAGCTGCGAAAGGACTATACGATTCTTCCATAAGATTTCTCTTTAACAGCTCCGATATCTGTTGCTCTATTTCTTTCTTATCTTGTATTGTGCATCTGTATGGTCGCTTGCTGCAATATTTATCTATTGTCAGATCTATTCTAGCTTCATATTCCTTTACAGTGCCAATATCATATTTGTCTTTAGCAAATGCATGCTTATACTTATTTATTAATTTATCGATTGAATTTTTCTTTTCAATATCCAAGTGTTCCGTTATGGATACAAAATTTGTTGTATCTAAATTTTCATTAAAATTTATTTCATAGAAAACTTCTTGTTTCTCTATTGATGATTTTCGTCTATTTATTTCATTAGCTCCATCAGGAATTTCTGTTTCACCTTTCTCATGTTCTTCATGACCAGTGATAACATCTTCCGTTTTCTGTGCTATCTTTAAATTTTCATCTTGAGTTAATCTAAATTTTTTTATCATATCTAGACCAATGAGGAAATCAAATCTAAAATTTTCATTGTCTATAATGAAAACATTGATATCTTTTTCTATTTCAAAAATTTTTGCTTTCATTTTTATCAATTGCTCTGTCATATTAACACCATTAATTGTTCTAAGATTAACTTTTCCATTATCATTATCTTTTTTTAATTTTAGTTTCAGTACTTTTGAGTTGATAAGTGACACATTCGATCCTGTGTCATATACCCCATTTATTTCAAAAGTTCCATTTAATATTATCTTCAAACTGATTAATGGTGTGTTTGTAAGTTTTTTGGGTCTTGTCCTTCTGCTTCAATTTCAAATAAAGAGTTATTTACTTTTTTCTCTGTTCCTTCCTTATTTTTGAACCAGCAGTCTTCTTCTGGATGAAAACGGATTTTTTAAATCTTTTCTTTGCAGAAAGCACATGGCACTTTTGTTTTTAACTTTTGTCCGTTTGTCTTCTTGATTTCACTAAAATTTTTGTAAACTAGATGCTCTAGTTTTCCTAATTCATTGTATAAATCCTCTGTTTCAAGCAGAGTTTCTCTATCGATTTTATCACTTACAAAATTCGGTAAACCGACTGCAATGAGATCAATTAAAAAGTCCCAGTATCAATTGATCTTCTTGTTTCTAAAAGTAGCTTTTCTTTTCTCAATGCATATTCTATCAGAGAATCGGTTTGATATCTAAACATCATAGCATATCTGATTGGGTACCAGCCTTTATTTGCGAAGGTATCACAAAACTTTTTTCTCCATTCCTCCCACTCTGAGTTTATTGTTAATTTAATTAAAACACATTCATACCAATCCAAGCAAGACTTATCAAGGAAGAGCTTTAGTAATTTAATTTTTCTTTTATTCTCTGATATATTGTATCTTTCACATTCTTCTTCAAATTCGTCCAACCATTGACTTGCATTCTGTGTTTTATTATTAAATTTTTGTATGGTGATTTCCTTTGCAATTTTATCTAATGGCTTGTCTTCTACTCTCTTGCTGTTTTCAATCAATGTTTTTAACAGTTTTTCTATAGAAGAATCCTGTGCCGAAGCTGTTTCTTCAGTTTTACTTGTAGTGGTTGAGTCAGGATGTGGGCGAAAAATAGGGAAACCTGAATAACTGACGCGAATGGAGAACAGTAACAGTATATATATTGAGAGACAAAAGAAAACATAAGGCGCATAAGGGTACGTAACGGACTAACTGCGGCCACTACAATGATGGTCGCCGCTCGGTCGTCTTCTTCCTTTTTTTACCTTCGGCTATCGTCGGCCGATCTCGTGCCGGTTCGTTCGGGGGCACTCGTCACTCGCCGGTACGTCTAGCCTAGGTATCGAGACTACAGTTCGGCCATCCTGACCAAATGATTGTCCCCAATCATATCGCAGCTTAAGGGTACATAAGATTACACAATGATGCGTAGCCATACATGACAATACATACGGGTACATAAGACTACTACTATTGCTAATAATAATAATATTATCGTGAAAACTACATAAAGGTTACCTACAAAAGATTAAAGTATAACGTACCTAACTTAACTGTATATTCTTATAATAATTTACGCTTATCATTTAACATCTTGTCTCAATTGCACTCTTCTTTTATCCATCGTTTCATATTTTCGGGCGAGCAAATTCCCTCAAAAGGTATTTGAGTTAATTGTTCTCCTTCCGGATCACATACAACATATCGATCCTTATCTAATACACGCTTAACCACGTATGGTCCTTTAAATTTCGGCAATAATTTTTTGCTAACTCCGGGTGTTACATCAACGTTTCTTAACATTACATAATCGCCTAAATTGTATTTGGTTGGAGATTTGTGTTTACTGTCGTAATATCGTATATTATATTTATTACTTGTTTCTATTCTCTGCACCGCGTTGGATCGGATATTTTCTAAATTTCGATCTACCGTCTGTTGTTCTCCTAATAGCGTTCTTAATTCGTCATTTACTACTCCTACTTGGTTTGTCCCAAATAATAATCGAGCCGGTGTATCCCCAGTCGCACGACTTACCGAATTATTCAACGCGAACTCTACCTCGCTAATAATGTTATCCCAATTAGCTGAGCTATTGCTTAATTTGGCTATCATAGGTGTTAGTGATCGATTTACCCTTTCGATCTGCCCATTCGCGTGTGGTGTGGCTGTCGCGATTAACACGTGTTGTACACCATTTCCCGCCATAAACTCTTTAAACTTAACAGAAGTAAAAGCAGTTCCTCGATCGGTTACAATTTTGGTAGGCTTGCTATACGCCTTAAAATACGACTTCAAATGCTTAATAACCTCGTCTGAGTTGGTGCTAGTCACCGGATATAATTTTACAAACTTCGTGAAACCGTCTATTACTTCGAATATATATTTTTGTCGATGGTTCATTCGATTTAATGGACCATAATGATCTAGGTGCAAACAAATAAATGGAAGATTTCCTTTGTCCGGACAATGTAATTTTCCCTCTGTTCGATTCATGGTAGTGTTATAAGTAATGCATTTAATACAATTTGCAATAAAATTTTGAACCTTGCTCTTTATGTTAGGGAACCAGTATACTCGCAATAAATATTCTGAAATTTTGTTTACTCCTTGATGTCCAATTTGTTCATGACTTGCCGTATCACGTTGTTTTCCATGCTTAAGGGTAGATAGAATAATAGTTTATTTTTTGATTTTCTATAAACTAATCCGTTATTTAGTTCAAAATATTTATCTTCGTTTTGTTCTAATTTTTTCTTTTTCTCCATAATGGTATTATCTAATCCTTGTAAAATTGTCAAATTTCTCTCGAAGCTATTCTCGGTTATAATTAGTATCGCATATTGACGACTTAAGGCATCTGCATGCCGCATACGCTCATTCGATCGATGTTCTAACTCGTAGTCGTAATTCCGCAAAATAAGAGACCACCGTAAAATTCTCGGATTTACTTCTTTTCTTTCTAAAGTTTGTTTTAAACTATTGCAATCAGTGATGATTTTGAATTTTATCCCTTGTAAATATATTCTAAATCGCTCAAGGGAGTAAACTATCGCAAGAGCTTCCAATTCAAAGCTATGATAACGTGATTCTGTTTGTGAGGTACGCTTACTAAAATAAGAAATCGGATGAAATTTACCGTCAGGTTGTTTTTGCATAAGTACTGGACCATAGCCATGTGAACTAGCGTCACAATGTAGTTCAGTTTCCGCTGTCGGTGAATAAATTGCTAGTATAGGCTCTGATATGAGTATCTGTTATAACTTCTCAAAAGCGGCTAAATTTTCATCGTCCCATTTAAAATCACTCTTTGACTTCAACAGGTCGTACAATGGTTTGGAAGTGGTTGCAAAATTCTTGATAAATTTACGAAAATAGGATACAAATCCTAAGTAGCTCTGGAGTTCTCCGAATGTTCGAGGTGTCGGATATTCTGATACTGCGCTAATATTCTCCTTGCTCGGTCGTATACCTTTATTATTTATTCGGTAACCTAAGTACGTAATTTCTGTGAACAAAAATGTACATTTTGAGAATTTCAGATCAAGACAATTCTCGGTTACGGTCCATAAAACTTCCCGTAAAATAGAGAGATTTTCTTCTATTGTTTCGGTAGCAATCAGAAGGTCGTCCAGGTAAACTAATATTTTGCCTTTCTCCAATAAGGGACGGAAAACTTTATTAATAAATCGCATAAAAGTGGATGGTCCATTCTTAAGCCCAAATGGTATACAAGCATACTCGAACTGGCCCAGGAATGTCACGAAAGACGTATATGGAATACATTCCTCTTTTATACTAATATGATGAAACGCGTCTTTTAGATCTAACTTGGTAAAGTACATTTTTCCGCGTAGAGTATCTATCTGATCTTCAATCCGCGGTATCGGAAAATTGTCTCGAACTGTCATTGTGTTCAGTGTTCGGTAATCAACTGCCATGCGAAATTGTCCGCACTTCTTTCTCACGAGCACGGTGGGACTACAGTACGGTGAATCGCTCGACCTAATAATTTTTCCATGTAATAAATCATTTATAATTTCGGTAACTGCTCGTTTTTCCGCATAGGAAAGGGGTCTCGGATTAAAATAAAAACTTCTGTGGTCTGACTTAAGAACTATATCCATTTGCAATCGTACTTTAGGAAATTCTGGTTTCTTGGCTTCTACGTAACATTCGGATATAAGAGCTTTAACTTGGTCTTGTTCTGCCGGCTGACGGCCGGCCACGCCGTGCACATTATGCAAACGCATTTTTATGTGTTTTTTATTGCCCAGCGGGCAGCGAGTCTGCGCATCGCAATTAGCGGGAGCGCGGTGTGTTAGCCTTGCGTAATTAAAAGATGCCTATTAACAAAACAGATGAGAGTCTCGTGATAGGGAGAGCAGGTGGACAATGGCGGAGCTCGGAGCACGTTCCGGATGATTGTCGTCGATGTTCCGATCAAATTACGGATATTTAGTGCGCGATACCTTTCATATTTTCTGTCGGATCACTGGATTGATGCTGGTCATTAATATTCAATTAAAAGCGGATTGTAAGTCGGAAATACGAGGCAATGAACAAATTGGATAGATTAATCGGCGAACACGGTAGCATTCGACTGTACTTTGTCTCTGTTAACGAGCAAGGAACACGATTTTAATTTAGTTTTGTCAGCGCGTCCATTTGGAAATTTATTTTATTTTAATTTTCCCGATGCAGAAATACGTGTTAAAGTAAACAGTTAACTGGTCCGCCTTCCACACACGAGCATTACAGTAAGAGTGGGGAGGAGATACGCGTGTGGTGCGATAGATGGCACGCGTGCTTAAGCAGGTCTGTTTGACTGGGTAGCGTGGGGTTTGCGCCTGTCTCTCTCTCCTTGGTGTGATCTCGTCGTGCATGGACGTGTTTTGCGTATCGCAGTTTATTGCGAGGTATACTGTATTTCTTTTGCTTCTGTTTAAAGCGTTTTATTATTGCATCACCGTGTTCTGTGAGTTGGTGTGAAGCGTGCGAGGTTGACTGCCTTTGTAACGTGCGAACTGGCGTTGAGCCGTGTGGCACATACGTCTAGTTAATCAAAACTGAAAACATTAACAACACGATTATGAAATTGCGTATGCACTAGCGCCAAAACACGAGTAGGTGAAATTTAAAGCACTAATTTAAAAATAATTGATAGTCTGATGATCACCATACTGCAGCATTCTCAATTAGACGTTCAAACTCTAATGAACTTTAAACAGTTTTCCAGCAACATTTTCCTATTAAATTTTCCCATGATACGAACATTGAATTAAACGACTTGATGACCAGATGCATTTTCATATAATATTTGAATATTTAAAACCGCTGCTTCGAAGCATCCAGAAGACGAGCAAAAAATGACCGGTACCGATCAGTTTTCCTCGAGATGATAATTGAAAGCTATTAAACGTGCTATTACACTCGTCGATGTAAATTAGCTCTCCTCCGAAATGATCTATACGGTCTCGATCGGGGAAACAGATTTTCTACGCGACTAACGTTCGCAACACGCGACTCTAGGCGCGAACCGCGTTATCTGTATTTTTCGGTGTTCGCTCGGCAGAACCAGCCGTCAAGCGTAATTCCGAGCGGGACTGTCCTCGAACTATTGCAGCGCGACCAACAAGACCTGTTACACGGTTATAAATCAGAAGCAAGTGACCGGACCGAGAGGACATGATTGACATCAGCGGAACCGAGCAGAACCAAAAGGAAACACCGCGAGGAACACCGCACACGGACACACATAGATGTACCGGTGTTCCGACGATAATTAAGAAGACGGGGTAGCGAGACCTGTTGTTCAACTGTTGCGACGACCTTACTATACCTTCTTGCTATGCCGTGGTGTACAGCGCGGTTCAAAAGAGGCGATCCTGTCTTATAGGTTGCTACATGTTCGAAGTGCACGTTCAATCATCAGGATGCTGAACATGTTTATCCAAATAGGTCTTGAAGCATTTTTAGGTTCATTTAGAATTTGTTATACAGGGTGATTCATCTTTAAGTAGCTGTTTAAATGTTTTCTTCAGTTGTCATGGCATAAGAAATATTCATCAGGAATTTTTTAAAAATTGTCTTTTCTGAAGAGATCTAAAAGATCTTTAAAAAATTTCCTTGTCTATAAGGATCTTTAAAAAATTATTTTCTCTGAAAAGGTCTTCAATAGAGTCCTTAAAAAATTATTTTCTCTGAAAAGGTCTTCAATAGAGTCCTTAAAAAATTATTTTCTCTGAAAAGGTCTTCAATAGAGTCCTCAAAAAAGTATTTTCTCTGAAAAGGTCTTCAATAGAGTCCTTAAAAAATTATTTTCTCTGAAAAGGTCTTCAATAGAGTCCTTAAAAAATTATTTCCTTTGAAAGGATCCTTGAAAGATGGTTATCCTCATGAAGATCTTTCGAAGACGTTTCTCTTTAAAAGTATGTCTAAAAAATTGTCTTCTTAGAAAGAATCTTTCTAGGAGAAAAATGTTACTTCTTTTCTAAGAAGAGTCTTTCTAGACTCTCGAAAGTATCCTCGACAGGACAGCTGCTTTCTAAATTATTTAAAAATATTCCAGGACCAAGCGAGTTCCTCAACAAGGAGATTTTATTTGTAATTTATGACAGAAGCAACTACAAGCAAACAATACGAGTAGCAGCATGCTCCCACCTGAATCACGAGCCCACACGCTCTCGAGCGTCGTAGAGTTGGGATTAATGGGCCGAATCGTCTCGATTTTAGAGTGGATACAAGCCTGACGACTTTAATTGATTAGGAGGCCGCCGGAAGGCGATAAACCCGCCGGCTCGGGTTTCGATCAGCGTTCCCGCCGATGATTAATCGCGGCCAGTTTCCTGCGTAACATTGATGATTCGCGGTGTACCCGGGGGACGTGTCGCTTGGAAAATGATCGGGCCCGCTACTTTATCCAATAAATCCACGACCGGCGACGCTAACACACGCGTCGCGACACGACGAAAATGAGAATGAAGGCGGGGGGATAAAGACGAGCCGGATGATGATTAATCGCGTCGCGTTGCAACGAGACGCGGAACCACCGCGATCGTGGTCCGGAACGCGGAGGAATCGCGGAAGCGACGATTTTTCGTGGCCGACGCTTCATCCGCGGTTTGACCCTAATCTGTTTCAGCGCGTTCATTAGTTCGGACATCGCCGAGTCGTTTATAATCGCTGCACACTCGCCGGGAAGCGATTTAATCAATTTGTACGGTCCGCCGGTGATTAATCGATCATCCCGGACCGGATAAAGTTTCTTCGCCGCGAATTAATTACAAGTTTGTCGTGACTGTAATTGGTTACGCGTTCGGTGGCGAGGGCGGGGGGATGGAACTCTTCTGCATCGACGACTTCCGGGCTGTCGTTCCGGTTCGACAAATATCGCCGAACTTCCCGGTGTCCTCCAGAAAGTTTCCCGTAAACAAAATGTTTGCACGAAGTATTGCTCGGTTGCGGCCCGTTGCGAAAATTGTTGACTTAAGCCAACTGTATTTTTATATTGTATTTCTTCACTTTCTTCTTTTCGCAAATCAGAAAGTTTGCCTCTCGTTCATTACTCACAGAACGCCGTATCGTCGGCTGTTAATTATTCCGGGTTAAAATTACGGATTGCGTTATTCCTGGAGAGAAGTAACGCGTACCAATATGGCGGTCGCGTGGCTCGCTTGATAACACAGAAATTTCGGATGTTCGATCGCGGGCCGCCATTAACGAGGATAATTAAAGAAAAGAGGGTCAGCAGTATATCAGACTTGGTCGCGGCGCCTGTTCGCCTACCTGTTCGCCGCGCCGTTTACAAAATAATCGGTCGAGCATGACCAGAGCACCGGTCCGTGGCGGGTCCGTAAATCATTCTGTTAATTGCCGGTTATCAGCAGGACGACAGAACTGTCTTTTCGTTCTCGTTGTCACGGGGTACAATGGCGATCACGCGTCAGCCCAAACGATCGAGCCGCACCACATATGTGATCGTATTCGCATATAATTCGCTGTTATAGAAAAATGTTGCAACAACTTAAAAAATTAATGCCCAATTAAGCTCCGCCGCAAGCGATGTAGGCACCAGCATACGTTCGCAGACGACATTTATTTCCTGTTACGCTCTTTGCGTTTTGCATGATTTTCTAAGTCCACCTTGCACTTGTATGTATCGTGCAATTTCATATTTATTTTTTTGGAAGTCTGCAGCTGCAAGGTGAACATTTATTATTCATGACGAACATATGCGCCACGTCTTAAAGTATGAACAGTCGGATGAAAAAGGAGCAATATTAAAAATAATGTAACAAGTGTTTGAGTAACCCTGCAAGTTTATAGCGCCCCGCATATCATGCGTTTCGATGATCAACAATGAGATAAAACTGAGCGATGTTTCTTTAAAATTTATGTTACACAAAATTTGAACAATTTGTCAATTTGTCAAGAAAATTAATCCTTGGGCAACAGAGATCCATTCAGAGATTAAAAATTGCCATTCAGCGGCCGAGCTCCTGGCAAATCCTGGAGGCTGTACCATTAGGAGGAACAGAAAGGCGTTTCAGCATGGAAAATTCGTTCCGCTAAAAATCGGCAAACGATGCCGTAAATGGTGTTGAAGACTCTCAGCGGTGTACTTAAGAGAACGGTCGAAAATTCGATGGTTGGCGGTAAGATTCTGGCGCCAAGGGTAAAAATCGTAAAATGAAGGTTAATGCTACAATGTAACAGCGTTACAAGCTCGAGACTGTGTAAGGGCTCATCAGTTCCGCTGGCGTGTATCCCGTGCAGAACGCAACGGCGCGAGTCGATCGCGGCCTCCGATTTTCTATCACATTAGGCGCATTGAAAAAGAAGAAGCGTCGCGGTCTCGCGGGCAAAATGAACGCGTCCTCGGCCAGTATTCCCGGCGCGGATCGCTCGGTGATATTTACTGGAACGTTATTAGCATGCCGGCCTGTATATTACGCCGTAATTTGCATCGAGTTTCAGTTGGCAGAGAACAGAACCGCGCGCGTCGTTAACAACCTTATAATCTCGCGGTACGCAGCCGCGGTTCTTTTCTTCGTCCTTTCGTCAAGGCGTAATGCCGGGTCCGCATGGACCCGCGAGAACATTGCCGGTGGAGTTGCTCAAAGCGTTATTTCTCCGCTCTTCGTACCCTCCTTCTTCTTCCATGTTGCCCTTCTTCCTTCTTTCCATTTGGACCTTTTATGCTCGCGTTTTCTGCCAACACCTCCGGCCAGATCACCGAGACGTATCTAATCGAATTCGGCTGTTGAACAGTGGTGCAAATTGGCGATGATAACGGGTTTGCCACCCGGCCAGGCTTTTCGCTGGCTCCCCATAGGCTGGCCCCCTCGCAAAGCGGTTCATGATCCCAGTCATGATCGTCGGATACATTGTCTGCTGGATCGTCCTTTTGTTCGCCCGTTTCCAAGCTGTTTGCTGGATTAGGTGCTAGCAGGCTATCGTTTTTTAAGTGAATTTTTAGGGTGTGACGAGTCTGACAGTAGCCCTTAGCTTTTGGCGTCTACATCATCGACGGGACATGGTTCTTCACGTAAATTCGTGGGTTAGAAGATTGCTGTTGTAATGATAGAATTTTGTGTGCTCGGTTTTTTTGGGGATTCTGCAAATTGGCATGTGCGTCGAACGCATACAAAGCAGGACATTCTTCGCGACGTGTTTGGGCATCGTTTGAGAATTTTGTTTCTCACCTGTGTCAATAGTGGAGACTTTGAAGCGAATATTTCAGCTAGACAGATAATATTCATGATTACTTTTATTTAGTGATGTGTTTGTTTTGCGATCGGAAAGTTTTAGAGAGGTTTGAAATTCTCAATATTTATTTGTGGTTCCTGGAGATATATCCTTGACCGTTTATGGACGTTGGTTTTTTCGATTTTTATAATTTAATCCTTGTATCAATATCCAAGTGTCTACTTCTAATTTGTTTTCAAAATTTATTTAATGTTCTTGTTGATAAGAGGTAAAATAAATCTCTATTTTCTTGTATGGATCATAATTTGAGGTACATTTCAGGTGTGACACACCTAGAAATACACATTGGAACTATGAAGCACAATGTTGCTGAACATTGTAGAAAGTTTTTTGGGAATTCACATAAGTCGAAGTAGGTATAATAATTTCGAGACGTTCGACAGTGCTGTCCGTTTAACACTTCGAAGTTATGCATATAGTTTGTTGTTTGTAACGGCAATTACACCGTAATTGGATGTCACGATTGAAGAATTAGCCGGTTATTGAAAGGAGCGATAGTCATTACTATAGTAGCTGTAACACACGATGATGTAGATCCTCGTTTCTCCGATTCCTTTATCCCAGCACCGACTTAATAAACCACATCGTCGCGATCTTTCTCGAGTTACATTCAAGTCAAACGCCATATCGTTAAGAAACAATGTCACAACAACGCCGGTGAATTACTTGAATACAAAGCAGCGAGCTGGGTAACTGGAAAACAATGGAACATCGCCCGACTACTTTATTACTTTTAACTGCCGCACGAGAATGGCACGGCGCAAGCGATTTTTAAATGCCTGTACACAATTTACTCTGATCGTTGCACAGGATATTGCAAAAAATATCGAAGAAGAAGGAAAAAAAAAGAAAATTATAATGAAACTAAACGAAAAATTTCAAGATGATTATACGTCCAGGAAATCTTTACAGTTGTCCAATAATCAATAGCCAGAGAATAGGAAAAAATGTCCTAAACAAACAGGAAATCATTCCAATAAGAATTGACATTATTATCGACCGTGTGTAACGTCCACCATGCTGCGTGGTTGCGCAACAGTCTCATTGTCATGCCGCGCGAAAAATGACAACAGGAAAGAAAGTGACACATGTGGAATTAAAATAAAATAAAATTATACAATCCGCGCGAGCAACGTTAGAAGGAAAGTTACAGTTAGGCATCACGGTGTATCTTCGTTTGCGAAGAGGAGGTGAACAAATTTGCAAATTCAGCGAACGAAATCGAAAGAGGGAAGGGGTACTCGCGCGACGGGTTTACGCGTTCGCGGAATACGCCTCGCTCGATGAATCACGGCTTGTACCGTTCGGGTTTCACGAAATTCCGCGTTCCCGCGAGCGGATCGTTGACGGAGGAGTCGCGGAGGAGAGCGACGAAAACGGCAAAACCACGAAACAGGGGGAGAGAGGGGGAGGAGGAGAGAAAAAGAGGCGAAGAAAAATTCTTAGTCTTAAATTGCATGGAACTGAAGGGCCTTTCTGACTACATAAACGTGAAGTGGCCTCCCTTCCCTTTTAACGGGGGAGGGGAGGTACCTTTATAATTTTAAATGGAACCCCCTATAAAATATTACATATTTAGATTCTACCGGAAAAAACAAGTCAATTTTGTCTGAAACATTTTTTTGTCAGATACTTCCATGATGAGATTTAACAGTTTGAAGTTTCGAGTTGTAGGTACTTGAAGCGCTCGGAAATAGCGTTATGGAATTATATGCGCTTGAGTTCTTTGCTTATTCGTGAAGAAATAAAATGTACTTTAAATTAAATGTTCAAAATGTCCACCACGGGCTTGTAAACATTTATTTACTCGAAACATCAAAGTTGTTCTAACATTTTTTAACATTTCGGGAGTCACTGAAGCGCAAGCGTCACGTATTCTTTGTTTCATATCCTCTTTTGTCGTCGGTGGTTCAAACATAACTTTGTCCTTTACATATCCCCATAAGAAAAAATCTAATGGTGTTAGATCGGGGGATCGAGGAGGCCATTGACGAGGTCCCCCACGACCTATCCATTTGTTCCCAAATTTTTCGTTCAAAAATTGCCTGGTGATGATTGCAAAATGTGGAGGAGCGCCGTCTTGTTGGAACCACATTTCTCTTCTAACGTGCAGTGGCACATCTTCCAAAAGCGCAGGCAAATGATTTTTTAAGAAATCACAATAACTTGCAGATGTTACAGTTTCTTGAAAAAAATAAGGTCCAATCACAAAATCTCCTATTAGGCCACACCAAACATTTAAAGACCATCGATGTTGAAAGGGAACACATCGCATCCAATTTGGGTTTTCCACGGCCCAATAATGCAGATTATGTCTATTTACATGCCCTGAATTCATAAAAGTGGCCTCATCGGAAAAAAGTATTTTGCACAAAAAGTCATTTTCCACAACACCCTGCAGCCACTCACAAAATCTCACGCGGTGATCGTAATCTGCTATCGAAAGCTCTTGGGATAAAACCATGTGATATGGATGATATTTTTGCCGTTTCAAAATTCGTTGAATTGATGAACGACTAATATGTGATGTTTGTGCAAAGTGTACGTTGACTAATATGAGGATTTAATGTAATTGCAGCAAGAATACTGGCACTATTATTTTCATTAGTGACAGCTTTAGGTTTATTGCGAGTTTTTTTACACAATTCACCGTGCTCGCGAAGCCGCTTTTCTAAATTATGAAATGTTGCATGACATTTTTTGATCCCATAACGTTCAAAAAACACCTAACGTTAATAACATATTCACTTCTGTGTCAAAAGTAGCCATAATCACAATGTTACTGCTTGAATAACAGCTCTAAACTGAAAACGTTTTCATAGATAAGTGAGTCAAACTCAAGAATTGTAAATATTATTGTTTGTGTTTCTTCATGAATAAGCAAAGGACTCAAGCGCGTATAATTCCATAACGCTATTTCCGAGCGCTTCAAGTACCTACAACTCGAAACTTCAAACTGTTATATCTCATCATGGAAGTATCTGACAAAAAAATGTTTCAGACAAAATTGACTTGTTTTTTCCGGTAGAATCTAAATATGTAACATTTTATAGGGGGTTCCATTTAAAATTACAAAGGTACCTCCCCTCCCCCGTTAAAGGGGAAGGGAGGCCACTTCACGTTTATGTAGTCAGAAAGGCCCTTCAGTTCCATGCAATTTAAAACAATGAACTTTAAAATCGATGGCATAGTTTTCGAGATATTGAGCTGTTCAGAGTTATGTGGGCCACCCTGTATAATATCGGGGAAGACCTGTTATTCCCGTCGAATCGTGCGTGTACCCTTTCGGGCCGGCGTATTACGTTCGCCCGTGGACGGTAATGGAAGGAGTTTTGCATATTATGCAGGCCGTGTGCGGATTCTCTATGCATAATGAGGCGTGTCGTCGTCGGACTAAGAATAAAGCATTGCGAATGCGCTGTCATCCGATATATTGTATGTGAACGTGGCCTCCTCTTCCTGGCCGCAATTATGCGACCGATTCCGCGGACTGCCCCCACCATTACACGCTAATTATAGTTTCGATTGGCGCGCTCGCGAACACCTTGAGGATCGTCAGCGTCACGACGCCCTCGGCTTCAACAGGAATTAACGATCGACGGACGGTTGCGAGAAGTTTTAGCCCGGCCGCATACCAATAAGTCAATTACTGTTATCCGCTAATTGTCGGTTAATACTATCCTTTTTTATCCCCTCCTCATCCGGGAACCCTACGACAGGCTGATTGTAGTGCGAAACGTTTTTCTCCCGTGCGAGGCTTCCTTTTTTTTTTTTAAATTAAAATTAACTAGACTGTTTTTGTGCCGTCCTTTTCTATGCGATTTTTTTTTGTGCGATTTTTTTTTATGCGGTATATGAATGTCAACGGTGTTGGCATTATAACATCCTTGTAATGTTCTCATCACAAGAAGATGCGCGTTTTGGACTACGACGAGTAGCATTGAATTATGTGCATTTCGAAAATTTCTCCATGTTTAAAATGTGAAATTAAATGTTTGCAAGTGTAATTTAATTATTTATTTTGTTTGGAAAGCACTTTCTCGCTATTTCGTAAATCTTTGACATACTTTCTGAGACTTTTTTTATGCGGTCCCTCTCCACCGCATAAAAAATTTTCTTTAATATGTTGTAAAAAATTATTTATTATAGCTGTCTATAAAGTTATGCGGTCCCTATCTACCATACAAAAACAGGTTTGACTGTATTATTTTATACCGCTTTTGAATTTTGAAAATAGAAAATGATTAGCTACTTATATGAAATACAACAAGAGAATTAACGTCAATAGCACAGAAGTGCGTTCGGAAATATGTAAATGAAAATCAACAAGCAACGATTTCAATGGATCAAGTTCAGGTAGACAACGACCTTTTAGCTATTCGCCATTCCTGGGATCAATTAATCCAGCTTCTCCAACGTGGTCACATGAAGCTACGTAAGTGGGCGAGCAATTCGGTCGATTTTCTTGCCGATATTGATCCGGAAGACCACGGTTTGGCATGTTCCAAAAATCTCGCTCCCGACGGTCGAGTCAAAATCCTCGGGATAAGTTGGAACCCCTCTCGCGACTCCTTTCAATTCAAGGTTAGTTTAGCCGAGCCGCTACCGTCCACCAAACGAGCCATTCTTTCGACTATCGCGAAGCTATACGATCCTTTGGGATGGGTTACTCCCGCGATAATCAGCGCAAAGATATTCATACAAGGATTGTGGCGCGTCCGCATCGGTTGGAACGATCCAATCACGCCGCCGTCTCTCGAGCAGTGGAAATCTATTTATTATCGCTTTACAGTCCTGAACGGTCTCCAGATTTCCCGATGGATCGGATTTATTTCGGAGGCCTCGCGGATTGAACTTCACGGGTTCGCGGATGCGTCGACAGTCGCATACGCCGCTGTTGTTTTCGCCCGTTGTATCTCCTCTAGCGGACGCATCACTGTCTCTTTATTCGCTGGCAAGTCAAAGGTCGCCCCTTTGACTCCATTGACCATTCCCCGCCTTGAGTTGCAGGCCACAGTCCTTCTGGCACGTTTAATGAATTTCGTTTCGTCCGCCCTTGACCTTCGCGACGCTCCTTGCCATTGTTGGACCGATTCTCCAGTAGCACTCTCGTGGTTGCAGTCTCACCCGTCAAAATGAAAGACGTTCGTCGCAAATCGCGTCGCTGACGTACAAACTCGTCTTCCCCACGCTATATGGCGGCACGTTCCTACAGCGGACAATCCCGCTGACTGTGCGTCGCGCGGACTTCTCTGCGACGAACTGCTCCACTCTCACCTCTGGTGGAAGGGCCCCGCCTGGCTTCCTTGCGATCCCTCGGAATGGCCAACTCAACCGCGACATTTCCTTTTGGAGGACTCGTCCGAGTCAAAGGTCGTGCATCACAGCGTGGTCCCCACTCCCGCGTGGGACTTAGACTCCCGATTCTCGAGCTGGCCCAAATTAATAAGAGTCACGGCTTATATACAAAGGTTCGTCCGAAACTCTTGGGGATGTCGCTCCGACAATCGCAAACGACATCCAGGACGCGCCCTCTCAGCGAGCGAGTGCACCACGGCCAAACTCTTCTGGTTGCGACGCATCCAAGAGAGCCAGTTCGCTAAAGCCATTTCCTCGCTTTCTAATGGTGAACCGCTACCGCCAAAGGACCCGATCGAGTCGCTACACCCGTTCCTCGACGAGACCGGACTTCTTCGCGTGGGAGGTCGTCTGCGAAATTCCCCCCTTCCGCATCAATCAAAGCACCCCATTTTATTGTCGCCACACCCGTTGGTGCGCCTCATTATCGAGCAAGCGCACGCCCGCGCCCTGCATGCCGGCGTGCAACTCACCTTACACATTCTTCGGCAAGAATACTGACTTCTCCGGGGAAGGAGTCAGGTAACAGCCGTGATTCACGCATGTGTCCGATGCATCCGAGAACGAGCTGCGATACCGATTCAGATCATGGGAGATCTCCCGGCAGCGAGAGTGTCCCCTGCTAAAAAACCCTTTTCGCATTGCGGCTTGGACTACGCCGGTCCTATTCAAATCCGCGCCTCCGCTGGTCGCGGTATCACATCCCGCAAGGCATACATCGCGCTCTTCGTTTGTATGTCCACCAAGGCGGTGCATCTGGAGCTAGTCGCGGACTACTCCACCTCAGCGTTTCTAAACGCTTACACTCGCTTCTGTTCCCGTCGAGGTCTCCCAGAGTGTATGTATTCCGACAACGGAACAACCTTCGTCGGAGCAAATCGGGAGTTGGTTTCGGCCTACAGCGCTGCGCTTCGCGACCCCGATTTTCAAAATCGTACCGCCAGCGATGGAGTCGCTTGGCATTTCATCCCCCCCTCGGCGCCGCATTTCGGCGGATTATGGGAGGCCGGGGTAAAAAGATTTGGGGCCAAAGCGTGTGCCCCGGCTCTCAAGAGGGGCCGCGCGGCAATGAAGGGGAAGGGAGCGCCTAAGGCTGCATCCGCGCAGCAGCCGCAGGCCGCGACGGGGGCCCAGCCCCCCCCCCCCCCCAGGGAGGTGAGCCTGTAGAGCCCATGTCAGAGTAGGGACCTTTAATCCTACTCCGGTTATGCAGGTGAACCTCAACATCTCACGCGCGGCACAGGACTTGTTCGTCAAAGCCATGCGCGAGCGGGGGGCAGGGCTGGCAGTTGCAGTGGAGCCGTACGCCGTCCCTGAACCCCCCTTCTGGGTGGGGGACGAGGTCGGCTCCGTCGTCATAGTGGCGGGAGGGCGCCCCGGATCCCCGTCAGTCACCCTTCGGGAGCGGGGCGCGTGATTCGTGGCGGTACAGTGGGGAGACATCGCAGTTGTCGGGATCTACATCTCGCCGAACTCTGGCCTCGATCACTTTCGGGGATTCCTGGGCGAGCTGAACAGCTGCATCGCGCGGTGCAGCGCCCGCCCGGTTCTCGTTCTAGGAGACTCAATGCCCACGCGGTATCGTGGGGGAGTCCTAGGACAACCAGTAGGGGTGGCGAGGTGTTACGGTCGAATGCTAATATGAATACTACCACGTTTTCCTAATTCATTCGCACCGGAACCTTAGCAAGGCCACTTGAGAGGCGCTCAAGGTGCTCGCAACAAAAGCTAAGAGCCGCACACAGCGGGGGTTTTCTACCTAACACCAAAACAGTTTACTCCCCTCTACACCCCGGGGATGTCTATGCATCCGCTGAGAGCTGGGCATCCAATGACAATCTGGTGTCGGACATCCGGCAAGCCGTTGGTCATCCAATCTCGTCGTATTCTCTCCGACCGCCGGGTGCCACGACAGCATCCGCACAGAATCCATTTTCGAAGTAGAGAAAAAAATATTGTTCATCTGAGTTGTAATGTTCATAAGGAATGGTTCAAACTATAAGGAATACATTTAGCAACATTTGGCGTGCAAATGGTCGAGCGAGTTTATGGAACCCGTTGTCCCACAGCTGCTTTCGAGAAAGCCGTTAGTCGTCTTAGAAGTTCTTGTTATGGCACGTATTGGCCATTAGATTCTTATCATCGGCCTCAACAGCTCGTACGGATATCATAAACCTTGAGTTTCCGAAGGGACCTGGAAGCTAGGCAGGTAGGCGTGTAAACGTTCATTCTATGCTCGTCTATTTTAATTAATTTTATCTCTGTCTCGGCTACTCAAGAATAATCTATACTATCTCGCGGGGGCCGGTTACTACCCCGAATTCCCTACGCGTGTCAATTTGCGAAGGAGATGGGTTCGTGCCTCCAGGCACTGGAAAGCGGCGAGGTTTGGACGAGACAAATAAAGCTTTGTAGACACATTTCGAGTAAAAAGGCAGTATATTCTTGGAAGAACTGTTTATATAATATGCTCGCAGAAGAACTTGTAACGAGAGCGTTTCTAACGCGATCGTTTAGTCGCGAAGGAAGGTGAGTGCTGTCCTCTCCTGGATTTGCTCAGTCGCCAGGGTCGGCGGAAAGGACAGCGGGGGAAATAATCAGAGACGGGTTTACGAAAAAAAATAGTAATTTTATTTCCGGCGGTGGTTCACGCCGGGGCAAGACGGCATGTCCCGGCTGGCGGGTTCCGGTGAAACGGCTGGCGGGTTCCGGTGAAACGGCTGGCTGTAAGCAGCGCGAGGAGACGACACGTTATAATGATAATGCTAAACTATTCTTATAACCTAACTTAATCCTAATTAACGCGAAGCGATAAAACGGCAGAACGCGAAACGATCTGGACTCGCTTTTATACACGGAAACGCGGAGCGAACAGGACTCGCTCTTATACGACGGAACGCGGAGCGAACAGGACTCGCTCTTACACGGCGGAAACGCGGAGCGAACAGGACTCGCTCTTATGCAACGAACGCGTAGCGAACAGAGTCGCTCCTATACGGCGGGAACGCGCGACGAAATCGTTATGTCGATTCCTGGAGTCTGCGGGATTCCGGATCTGCGGCTGGATGGCAGGAACCACCTTGGCTCAGCGAGATGTTGGTGAATTGGCGTTCTATGCTTAGGCTGAGCTCACGGTGGTCGCGAATCGACTACTAATCCGGACCGACGGGACGCCCCACCCGTCGCCCCCAGTCAGATCGCGGTGTGGGTTACTCGCACCCAGACTAGCCCAGAGAACGAGCTCCCCGACACGGAGGACTGACACGGATGAGACGCGACGCCTGGTCGCGGATCGACGAGTGGATTTCGCAGGGTGACGGAATCTGGAATCGGGTAGTGGGGAGAGGGCCGGAGCGCGCGGCGTGTAGTAGTAGCGCTTAGAAGCACTGCCCTCGCCCGACTGCTCACTCGAGACTCGCTAGCGGTATCGGTTTCGCTCGCACACGGACGATTCCGTAGTACACGTTCCACCTGATACCAGCGTGCTCACACACACACACGGAAGAAGCCGTAGAGTGCGTGTTCACACGCGGCTGCGAGTGGTCAGGAGCTCGGAGATGATCCTCCATGAGGAGCTCCAAGCCAACTCCGCTCTTGTCGCGTTTCGACCCGGTATTTATCGAAGAAGCGCGGACTACGGAGAGCGCGCCGCCTCGCGAAAAGTTCGCGAAGTGTTGGTGCTCGCGGATTGGTTCGCGTAAGGGGCCGGTCGCGGATTGGCTCGCACTCGGGTCAGTTTTGCGAGCTCGCGACGGAACGCGAGTTTCGTCGTTTCGTCGCAAACTATTTGTACACAGGACGGCCCGTGATCTTTCTCGACGCTCAGGGCAATAAATACCGTTGCGACGACGCGCGGAATACCGAGTATCGTAAACACACAGTGTCTACCGTGTTACGACGCACACGGCTCGCTCGCTTTGTCTCTACGCCTGGTTTTCAAGAACCGATTCAAACGATTTTCAATATGGATCGCCCCCCGTGATATGCAAGTTCGAGACCTGTCTAACCAACCGTGCACTCGGCCGCAAATACGTACGAGTGGTCCACTCCATGCAACCAAGAAGTTCACTCTTCGGCACGATACGCGGCCTCCGAGCAATCTCCGTGGAGGTAGCTGCAGAATGACAGTGATCGTGCACAGTCCGATCGCTCTAATCCGACCCGTGTGCCCGACGTAGTGACGGTTGAATGACTCGTTTCGACTTCGTGATCGATCGAAGTCGAACCTGTCAGACCACCCAGGTACTTGGCCGAATTCTCGTACAAATGGCCCAGGTGGGGACGCACACGAGACCCCTGTTACTCCACACAACCAAGGAGTGTACCCTTCGGCACGGTACGTGGCCTCCGAGTACTCTCTGTGATGGCAGCGGCAGAATAGCAGCGATCGTGCAGAGTTCGGTCGTATCGATTCGACCCGAAGGGAAACCGTGAGTTCGTTTGAACAATCTGTCCGCGTACTACGCACTGCACGGTTGTGGACTTGTCAGACCATCCATGCACTCGTCTGAATACTCGTATAAGTGATATGGATGGAGACGCACTCCAAGCCGTCGGTCACGCCACGCTACCAAGGACTATGCTCTTCGGCACGATGCAGTGCTTCCGCACATATTCTTTATAGATAGCGGCAGAATGACCGCGACTGTGCAACTCCTACCGGAGCAGACATAGGCATTTCGAACGAGAATCACAAATTTGACTATAACGAAGTGTCCGCTCGGTACCACGATTACGAAAAACGATTTATGATTTTAACAAAGTTTACCGCTACTACGCGATCGCGTCCGTAGAGCACCAAGCTGCGTCTTAACCGTCGGCAATGCCACGGAGCAGTTTGCTCCCGTGACTCCTCGGTTTGAGGCGCTTACGCGTCGAGAATAGGACAGCCGGTTTATCTGTTCTATCGGGTCGGTTTTACCCCTCGATCGTGTACCGTGTTTCGCCGACCGGACACTTCGCGAACGCGTGCAGCTACACCCGCTTCCAGACGTAGAGTGATCTATCTGCGGCACGCATCGACCTCCTTCGATCGGTATCGAGTGGGGATCGATGCGGGCGCATTGCGACAAGTGTCGCGATATCTCGCGGTCCTTTCCTTCGTCAGGACTCGCGGTTTACGTCACGGAGCGTTATGGTGGGGTTGACATCGACGTTCGATATATGCGATATGTAACCTGTACGGTTACAGGCGACAGCCGGCCGCGCCATGCACCGCGGGCCCGTCGGAAATCCCGCAGCATTACCGAAATTACAAGGAGTCTTCGGTAACAAGGAGAAAGTATCAAGGAGTCTTCGAAGAAGTACCTGATTGGCGAAAATGGCTAATACAACCCCGGCCAATCAG
This sequence comes from Halictus rubicundus, assembly GCF_050948215.1. Lineage (NCBI taxonomy): Eukaryota > Metazoa > Arthropoda > Insecta > Hymenoptera > Halictidae > Halictus > Halictus rubicundus. The sequence goes on from NW_027488622.1 coordinate 455,665, forward strand.
GACGATTCGGGGAATGGTTAAAAAGCCTCGTAAGCTTAGAGTTAGAAGAGAAAGTGTTAGACACGGTTACACCATAGAGTCGCGTCGAGGTATAACGTAGCACAGCGGAGATACTGAGTCGCGTCGCGTAATAACACACCAGAACACTGTAAACTCTATAAAATAAACCAAGTTTCCTAGATAGAACACGTTGGGGAGATTCAGTCAGAGTACCCCAATACTCTTACAGGAACAATAAAATTCAGCTTCACAAATAAATTTTAGCATTGTTAAATTATATGTTTCGTTCTGTCTTCCTTCATTCTAATTCTGTGAATTGTAATGCTTATTTCTTCATATTGTGTTAAATCTCTACGCTTTGGAGTATAATATTTTTGTTATCTACAATTGTACCTTGATGACCAGAATAATGAAATTTTAATGTCACAATTGCTTTCGTGATTACGGATGAGCACGTATACAGTTTAATAAAACAGGGTTTCATAAAGACAAATTATTTTATCTCACTTCCATCTTAAATAACTGTGGTGCCTTTTTAGAATGGAAGGAAAATTGTTCATCTGAATTGTAATGTTAAGAAGTAATAGTTCAAACTATAAGGAACAATAAAACTCAGAACAAAAATACTCTATATCTTATAAATAATTATAAGTCAAAACTCCGGAGAACAAGTTTAATAAAAAACCATTTTAATTTCGCCATTTTTGCAGTGCCACCATTTTTGGGAAGTCTATCGTTAGGTCTGCCTATGCCCATCTCAGGCGCGCCCGTAGTCCCAGTGTTTTGGCTTCGACGTCACACGCTACATAGTATATGTGACCGCTGTAGCCAATATTTCGACTGTAGCCGAAAATACGTGTGAAACGAGGCCTGTCCCTTGCACTCTGATCCAATCAGCCGCGCATTCGTACCTATGCTCTGTCCAACGAGACCGAGACAGTAAAGCACCCAGCGTGCGTCCGTTGCTAATTATCTTGTAAGGATAACTTCAACTCTGTCGCACTCGAGTGGCTATGTACGATTCCTATCTCCATAATGTTGTAGAGGAGAGATACCGATAGTTTACGTAAGGAGCTGTAGAGCCCCGAAAAATTTTTTTTGTGCCACGCACAGCAGGGAACTGTCAACGCGCTCTCTAAAGGCCATCTGGTAATGATCAGCCGCTTGCCGGACTCGAGCTAAACGGCGGCCGGAGGGAATAGTCCAACGGCCGGAACGAAGGCATCCGATTTTCGGTTAACATGACATTAGGCCTAGAGTCCGGCCGTAAAACCATCCGGTCCCAGCAAGTATTGTAAGCTAAGATTTAATCCGCCACTGTATATATTGTTCATGTAAATACTCATATGTTCATGTTACTGATATAACGAACGTCGAAAAACGAAAAACGAACGAGACGATCAAAGGACGAAGAGTCTCTTCAGGTCCGATACCGGAGAAAGACGTGTTGTTAATAAATGATTTTTGCTTCCCGTCTGATTAAATTCCTTACAAATTCAGAAGTGGGATCGAGGCAACCGTTTTGCAATTTCTTGTCGGTCTTGTCGGTCGAAGTTTAAGTTACGTGACGGACGTTTGTGTGAAGTGTGCATTCCGATTAAAAATGAATTGTTCCCTTACGGTAGCGGAACTGAAGGAGAAGCTGAAAACCAAGAATTTGTAATCGACCGGTACGAAAGCCGAGCTGGTCAAACGGTTACTGAATACTGGTGTCACAGCGGAAGAATTAGCCATGACAGAGGTCGGGACAGAACCGCTACCGGGGTCGAGCAACGAGACTCAAAACCAACCCGATACGAGAGGGCTGGACGAGATAACCATCCGTGAGTTAGACGTTTTAAGAAGAGAACGAGATGTTATCGCCCGGGAGAATGAGCTGCTTAGGGGAGAATTGGCGTTATCACGGGAGACCCCAAGCTGGAAAACAATCACATCTGGATGGACGAGAGTGAAAAAGTAGCAAGAGTTAACAGACATAGTGGGTGAATTTAGTGGAAGCAGTAACGACTTTGATCGTGGGAGAAACAGGTGAGAGGACTCCTGTCGACGTACGAGTTGGACAACCACCAAGCGAAAGCTTTAGTGTGTAGCAGATTGACAGGTCGTGCATTGAAGTGGTATCACTCAAGAATAGACTGCGTAGACTTAACTGCCCATGAGCTTTTGAGAGAGTTGAAGAGGCTGTACGGGCAACTACCGGATCCTTTATGTTTGAAACGTGAGCTTGAAGCGAGGAAGTGGGGAGCGAAAAAATCTTTCACCGATTATGTGCACGATAAGACAATCCTTGCAAATCGAGAACCTGTTTCGGAAACAGAATTACTCAGCTACGTCGTCGATGGTATACCGAATAAGGAGTTGTAAATACAGGCTAACGTACAGCGTTATGAGTCCGTGGACGAAATACTGACGGCTTCACGAACGTAAAGTTGCCGTCGGGAAGACTACGACTTTCGGAGGGAGTTTCGCTGTCTGAATAAGGGTCTATTCATACTTGCCGGGACCGGATGATTCTGCGGCCGGGCTCTAGGCCTAATGCCATGTTAACCGAAAATCGGGCGCCGTCGTCCCGGCGTCGGACCAATCCCACCGGCCGCCGTTGCTCGGCGGCTGAGCAAGCGGCTGATCATTACCAGATGGCCTTTCGAGAGCGCATTGTTAGTTCACTGCTGTGCGGGGCACAAAAAAAAGGTTTTCGGGGCTCTACAGCTCCATAGGTAAACTATCGGTATCTCTCCTCTACAACATTATGGAGATAGGAATTGTTTCGAACTCTTCGGATCTTTCACGGTGCTGAAAGATTTCCGTCAGTTCGCAGAAACGGGGTGGCAGGAAAAAGTCCGACGAAACGAGGATCGCAAGGAATACAGAGAGAAACACGCTTGAGACCTGTCGATTGTCGATAATACAGAAGACTGCGTCGATCGGCTGTTAGATCGATCGCTCCTGACGCCCGTCCCCCGCGCGGCACGCGAGGGCCGCCGAGCTGCTCGATCCACCCGGGACTCGCGGGGCGCGGGAGGGGACGCAGGAACGACGTCGCGCACGCGCCGTTGATCCAGTCCTCTGAGTCGTGTATTTACAGTTTTGTACAGTGTTGTTCGTTACCGAACATGGTTAAAAATACAGAGTAATTATATAAAGGTTGGCTATGAGTTCGGAGTTTGCGAACCCCGTCCGCCTCCTCTCGATTCCTCGATAAATCTCTAACAGGAATCGTTCCTGCCTCTTCGTGAAACAGCATCACACATCCTTATATATTAACGTAAATTATACATATATTGTGAAAACGAGAATAGTTGTTTTTTTTTTTAAGGAAGTATCCACATTAGGAAGGGACTATGTCTCGAATTTTGATGACATTGAAATATGTTGTGGTCCAAGTGAAAGTGGAAGAAATCCGAAACAATTCTCCCAAAAGTGTTCGATATCGCGTGGAATGACTCAATTACATGATAATTTGTAGAATAAGAAGAATTAATTCCACATAAATTGCATCGTTTTGTCTTACGACACGAAAAAATGTATATGGAAACTTCTAAATTCTTGTCCATAATGACCTAAAAATGATCAGATGCAAGGTTCCCTGGCAGGAATGCGATGGCGTATCTATATCTTGTCCAATGAGACGAGACAGTAGACGTAAACGTAGGCGCTCGAGTGCGACAGAGTTGAAGTTACTCTTACAAGACAATTAGCAAAGGACGCACGCTGGGTGCTTCACTGCCTCTGACTCGTTGGACAGAGCATAGGTACGAATGCGCGGCCGATTGGATCAGAGTGCAAGGGACAGGCCTCGTTTCACGCGTACTCTCGGCTACAGTCGAAATATTGGCCACAGCGGTCACACATACTATGTAGCGTGTGACGTCGAAGCCAAAACACTAGGACTACGGACGCGGCTGATATGGGCATTGGCGGACCTAACCATAGACCCCCAAAAATGGTGGCACTGAAAAAATGGCGAAATTAAAATGGTTTTTTTTTGTTTTTATTGAATCGTAAGACCTTACGTACGAAGCGACAAGCGTGCGACCAAGGCTAGGTATAACAATCCCCATCGACGACGTACCGACCATGGACGTCATAAATCAAAAATCCTTCCGAATGTACCTACCACTTTCGTAATTTTTAAGCCAGCTAAAATCAGCATATGCTGAACCTTGTACACCGTTAGCGTACTCAGATTTATAACCGTAGATGCTTGCGAACCAAATGTTGTACGTATACTTCCACTTTTCCAATTTTCCACTATTCCCACCATCTTTCGAACACACCGTGCAACCAATGAATTCTAATCATTTTAAACTTGTTCTCCGGAGTTTTGGCTTATAATCACTTATAAGATATAAGATGTAATTTAACAAAGCTAAAATAGATTTGTGAACCTGATTTTCATCGTTCCATCGTTAAATTAGATTATAGTTTGAACCATTACTTCTTAACATTACAACTCAGATGAACAATTTTCCTTCCATCCTGGTGTCACGTCCGGTGGTTCGATCGCTCATGAATAAGACAAATAAAACTTCAAATAAAAATTATGCCACGCGAGGAGAGAAGAATAAATAAGATTAAGATAAGCCTTAAGATTCTAGGAAGTAAGGCGGTGTCATGTCCGGTGATTCGACCGCTTAAGAATCAAACGAATAAAACTTCAGACAAAGAATTATTATGAACTATTGTTGAAACCCAATAATGTCACGCAAGGAGAAGGAAATAAATAGGATTAGGATAGGCGTTAAAATTTCTAGAAAATTAGATAGCGAACAAAACAATTCCAATTATCCTCCTGCGAGAGACGCAGCAAAGATCGATGTCACCCCGAAAAATAAACAGAAAGTGTGTCCAGTTGCGCCAAGTTCCAAGAAGGCACACTAATCCCATGGTAAGAATGACGCGCATTAGATAAAAGATCAAATCAATATCCTATTGAAACAATGGACTGTCCATCCTACAAAAGGGAACCAATACTTCAAAGATCATTCATTCTGTCATAAAGTTTGGACCAGACCAGTCCGTCATAGAAGTGTCAATTCAGTTTTAATAAAGTTTCAGTAAAGTTCAAGTTCAGTGAAAGTTTTATAAAGTTTAAAAGAAGCAATAATTGGAATTGGTGAAATCTGCGACCTGCGGCTGCGATATTGGAATTGGTGAAAGCTGCAACCTGCGACCTGCGAACCGCAGCAACTGCGATTAGCGGTATTTCCGACCTGCGGTAACTGCGATCTGCGGAACCTGCGACTTGTGGACTTGCGGTGTCCACTTAACGAACCGAACCCAACAACTCGGTAAATTAACATTATTATTATTGAACGAAATATTTGTAAGCTATCTAGTTTATGCGTTAACTACCCATAATCTCTATTTGTCAAATCATATTTAAAATATCTGATTCAGCATCTAATATTGAATAAATCAATAATTTTGTTTGTTTTTTGGAAAATAAGAATACAAATTATTTAACCAATCCTCAATTTCCCGAACCGTAGCCGGTGAATGCAGGTAGGTTCAAAACTGCGTCCTATCTCGTAAAAATCATAATCCGTCCTACCTGGGACGTAACACTGGAAAGGCACCACAGTTATTTAAGATGGAAGTGGGATAAAATAATTTGTCTTTATGAAACCCTGTTTTATTAAACTGTATACGTGCTCATCCGTAATCACGAAAGCAATTGTGACATTAAAATTTCATTATTCTGGTCATCAAGGTACAATTGTAGATAAGAAAAATATTATACTCCAAAGCGTAGAGATTTAACACAATATGGAGAAATAAGCATTACAATTCACAGAATTTTAATGAAGGAAGACAGAGCTAAACATATAATTTAACAATGCTAAAATTTATTTGTGAAGCTGAATTTTATTTTTCCTTATAGTTTGAACCATTACTTTGAAGGAACAGGGTTATATAAGGCGGGTGCCTTAGAATGAGTGTTCAAATCAGGTGTACGTGACTGAGTCGTTTATTTACAATAAAGAGTGATGTCGCGAGAGCGTCCGGGGTGGTTCGACTAAAACCGGCGATTCGCTTCGACTCGCGGTTGAACTGCTATTGCAACTTAGCAACGACCGGACTAGACTCTAAGTCACTCGGCGGATACGCGGCTGTGTCTCGACTTCGTGACTTCCTTTCGCGTCGGTAGTCTCTGCCTTATATCTTCAAAAATGCTTGTCGGCTGATTGGTGGAAGTCCTTGCGGGGAACTTCCACCAATCCGTGCATTTTGCATAACACGCCCACGTTCCACGCCTCTCGTGCGTGAGAAGGGTGAGCGTGTCGTTCTGTTAAAAATCTAATTTTGGTGATGCAGCGGGGTGTCTTCCGGGCCCCGTGCTAAGTGCGGTACGTGACTGCTGGCTTACGTCAACGGGCCCAGCTTTCCCGGGTGATAGAAACCAGGCACGCGTCGCTGGGACACTCTAGGCTGGAGACCCTTAGACTACCCAAAATTTATGGCGTCCACTTGCGCTATTGAGTTCGTCGCTAGGAACTACAAGGACACATCTGTCCGCTAAGTGGCCAAAAACGTTAAAGACGTTTTCTCACAAATAGCGTCTTATGCTGTGCAAACCATAAATCTTTCTTGGTGCTGGTGCGCTGAAGATTTCTCTTCCGGCGCCCCGCTAGCCGCTACAACTTATTAACATTACTGTTGAGATATACAGGATGAACGTAAAAACGAACGGTAAGCTTCATGTCGAAGTACTTCAACAAAAACAACAATTTTTATTTTCATAACTTTGAAACACACATCTATGTTGTACATTTAAGCACCTCTCAAGGCAGAGTAAGAACTATATGTGAAACCGGTCACTTACACCCGCGCTCGTCACGCCGCACGGCCTCGTCGCGTACCGAGAAATGGCGCGACTGGCGCCACCTCGAAAGTGTTGTTGTGATTGCAATATTTACCATATCACAACAATTACAACTCAGATGAACAATATTCTTTTCTCTACTTCGAGAATGGATTCTGTGCGGATGCTGTCGTGGCACCCGGCGTGACCGACGGCCGGGGAGCATCGGGCGAGATCGGTGGGCCGACGCCGGATGCCCAGCTCTCGGCGGATGCATAGGCATCCCCGGGGTGTAGAGGGGAGCAAACTGTTCTGGTGTTAGGTAGCGAACCCCCGCTGTGTGCGGCTCTTAGCTTTTGTTGCGACCATCTCGAGCGCCTTCTGAGGTTGCCTGCTAGGGTCCCGGCAGATATGAATTAGGAAAACGCGGTAGTATTCATACTAACATTCGCCTCCGGGAAGTTTGAATAGACCCTAAGTCGTGCCATCGGATGGGTCTGGTAGACCACCCATACGAAGACCACCGCCGAAGGATGGACTAGAATCAGTGAGCACCGGGCGGAGATGCTTTAATTCGAACATTCGGTCTCGAATGTACGAGACCAGTGAGAGAGAGGGGATCCTGTTTCACGTGCGGAAAGTTGGGTCATCGGGCGAATCAATGCAACGCACAGACAACGAGGAACGACGTCAACTACATCGCGCGCGGGCGAAAAGAAGACGATGACTTTCGGCGAGCGGTAGAAATACAGATAAGTAGCGAGTGCGGTAGTTTCAGTTCAAAAGTAAACGCACTTATCGATTCGGGGAGTCCGATTTCTTTTGTTAAAGAGGATTGCGTTCCGAGAACCTGTTTTACAGCCGATCGCGTTTCAGATAGGTTTCACGGAATTAACGGTAGCGACTTGAACGTGTTAGGAAAGACGCAAGCCACAATTATTTACGACACGGAAAAATATTGCGTTATGTTGAGAATTGTACCAGACGAAACGATGAAAAACCCTTTAGTTTTAGGACGCGATTTCATGAAAATTGCCAACTTATCGTTGAGTAGAGAGGACACAGTGGAACGCGATGATATAGCCGATACTATGAACATTGAGGTAGATCAGGGTAATACGTGCATCAGCGCCGATGACATGCGTTTTGACGAGAGCCTTTCTGATGAAGTAAAGACACGAGCGCGGGAGTTATTTAGTAAAATGTGCATTAACGCACATAGACCTGTGGAGCCAAGTGTAGGAAACACGATGAAATTAACACTTACGAGCGACAATCCCTTTTCATTTTCACCTCGTAGATTATCGTATGACGAGAAAAACAAATTGCGTTGTATCCTCGATGGATTATTGGAAAAAGGGATAATTAGGGAGAGCACATCCGAGTACGTGTCTCCTGTCGTTCTAACGAAGAAAAAGAAGCGGGAAATTAGAATGTGTGTAGATTTCCGTACATTGAATAAAATCACGATCCGTGATAACTTTCCACTGCCATTAATCGAAGACCAATTAGATCTGCTGGAAGGGAAAAAGTATTTTACCACCCTCGATTTAAAGGATGGATTTTTCCATATCAAGATGCACGAAGACTCGATTAAATTTACATCTTTTGTAACACCTTTCGGGCAATACGAATACACGAGGATGCCATTCGGGTTAAAAGGCGCGCCTCTTAAATTCCAACGCTACGTCACTGAGATCATTAAAGAACTAATCAACGACGGCGAAATATCTGTTTATGTAGATGATTTCCTCATCGCGACTGAGACTATAGAGCACCATTTTGAAGTCCTTGGAAAAGTATTTAAACTACTGACAGTGAATCTTTTGAATTTACGGTTAGATAAATGCAGATTTCTCCAAACAAAACTCGATTATTTGGGTTACACGGTAACAAGCGAAGGAATCAGGCCAACAGAACAATGCCTCGAGGCGGTAAAGAAATTCCCATTTCCGCGAAACGTTCGAGAGGTGCAGGGATTTTTGGGCTTGAGATCATACTTTCGGAAATTTATTCAGGGTTTCTCCATCCTCGCGAAGCCCTTATACGATCTCACGAGGAAGGATGCAAAGTTTCAGTTTGCCGAAAAAGAAAAACAAGCGTTCGAGACGCTTAAGAATCGTTTTTTAAGCGTGCCGATATGAAGTATTTATTCTCCACAAGACGAGACCGAGTTGCACTGTGATGCGAGCGTGTCGGGGTTCGGTGCTATCCTGTTACAAAGGAAGGCCGATAAGAAGCTACACCCAGTATTTTACTTTTCTAAACTGACCACCGAGATTGAATCACGCTATCACAGTTTTGAGTTAGAAATGCTAGCAATCGTTTTTGCTCTCCGACGTTTCCGAACATATTTACTAGGAAGAAAGTTTAAGATAGTTACGGATTGCCAAGCTCTTAGTCTGACGCTAAATAAAAAAGAGACTAATCCCCAAATTGCACGTTGGGTGCTTGAAATGCAAAATTACGATTACGAGCTAGAGCATAGGGCCGGTTCGCGTATGCTCCACGTAGACACGTTAAGTCGTCAAGTTTTTGTGATTGAAGACAATTCGTTCGCTAGAAATTTAGGGCTATGCCAAAATGACGATAAAGTTATAGAGAAAATCCGTAATAGAATTAGAAAATTCGGAAAATAAATTGTACGAAATGAGGGACGGTCTAGTATATCGGAAGCATCAGGATAGAATTTTGTTTTACGTGCCGAGCACTTTGGAATCAAGCATTATGTACAAGTACCACAATGAGATGGGACACGTCGGAATTGAAAAAACGATGCGAAACATTGCGGATAGTTTTTGGTTTCCAGATATGAAATCCAAGATCGAGAAACCCATTCGCGGCTGTTTGAAATGTATCGCATACACGCCGAACTGCGGAAAGTTAGAGGGAACTTTGCACTGTATACCGAAGGGTGATGAACCTTTCGATACCCTACACATCGACCATTTGGCCCCTGTTTCAAGAGCGCATAAATCGGGTTACAAATATATATTTGTTGTAATCGGCGCGTTCACCAAATATATAAAAATGTACGCCACTAAGACTACGAACACCGCTGAAGTCATAAAGTGTCTAAAATCGTATTTCCAGCATTATAGTCGACCGCTGCGCATCGTTTCGGACCGAGGAAGTAGTTTTATGTCTGACGAATTCAATGAGTTCACACAAGAATATAATATACAGCATGTTAAGATAGCGACCGCTTCTCCTCAGGCGAACGGGCAGGTCGAGAGATATAACCGCACAATTTTACCGATGATCGCCAAATTGATGAGTGAGCACGGTGTGGTATGGTATAATGTATTGCGAGAGGTTGAATTTGCGTGTAATAATACTGTTTGCAAGTCTACCGACAAAAGTCCAAGCATGTTACTGTTTGGTATACGACAACGTGGTGAGGTCATAGATGGGTTGCGTGATATGTTGGAGATTAGTGGAAAGATTAGTATTTCCCGTGATTTGAATAGCGTCCGAAAAGAAGCTAGTATTCGAATTCGACAAAATCAGGAGTCGCAAAAACGCATTTTCGATAAAAGACATAAGGCTCCGAATAAATATAGGGTTAAAGATAAAGTGTTATCAGAAATTACGATTGCACCCCAGGAGTGTCAACAAAAATAATTCCGCAAAACAAACAAAAATAATTCAAAGAACCGTACGAGATCGATCGTGTATTGCGAAACGATCTATACGTAATCAAAGACGTAGAGGAGTTCCAATTATGGCAAACGCCTTACCGTGGGAAATGGGAAGCCGCCAATATGCGACCATGGCGACCATGAGTGTAGATTTAGATGTTTAACGTTTTATTGTTACTTTTGCGTGTTATGTTCATGTTTAAATTTGTTCTTCTTTGCGCCGTGATTACCGATTGATTTCAAGATGGTAAATCGGGACGATATCCGTAACAAGATTACCCCCTCGGAAAAAAAAATAAGGTTAGGGTTAGGGTAGGGGTCCGAGGACCTATGCCCCCGGTGGTGGGGGGCGAAGTGGGTCTGGCGCGGGGAGTTTCCCCGCGCCCTGTTATGCCCCCACAACTGGGGGCGGTGAACTTGGGGGCTCGGGGTGTGAGCTGACCCGGGCCCCCGGGGGGAGCGTAGCTCCCCCCGTGATAGGCCGACACCCCCCGGGTTAGTTTCCCGGTGTAGGGGGGTGTCGGTCCGTCCCTCCCCGATTGGGGAGGGGGATACGTGGGGGGTTGTGGGGAAAGGAACGGTCGGGGCGTGCCGGATCACGCCTCCGACGGCCCTTCCTTCCGGTGGCGGCGTCTTCTTGCCTCGGCCGGGGCTGGTTCCTTCGGGATACCGGCTCCGAGGGGAGCACGAAGACTCCGGGAGCTGTGGGTGGACCGAGCTGGGGCTCGGGAAGCCCAATCCGAAGGCTCCAGGGATGGGGACACCGGGCGGGTCCCTCCGCCCGGGGTCTTATAGCGTAGGCAGTGGGGGAGGTTAACCCCTCCCCCGGGGCATGATGATAGCTGGGAGGTGTCCTGTTGAGTACTCGCGTGATCCAGGCACCTTCCGTGTAGCTTAGGTGGGCGTGAGGTTGTAGTGGGTAGTCCCCGGGGGTCCGTCCTCCGGGGAGAATCCCACATAACCCCGGCTTCCCCCAGGGAGTCAGGGTATGTATAAAACATTTCCTCACGATAAAGAAAAAAAAAAGGGGTCCGAGGACCTGTGGCCTCTACAGTGGGACCATCTGTCCCACTGTCGAGACGTTCTCTCTATTTAAGGGATGTCACAGGTCTCAAGTCCTCTCGCTCCTCCTCCTCGTGGTGGACCCTGGGAACACACATAGTTGTGTGTTGCTAACGGAGCGAGGGGCATTCCGCGGGAAGTAGTCCCAATGATGTATGAGGCGATGCCGGCGGGATCTTCGGATCCTGGCAGGGCCTGCCATGCCGGCAAGGCTCACACGGAGGGGGGAAAAACCGCAGGCTTTCAATGGGCCCTGCGAACGACCGGGGAGGTCGCCGCAGGGCCCCATACCGTAAACCGGTGGTCATGTTTTACCGGAACGGGGGGCTTGCCTTAATGGGCCGGCCTGGGAGGAGGATAAACCTCTATAAAAAAGTCTCTATCCCAAGCTATCGAAACGTGGCGATGGGAAACCCCCGGAGTATGTGCCGGGGTTGGGCGATGCATGCATCCGCTCATAAGCGTTGTACAACCTCGGGATACCTGCCGACCTCCTGTTGGATCTAGACTTATCTCGGTAAGCGGCTCTGCCCCGGTGGACACTTACTTCCGCTCAGTACTTGGAGGGTATCGAGTGAGCCGCCACCAGAAATGGGGGCGTAGTAACCAGGCCCGTGTATGAAAACATGGATGTTTTGAACGACGAGCCACGGAACGTAAATGAAGAGATGAAGGAGGGGAAATCGCGCCCGGAAGCGGTAGAGAAGGGAGCGGTGGTGGACATTGTGCCACCAAAGGTCATGGGGCCACCTGCCCCAGTTGACGGTGGCCGGCCCAAGCCCCGGCTTGGGAGGGGCACCCCAGAACCCAACCCGGAGGACGACCGGTGGTCGGTTCTCTCGGGTGCCTCCTCCAGCGGCACGGCCAAGAAGCGCTCTCGGTCTGGGAGCGCCTCGCCGACCCCGTCGGTCGGTAAGAGGGAGAAACTGGAGGTGACCTCCCAGCCCCCCACCCCCCGTCCGGAGATAATGAGTCTGCTCCCCGGAGAGCTGACCGCTCTAATTGTAGAGCGGTCCCGCGATAACAAGGATATGGCCGAGCGGAGCAGGAACCTATAGGGGACATTCCTCAAAGGGTTCCGGGACAACCACGACAATATCGAGGCGGCGGCTCAGGAGCTAGACCGCAGGGGCGTCCAGGGTGGCCACCCTGCTGCCGGCTCCGACCCCGCCTCCCTCATGGAAAAGACCCTTTTAAGGGAGAGGAAGGCCGAACTGGAGAGGGAGTTGCGGGATTCCCGCGACACCCTTGTGGCGGTAAACTGGGAGCTTTTGCTCACCAGGCGGCTGCGCGATGCTCCACCCCTGCCGACAATACCCGCCCCCAGCGCCAGCGGGGACACCCCGACACGCGCGGCGCCCGGAGCACCTCATACGGGGGAGGCGGCGCCAGACATGATGGCCCAGATGCGGGCCCTCGTGGAGGCGGGCCTGAGCTCCCTCTGCGAAGAGATGCGGAGGGAGCTGTGTGGCGCTGTCGGGCTTGGTGCGCGCGGGACCCCTCAGCAGCCGCCACCCGTGCCTCTGCCGCCGCCACCGCCGGTTCCTGCGCCCGCGCCGCTGCTGCCGGCCCCTGTCCCGGTGCAGGGAGGTGCCGGGAAGAAACAGAAGAAGAAGAAGAAGGGCGCGAACGCCACGGGGAGGGGAGGCTCCTGCTGCCCTTCCGGCCCCACCCCCCTGCGCCTACGCCAGGTACCCCTGGAAAAAGGGAACCCTGGGTCGATGTGCTGGGCAGGCGGCAGAAGGCCGAGTAGAAGGCTGCAGCCGCCGGGGCTAAGGCCCATGTGAGCGCCCCCAAGGCGAAGAAGGCCGCTACCCCCACCCTCAAGGGTGGAAAGGCAGCGGCCAAAGTGAAGGCCCCTCCCCGTTCGGCGGCTGTTGGTTACGGACATTGACTGTCCCGGAGCGGAGCGGGGCTTCCTATGAGGAGGCCGTTAGGAGGGCCCGCCAGGGCATCGACCTCGATGCCCTCGGCATTGGGGCCCAACCCTGGAAGAGGGCGGTAACCGGAGGCCTAGTAATAGAGGTCTCCGGTGCCGACGGCGGCCCCAAGGTCGACACCCTGGCGGCGAGGATGACCGCCGTCCTGGGGGACATGGGGGTGAAGATCTCCAGGCCCGTGAAGAAGGCGGAATTCCGCCTCACGGGCCTGGAGGTGTCTGTCACCCCCCAGGAGGTGGCGGAGGCGGTGGCGAGGGCAGGGGGCTGCGACGCCGAGTCCGTGAGGGTGGGGGAGCTAAAGCCCCCCCCCCCCAGCGGACTCGGACCCATTTGGGTGCAGTGCCCGGCCGTGGCGGCCCTGCCCATAGAAAAGGCCGGTAAATTACGCGTCGGGTGGTCCACCGCCCAGGTGGTGGTGCTGGCTCCACGACCGATGCAGTGTTTCCGCTGCTTGGCCCTTGGCCATGTACGGCGGCGGTGCACTGCAGAGGTCGACCGCAGCGGTCATTGCTACCGCTGCGGGGATCCGATCCACCGGGCGGTGGAGTGTAAGGCGCAGACCCATTGCGTGATTTGCGTGGCCTTGGGGAGGCCGGCGGGACACAAGGCGGGGAGCAAGGCGTGCTCCCCGCCGCCTAAACCGGAGAAGGGCGCAAAGGGGGCCAGCCGTGTGCCCCCCCCCCCCCAGAGCGTAGCGCTAGGGACTTCGGGGGGATGAGGGCCACACACACCCCCCCCCCCCCCCGCCACCAAGGAAGGAGAGAAGATGGAAGTGGTGGCGGTATCTGGCGGGACGGGGGACCTATGCCCCCCGCCACCCGCGAAGACCGCTGAGCAGGGGACAGGCGCGCAGTCCAAATAATGGCCCACCTCGCCGGTCTCCCCAGCCGGTCCTCCAGGACAACCTCAACCACTGCCGCCGGGCACAGGACCTGATGGTCCAATGCCTGGAGGAGTGGAGGGTTGGCCTCGCCGTCGTCAGGGAGCTGTACAGCGTCCCAGACCATCCACACTGGTACGGTGACGCTGACGGCTCCGTGGCGGTGTGGTCACGTCGACATTCGGCGTCGTGCCCCCCTGCACCGTGGTTGAACGGGGCAGGGGGATGGTAATGGATAAGTCGGGAAGACTTCTGGTCGTGGGGTGCTACAACTCACCCAGCTGCGACTCCGCCGAATTCGGGAGGTTCCTGGACCGGATGGGGCTTATGATAGCCCCATATACAGGGTGAGTCACCAAACGTTAGCACGTCAAATATCTTTGTTGTTTCTAAAGATACGTAAAATATGGTAAGGACAAAGTTGAATGGTACAATGGGGCTGACACGATGCAAAAAAAATTTTTGTTTTTATGTCATTTTTTTGGAGATATCAAGGTCACCTTGACTTTTTTAAATGGAACCACCCTTTTTTAAACACCTACAATGATAGTCCCTTTCATTAGGAATTCAGTGACTATAATTAGTCCAAGGACATTCAAGGTCAAGGACAGAAAAAACGTATAAAACTAAAATATGAAAGCAGAATACGTTTATCACGGTTGAGACTTGTAGGAAATAGTAAACATACTATGGTCGTAGTTAAAGTAAACATACTAAGGTCCTTCAATGTTATTCAGCATTCTTATTTACTATCAGTATGTTTCCAAACGCGATTCCGCTATGTTATATTCGATGACTGAAAAGTGTGATATGATCACGATTTACTGTGAATGCAGGCCCGACTACTTTATGAAGAAAGGTACCCCGAGCGAAACACTCCTTCTAGACATACTTTCACTAATACGTACAGGTTGTTTCGAAGTACTGGAAGTGTACATGCAAGACAGTACAAACGGAAGAATCCCACGACTAATGAAGACAATGAAATTAATATTTTAGCAGCTATAGCTGTCAATCCTCACGTGAGTACGAGAAAAATTGCCCGGGAAGCAGGCATAAGTAAAAGTAGCGTAATACGAATTCTGGCCCGACATAAATTTCATCTGTTCCACATATCGCTCCATCAAGAATTGCACGGGAATGATTTTCAAAATGGAATTAGCTTTTGTGAATGGGGATTGCTTCAAAATCATTCATTTTTTCTAATGTCTTGTTTACGGATGAAGCAACATTTACTAATCGTGGCTCAATTAATCTACGGAACGCCCATTATGTGGATAATCCGCACTGGCTGCAAGAAATTGATCATCAAAGACAATGGAGCGTAAACGTGTGATGTGGTATTTTGAACGACAAAGTAATTGGACCATATTTCGTTAACGGAATGATGACGGGACAGAAATACGCTCAATTTTTGCAAGAAGATCTGCCAATTTTGTTAGAAGATGTCCCTTTACAAAATCGCTATGATATGTACTACCAACACGACGGTTGTCCTGCTCATTATGCACGAGTAGCAAGAGAAACGTTGGATTCTCGATATCCAAACCGATGGATTGGACGAGGCGGAACAGTTTCATGGCCAGCATGTCCGCCTGATTTAAATACACTGGATTTCTTTTTATGGGGTCTGCTAAAAGAGACCGTGTACACGGATGCTCCAACAACAGTTGAAGATATGCGTCAGCGTATCATCACAGCATGTACGAATATCACGTCGGATACACTTATCAGAGTTCAACATTCATTCAGAGCTCGTTTACAACAATGTATCGACGCAGACGGCCATCATTTCGAACATTTATAAAATACAGGTATTCCGCTTCCATATTTTAGTTTGCAACGAGACACGTACGTCTCGTTGCGAGCGAGTTTGCGACCAGGCCCGCACCAATCACCGACTAGGACCAGCCGCGCGCCAATCCGCGAATCCAGCCCGGGCGCGGTCCACGCGCGGTCCACTGCTATAACGATCGCGACGAAACCACCCGAGACCGGAGTTGGTCTGGAGCAGCTCTCGGGCGAACACCCGAGCCCAGATCCTCTCGCAGCCGCGCAGAATCGTGCTAGCCTCGGTATACTACCGGACGAACACGCCGAAGCGCTGGGACCGGCCAAGGCGTACGTGGGTTTACGTCCCATACGCCGAAACCGAGACCGCAAATAGGTTCTGGGAGGCAGTCGATCGACGGCCTGCTCTTTTCAGAGCACCGTAGTTCCGACACTCCGGACCGTCATCCCCCACTCCTCGGACCCGTTCCCGCATCCCGCGCTCCCGACCGGAGATTCCGCGCCGCGGTCCAGGAGTCTAGTCTCCAACCGACCGCAGCAGCGTGTGGAGCTCGCCTCACGGTATACTACCGTGGACGAGCGACCTCGCCGGTTTCGAGTCGTAGACACGAGGTTTACGTCTGCGTCTACGCGCCCCGCGAGCCCAGCCGACGCAGGAAACGTCACCGATTCACGATCTTTTGCTGGGCCGTGGCCGTTCCGATCACCTCGCCGAGGCGACCGCGCGACGGGAATCGTGGGGGTGCGGGACCGCGCCGAGAACGCCCGATCGCCGTGCCGACACCGAGCGAGCCCGGCTCGCCCCGCGTTCCCCGCACCACCGTACCGCGCACCGTGCCGAACACGACTCCGGTTTCTGCCGCCGTCCACCGACGGACGGCGCCCACCGCGACACTCCGGACCACCGATACCAGTACCAGTACCGGAGATACCGATGCTACGCGTATAAATTAGGATTAAGCCCGCGTTATTAGGAGAAAAGTGCGTTAGATTTAGGTGTTCTACCGATTAGGTTAAGCTCGCGTTATTAGGGAATAATTGCGTTAGATTCGCGTCGTTACCGGGCGTCCACACTCACAGTTTCTTTTGTTTTCTTGTAACCAGGCCGGCCGAGAGACAGGCTCCCGCCGAGACTCCGTCGCCGGACCAACGGGGAATCCGGCCGACCGAGATTAATAATAAACTATTACCATTTCTTTTTACTTTAATTGAGCGTTCCTCATTTAGTCACCTTGTCCTCCCTCCCCAAAGAACCCTGGCCGCTGAGCCAATCCGGGGAGGGCTCGCACGCCTCGCCGCGCTCCACGCAACGAGGCATGTACCGTTACAAGTTTTATACGTTTTTTCTGTCCTTGACCTTGAATGACCTTGGACTAATTATAGTCACTGAATTCCTAATGAAAGGGACTATCATTGTAGGTGTTTAAAAAAGGGTGGTTCCATTTAAAAAAGTCAAGGTGACCTTGATATCTCCAACAAAATGACATAAAAACAAAATTTTTTTGCATCGTGTCAGCCCCATTGTACCATTCAACTTTATCCTTACCATATTTTACGTATCTTTAGAAACAACAAAGATATTTGAGGTGCTAACGTTTGGTGACTCACCCTGTATAACCGGTCCGGTGCTGGTCCTGGGGGACCTCAATGCCAGGTCCACAACCAGGGGAAACCCCGGGACCAGCTCCCGAGGCGAAGTCCTAGAAGACTGGGCGGAGGGGATGGAGCTCCAATTGTTAAACCGGGGCTCCGTGCCTAAGTGCGTGAGGTGGAACGGCTGGTCGATAGTGGATGTATCGTTCGCGACCGCCGCCGCCTCTCGCCGTGTGTCCAACTGGCGGGTCTAGGATGAGGAAACTTTGTCGGACGTCTGCTACGTCCTGATGGACGTGGCAGTGGTCTCGGACCCGCCGGTGGACACGCCCTTCCGACGTGGCACCCCGTAGCGCCCAGATGGGCGCTGAAACGACTAGACGGGTACCTACTGAGGGCCGCAATTATCGGCTCCGCCTGGCCTTCGTCCAGGGAGCGCGGGGCAGAAGAGGGGGCGGCTTGGCTCCGGGACACGTTGCAAATGATTTGCTTGAACCAACAAACAAGAACAACTGCAAACAAGAACCAACGCAACCGAAAAATGGACGTGTTCCAGAATATCGCCGGCAACGCTGGTTTCAAACATCTGCTGAAGCACCCGCTGCTCTCCTCGTTCATCTATTTGAAGTGGCAGAGAATAAGCCCCGTGCTCCATGTGAGCTTCGCTTTCCACTTCCTCCTCTACATTCTACTGAGCGCGTACATCATAAGTAAAATAAGCGGTGACAATCGCTACCCAACAGATCACCCGTCACCGGAGCCAACTTCCGTTACCATTTTAAGTATACTCGCTGGCATGTTCCTGGCAGTGTTCGCGCTGTGGAAGCTGTTTCAACTGATCTTATGGCCATGCTGCTACTTGCCGAACATTAAAAACTGGCTCGAGATGGGGCTGGCGGCTCTTGGATTCTATATCTTATACGGCGAGGTTTCTAATAGCATCACTGCCGTGGTGATACTGTCGTTCACTTGGCTGCTGGTGGTCAAGATGAGCCACTACTCCACGATGTCCATGGATATCGAGATGTTTATAACGGTGTTCCAGAAGTTCCTTCGATTCTTGACCGTCTACGCTATCCTGATCTTCTCGTTCGCGGTCGCCTTCTTCGTCCTGTTCAAGGACCAGAAGAACTTCCTGGACATTGGCCACTCGATGTTCAAGAGGATGGATACCCTCTTCCCCCTCAATGACGGGGAGGGGGTAGATGGGAACGCGCCCCGGAGCCGACCTCAGAATGGTCAGACAAACTCCGGGTCACAGAGTGGGAGCTGCACCTGGCCGTCCGGGAACTCCGGGCTGGGGGCAAGAATGCCCCTGGTCCTGATGGGGTTCCCGGTGGTATAACGGCCTTAGCCTTAAAGGTCCTCGCCCCGGCGTTCAGGAGCGTCGTGGACGCGAGCCTGCGCCGGGGAGTCTTCCCCACGGTGTGGAATAGTACGAGCCTGGTTGTCCTCCACAAGGAGGGGAAACCCGCAGAGTCTCCCTCTGCATACCGGCCGGTATGTTTACTCGACGAGGCGGGCAAGCTGTTCGAAAGAATAATTGCTGCCGCCTCGTCGACCACCTGTCGCGGGGTGGTCCTGACCTGAGCGACAGCCGGTATGGGTTCAGGAGGGGGCGCTCCACAATCGACGCATTGGAGTCGCATTGTTGGGGCAGGGTGTTGATCGCGGTGTCGTTGGACATCTCCAACGCGTTCAACTCCATGCCCTGGAAGGAGATAGCGGGCGCGATGGAATACTTCCGGGTGCCCCCCTATCTCAGGGAGGTGGTCGGCGACTACCTCCGCGGAAGAGAGGAGGTGTTTACCGGCCGGTACAAGTCCGTGCATATGAGGGAGACGCACCGCGGGGTTCCGAAGTGGTCGGTCCTCGGGCCGCTCCTGTGGAACCTGGCATTCGCCGCGGTGCTACGGGTTGTCCTCCCCCCGGACACGGGTGTCATCTGTTATGCAGATGACACGCTGGTTTACGCCGAGGGGGAGGATTGGAGGAAAACCAGGCACCTGGCAGAGGCTGCCCTGGACTGCGTGGTCGGGCGAATCCGGAGGATGGGGCTGACCGTGGCCGCCGCAAAGACCGAGGCGATCTGGATGTATGGATCGTCTCGGTCGTGGCGGCCGCCCCGAGGTCAAGACCTCCGGATTCAGGTCGCCGAGACCTCTGTTGAGATCGGGCCCAGTATGAGATACCTGGGCCAGGTCATCGACGGCCGCTGCCGTTTCGTGGAACACTTCGAGCTCCTCGCCCCCCGATTGGAGAAGACAGCATCCGCCCTTGCGCGGCTGCTGCCCAATATCGGCGGGCCGGAGTTGAAAATCCGCCGCCTCTATATGGAGGTGGTGCGGTCGATTGCCCTATAAGGGGCCCCCGTGTGGCACCGCTCGCTCGGGGCTAGCCGGTGAAGCCAAGCACTCTTGGAAAGAGTGCGGCGCCGGCTGGCTCTGCGGGCCATACGAGGGTACCGCACCATCTCTGGTGAGGTGGCAGGTCTCCTCGCCGTGGTTCCACCACTCCATTTAGTCGCGGCGGAGCGGGCGAAACTATACCATATCGCCCGCTCGTTTCGCCGCCCGCCGGGGGTGGAACTCACGAGCGAGGAGGAGGAGGAGCTCGAAGCGCAGAAACGCCAGACCCGGGCGGACGTATTTGCGGAGTGGAGGGTGCTCCTGGCACCCTCCGCACGTCCGACTGTCGGGGCCCTCATGCCCATATTTGATACATGGTGCGGGAGGCGGGGAATGCTGCCCTTTCGCCTCACGCAGGTGCGGGAGCCGACCACGCAGTGCCACTACTGCGACGCAGATGTGGACACGGCGGGGCACACCTTAGAGGAGTGCCCGCCCTGGGCCGAGTCGCGCCGCACAGTGGTGCCAAATGGCCAAAAAGCGGCAAAAAATCTGTAAACATGTAACTATTCAACGAACTGGTTTGAAAATTTGTGGAGAGATTGCCACAAGTACAACGCTTATTTGGCAAAAAAATTGTTGTAAAAAGTTGTTAACAGTAAGTAATATGGGCTAATCGAAAATCTCTGTTTTCTGCCCATTTTTTATTTATGGAAGCATACAACAAATCCTTTAATAGATATTGGTCTGGAACTAATCGTTTTGGCAAGGTGTAATATTGATCTAACTTTGTGCAAAAAATCATCAGACCCTTCGAGACCCTTTCACCACAAATTAAGTTTAAATATCAACTTTCAGAATTTCCAAGAGTGAATCGTGCGGAAGTTACGATTATTTGATGTTCCAGGTGAAATTTTTTAGGAATATTTCTAATTAATAAAGAAAAATGTGAAGGGCATATGATTTATTAATTTTTTATGTATAAAAAAATATTTAATAACAATTTTTTTATCATTCATAAATTATTTTTATAGCGTTCATTGGAGCACTACCAAAAAATACCTGTTGCATTATTGCGACAGTGCTCCAGTGAACGAAAACTTTGTTTATTTAACATAAAAAATTGTTATTATGTAAGAATGTTTATATCACCGTTTGTATTACTCATATGTTTACCTGTTATTGATTTATACTGTTATATATAATTTTATTGATTTATGCGTTGCGTTAGCATTTTGTTAAATTGATGTTACCATGAGTTTTAGTTAAATAAACAGTTTCCTCTGAGTGAGCAAAGGACATTGACGCGTCAAGCCTCCTTACAAATTCAGAAGTGGGATCGATTTATGAATTTATGTCTTTATGTCCGAGAAATTTATTATCTGAGTGAACTATTATCTAAGTGATTTTTTTTTTTGTTACCGACGATGAGTTTATTTTCCCTGACTGAACTGAAAGAGGAGCTAAAGGAATTGAATCTTCCTACACACGGATCCAAAAATGAATTACTGAAGCGGCTACTCGAGAATGAGATTCCACCTGAAGAACTGATGGTGACTGTTTCACCCATAGAAGACGAATCACGCGTTACAGGTCAGGGCCCACAATCCGTTGTCACAGCTGGAGGTCGCTCTCTTGCAGATGCGGAGCTTGAATTTCTCCGTCGAGAAAGAGACCTAGTCACTCGTGAGATTGAGCTTTTAAGAAGAGAACTTGATGTTGCACGAACGATGTTACCGCGTTCAGAAGATGAAGTTCGAGTTCGGACAACACGGACGAGGGTTAAAAAATTGCAGGAGCTGAAAGAACTGGTAGGCGAATTTGATGGAAACGTTTTGGAATTCCATCGCTGGGAGGAGCAAATGCAAAAATTATTCGACGCATACGAACTGCATGAGCACAGTTCAAAAGCCTTCGTTGGTAGCCGTCTAAGCGGGCGAGCCCTACGGTGGTACCACTCCCGAGACGACTGCGTCGAATTGTCTAGAGAAGATCTTATGTGCCAGCTGAAGAAAATGTATGGACAACGTGTCGATCCGTTGATTTTGCGACGGGAGCTGGAAACGAGGAGGTGGAACACAAATGAAACGTTCGCGGATTATCTTCACGAGAAAATCGCGTTGGCAAGTCGTATCCCAGTTCCAGAAAACGAAACAATTAGTTATGTAATCGATGGAATTTCGTGTCAACAATTACGTATTCAAGCACGGATGCAATGTTTCACGTCGTTGGAAGCGCTGTTAACAGCGTTCGCAAACGTACCATTACCAAAAGAAGCAAACCCGCGACAACGCCGTGAGAATTATTTTTCGTTGAAGAGGGGACAGCAGCACAGCATGCAGGGAAGAACAAGCAGTGGAACGAGCGAACCACGACGAAAGCAGAGAGACCCAGATATTCCTCTGAAATGTTACAACTGTAACGAGACGGGACATTTTGCAGCGTCTTGTACGAAACCGAAGAGGGAAAAAGGGTCCTGTTATAAATGCGGCAAATTTGGACACCTATCGAATCAATGTCTATCCTATCGGATAAGGTCTAACCTATCGTCTAACCTATCGGACAAGGTGAATTTCGATGGTCAGTTGAAGTCTGGATAGGCAAATTTAAATCAACTTATAAAGGTCGATGCACATCTCACCGGCCCGGCCGGCCGGCTCAAAATTATAACCCTGGTTTTGGCCCTAGCGTTTACTAGCGGCAACCGTGTCAGACTTTGGAACCGAATTTCTTCTCTGGCCTCTCGACCCTTTCCAGATGGCCTTTCGAGAGCGCGTTGACAGTTCCCTGCTGTGCGTGGCACAAAAAAAAAATGTTTTTAGGGGCTCCACAGCTCCTTAGGTAATCTATCCGTACCTCTCCTTTACAACGCCATGGAAATAGGAAACGTTCCTGGCACTTAGTGAAACAGCATCGCACATCCTTATACAGGGTGGTCCACGCAATTGTTTCAAGTCATAACTCCGTTATTATTGCATTTACGAAAAAATGATAAAGGAGAAAGATAAATGGTTCGAAGAGCACTACATCTGTAGGCCTTTAAATTTTTTTTAGATGCTGCAGTGCATGTGCAATTAACAATTGCATCATTTCTTTAAATAGAATAGATTCTTCCTTTCATTCTACGTAAAAAATGATTAGGGTACCATGGCAAAAAAATTATTAGATCTCGAGATATTTTCAAAAAATATCTTTATTGAAGAAGATACTCAAACACTTCATAACTATGTTGTAAAGGTAAACACCCTTTCGACATTGTTATCATAACAGAAACCGATTTGTACGAGTGAGCATTTCATAATTCAGTAGCAAGTCACGTATCGTAACTCGAGTACGAAAACTAAGATTTTGAAAAAGTGTAGCTGTATTTCACTAAATACAAGAAAATGTATGACATTTTTTGAAAATATCTCGAGATCTAATAATTTTTCACATTCAACATGTGTTTTTGATTCACAAGAAATATTACGTGCCTATTTAAAATACGACAGATGTTCCCCTCAAACCCAACAAATGGTAGCTCGAACCTATAGTTCCGAAAGGGAGTACCGTATTATTAATTATTCTGGTAGCTTTTTCCTAATGACGCTCAAATTCCTTAACAAACTATTCCCCATCTATTACCACGAGGGACTCTGAAATGTTCTAGTTAACAGCTTTTGAAATAAATAATGACGAATTGTTTCACCGCACAGATTGTCAGATGATATTCTTTCTTTTTCGTTAGCGTGGTAAGAAATTGTTATTTCGTTTGTTACAACGTTCAAATTCCTTAACAAGATCTATTACCACGAGGAACTCAGAAAAGTTCTGGTTGATAGTTTTTTAAATAAATACAGCATGTTCATTCTGTCTTCGTACTGCCACGCTACGAGCCGGCCGACTAGCCTGCGAACATTCTCGTCGAGAATGCTAGCCGGCTAGCCGGCCGGCTCTAGCATTGGGCAGCGAACCCCTGGGGTTCTGATAGCAGAGGACACGCTGTGCCTTTGTTCCGAGCCTCTCGAACCCTCTCTAATAGCTGTCCCGGACCCCAAAATGCTTATAAACGGGGAAAAAACGGCCGGTCGGCCGGCCGGTGAGATGTGCATCGACCTTAAAGCGTTGTTAGATTCGGGAAGTCCCATATCGTTTATTAAGAGACGGTTTATTCCACGAGAATGTGTTATGTTTGATGTAGGAACTGAACAATTTTACGGTTTAAATCGGAGTAGTTTACAATTACTAGGGTGTATAGAGGTGACACTAATTTGTGATAATATAAAGTATAAAATTATGTTACGAGTTGTAACAGATGAAACCATGAACAGCGATTTAATTTTAGGACGTGATTTTATGAAAATTGCTAGTTTGTACTTATGCAAAAGGCAAGACAGTATCGGAAGTAATGATATTTTAAACATCGAACTTGACGAAATTAGCACATTGACAGAAGAAATTTCTGTTAACAAAGATCTTCCTTTTGAGTTAAGAATAACTGTACAGAAGTTGTTTCAGAAATTTTATGTCGAACCAAAAAGACCATTAAATCAAGCGACGGAAAATATTTTAACACTTACACTTACGGATAAAAAGCCGTTTTCGTGCGTACCACGTCGACTTTCTTATAGCGAGAAAGCCGAAGTACGGAAAATTATAGAAGGATTAATTGCGAAAGGTATTATTAGGGAAAGTACGTCAGAGTATGCCTCCCCGATTGTGTTGGTCAAAAAGAAGACCGGAGAAACACGAATGTGTGTTGACTTTCGGAAATTAAATAAAGTAACGTTACGAGATAATTTTCCATTACCTTTAATCGAGGACCAGCTGGATTTATTGGGAGGAAAAAAGTATTTTACGTCTTTAGATTTAAAAGATGGTTTTTTTCATATTAAAATGGACGAAGAGTCGATAAAATATACGTCGTTTGTGACCCCGTTGGGACAATACGAATATGTACGGATGCCTTTCGGATTAAAAGTTGCTCCGCTCAAAATTTCAAAGATATGTAACACAAATTTTTAAGAAACACATTGATTCTGGTGAAATTTCTATCTATATGGATGATTTTCTGATCGCAACAGAGACTATAGAACAACACTTACAAATATTAGAGAAAGTTTTTAAGTTACTTGTCGCTAACAGATTAGAATTACGGTTAGATAAATGCAAATTCCTCCAAACAAAGTTAGTTTATTTAGGCTATACAGTAACTAACGAGGGTATTTATCCAACGGAAAAAGGTTTAGAAGCTGTTAAAAATTTTCCAATACCACGTAATCTACGAGATATACAAAGTTTCTTAGGTATGTGCTCGTACTTTAGAAAATTTGTAAAGAACTTTTCGATTATTGCGAAACCATTGTATGATCTGACTCGCAAAAACGTAGACTTCAAGTTCAATGAAACGGAAGAAAAAGCGTTTCATGAACTTAAAGGTCGTTTAATTGAGGCACCCATATTAAATATATACTCACCGCAAGACGATACAGAATTACGTTGCGACGCGAGTGCAACAGGATTCGGTGCAATGTTATTACAAAAGAAATCTGATGGGAAGTTACATTCGGTGTTTTATTTTTCTAAAAGAACAACACAAACTGAGTCAAAATATCACAGCTTCGAGTTAGAAACGTTGTCAATAATTTATGCACTCCGTCGGTTTCGAACATATTTATTCGGTTTAAAATTTAAAGTTATCACAGATTGCCAAGCATTAAGTTTAACGTTAAAAAAGAAAGAAACAAATCCTCGAATTGCAAGATGGGTATTAGAATTAGAAAATTATGATTACACTCTGGAACACCGATCAGGTTCTCGAATGTTGCATGTAGATGCACTTAGTCGACAAATCGCAGTTGTAGAAGATAATTCTTTCGACAGAAACCTTGCAATATGTCAAAACGGTGATGTTACAATTATAGCGATACGGAAGAAGTTAGAATTGTCCGAAGATAAAGGGCCTAGCAGGATAAGACTGGTCCAGCGGCCCCAGTACGATTTTCATCGGTATTGTAAACAATGGTATTGGAAAACAATGGTTTTAGGTTGAAAGATAATCCCCCAAAATTTTAAGTCGCTAACCCTTCATTTAAGGATAATATGAGGGTAAATACCCTTAACTGTATTATTTTTTTTATCGGTTGTTAATTAAGATATTCAGATGGAATAAAAACGAAAATATTCGAACTTGCCTCCTTCATATCATATATTTTTTTCACAATTGTGATCAAATTATTAAAGGTAGAAAAAAATTATTTAATTTTTTAGGGGTGGGGTTGGCAAGCAACCCTTCGAGTGACCACTTCCAAAAAATTCAAGAACAATCTTCTATTACCTATTTAATATGTACAAAAGTTTCAAGAGCCTTAGATTGGTGGACCATAGTTAAATATTGAAAAACAAATGAAATTACGCCATTATAATAGTATAATGTATAGTGCAGTGTTTCTTACGACTCTAATTCCTAACTCCTTGATCAGTTATTACTTTTTAAACGCGACGCATCGTATTATATTCTATTTTTATCTTCCTGAATTTATAAATAGACATTATGTATGACATAATAGACATTATTCAATCTTCGTCACTATTTTCCTCAATTTACTGGTACAGTATGTGTTACATTAAATATTTTGGTTAATATCTCCGCTGGTTTTACAATTTTCGATTTAAATCGCCCATGATATAAATAGTAAATAATTGTAGCAACATGAGAACAGCAACCTACTGTTCTGTTACCATTAGCACAGTCGCATGTATATCGTGTAATAGCAGTATAACTAATCGAATGTGGTACATATTCAATGTAGCATTGATAACTTTTGCGATTAATATGCCTCGAATGAACTTTCACCCTTGTAATATTATTAGTTTCCTTTAAATATTCAATATTTAAAATATTGTCATCCCTCATTAATTCCGCTAGATAGCATACTGCCTGGCATAATTGATAGGTACCTTTACATAATATTACATAAGTGGTATATAGTTTTGTAACGGTTGCGTCTCGCTTGCGTGGAGGCGCGAGCGAGGCGCGCGGTCCCTCCCCTGGATTCGCTCAGCGACCAGGGTTCGTCGGGGAGGGAGAAGGGAATGGTTTAATAAAGCAGGCTGTGTTGGTGGTAAACAAACTAATTTATTCTTAAACGAAACGCTAATCAATGCCAGAAAACAAACAAAATAATCTATTATAAAACGCTACTTAATACTGGAGAAAAGAACAAACTAATTTACTATTTTATGGTACGTTAACTAAGGTGAAAGAAAGAGAAAAGATAAGCTATAGAAATAAAACGCGGAGCGGTCCATGGGCTATCCGCCCGGATTTCCCGACGGTCCGGCGATGGGCTGGTGATGGCCGGTTGCCTCTCCCCTGGCCTATTAACAGTGTAATGACCGGCAATCAGTGGACCGTAACGGTGGAGTCTGACGCGGGTAGCTTATTTCTAATTATCCTACTTAGCCTACGCGAAAAATAACCTATGGTAACCGCGGGACGCCGGCACGGTTTTCGATTTCGACGGTGTACGCGGGAAATACGCGACGCGGGCGAGACGTGCTCGCTGGAACGGTGCCTGCCGTCGGACGCCCTCGGCGCGGTTCGGGTACGGTCGCGACGCGTGTAGAGAACGCGGTGTGCGGGGAGCGCGGGCGAGCCGTGCTCGCTAACGCGGTCCTGAATCGGGCGCTCTCGGCGCGATCCCGAGCTCTCCCGATCCTCGAGATGGTATATCCACCGCGGCCCAGCGAACGATAGTGAATCGGTTGTTTCCTGGTGGCTGGGCACGCGGGGCGCGGAGAGGAGAGGGTAAGGAATCCGCGGAACCCCCCACCCGTCGTCCCCGCCCGACCACGGCTCGAGCACGTAGGCACAGACGTAAACCTAATGCCCACGGCCCGAAACCGGCGAGGGCGCTCGTCTCCGGTAGTATACCGAGAGGCGAGCTCCACACGCTGCTGCGGCCGATCGACGACTAACGTGCGGGGCGCGACGCTGGATCCCTGAGGGGAGAGCGGGACGCGGGAACAGGTCCAGGTGGTAGGGATGACGGTCCGGAGTGTCGTGTCCTCGGTGCTCTGAAAAGAGCAAGCCGGTGATCGACTGCCTCCCAGGATCCTGGTCGCGGTCTCGGTTTCGCGTAGGGGACGTAGACCCACTTACGCTCTGCCGATTCCAGCGCCTCGTCGTATTCGCCCGATAGTATACCGTGGCTAGCACGAGTTGGCGCGGCTGCGAGAGGATCTGGGCCCGGGTGTTCACCCGAGAGCTGCTCCAGACCAACTCCGGCTTCGGCTGGTTCCGTCGCGATCTTTATAGCCCGAACGCGGACCTCGTGTGCTCATTCGCGAATCTTCGGCACACTGCGATTGGTCCGCGCTCGGGCTGGATTCCGCGGATTGGCGCGCGGCTATCGCGCACCGGTGATTGGTGCGGGTTAAGGTACAGAACGACTCGCAACGAGACACATACGTCTCGTTGCAGTTTTATATGTGGTAATGTTATACATATACAAGACGGATAAAGATTAGTGTTAGAGCATGTCCTTACCTGTAAATAAGATTTTCAAATCTTTCTCAGTCATTTCCGGAAAATCCATTACAGCGTTGTCAGTCATTGGTGTAAATGGTTTTCTACGACGACTTAATTTTTTTGCTTCTACTAATTCCTGAAGCGTGTTTGTTTTTATCCGTTGTTTCTTCATATAATCAATAATTAAATCTATTTCTGGATCAGTATCTAATCTGTTAACAAATTCATTGTGTAGAAAGGATGCTATTCGACACAATGATTTAGGATGAGGTAGGAGTTTATTATCCATTTTATGGTGTAATAAACGATATTTTTGTGCGGTATCACCATGGACGGCTTCAACAATCCATCTTATTTTTGTTACAAAGCGTGATGAATTTGCTTCTGCTGTTGTCAACTGTGCTCGATTTCCTTTACAAGCTGGCATTAAAACATCATATCGTTTATTTTCCATATGTTCGACAACATCGCGAAAACCACGGTCCACAACGCAAATATCATTCGGTTGTAAAAAGGAACTTATTCCGATAGGATCTTCTAATAAGATTTTCATGATTGATGCATCATTCATGGTACCACTAAATGGTCCTGCCGTGTCAATAATATGTCCATTTGTTGTACAAATTGTAAACGGTTTACATAATGATGTTTTCTTCTGTCCAGAATATGATTTCCTTTGATATACATTATTTTTACTTTCCTCGTGTCTAACATATGTTCCATAAAAAATGACTACTAATTCAGAATCTTTTATTTCAAAAAGTTTCCTTGGTGCGTACGCTGTTTCATTTAAAATGAGATCGGCTCTGGATTTTGCATTTATTCCGAAGTGATTTCCCAAAATATCCTTTTCAAATGCTTTAATTATTTGATGGAAATATCCTGACACTTGTTGTTCATGTTGCAGACCGAATATATTTTTAATCATTACTTTAGAACTGCCACTTCTAAGTTTAAATAAAAATATAATTCATGCTTGTTTCACAGTCGAGCGCGATGGAGCGGGTGTTTGTGATTTTGGGTTCAAGACCGAGCGAGTGTTGGGGACTTTTAAGTGGAAGTCTTAAGAGCGAGTCGTAGAGAAACCGAATGAGTCTAAGAGTGCCACACTGAGAATCGTAGCCAGAGTACCTTAGAATCAATAACAAATACATATTATCATTAATCAAATCTACCACCAATAGTATTATCCCTACATTATAATACCGTAATTTCATTTGTTTTTCAATATTTAACTATGTTCCACCAATCTAAGGATCTTGAAACTTTTGTACATATTAATTAGGTAACAGAAGATTGTTCTTGAATTTT
The DNA here is from genome assembly GCF_050948215.1 of Halictus rubicundus. Classification (NCBI taxonomy): domain Eukaryota; kingdom Metazoa; phylum Arthropoda; class Insecta; order Hymenoptera; family Halictidae; genus Halictus; species Halictus rubicundus. The sequence continues at coordinate 485,548 of NW_027488622.1, forward strand.
TTGGAAGTGGTCACTCGAAGGGTTGCTTGCAAACCCCACCCCTAAAAAATTAAATAATTTTTTTCTACCCTTAATAATTTGATCACAATTGTGAAAAAAATATATGATATGAAGGAGGTAAGTTCGAATATTTTCGTTTTTGTTCCATCTGAATATCTTAATTAACAACCGAGAAAAGAAATGATACAGTTAAGGGTATTTACCCTCATATTATCCTTAAATGAAGGGTTAGCGACTTAAAATTTTGGGGGATTATCTTTCAACCTAAAACCATTGTTTTCCAATACCATTGTTTACAATACCGATAAAAATCGTACTGGGGCCGCTGGACAAGTCTTATTCTGCTAGGCCCTTTTTCGAAATGAGAGACGGCTTAATATATCGAAAATATCAGGAACGAATTCTTTTTTACGTTCCAGCCGCGTTAGAAAACAGCGTGATACGTAAGTATCACAATGAAATGGGTCATTTAGGTGTTGAAAAAACTATGGGAAATATTTTGAACAATTATTGGTTTCCAAAGATGAAAATGAAAGTTGATCAACATATAAAAAGCTGTTTGAAATGTATTGCGTACACACCAGTTACAGGGAAACAGGAAGGTTCACTACATAATATACCAAAAGGTAATGTACCATTCGATACATTACATATCTATCACTTAGCTCCGAGTTCACATAAATTTAATAATAGAGCAAAATACATTTTTGTAGTGATCGATGCTTGTAAAAAGTATGTAAAACTATATTTGACGAGAAGTACAAAGAGCTTAGAAGTAATTAAATGTTTGAAATCATACTTTACTCATTATAGTCGACCGTTACGAATTATTTCAGGTCGCGGTAGCTGTTTCACGTCTCGAGAATTCGAAGAATTTATGAAATCGTGCAATGTACTGTCACGTTGCCCGGATTTTCGGGCCCGTCCGACGGGAGAAAACCCGGGCAACGGCGGGTTTTTATAGACCGTGAGGCCGGGCCACGCTCGGCCGCGCGATACGTGGTCCACCCGTGACAAACGGTATCTCGTAGGCTCGATTTTCCCGACGGATCTTATAAGGTTCGGGACTGGAAACGGGCGCCAGACACTCGCAAGTGTCACACGAACAATTCGTAACGAACGCGAGACGCGAATTATGATACCGACCCTACGAGAACCGCGTGAGGGCCTGAATAGCGGCAGCCGGGGCCAGGATTCTACGCGGAGGGAATTCGGGACGTTTCCCGCGGCGGAAAGGTTTCTCACAATGAAGCGTACACGAGTGTGGGCTTCGACTTAACATTTATTTGATCCGGTTCTTTACAAGGAGCTGCCGGGATCGCCCGGCAGCGGTGTTTACGAAGCCCGCGCGATTCTACAAGCTTGTACGACAGGTAGACGGTCGCTCGCGCTTTTTTCACCCGGGTATGCTTTCCTACGCGTCGAACTCGATCGCGGGCGCGATGTACGGCAGCCTCTATTGACAATTAGCCGGTCGAGAAGCGACCGGGTTCCGATGATATACGCGGCAGCAAATTCTAAATGACTGTGGCCGTCGGAAGTAGCCGGAAACGGCGATACGGCTTTTGTCGCGTCGTCCCACCGTGGGACGTCCCCAGATTGGATTCGCCAAAAATCGGTAACGGTACGGGCCCCCCGTCTGTTCACCGACCGACGGCCTCACCCCCTTCTCGATGCTATTCTGATCGCGATTCACGGCGAGCGAGGTCACGTCTTAAATTCGACTCGAAGTCCGGCCGATTCGCAAAAACGCTAACCGAGCCAACGCGAAAATCACAATAGTGCGAAAAAACCTGGTCGGCGCTTACCACTCGGCAACGTGGTCTAGTTCTGCTCCGCTGTCCTGGTGTTCAGCAGCCTTCTCTAATCGTATGTCTCGGCAGCGCTACGTTTTCCCAAAATTACTATAAGACTGAAGCAATAGTAAAGCAACTATTCCGTACGAATTTCGGCAGCACAGTGACCTACTTCGCGAAGACTCGCCAACGCGGAAGTGAGGCGTCCCCCACTATCCTACTTTTCCCTGCTCCCGCGCGACGCTCGAGCCTATCGCTCGCTTTCGCGCGGCAGGGTCGCGCCCGGCGGTCCGGGGCCCTCGGCTACGGATCTATCGGCTAACGCTTTCCTGGTGACACGCGTTGATTGGCCGCTTCCCTTGGAGAAAGACATCGTGCCATTCCCTCGACGGGTGCTTGTAGCTTTCCGCGACGAGGCGGCGACGAGGTCGAGATGATGTACGCCTCAGACCCGTAATTCCTCGGTGGCGCCTCCGGGTTGGCAGGCCCGGGCTCGGTGTCCTCCTCGTTGTCTTCCTGTAGGGCGTCCCCCGTAGCCGTCCCCTGAACGTTTTCCCTTAGGATTTTCCGCGCTCCTGGGAGGAGGGAAAAGGATCCGTGTCCCCCTGGGACCCGGCCACGGTCCTGCAACTTCTTGTCGCGCCAAGTGGCGCGGCATTTAAACCGCGTCAATATCCAATCTGGGATCGCGGACGCCCCCAGGGAGATCGATCACGACCACCGTTATCGCGGTGGTGCTGCCAAAGGGCGGCCCGGTCTTTCGATCTAAGATCTGAGGGACGTGGACAACTTTGCCACGTCACAGTACAACACATTAAAATTTCAACGGCGTCACGTCAGGCAAATGGTCAAGTTGAAAGAATGAATCGTACTATTTTACCTATGATTGCAAAATTAGCAGATGAGCAAAATGTTAACTGGAGTCATGTTCTGGAGGATGTAGAGTTCGCATATAACAATTCTAATTCCAAAGCGACCAACGAATGCCCGAGTGTATTGTTGTATGGTGTATGTCAACGTGGCAAAGTAATTGATTATTTAAAAGATGCGCTAGAATTAGAAGGAAAAATTTCTGTAAATCGCGATCTAGAGAAATGTCGGAAAAATGCAGAAAATCAAATTATGAAAAATCAAGAAATCAACAAACGAATTTTTGATACTAGACATAAGACCACGAGGAAATATAAAATAGGTGATAAAGTTATGATAAGAAATTTTGATAATTCATCGGGTGTATCACCGAAATTAATACCACGTTTTAAAGGACCGTACGAAGTAGATCGCGTGTTGAAGAATGATCGCTACGTTATTAAAGACGTAGAAGGATTTCAACTTACACAAATACCATTTTTTTTTCGGGACTTGGGAAGCATCGAATATGAGAGCTTGGACGCTAGGATAATTTTATAATGTTATGTTTAGTTAAGTTTTTGAGGTTTAGTATTTTGTCTATCGTATGAATGTTTATATACGTTTAATCGGGGACGATTAATTTGTCAGGATGACCGAATTGTAAGAATGTTTATATCACCGTTTGTATTACTCATATGTTTACCTGTTATTGATTTATACTGTTATATATGTCGGAGCTTTTCCCTTGTTCTTTCTCTCCATTGGAAGCACGCTCAATGATTCACACAATTTTATTCTTTATTCGAGATACAACAAACACAAGTGTCGTTTTCGACGATCTGTTCGAAAGTGTCCCCTCGTCGCTCCCTTCTCTCTCGGCAAACCAATCTGCCCGCCGCCGCGCTCCCCTCTCAGGAGCCCAACCATACTCGGCCGCGTGCCGAGGAAAACAAAACAAAACAAAACAAAACAAAACAAAACAAAACAAAACGAAACGAAACGAAACGAAACGAAACGAAACGAAACGAAACGAAACGAAACGAAACGAAACGAAACGAAACGAAACGAAACGAAACGAAACGAAACGAAACGAAACGAAACGAAACGAAACGAAACGAAACGAAACGAAACGAAACGAAACGAAACGAAACGAAACGAAACGAAACGAAACGAAACGAAACGAAACGAAACGAAACGAAACGAAACGAAACGAAACGAAACGAAACGAAACGAAACGAAACGAAACGAAACGAAACGAAACGAAACGAAACGAAACGAAACGAAACGAAACGAAACGAAACGAAACGAAACGAAACGAAACGAAACGAAACGAAACGAAACGAAACGAAACGAAACGAAACGAAACGAAACGAAACGAAACGAAACGAAACGAAACGAAACGAAACGAAACGAAACGAAACGAAACGAAACGAAACGAAACGAAACGAAACGAAACGAAACGAAACGAAACGAAACGAAACGAAACGAAACGAAACGAAACGAAACGAAACGAAACGAAACGAAACGAAACGAAACGAAACGAAACGAAACGAAACGAAACGAAACGAAACGAAACGAAACGAAACGAAACGAAACGAAACGAAACGAAACGAAACGAAACGAAACGAAACGAAACGAAACGAAACGAAACGAAACGAAACGAAACGAAACGAAACGAAACGAAACGAAACGAAACGAAACGAAACGAAACGAAACGAAACGAAACGAAACGAAACGAAACGAAACGAAACGAAACGAAACGAAACGAAACGAAACGAAACGAAACGAAACGAAACGAAACGAAACGAAACGAAACGAAACGAAACGAAACGAAACGAAACGAAACGAAACGAAACGAAACGAAACGAAACGAAACGAAACGAAACGAAACGAAACGAAACGAAACGAAACGAAACGAAACGAAACGAAACGAAACGAAACGAAACGAAACGAAACGAAACGAAACGAAACGAAACGAAACGAAACGAAACGAAACGAAACGAAACGAAACGAAACGAAACGAAACGAAACAAAACAAAACAAAACAAAACAAAACAAAACAAAACAAAACAAAACTGCATAATTAAATCTTCTTCGGCCTTCGACATCTCCGACATATATAATTTTATTGATTTATGCGTTGCGTTAGCATTTTGTTAAATTGATGTTACCATGAGTTTTAGTTAAATAAACAGTTTCCTCTGAGTGAGCAAAGGACATTGACGCGTCAAGCCTCCTTACAATTACATATTTTTTATATGTGTGAATGTCACATTTTTTTTATCTGATATGCATCCCTACAAAATTTCACATGAAACATCAAATAATCGTGACTTCCGTGCGATTAATTCTTGGAAATTCCGAAAGTTGATATTTAAACTTAAATTGCGGCGAAAGCATCTCGAAGTATCTCATGAAATTTTGCACAAAGCTAGATCAATATTATAACTTGCCAAAACGATTAGTTCCAGATCGAAGCTATCCAAAGGATTTTTTGTATTCCTCCATACATAAAAAATGAGCGTAACGCAAAGGGGCTTCAGGTTAGTCCATATTACTTAATGTTAAACAACTTTTTGTGGAAAATTTTTTTTTGCCAGTTAATAGTTGAAGCCATTTGCAATAACCCGTATGATTTGTAGACCCCTAAGTATTCAATTATAGGGGGAGTAATTACATAACTATCGCACTGAAAACTGATGAATTCCCAGGAGCGAGGAAATGGTAATTTACCATGCGTATATCTCCGTAAAAAATTTTTTTCAAAAATCTGACTTTGACACATCATGCACGCACTATTAGGCTATACAAAAATAATTTTTTTTTTATAAAAATCGAAAATTTATAAAATGGATTTTTTGCCGCCTTGGCACCACTGTGCGCCGTGTCTTTAGAGACGCAGTGGGCGGGTGGGACTTCTCGCTGCCAACGGTGGTCAACCACATGGTGACCAGCGAGGGGTCGTGAAAGGCGGTGGTCTCCTTCTGTGAGGTTGTAATGACCCAGAAGGAGGCCGCCGAGCAGGCGCGGGGGCGGACCCGGGCTCCGCGAGGAGGGTGTGGGCGCTGGGACGGCCGCCGCGCCGACGTGTGCCCCCCACGACGGAGGTGGCGAGGGTAGGGAGGGCGAGGGGGTCTCCCCCAAGCCAATTGGTGCCCCCGGAAGAGGGGGGCGGAGTGGTGTTGTCGTGGGGAGACCTCCCGCGTCTTGATGTGCCCCCACCATTGGGGGCGGTAAATTCGGGGGCTCGGGGTGTGAGCTGACCCCGGCCGTCGGGGGGAGCTTGGATCGCCCCGTGGGGGGTTTGGTTAGGAAGGGTCGGGGCGTGCAGGATCGCGCCTCCGACGGACCTTCTTTCCGGTGGCGGCGTCTTCTTGCCTCGGCCGAGGCTGCTTCCTCCGGGACACCGGCTCCGATCGGGACACGAAGACTCCGGGAGCTGTGGGTGGACCGAGCTGGGGCTCGGAAAGCCCAATCCGAAGGCTCCAGGGATGGGGACGTCTCTCCGCCCGGTGTCTTATAGCGTAGGCAATGGGGGAGGCTAACCCTCCCTCGGGTAGTATGTTAGCAGGGAGGTGTCGTGTTGAGTACTCGCGTGATCCAGGCACCTCCCCTTTAGCTTAGGTGGGCGTGGGGTTTTAGTGGGTAGTCTCTGGGGTACCCCCTCGGAGACATTCCCACATAACCCCGACTTCCCCCAGGGAGCCGGGGTATGCGAAAAGCATTTTCCCACGGGAAAAAAAGGGTTAGAGTTAGGGTGGTAAAATAATTCAGAAACTGCTTCACGGTGGTAACTTGAGTTGCAAATAACTAGCGAGCGGCCATCGTGATGGCTGAGGTTCCCGCGATCAAAGATGACGACGATATAGCGCAAGAGGCTTCGCCAAAGGATGTTGGCCCTGCCGTCAACGTGACGACGGACATTATATTACAGTTAATAGGTCAGATGATATTAGTCGTGCGACAGCGCTTCAATCTTTCCATACAGTGCAGTTCTGGGACAGTCCAAAAGCCCAAAATGAGAGAGTAACGCGTTTTTGAACGCCGCGCCACTTGGCGCGACGCGAAGTTGCAGGACCGTAGCCGTGTCCCAGGGGGACCCGGACCCCATTTCCTTCTCCCAGGAGCGTGGAAATTTCGTGAAGGAGCGCTCAGGGGACGGCTACGAGAGAGCGAGTCGAACTTACGCCTAGTACGGTTCAAAAAGAAATACCCTAAGTAGATAAGATTGTATAATACGGTTATAAAGTATTTGAATAAAATATAATCGGGTGAAAAAGCCGCGACGCGAGCATGAAACGCGATGTGTCGGGCGAATTAACCCTTCGGAATGGCCGAGATACTAGAAAGGTGTGCGGGGTAATCCTGAAAACAGATTAAAGTCAGTTCGGGCAATACTTACCGTGAAAATTCTAGTACCATTGGTGATAAAGAGTGAACAATTAGGGCTGGAGGGCCTCCTATGCCCGGAAAACCTTGTCGAACCATCCTTCGAAAGGTGTAACCGCGAAATAGGAACTGAAAGTAAAAAGAGACAGTGGTAGACTTTCTTTAAATAAGTGTTGAATAAGGAGACGGGAAAAGAGGAAAAAGGAGAACAGAATTAACCAATAGATAGCTGGGAAGTCCTAACCCGACAAAGGATAGAACAAGGAAACAGCAGGACAGAGGGGTCGGTTGTTTCCGAAGGCAAGGGAAGCGAGTGAGTAGGAATTAAAAATACGGAAAAGAAAGATTAGACTATACAGATTGATTAGTAGTAGAAAAAACGGCGTCAAAATAGGAGGTTTTTAGGAGTTTAATTAATCTGCGCGGCCCAGGAACACCCAAGGGGTTGAAAATCGCTAGGGGAGGGACCGCCGTGAATTATCAAACAACTCTGATTTAATATTATATCGTCCCCTCGATTATCGACCAGTTTCCACGGGGATGGCTCTTTTGCGCACAGACGATTGCGCACGACGGCATGGCACACGGTTCTTTTGGACACGGTATTATTGGACACACGGTTCTTTTGGACACAGTAACATTGGACACAGTGGGTTAGGGTTAGGGTTAGGGTTAGGAAAGAGGAAAACCCACTGTGTCCAAAAGAACCGTGTGTCCAATAATACCGTGTCCAAAATAACCGTGTGCCATGCCGTCGTGCGCAATCGTCTGTGCGCAAAAGATGACCTCTCGTTTCTACGGAGTGGGCTCGACCCTCCCCTGGTGTTTTTTCTCGGATCCGGAATATTCAGTAAGAAGAACCGATTTTGAAGAAACGCGAGTAGGCCCTAAATTAACGATACACGAAGGGTTCGCGGGGGAGGGGAAAGCGAGGCGCAGGAAACTATATGAGACGAAGCGCCGGCACATAAAGCGATTTTTAGATGATAAGTCCGCGAAAAAAAATAGATATCTGTATAGATAGTAACAAGGCGGAGGAGACCGTTATTAAGGCTCCCACGCAAGGGATCACCAAAGGCGGTCATAGCGAAATAACGGACGCAACGCGAAGCCCAGCGAGCGGTAGAAGGGCCAAAGACGGCGTGTAGAAAATACACAGTAAGATAGCGACTGCGAAAATAAATTCTACAGCTTAGAATAAGGGAAAAATAGAAATATATATTTTGCGGATAGGATTAGATTAGTTAGTGTTAATAATATTAACAAAGGTTACCGAAAGGGATCTAACACCGGCGATAATTATTAAATTAGTGGGTAAGTTTAGAATGTAATTAGGAGTTAACATATTATAAGTGCGAATAAAAAATCAGGATATTTTTTCTAAGATGTATAATATAGGTAGGTACTAGGCACCAGCCTTAGTTACAAAAGTCGGAAAAGAAATATTAACAAAGCTTATCAGGGCCATTATTTTTAGACTAAAGTATAATAGACATTAAGCGGAGGCTGTAAAAAATTTCTTATCTAGAATTTTATAACCAGGGACGATGATATAGAGGTAACAATAAAGTTATAATCAGGTAATAATATATTGTAACCTTGTATTTGTTAATTAAAATAATAGTGTCTAGCAATAAACAGCGATCTGTTAGAATTAAGGTAAAGGGTCATTAGATATTAAAAAATAGGTATATTAAGGTGCGACTAGAGGGTAAGGAAATGTAAGCATTCTATACAGAATTCTAGTAAACGTGAAATGTTGGCGACTAATATAAATAATAACAGTATAGGTAGTTGTAATTAGCGAGCGAGTAATGCGAATCGAGCTGAGAGAGTAATACAATATGTTTGTAAAGAGACAGTAACAAATAGAGGCAAATGAAATTAATTCTGTGTCCCAATACTTTCTCTCCCCTCTAATAGAATATAGAAACAGAAATATAAACTGTAACGTGGACATCCACTCGCCGCGTGGGAAGGCGGGAGCGGGGTCCACTCCGGGAATTTATGGGCTCAGAGGCCGGGCCGCGTACGGCCGTGAATACGCGGTCCTCCCGGTACTAACAGATTCCCGAAGGTTCTCGGAAATCGAAAAGAGCCTGCTGCTCGGGCGCCAGGCACCGGAAGGGTGCCACGCGAAACGCGGACGAAGTCCGCCCTTAGCCGAAGCTGGGGGCGGGATGTGAACCTTCGGGAACCGCGAGAATGTCGAGAGGCGCGAAAAGGGTCGGGGGTTCGGACACGGAAGGGAGCGAGGACAGCCCTCACGGCAGGGCGGATCGCGCAGGTGAAAAGATCGGTAGTCGGGCTGGGCTCTACAATTTTATTGGCGTCGGTTCTTACAAAGCCGCGGCCACGTGGCCGCACCCGAGAGCCCGCGCTCTTTGTACAAAGTTTGCGATAAGGTGGAGGGTTCGCAACGCGCTGTTGTCGATCGGTAAAATACGCCGCGGGGGTGCGGTGGATCGGCACGAGAATTGCCCCTCGCCGAAGCGAGAGGTTCGCGGCACGCAGGTGGTCGGCGCGATTACGGTATGACTGTCGCGGCGCGGTTTCGGTTCCGACGGACGGCGAACGCTCGGCGAAAACTTCACGATAGGCTATGCGACGGCTCGATAGGAATAACGCGAGACGTAACGTAACGGACGGACGGTTGCGAACGTTAACGGCGGCAGCTCCTCCGAGGAAGACTTCCGCACGATATTTTTCCGGGAACCCGGTGCCGCGGCTCAAAGTACCGAGGGATTCGGTACGAGCGTAATGTCCGAGGCGAGAAGCGCCCCGGCACGCGAAAACTCGGGGAACGAGACGCGATATTATGCGCCCGACGGGCGATCCGCGAGCTCGCGTTGCCGCGAGGGCACGGAATCGTCGTCGGCCGACCTCGTCGGTTCCCCGGTAGAGCCTGGCGAACCAACTCGCGAAAAACGAACGAATACGGTCACTTTGGGGACTCACCGTTCCTCTCGAGGTTATGGGATCAAAAAATGTCATGCAACATTTCATAATTTAGAAAAGCGGCTTCGCGAGCACGGTGAATTGTGTAAAAAAACTCGCAATAAACCTAAAGCTGTCACTAATGAAAATATTAGTCAACGTACACATGTACAAACATCACATATTAGTCGTTCATCAATTCAACGAATTTTGAAACGGCAAAAGTATCATCCATATCACATGGTTTTATCACAAGAGCTTTCGATAGCAGATTACGATCACCGTGTAAGATTTTGTAAGTGGCTGCAGGGTGTTGTGGAAAATGACTTTTTGTGCAAAATACTTTTTTCCGATGAGGCCACTTTTATGAATTCAGGGCATGTAAATAGACATAATCTGCATTATTGGGCCGTGGAAAACCCAAATTGGATGCGATGGGTTCCCTTTCAACATCGATGGTCTTTAAATGTTTGGTGTAGCCTAATAGGAGATTTTGTGATTGGACCTTATTTTTTTCAAGAAACTATAACATCTGCAAGTTATTGTGATTTCTTAAAAAATCATTTGCCTGCGCTTTTGGAAGATGTGCCACTGCACGTTAGAAGAGAAATGTGGTTCCAACAATACGGCGCTCCTCCACATTTTGCAATCATCACCAGGCAATTTTTGAACGAAAAATTTGGGAACAAATGGATAGGTCGTGGGGGACCTCGTCAATGGCCTCCTCGATCCCCCGATCTAACACCATTAGATTTTTTCTTATGGGGATATGTAAAGGACAAAGTTATGTTTGAACCACCGACGACAAAAGAGGATATGAAACAAAGAATACGTGACGCTTGCGCTTCAGTGACTCCCGAAATGTTAAAAAATGTTAGAACAACTTTGATGTTTCGAGTAAATAAATGTTTACAAGCCCGTGGTGGACATTTTGAACATTTAATTTAAAGTACATTTTATTTCTTCACGAATAAGCAAAGAACTCAAGCGCGTATAATTCCATAACGCTATTTCCGAGCGCTTCAAGTACCTACAACTCGAAACTTCAAACTGTTAAATCTCATCATGGAAGTATCTGACAAAAAAATGTTTCAGACAAAATTGACTTGTTTTTTCCGGTAGAATCTAAATATGTAATATTTTATAGGGGGTTCCATTTAAAATTATAAAGGTACCTCCCCTCCCCCGTTAAAAGGGAAGGGAGGCCACTTCACGTTTATGTAGTCAGAAAGGCCCTTCAGTTCTGTTGCGGACGTAAATGCGTGCGAATCTCGGCGGCGGAAATGCGACGACACAGGTGTCCGAATGCATGGTCAAGCCAAGCGAGTAAAGGTAGACGCCTTGCGTCTACCTTAGGCCGCTAAAAACCTCAACAAATGGAGGGAATATTCCCTGATATGAAGGTTTAACGAGCACGGGGGGACCGAAGAGTCCACCCGGGGCCGTCAGGCTACTGGAAGAAGCCACGAGATTCGCTAAGCGCATGAGGGGGAGAACAGGTGTTTAGGAAAAACAAAGAGTCGGGAACATCTCGGGTACCGACCCCTCATTGAGATCCGCAGGTATGCGACGACATGCCGGGGTTCCGCGAAAAAGGGATTAAAAGTTTCCAGGTGATAAGGCGACCGCGCGCCGAAGGCTACGGTTTTGTGTTGGATTGTGTGCACCATGGAGGGGACTCAGTTGTCGAGGATCCTCGGGCTGAGTGGGGGATTCTCGGGCTGCGAATTCAGTTTTGTGTCAGCAGGCAACGAAACGAAAACAAATATTTGTACAAGAACAAGTTCCATGCAATTTAAGACTAAGAACTTTAAAATCGATGGCATAGTTTTTTCGAGATATTGAGCTGTTCAGAGTTATGTGGGCCACCCTGTATATCCGTACGGACATGACACCGCGCTCGAACTATTCGGACAATTTTGGTGTGATGTAGAGGTCGAGGGTAAAAAAGTGCGAGCGAGTTTTGTAGTATTAAAAGGTAAAGGGCGATCGATTTTAGGTTATAAAACGGCCAAAGAGCTGGGAATTTTAAGAATAGGGTTACGAGTAAACGGGGTAAATCGGAAGGAGGAACATATGGATATTTTCGTGGGATTGGGAAATTGAAAGACTTCAAATTAATGTTACCTATTGATAGGTCGTATCCACCAGTCACACAGCCGGTGCGAAGATTACCGTTTAAATTACGAGATCAAATTAATAAACAGCTAAAAGAGTTATTAGATCTAGACATTATCGAGACGGTCGAAGGTCCGACGGAATGGGTTTCGCCGGTAGTTCCAATAAGAAAGAAAAATGGCGATGTTAGGTTATGTGTCGACATTCGCCGAGCGAACGAAGCAATTTCGCAGGAGAGGTATCCTTTGCCGGTGATGGAGGAAATTTTGGATATCGTACGAGAATGCGAATGGTTCAGCACGTTAGATGTAAAATCCGCGTATCATCAAATTGAACTACATGAGGAATGCAGGGATATCACGACCTTTGTAACAGGGGCGAGACTTTTTCGCTATAAAAGGTTAATGTTCGGTATAAATTGCGCGCCGGAAATGTTTCAAAGGTTAATGCGGACGATATTGGTAGGCTGTGAAGGGGTGATGAATTTTATAGACGATATTATCGTGTGCGGAAGAACGAAAGAAGAGCACGATGAAAGATTAACTCGGGTCTTTGAGACGTTGTCGCAAAAAGGATTAACTTTGAACAAGGAAAAATGCGTTTTGAGGAAAAACGAGATTGTGTATTTAGGATTCCGAATTTCCGGGAAAGGGTATAAACCGTTGGAATCGAAAGTAGAGGCCGTAAATAAGTTTCGCGCGCAGAAAACAGGGGAAGAAGTACGCAGCTTCTTGGGGCTCGTAAATTTTTGCGCAGCTTTTATTTCTGATTTGGCTACGATAAGCGAACCGCTAAGGCGGTTAACAAGGAAAAATGTCATTTTTACATGGGGAAAAGAGCAAGAAAATGCGTTTAAATTGTTAAAAGCGATGCTTGCAAACGCTGGAATGCTCGGAATTTTTAACATTTACGCAAGAACGCGAGTAATAGCAGATGCAAGTCCGGTAGGCTTAGGATGTGTATTAACACAACTAGATGATAAGCAACAGTGGCGAGTGATAAGTTATGCGAGCAGGAGTTTGACGGACTGCGAAAGACGATATTCACAAACAGAAAAAGAAGCGTTAGCGTTGGTATATGCGTGCGAGCGATTCTATAATTGGCTGTATGGTATAGAATTTGAACTGGTGACAGATCATAAAGCGTTGGAATGTATATTTGCGCCGAAATCAAAACCAAACGCAAGAATCAAACGATGGGTTCTACGGTTACAATCGTTTAAATATAAGGTAATCTACGAAAAAGGGAAGACAAATATTGCGGACGCGTTATCACGCCTTTGTATCTGGAATGGGGACAAAGCCGAAAGTGAAAAAAACAGAGAGTATATCGCGTGGTTAGTAGAAGAAACAACGCCATGCGCGATGACGACAGAAGAAATAAACATTGAAGCTGGGAAAGATAAAGTGTTAAGCGAGGTGAGAAGAGCACTCGAAACTGGCGACTGGGAGCCTTTAAGAAACTCGCGATTTAGAATATTAAGAAGCGAATTATGCGTTAAGGATAATATTGTTTTAAGAGGTACGTGAATAGTGATTCCGGAATCTTTAAAAAAGAGAATTCCATAGAAATACTTCTACAGGAGGTAATGTATGCACCAAAATTTAAAAGTAACTTGCTCTCGATACCACAAATGATTAAACATGGTTTCAAAGTAGTTTTTGAAAATGGTTATGCAAAGGTAATGCGCAAACATGGTGAGATAATGTTCACAGGAAAGGAAAGGAATGGTCTGTACCTTGTCGAGGAGGAAACCATGCACAGCGCAAATAGGATGCAACAGGACCAAACACCACAAGATACGACATTAGTAAAATGGCATGAAAGATTGGGACATTTGAATTTTGCTGACATAAGGAAACTAAAATTAAAGGAAATGGTTATCGGAATGAATGACTACTTAGAAAATTCAGATCCAGTGTGTGAGGTATGTGCGAAAGGAAAAATACACAAATTACCGCATCAAGCAGCAACTCACAGGACCAAAGAAAGATTAGAGTTGGTACACAGTGACATATGTGGCCCCTTCAGTGTACCATCTTTAGGGGGAGCACATTATTTTGTCACATTTATCGACGACAAATATAGGTATATATATACAAAAATGCTCAAGCATAGATCGGATGTTCTTGATGCGTTCACAGAATACAAAGCATATGCAGAAAGGATGACGGGGTGCAAATTGAAGAAGTTGAGAACCGATAATGTGAAAGAATACTTGTCGAAGGAATTCAGTCAACTATTAAAGAATGAAGGAATTACCAAGGAGCTTACAATGCCTTATACGCCTCAGCAAAATGGCGTAGCGGAAAGGGCAAACAGGACCCTGGTGGAAATGGCACGTTGCCTGATGTTACAGGCTAAATTACCAAATAGCTTGTGGGCCGAAGCCATAAATACTTCTGCGTATTTAAGAAACAGGTGTCCAATAAAAACAAATCAAGACATAACGCCATATGAGGAATGGACAGGACAAAAACCATACATTGGTTTTTTGAGAAAAATAGGAAGTCGACTAGTAGCATTGAAAAAGGGCCCCAGAAAAGGACACAAATTTGAACCAAGGGGAAAGGAATATGTATTAGTGGGATACTTGACGGAATCTAAGGCTTGCCGTTTATGGGAACACGGGACAAAGACGGTAATCAATGAGAGAGACGTACGATTTATTGAGGAACAGAACATTTTTCCAGATGAGAAGGAGCAGCAAACCCAACTCTGCCCAATAAGATTAAAAGAAGAATCAGAAGAAGATTCTTCTCAACAGGAAGAAGAGCTGCCAATAAACAGGGCAGAAGCTGAACAAGAAGAAGAGTTGCCAACCAATAAAGATGAACTTCATCGAGAAACTTCAATGAAAGGAAGAGGTCGCCCACGAATCAAAAGGACAGGAAGACCGGGCAGACCTAGGAAAATATATCAGTGGAGAACACACTCTAGCCCAGTAGAAAACGATGATCCAATGCATGTGCAGGAGGCTTTAAATAGATCGGATGGGGAGCAATGACTAGAGGCCATGGAACTAGAGTACAACTCATTAATGGACAACAATACATGCGAACTAGTAAGTAGACCAATGAATAAAAGGGTATTAAAAAATAAATGGGTTTTTAAGGTAAAAAGGCGACAAGATGGATCAATTGAAAAATATAAGGCAAGGCTGGTAGCAAGAGGCGACCAACAAAGGGAAGGCATAGATTTCGATGAGGTATTCTCGCCTGTAACCAGAATGGAGACCATCCGTACGCTGTTTGCCGTCAGTGTGATGAAGGGAATGCATCTTCACCAGATGGACGTAATAACTGCATACGTGCAAGGAGATTTACATGAAGAAATCTTCATGGAACAACCAACGATGTTTGAAAGGTCTGATACTCAATGTTCGATTTCATGTATTTGTATACATGAGGCCCTTTTCCGATTTTTTGCTGTCCTTCGTTTACTTAGAAGAATGCTTAGTCCTCGAAATGTCGAAAACGTGCACTCGAGGGTTTAAGCTGACAGCATTGGAAAAGTGGCCATAAAGTCAATTCGTAAGACTCTCGATTCGAGTACCGATCGCGAGGTACACGAGGGTCCCGAATTCGGACTACAACGGACCTTTGTCCGTAGCACGCAGCGGCCAAGGAAACGCAGTCCTTGCGTCGCATCGCGAGGCCTCACAGGCCATATATCACAAGGGCACCTGGGTTGTGTCTATCGAGACACGCTCGGGTTCGAGCCTAAGTTTTCGCATCCCCTTGGTTTCGTGAGCGTACTCAGAGCAAGGGGGTAATAAACCACGATCGGCCCAGCCAGCACGCGGGCCACGCAGGCCATAAATTTCGAAGGCCACTTAGGCCGAAAAACAGACGCGCTGTTCCGAAGTCCTTAAAACGCGCATTTTTTGGGATTTCCCATTTTCGGCTGAGGAGGAGCTTCCACCTACACCAGGAGAAGAAGATCCTCCTCCTACAGTCTAAGTGACGCATGGGGTGCTTTTTCCCCCAAATTTGGGTCTGTGCCCACGAATTTCCTCGTCACACGAGTTGACGAGAGAGCGGACCTCGGAACAGCAAAGACAGAATCATCCGCGCAACTGAACTATTCAGAACCCCCAGAATCTTTCGCGCACAAACTAGTCGGAATACACAGAAACACTCGCGCATCTAAACTATTTAAAACACACATAGTCCGTCATTTTCCACACTACGACCACTGTTTCCTATTTAATCAATCACCTAAGGTTAATTCGGCAGGTGATAGTGCCGTGTATTGTTGACAAATAAACGAACATTGTTACAAAAATCTCTAATTCATTACATCAACCGGCACAAATATTTCACTCAAAATACGGTCTGTAAATTAAAGAAGCCTTTATACGGTCTGAAGCAAGCGGGTCGCGAATGGTACCACAAATTGGACAACTTTTTAGTCAGTTTCGATTTTAACAAGACCGCGATAGATCTGTGCGTATACGTTAGTAACGATAAGAACAGCGATGCAATAATTACTGTCTATGTTGACGACCTGTTAATAGCATCCGTAGATTTAGAAGAAATAGAAAAAATTAAAAACTTGATAAAGCGCGAATTCAAAATAAAGGATTTAGGCATGGTACTTTAGGTATGCGCGTAGTGTAGGATCTCGGGAAAAACGAGGGCACCGCCGCCGCGGGAACCGAACCCACGGCCTCACTGGTGGTAGCCGATCGACTAACGCGCTCACCCACGGAACCCTCCCATTCTTCCCGATCTCCTACATACTTTTGGTCTGGGGGTCCTGATCCCACACTCGGCCATCCTGCGACGACATTCGCCCTCGAATGTCCGTCACAGCGTCGTCTCATCGTTTCTCTTTCGTGTTGTGGCCATACACAGAGCCACCAACACAACTCGTAATTTCTCGTCAACTCGTAACAACTCGTAACACAACTCACAAATTCGCAGTTTTTCTCACAGCGCCATCGTGCGGCGATCGGTGTTCCCCCAATCCCGGACGAGCCCCCAATTGTAGGATCTCGGGAAAAACGAGGGCACCGCCGCCGCGGGAACCGAACCCACGGCCTCACTACTGGTGGTAGCCGATCGACTAACGCGCTCACCCACGGAACCCTCCCATTCTTCCCGATCTCCTACATACTTTTGGTCTGGGGGTCCTGATCCCACACTAGATAGGGTAGGTAGTTTAGGAAGTATCAAAGTGTCTCAAGAAAAATATGTTAAAGATTTGCTAGAAAGGTTGGGTATGACAGAGTGCAATACTATAATTGTGCCCATGGAAAATAATATAAATATAGAGACTATCAAATCGGAAACCGATAGGGACGACATTGTAAACAAACCATATAGAGAATTGGTGGGAAGTTTAAATTATCTAGCGAATTCGACTAGGCCGGATATAGCTTTCGCGGCGAACGTATTAAGTCAATTCAATGCATGTCCGAAAGAAGCACATTGGAAAATGGCGAAACGCGTGCTTCGTTATTTAAAACATACGGTAAATTATAGCATAAAATACGAAGACAAAAATAGTCTACTATTAGTATTCGTAGATTCAGATTGGGCAGGCGATCCAAACGATAGGAAATCGTGTACAGGGTACGTCTTGCAATTAGCGGGTGGTCCAATTAACTGGAAAAGCAAGAAGCAAAGGTCGGTTGCACTATCCACAATGGAGGCCGAATATATGGCACTGTCGGAGGTTACCAAAGAAATCATATATGTGAGAAATTTGTTAAAACACATGAAAATTTATTCAGCGTTAAGTAATCCGACTACAGTTTACTGCGATAATTTAAGTGCGGTAGAGTTAAGTAAAAACAGCGTGTACCATGGTCGAAGCAAACATATAGATTGTGACGTGGCAAAAATTTGCTCGCGTCCCCCTCTGCCGATACTAAGAGACCGGGCCGCCCTTTGGCGCCGCCACCGCGATATCGGCACTCGCGAGCGCTCTTCCAAGGAACGCCGGAGGCACCTTGAGGCGAGGCTGATGCGTTTTGAACGCCGCGCCACACGGCGCGACATGAATTTCAGGACCCTAGCCGGGTCCCGGGGGGGACCCGGCCCCCATTTTCCTACTCCCAGGGGCGCGGGAAACTTCGAAGAGAGGCGTTCAGGGGACGGCATCGGACGAAATCCCGCCGAGAAGGTCATCAGGAAGGAACCGAGCCCGGGTTCACCAACCCGGAGGTGCCGTCGAGGGAAAGTCGGACCGGAGACAACGAACTTCTCCACCCTCGTCGCTGCCTCATCCCGGATAAACAATACGGATCCGACGCGGGAGCGGCTCGAGATCTTCCTCCGCGGGAAACTATGAATTCACGGAAGACAACCCCGTGCATGTAAATTGGTGCCGGATGCCGTAGGCCCCGGACCGCAGGGCGCGGCCCGGCTGCGCGAGCGTTAGCGATAGGTCCGAGCGTCGCGCGAGAGTAGGAAAACTAGGAAAGTGGGGGACACCTCGCTTCCGCGATAGCCGGCCGGCGCGAAGTAGGTCACTGTGTCGTTGCCTAGTCTCGTAATCAGATCTTAACGATTGCTTATAGACAGTGTCACGTTTCCCTGGATTTTCCGGCCAGTCCGACGGGAGTAAACCTGGGCAACGGCGGGTTTGTACAGGCCGTGAGGCCGGGCCACGCTCGGCCGCGCGATACGTGGTCCACCCGTGACAAACGGTATCTCGTAGGCTCGATTTTCCCACCGGATCTTACAAGGTTCGGGGCTTGAAACGGGCGCCAGACACTCGCAAGTGTCACACGAACAATTCGTAACGAACGCGAGACGCCAATTATAATACCGAACCTACGAGAACCGCACGAGGTCCTGAATAGCGACAGCCTGGGCCAGGATTCTACGCGGAGGGAATACGGGACGTTTCCCGCGGCGGAAAGGTTTCTCACAATGAAGCGTACACGAGTGTGGGCTTCGACTTAACATTTATTTGATCCGGTTCTTTACAAGGAGCTGCCGGGATCGCCCGGCAGCGGTGTTTACGAAGCCCGCGCGATTCTACAAGCTTGTACGACAGGTAGACGGTCGCCCGCGCTTTCTGCACCCGAGTATGCTTTTCTACGCGTCGAACTCGATCGCGAGCGCGATGTACGGCAGCCTCTATCGACAATTAGCCGGTCGAGAAGCGATCGGGTTCCGATGGAATACGCGGCAGCAAATTCCAATTGACTGTGGCCGTCGGAAGTAGCCGGAAACGGCGATACGGCTTCCGTCACGTCGTCCCACCGTAGGACATCCCCAGATTGGATATATTCGCCAAAAAATCGGCAACGGTGCGGGCCCCCCGCCCGTTGACCGACCGACAGCCTCACCCCCTTCGCGATTCTTTCCTGATCGCGATTCACGGCGAGCGAAGTCACGTCTTAAATTCGACTCCAAGTCCGGCCGATTCGCAAAAACGCTAACCGAGCCAACGCGAAAATCACAATAGTACGGAAACTTGGTCGGCACTTATCACTCGGCAACGTGGTTTTTCAGCTGCTTAGTTCTTTCGCTGTTCGGCAGCTTCTCCTAGACTCGTACGCCTTGGCAGCACTATGTTTTCCAAAATTACTATAATATTGACGCAATAGTAAAACGACTACTCCGTACAGATTTCGGCAGCACAGTGACCTACTTCGCGAAGACTCGCCAACGCGGTAGCGAGGCGTCCCCCACTATCCTAGTTTTCCCTGCTACCGCGCGATGCTCGGACCTATCACTAGATCTCGCGCGCCAGGGCCGCGCCCGGCGGTCCGGGGCCCTCGGCAACGGATTTATCGGCTAACGCTTTCCCGATGACACGCGTTGATTGGCCGATTCCCACGAAGGAAGACATCGAGCCTTTCCTCGACGGACTCTTGCAACTTTCCGGGACGAGGCGGCGACGAGGTCGACCTGATGTACTCCTCAGGTCCGTAATTCCTCGGCGGCGCCTCCGGGTTGACAAACCCGGGCTCGGTGTTCTCCTCGATGTTCTCCTGCAGGGTGTCCCTTGTAGCCGTCCCCTGAGCTTTTCTCCTCGGATTTTCCGCGCTCCTGGGAGAAGGGAAAAGAATCCGGATCCCCCTGGGACCCGGCCACGGACCTGCAACTTCTCGTCGCGCCAAGTGGTGCGGCGTTTAAACCGCGTTATTATCCAACCTGGGATCTCGGAAGTGCCCAGGGAGAGCGATCACGACAGCCGTTATCGCGGCGGTGCTGCCATAGAGCGGCCCGGTGTTTCGACCTTTGATCGGAGGGACGTGGATAAATGTGCCACGTCACTACAGCAACAGCGAAACATCTGCAAGAAGCTGTGCCGTGTGGTAAGTGCCGATCAGGCCTCCATAATATTTTTGGTGACGAATTTCGCGTTGGCTCGGCGGACGTCTTTGTGAATGGTAGAAATTCGTGTCGCGGGAGACGTGTTCCCGGGACCGTCGGCCGGTGAACGTGCGGGCTGAGAGAAGGTGAATCCGGTCGGACAGCGGAGGGCCGCGTGACCGTCTCGTTACGGTTGTACGTCGCCGGGTTTTATAACGCGAAGTCGCGGATTCACTGGGGGCTCGTATCGTTGCCGGTTTTTGTGAAAAGGTGCCAACCTCGAGACGTTCCTACGGTGGGACGACGCGACGTGTCCGAATCGCTGTTTCCGACTCGTTCCGACTACCACAGTCAACGGTAGAGTCAGGCGCGCGTATTCTATCGGAATTCGGTCGCGTAGGATTTCAAGCCAAAAAGATAGTAGACGCCGTTCACCGCGTCCGCGACCGCGTTCGACGCGCACAGAGAAATTTCGGGTGCGGAAAGCACGAGCGACCGGTCATCCGTCGCGTATTTTGTATAATCGTGCGGCCTTCTCTGACCATCGCTGCCGGGTCCTCCCGACGGCCTATTGTACCACTCGAAAATGAATAAATGTAAAGTAGAAGCCCTAGTTCGCTTGTCGTAATTCTGAGAAACCTTACCGCCGCGGGGAATGCCCCGTCCTTCTTCCCCGTTGAACGCTGACCCGCGTAGTAGCTTTCCAGGATATCGCGCGGCTCTCGTAGTTTCGAAATCGCGATCCACGTCTCGCGTTCTGTACGAAATTGTTCGTGTGACACTTTTGAGTGTCTGGCGCCCGTTCCGAGTCCCGAACCTAACATCTTCCGTCGGGAAAATTCGAGCCTACGAGATACCGTTCGTCACGGGTGGACCACGTATCGCGCGGCCGAGCATGGCCTGGCCTCACAGCCTGTAAAAACCCGCCGTTGCCCCGGGTTTTCTCCCGTCGGACGGGCAGGAAAATCAGGGCAACGTGACAATATATAGGATGACATGGAATCTCCTTCTTTCATTTTACTTTGATATAATTGTTTTTTCAATTGCATAATTCTTACCCTGGACTTGGGTTGATGGACTTGTTCCAACGCTTTCCATGCTTCCTCAGCGGTCACGCAATCTTCTATATGTACCTGCTGGTTCGGTTCAACGTGGAGTCCTATCGATGCAATGGCTTTGTCATCATTAATTTTATGTATCCTTCTTTGTTCTGGTGCAGCTCCATCATCCACTTTGATTGCACCAGTCACCTATCCTAACAAGCCTTTGCTTTTCAGGTACCACTTCATTTCGATTTTCCATGTTCTATAATTGTTGTCCGACAGTTTATTAATTCGAACGTCTGTTCGCGAGCTTTCTTCCATTTTCGTCACTTATTAGGAATTTATCTGTCGGGTTTATGTATGACGCCACGTGGCGTATTTTAGGTTATGTATAGGTTAGCGCAGTGTAGCACGCCTGGGCCCATAACCATTGAAATGGATGTTTATTAATCCAATCTCCACTTCCCAAAAACATATCCTGAGGTTTACTACAATTATAAAACATGCAATGAATAAACTTGCAACGACGCGTATTACGTCTCGTTGCGAGTCCGCGACTGCGGACCAGGCCCGCGCCAATCACCGCCGGGAACCAGCCACGCGCCAATCCGCGAGTTCGGCCCGGGCTCGGACCAATCGGCGAATACCGAAGATTCGCGAACGAGCACAGGAGGTCCGTGCTCGGGCTATAAAGATCGCGCCGAAATCCACCGAGAGCGGAGTTGGCCTGTAGCTGCTCTCTAGGATACACCTCCGAGCTCCGGACTTCTCGCAGCAGCGTGGAGACGTACGCGCTACGGTGTACAACCGAGCAAGTATGAGGAAGCGCCGGGATTGGCCGTACAAGTACGTGTTCTCGTCGCGACACTCAGGCCTCTTCTCCCCTCTCCTCGAGACCCGTTTTCCGAATCCAGTAAATTCCATCTTCCGATCCGCGACCGTGCTTCGCGTCTCGTACTCTTAGTCGTCGGTTTACTCGCCTCGGTTTACAACCAAGAGCGAGTACCAAATGCCGGCATCGAGCCGCACGTTCCTGGGTCTACGTCCGTTACGTGCGAACTCGCGCCGCGGTTGGCCGGGGACGGCAAGCAAGGCGTCCCGCCGGTCCGGTGAGGAACTGCACCACTTTCGTTCAATTCATTTTCGTATTTCTAATTTCTTTTGAGTTATCGGGTCGTCCACCTTCGTTATTGTCATAGATCAGCCGAGAGACAGATCCGCCAGCACGACCTGTCGGAACCCGGCCCACCGGAAACCGGGATCGCCGGGCTGAATAAAGCTTCCTTGGTTATTCTCAATCACCCGTGTTAATTTATTTTGTAAACACCTTCCCCCTCCCCAAAGAACCCTGGTCGCTGAGCGAATCCAGGGGAGGGAACGCACGTCTCGCCCGCGCTTCACGCGACGAGACATGTACCGTTACAAACTTTACTATATAGAATATAATACAAAAGAACGCAGTCTCGCACGTGGTACACGCATCGCACTCACACGGCACACAACACGCATACCCGCTCGCGCAGCATCGTCGCACGGGTAGAGAAAAAAAAACGAGGAACGTAACATTTGAATTCGCTTGTTAGGAGGAGCAAACTTCACTTCAATTATTTATCTTTATAATAGGGTATCTAATCCTAGTTTATTCTCAAGATTTTTAAAAAATTTATATTTTTACAATTAAATATATTATATTTTTATATTTCACTAAAAAAAATAATATAAATTTAATCTCAATTCAAAAATTTCTATTTATTTTAATAATTAACTTATAATAATAGTTTAACCGCTGATGCTGGCACTAAAATTTACCATTATTTACTTTAAATTTCTTAATCAAACCTTCATTTATTTATAAACTTAATTTTTACATAAAATTATAAAAATTTTAAAAATTTTTATTCATAAATAAATTTTAATAATTAACTCATAAACTATAATTAAATTTTCTAAAATTCAATTTTATAGAAAATTTCATTAACATACCCTTAAAAATTAAATATAATATAAATTTCTAATACAAAAAAATGTACTATAATACAAAATTTAATTTTAAATAATTTTTATAACAAAAAATTCATTATAACTTTTTTGGAATATGGGAACCGTGGCTCACGCGACAAGTAATCGTTCAGACGTAAACATAAAGTTTACCCGGCGTTCTGCGTGCGTTCACCCGGTCTCGGCGCCGAGCTCGATCAGCTGGGCTATAGTCAACGCCGACACACGGTCGCACCGAGGCCGCTCCTCTGCGGATTAGTTCGCAAAAACTATATGGCCTATATAAGAAGAGAAATGATGTTTGCGTTACCGAAATTCTCGCACACGTCGGCTGCGGCTTGCCACCCCAAGACTCTTATTGACAACGGAAATTCGAGTAATGGTTGTGAATCTATCGTATATACAAAGGTTTTGCGCAATTCCATTTCATCTATCGTCATTTTATTTACTTCATTTAGCGGTTTTTCTGTTGGCCATTGCGGCTCCGGCCTTTGTAAAAATTCGGGACCAACGTACCAATTCGTAATTGCGCAAGGCGCGCTACTTGACCATTGCGTCGCGTTGTCTGTCGGGTTTTGACCCGACGGGACCCATCGCCATTCCGAAATTTCCGTTATTTCATCAATCTCTCCCAGTCTCTGTGCTACGAAGACTTGCCGAGTTCGCGGTTCCCCTTTTATACACCTAATGACAGTGATTGAATCCGACCATAAATAACGTTGTTGAAACTTAATATCCAGTTCTTCGATAATCGTTTTGGCTAATCTCAAACCGAGTAAAGCCGCCTGCAATTCTAAGCGGGGAACGGAAAGCGGTTTCAGCGGAGCAACTCTCGACCTCGCCATGATCAATTTTAAGTTTGCTGGGCCATTTTCTATTTCTAATCTTATGTACGCCGCAACGGCATATGCCTGTAAACTAGCGTCACAAAAAACGTGCAACTGAGCTATGGAATACACGTAGGGAGTTGGAATAAGACAACGCGGAATATGACTTTCGCGTATATCATTTAACGTCTGTGGCCACGTCTGCCAATTCTCATTTTCTTCATTGCGCAACGGGTTGTCCCACCCCACTCCACTACGCCAGACCTTTTGCATTAGTAGTTTCGATTTGGTAGTAAAGGGAATTAGAAGGCCGAGGGGGTCAAAAATCCACATAATAATGCGCAAATATTCTCGTTTCGTCGGTTTTCTGAGTCCACGAATCACTTCGGTGGGAATTTTTTCCATGTCTACCTTAAAACGGAGTTCATCCGTTTTTGTATCCCAATAGAGGCCTAATACCTTTTCTCCCCCTCGTTCACAGAGTCGTGTTTCTTTCCTATCTCCGAATGACTCTACCCCAGATAAGATTCGCATCATGGTGGAATCATTGCTCGTCCAGCCATACATTTCAAAGTTTGCGCGGGCGTTTATTTTTATAACGTCTCGAGCGAGATTTATTGTCTCTTGCGCCGATTCTCTACTGATTAGGTAGTCGTCCATATAACTATTTTTTATTATGCTTTTGGTCGCGTTAGGATTCGAACAGCTATACTCTTCGGCGTTACGATTTTTAATATACATCGCACTACTGGGCGATGACTTTGCCCCGAAAATCAAAGACTCGGGCTCTTTAGAACGGTCTCTACCTCGCCATCAAAATTGCTGCGCGTCACGGTGTTCCTTTCTAATTTTTACCCGCAAAAACATATCTTTGATATCCGCCTTGCACGAGTCACGTCCGGTGGTTCGATCGCTCATGAATAAGACAAATAAAACTTCAAATAAAAATTATGCCACGCGAGGAGAGAAGAATAAATAAGATTAAGATAAGCGTTAAGATTCTAGGAAGTAAGACGGTGTCATGTCCGGTGATTTGACCGCTTAAAAATCAAACGAATAAAACTTCAGACAAAGAATTATTATGAACTATTGTTGAAACCCAATAATGTCACGCGAAGAGAAGAAGATAAAAGGGATTAGGATAGGCGTTAAAATTTCTAGGAAGCTAGAGCACAAAACAATTCCAATTATCCTCCTGCGAGAGACGCAACAAAGGTCGATGTCACACCGAAAAATAAACAGAAAGTGTGTCCAGTTGCGCCAAGTTCCAGGAAGGCACACTAATCCCATGGTAAGAATGACGCGCATTAGATAAAAGATCAAATCAATATCCTATTGAAACTGTCACGTCCGGCGGTTCGCACGGTTCGCCGATAAACGCCTAAACAAGGACCAGTAGTACTATCACACGGGAAAATTAATAAGATCAAAATATACGTGACAACCCGACGCGGTTAGAGATACGCCGACTGATCTTCCTGCAAGACACGCGGATGAAGACCAGATTACAAATTAGACGCAAAAAAGGAAGATATCAAATTACGCCGAACCATAAGAAAAGACGACGACTTCATCTTGGCAACACACAGCTGACGAAGCAAGAAACATCAAGAAGATCGGGAAGCAGAAACGCTAAATCAGCACTTCAAGAAAACAAAGGACCGCCCACATTATAAAAAGGAAACCAGCTCTTCAATTAGAATTCACTCTGTTCAAAATCAGTGCTACTGTGCAGTTCCGTCGACAGGCCCTTGTACCACACACGCGTCGCGCCAGCAGTAAAACAGTGTCACCGAATTTCGAAAACCCTTGCGTAAAGTGTCCGCGTGTGCCCCAGCGTCCAGCGGCCACAATCAGCGAGCGCCCCTTCAACGCCCACAACCAGCGAGCGCCCAAAAACCCCACAACCACGACCTGCGAGCGTCCACCAGCGACTCGGTAAATTAAACGTTTTATTAAGCGATTTGTTATAAGTGCTCTAGCGTATGCGCTATAAGGATTCACCCATGTATGAGCTGATTCAGAACTAGACTCTAAATAAACCAGACATTTCCCGTTTTTATATAAAAATTAAAGTACAATTTATTAAGCAGCCCTCAATCTCCCGAACCAAAGCCGGTGAACGCAGGTAGGTTCAAAACTGCGCCTTATCCCCGGAAAATTATAAACAGCCCCATCTGGGACGTAACAAAACAAAGGACTGTCCATCCTATAAAAGGGAACCAACATAACAAAGATGATTCATTATTCAATCAAAAAGTTTAGCCAGCTCATCATAGAGTTGTTTCTCAATTCAATAAAGTTCACAAAAGGATTCTGGGACAGTTAGTGGAGGTTTAACAAAGTTCAGTGAGTGCGATAATTGGAATTGGCGGAACCTGCGACCTGCGGCAACTGCAATTTGCGGAACCTGCGACCTGCGGCAACTGCGATTTGCGGAACCTGCGACCTGCGGCAACTGCAGTTAGCGGTATTTGCGATCTGCAGGAATTACAATTTGCAGAATCTGCGACTTGTGGACTTGCGGTGTCCACTACTAGCAAAGCGTACCCAATAACTCGGTAAATAAACTTTATTGTTATAAGCGAAATATTTGTAAGCTATCTAGTTTATGCGCTAACCACATATAATCTCTATTTGTCAAATCAAACTTTAAATATCTCATTCAGAACCTAATTTTGAATAAATCAATAATTCTGTTGTTTATCTTGAAAATAAGAGTACAAGCTTATTTAAACAATCCTCAATTTCCCGAACCGTAGCCGGTGAATGCAGGTAGGTTCGAAACTGCGTCCTATCCCGTAAAAAATCATAATCCGTCCCACCTGGGACGTAACACACGCAACTGCGTATTGACGAAATCGTAATAATACGCCAGGTAATGGCTGTAATAAATCCGGCCCCGTTTCGAGTTGATCGTTTAGACAATAACCCGCGGTTTTAGTGGCTGCATCGAACACTAACCTTAACTTGCCAGGTTTATCTGACTTTAGTACACCGAAGTGTGATAGGTACCAAACACGATTGGCTCCGACGTTTTTTTTTTGTTTTTTTTTCCGCGTACCCGTCCCGAATGAAACGGTTCTTTTCTCGATAATACAACTTCGCATATGGCGGGTTTCGATCCAGTTTCTTTTCTAACGAAAAAAGTCTCTTCCGCGCTGTTGAGAAACTGTTGGTGTTGAGAATGCAATTTGACTTCCACAATAATCCCGTTTCCCACACGCTTCCCGTGTAACGGCTTGTTTCCTCTGTAACGAGAGCGTTTCCTACGCGAGCGTTTAATCGCGAAAGGAAGGTGAGTACTGTCCTCTCCTGGATTTGCTCAATCGCCAGGGTCGGCGGAGAGGACAGCAGGTGAAATAATCAGAGACGGTTTTATGGAAACGATATTAACTTTATTTCCGGTGGCGGTTCACCCCGGAGCAAGACGGCGTGTCCCGGCTGGCGGATTCTGGTGAAACGGCTGGCTGTAAGCAGCGCGAGGAGACGACACGTTATAATGATAATTTAACCTATTCTTATAATCTATCTTAATTCTATTAACGCGGAGTGATAAAACGGCGGAACGCGAAGCGATCGGGACTCGTTTTATATACGGAACGCGGAGCGAACAGGACTCGCTCTTTACGACGGATACGCGGAGCGAACAGGACTCGCTCTTGCACGGCGGAAACGCGGAGCGATCTGGAGTCGCTGTGATTTACGGAAACGCGGAGCGAACAGGACTCGCTCTTGTACAACGGAAACGCGGAGCGCGATGAAGGCACTGTACCGATTCGAGGAATCTGTGGAATTCCGGATCTGCGGCTGGACGGCAGAAACCACCGCGGCTCAGCGAGATGTTAGTGAATTGGCGTTCTACGCTTAGGCTGAGCTCACGGTGGTTGCGAATCGACTCCGAATCCGGACCGACGGAACGCCCCACCCGTCGTCCCCAGTCAGATCGAAGTGGGGGTTGCTCGTACCCAGACGAACCCAGAGAACGAGCTTCCCGCCACCGGCGTCGTCACTCGTACAGGACGAGCTCCGAACGCGGCTGCAGTTAGACGAGGACTGACACAAATGAGACGCGACGCCTGGTCGCGGACCGACGAGTGGATTTCGCAGGATTGACGGAATCAATCAGGTAGTGGGGAGAGGGCCGGAGCGCGCGACGAGTAGTAGCGCTTAGACGCACTGCTCTCGCCCGACTGCTCACTCGAGACTCGCTTGCGGTATCGGTTTCCCTCGCACACGGAAGATTCCGTAGTACGCGTTCCACCTGATACCAGCGTGCTCACACACACACACGGAAGAAGCCGTAGAGTGCGTGTTCACACGCGGCTGCGTGTGGTCAGGAGCTCGGAGATGATCCTTCATGAGCAGCTCCAAGCCAACTCCGATTTGATCGCGTTTCGCCCCGGTATTTATCGAAGAAGCGCGGACTACGGAGAGCGCGCCGCCTCGCGAAAAGTTCGCGAAACGTTGGTGCTCGCGGATTGGTCCGCGCTTAGGTATCTTCGCGGATTGGTTTGCGTAAGGGGCCGGTCGCGGATTGGCTCGCACTCGGGTCAGTTTTGCGAGCTCGCGACGGAACGCAAGTTTCGCCGTTTCGTCGCACCTCTAACGTTCTTTGAGCGTGATCATGGATATTTCTTGGTTTAGTATCAGTACCCACCCCAAAATCATCTAACTGAAAATAAAATTTTACTAAATCATTGAGTTTCTTGTAGCTTTTGCGTTCTTCGGAATTCATTTCTTCATCCGAGTTTACCAAACATACTGGAACTGTTTGGGAATCGGCGCCGAAATTCAATCTGCGCGCGCTCAAGCGCGGCGCTAATTAGTTCCCGAACACGTCCCTCTCCGCGAATCAGCCCACGGCACACCAGCCAATCGTCGCACTCGCGAGTGACGACATCCGCGAGCGATTCCCGGAATCGGCCTTCTTTTTCCGCGAACCGTCGGCGCACAACCACGTGTCTTGAGAATCGATTCCGTCGTTTTAACAGTTTATCTGTACCGCATCGCGCGTAAATCACAGACTCAGTCAAGTGGATCACACGTGTCATTTATTTTCGACTGTGTACCTTGGTGTTACCAAATACAAGAGTGATTCAACAAAGTGTTACATGAATTCTCGTACAAACTAACCGACCACGTGCTCTCTCCTACCTTTCCGCACGTATCGTATCGTCGCGCACGGAGTTTTCACCCGAACCGTTTCCGAACATCCGCCTCGAAATTCCAAGTCTTCCGATAAGGCTGTCCCAGCCACCCATTCCAAAACAGGAACCTTTGGGTTGAATACTGTACATGATTGTGCGCGTACATGACTGTACATGATTGTGCTGAAAAGAGTGCGTGATATTGCTAAATCGTATCCTTTCACTCCGCGTAATTCTTGAGTTACTATTAATCGCCAGTTGTCCTGGCCCAAAAGTATTTGTGGTTGTACTACCTCGTACGCCTCGAGATTAATATGTTCTGTCTCCCTGACTAGCTTCACGAGACAATCTGGGAGGGATTGATGAGGAAGATTCAAATCCTGTATAGTTAACGCGTGGTTGATATTATAGGAATCAAACGCTCCTTGCACAGTGACATTGATTTTTTCGCTACTCGATACCATTAATTCGCGATCGTTCAGCCCTTTTAATTTAATTTTTTATCGATTAATGTGATCGTCGAGCCCAATCTAATAACCCATCTAATAACGCGTACGTATCCTTTCTATGTATCGGCCCAGAGACCCGCACGGGTAATATTTTCAGGAGTGTGCCTGTTGGTACCCGTCAAGTTTTGTCCGCGTTGTCGGATGACATCGAAGGGTCTCCTACCTGCTCCGACGACCTCATCGTGGGTCTTGCGGGTCTTTCATCTAATCCGTTCACTTGCGTACTCGAACTTCTGATATGCAGGAGTTTATGATGGCGTGCGCGGCATATTGGGCATCCTGCTCGTTTGCAATCATTTCGCACGTGACTGCGCCCTAGGCAATTAATACATAATCGCAGTTTTCTTACTAACCGCCAACGAAGGTTTACTGGTTCACGGAGGAAACGCGTGCAAGCAACAGATGTATGATTAAATCGTTGGCAAAACGCGCAACTGTTCGAGTTCCCACTCGTCTCCTTCTCTCCCGTGTTTTTGAGTACTTTACTCGCAACCGTGTCAACCGTACCCGGCTTTGTACATCGCCGTTTCCTTGTTGAAGCCTTGAGGATCGGCCCTGGATTCGCGCTGGGCGGCGCAAGATTGAGGATACCAACCGGTGCAGCTAATTCGGCCTCTTTATAAATGAACTCAGTCATCTTTTATAAAACCGTTTTTTCTGAGGGCGCCGTTGCTGCGTATCTATTGAACGCGTACGTTAAGGCTGATGGAAGTTTGCTCGCGACACTCTTTACTAACTCGACACCATGCAAGTGACCGATGGCTTCCAGTGATTTGAAGGCTGCAACAGCACCCTTTAATTTAATGGCAAATAGTGTTAAGTTCATTTTTCCGACGTCTAGATAAGGCAGGTTTTTATTTCATTCGCGATTTTCTCAGCAACGACATTCTTGTTCCCGTATAGAAGATCTAGGGTTTGTATAATCTCTTTTTGGGTCCGCTATTTGTCGCGAGTAACCCACTTACGGCTTCGCGCGCATCGCCCTTCAAAGCGTTGAACAATCGCGCAACGTTTTCGCGGTTGCTAAAGCTACCAAGTTGAGTTGTCAATTCGTACGCTCCTTTAAAGTGGAGCCACTCCAGTGGATCGGATCGCCAGAAAAGGCCGGTAACGATTTCGCCGCAGTCAATCGGTTAACGAAATGAGAGTTTCCTCCACCGGTTTCCTTCATTCCGAAGATTGAGCTCCATTAACAGCTCGTTGAGTGCGTTCGCATGTTCGATAATCTTTTCAGCCATGATCTTTGCAAGTCGCGATTTCGCGCTCGTGCAAATCTTCGTGACCGATAAGACTTCCTTAAAGGCCTCTTCTTTTACGAGATCGAGGGTCCTTTCTTTGGGCCCAGAAGCCGCCTCCTTCGGCTTCCTTCCCTTTTTCTTTTTCTTCACCTTGCCTGGTGCTGGCTCGGTGTCGAGTTTGTTCTTTTTGGAGGGGACCGGTTCCTTATCTCCTCCTTGAATATGGTCTTCTTGCCGCTCTAGGTTTTCATCCCCGTTGAGCTCCGTGCCATTTTTGTCAGAGACAAGGTTATCACCTTGCCCCTGACCTTTTGAGCTCTTCCCGGACGTAGAGGAAGAGCCCTTCTTTTTTGACCGGAGGACGGTAGGGAAGGTTTCGAGCGTAGATCGATCCGAACAAACTAAAACCGAACCAGAAACCATCCTACAAGAGAGGGAGAGGTATTAGGATATATGTAGTGATAGGTAGAAGAGGAAAGAAAAAATGTTCTTTTTAGTGTTTGTTAGACGCGTTCAAACGGTCTTTTCAAATTCCGAGCACCGTGAACACACCCCCCCCTGTCGTCTCAGCACCAGCAGTCACTTCGGAGCGAGCTCCCGGGTATGATGGTGGCGGGGCATCCATCACTCTTGTAAATAGGCCCCCCGCCAAAATTGAGAAGTTCCGTTGTAACCTCCTCTGCGAGTACACGCGAAGTCTACTTTGTTTAAGGTTTGAGCGAATCTTCAAAACCGACCGGTATCATCTCTCCTGTGAGAAACCAGTGGTTTGCGATAAATCTCTCCTCTGCGAGAATAATCGGGATCGCGATTTCGTTGTACCTGACCACGCGTGACGTACGCGTCCGTTCTAGAACAGTTGTGTAGCTGAACAATAAAGACAATTACTGAAACCGTAAAATCTCAGTTGGAGACTAAATTCGGTGACTTCACAGTGTTCTGTACACCTGATTTCCGAACGTTACCAACACTCTCTCCGCAAGCGATCCCGCGCATTGTCTATTTCGCGGACTCTCGACGCAGTCAAGGGTCGGTGAAACAGTGTTTTTGTTTTTCCTTTTTTATTGGTTATAGGTTGTGACGTTGCAAATTTTGCATCGCCACTTTATCGCTCCGAGCAACAGAGCAAAGGGACCGGACTGCCTAGAACCACGCTACCGCGAAGAGAACGACGGCTCGATATGTTAGGAAGCGCTTCCCGAGGGACTTCCGGATCGACATAAGATCTAATTTTGACACATTATCGAGATCAAAGGGCGCCTCGCTTCGCGGGACCATCCCACGACAAACCATTGCCGATACGGAGAATCCGGTGCACCGGTCATTTCGGAGATTGGAGACGCCACACATGGGCCAGACAATCCGGAGGCGACGATGTGGGACGAAGGCCCCTGTCGACCAACCGGCACCTTATTTCGCGGTCCTGCCGCCGCCTCACCTAGCCTCTTGCAACGGGGCCTCGGCGAGGGTGGTGTAGGCGCCCCCATATCAGGGGAAATCCGAAATCTGCCCCGTTTCCCCGGTCGCGAAGCGCGGCCGGGATGATTTTCGCGTATGGTCTGGGGCCCAAGGACCAGTCGTGGACACGGTCCTGTGACCTAGAATTTTCGCGCGAGTAGTGCGCCCAATTAGGGAAAAGCCGGGACTACGGCCTAGAGTGGAGATAGCGAGGACCCTGACGTCGCGCGAACGTGCCGTGAAGGAGCACTTTCGTGGCTGCTTCCGCCTTGAGTAAACGTATGCGCTTCTCGTTCACCGCGAGTCCCGATATCGAGTTTTGTCGAGCGACGGTTACCGTAACGAATTTCGCTGGTTGACCGGTCTGCCGATCTCGCCCCGCGAGCGTAGTGCGGACCCCGTTTACCGTGAACGAAACTTTCGAAACCATCTCGCCCGAACCGACCGGGACAGAGCCGGAAAAGATACCACCCGGAGCAAGAAAGCGGAAACGGTAAATCCACGCAGTGATCCTTCTTCGGTTCGATTATCGCGAGTTGGTTCTCGGTATTTCGTAGGGGGACCGACGAGAGCGGCCGACGGCGATTTCGTGCCCTTGCGGTTTCGCGAGCTCACGGACCGTCCGTCGGACGAGTAATATCGCGTACCGTTCCCCAAGTTTTCGCATGCCGAGACGCTTCTCGCCTCGTATATTTCGCTCGCACCGAAACCGTCGGTGCTTTGAGCCTAGTCGCAGTATTCCCGCCGAAATACCGTCCAGAAGTCTTCCTAGGAGGAGCCGCCGTCGCTACGAATTGCAGTCGCTAGTTCTTCGCGTTCTTCGACCCGAGTTCCGACGCGAAACGTATCACGTGTCTTTCGCCGAGCGTGTTTGCCGTCCGCCGGAACCAAAATTTCGCCACGACAGTCGACTTGTACTTGCGCCGACTATCCGCGCGCCGCGAAGTTCTCGTCTCGGCGAGAACTTTAACCCGTGCCGATCTACCACACGCGCGCGGCAGATTTTACCGAACGACCCTCCACGAGCTGCGATCCGTCCAACCTTTCGCTAATCTTGTACAAAGAGCGCGGGCTGTCGGGTGCGGCCGCGTGGCCGCCTGCTTGTAATATCTGACGCAGAATAAATTATTTGGAGCCCACTTTGTAGTACGAACTTTCGCCCTGCGCGATCCGCCCTGCCGCGAGGGCTGTCCTCGTTATTTCTGTGTCCGAACCCCAGACCCCTTTCGCGCCTGTCGTCCTTCTCGCGGTTCTCGAAGGTTCGACTCCCGCCCTCCGCCTCAACCGAGGGCGAAGGTCTCCCGCGTTTCGCGTGGCACCCCTCCGGTGCCTGGTGCCCGAGCAGAAGGCTCTTTTTCGGTTTCGGAGAATCTTCGAGAACGCATTAGTACCGGGAGGACCGCGTATGCACGGCCGTACACGGCCCGTCCTCAGTGCCCGTAAATTCCCGGAGTTGCCCCGTTCCCGTCTCACTACGCGGCGAAAAGGGCCAACGTTACAAGGTATAGTTTAGGTAAATATAAATTAGAGAGAAAGAGAGAGGAAAGTGCGAGATTTAGAATTTAGGTATAAGTAGCGGAAAAATGTCTGGTTTGAAGCGAAAAGCAAAGCGAATTAATTGTAATAAGGTTAGGGAATAGTACATAAGTTTAAGGTGTAATAAATTGTATATTTATATGTTTTAAATAAGGGAGCTAAAGAGAGAGAGAGAGAGAACACAGTATAAGATTTTAGAAGAATCTTGAAGAAACTAATGGCCCACGCGCCACGCCGGTCTCCTCAGCCGGTCCTGCAGGCCAACCTCAACCACTGCCGCTGGGCACTGGACCACCACTGGAGGAGTGGTGGGTTGGCCTGGCCGTTGTTACGGAGCCGTACAGTGTCCCTGACCATCCACACTGGTTCGGTGACGCTGACGGCTCCGTGGTCGAACGGGGGAGGGGGGTGGTAATGGTGACGTGGGGAAGACTTCTGGTCGTGGGGTGCTACAACTCACCCAGTTGCGACTCCGCCGAACTCGAGATGTTCCTGGACCGGCTGGGGCTTATGATAGCCCCATATATAGCCGGTCCGGTGCTGGTCCTGGGGACCTCATTGCCAGGTCCTCCACCTGGGGAAACCCCGGGACCGACGCCCGAGGCGGAGTCCTGGTAGACTGGGCGGAAGGGATGGAGCTCCGGTTATTAAACCGGGTCTCCGTGCCTAGATGCGTGAGGTGGAACGGATGGTCCATTGTGGACGTTTCGTTTGAGACCGCCGCACAGTGGTCCGGATCGCAGAATTTAGGGACATTCGACCAAAAAGTCGACTTTTCGAAATTGAAAACTAATCAATTTGTATTAATGGATATATAAATTAATGAAATTGAATACATATTTTAGTTTGTATGATCATTTAAAGTTGAACGTTTTGAAAGTAGCATATTTCAACAGGAAAAATTGCTTAAGTTCTTTGCGATGTCCTCATCGTCTCGTAACATATTTTCTCTTAATTTTTTTGCATGATAAGAAACCATATATTTTTTTAGTAATAACTACTAATAATATATTTGCGACGAAACGGCGAAATTCACGTTCCGTCGCGGGCTCGCACAAGGGACCAAGTGCGAGCCAATCCGTAACCGTCCCGAGCGCGAACCAATCAGAGCACGCCGCCGTTTCGCGAACATTTCGCGAGGCGGCGCGCTCTTCGTAGTCCGCGCTTTGTCCATAAATATCGGAGCGAACCGCGATTAACTCGGAGTTGGCTGGGAGCTGCTCACCGGGAACCATCCCGAGCTCCTGACCACTCG
Organism: Halictus rubicundus; assembly: GCF_050948215.1. NCBI lineage: Eukaryota > Metazoa > Arthropoda > Insecta > Hymenoptera > Halictidae > Halictus > Halictus rubicundus. The sequence continues at coordinate 520,933 of NW_027488622.1, forward strand.
CAGCCGCGTGTGAACACGCATACTACGGCTTCTTCCGTGTGTGTGTGCGAACACGCTGGTACTAGGTGGAACGCGTACTACGGTTTCTTCCGTGTGCGTGTGAAACCAGTACCGCGAGGAAGTCTCGAGCGAGCAGACGGACGGGAGCAGTGGCTCTGGGCACTACTGTTCGTCGCGCGCTCCAGCTCTCTCCCCCTTCCCGATTCCTTTCCGCCGATCCTGCGAAAGTCGCTCACCGTCCCGCGACCAGGCGTCTCGTCGCATTCGTGACAGTTCTCGTCGGATCGCAGCCGCGTTCAGGACTCGTCCTGTACGAGCAACGACGCTGGTGACGGGAGCTCGTTCTCTGGGAACGTCCGGGTGCGAGCAACCCCCACCGCGATCTGACTGGGGGCGACGGGTGGGGCGTCCCGTCGGTCCGGAGTCGGAGCGGATTCGCGGCCACCGTGCGCTCGGCCGCCAGCGAGGAAGCACCAGTTCACTAGAATCTCGCCGAGCCGCGGTGGTTCCTACCGACCAACCGTAGATCCGGATCCCCAGGAATCCCCCGGACCGGAGAAACGCCGTGGGCCGATACCGTCCGCGTGTCCGCGTTACCGTCGTAAGAAAGCAAATCCTGACCGCTCCGCGTTACCGTCGTAAGAAAGCGAGTCCTGATCGCTCCGCGTCTCCGCCGTACGAATAGCGAATCCTGATCGCTCCGCGTTCCGCCGTTACTCTCGCGTACATTAGGTTTAAGAACACTAGTATTATAATAACGTGTCGTCTCCTCGCGCTAATTACAGCCAGCCGTCGCACCGGAACCCGCCAGCCGGGAACCACCATCACAACCCGGGGCGAGCCGCCGGCAATAAAGCTTACTTTTGTTTCATAAAACGCCTCCGTTATTTCACCCGCTATCCTCTCCGCCGACCCTGGCCGCTGAGCAAATCCAGGAGAGGACAGAACACACCCTCCTTTCCCGACTAACGCTCGCGGAGGGAAGGCAACCGTTACATATTTAAAAAATAATGCTGAATGCTACATGACAGATTAAAAAAATTTGATGTTTGTCGGAGGAGATCTTTTTTATCCCAAAAGATCCCAGGCTCTAATAAACAGGAATATGTTCGGTACAGCTTCCTTTAAATAACCGTACAAGAATCATTTCCTACTTCGTCCTACTTTAGAAGTTATAGTTGTTTAAAGCTGACAATGTTGCGGCGACCGTGCGGTCGCCGCGCGTTGGTTGTTGTGGAGCGCGAGGTAACCCGAGAACTCTTAGCACTGAAATCCGCATTCTAAACATCCGAAATGCTTATATCTATATTATGCATTTTCCCAATATCTAACTGCATCAGTCGGATCAGAACGATACGAGTGAACACAGTGAGAGATTCGAAGCATTTTCTTGAAAACTGTATGCTGTTAGCTAGTTTTCTTCGTTGTACTTTGTTCATAGTTTATGTTTTTATTTGTATAGTTTATGTGTGTTTAGTTATAGTGTATTTTTAGTGTATTGTAGTGTGTTTGTTAGTGTATTTGTTGTTGTGTATTCGCGTGTTTAATTAAGTTTATTAGTGAAGTTTATTACATTTATAATGGAGGCTTTCCGAACAAATCAACACCTGTTCTACATTTTAAGGAACTCGGATAAAGACTTGATCTTTTATGTGAAAAGATATGTGAGGTACCGGATATTTCACCAGATTATTTTAACAATCCGAAAGTCAGTTTAAACAAACTATGTTTTAAATTAAAAACGAAATGGATCCACTCGCGTTATATTGAATCAAAATTTCTTCATCGTAATAAAAAGTGGTTAGAAAAAGATTTAATATATCCTATTAGAATATTATCAAAAATCCCATCAAGCCCAGAGGCTGAAGAATTATTTAAAAAATAGAGAAAACAAAAGCCACCTACTTCTTCAACAACAAAATGGTAAGATTAATTAGTATACTTCTTATTTTATCAATTAAAAAAATATTAATATTACTTTTACTCGCAATATATATTTGCGACGTTAGATACCTTACTTAATAACTTGTATACCTGTACATTTTATAAAAAATTCTAATAACATAATTACATTATATATAAAAAACTATAAGATTTGAATTTCGAATTATTATACAATGGTTTTAATAAGGAAAGCAACTGATTCAACAAATAAATAAAAATTTATAAAAATAATTAATTAACAAATCAAACAAAAAATATTTTCTAACATGTATTATTAGAAAGAGATCATTTTGTACGATTTTTTAGTTCAAACCCCATTTCAATATCTCAAACGGTTCAAAAGTTATACACAAATGTCCCTAAATTCTGCAATCCGGACCACTATGCGCCGCCGCCTCTCACCGTGTGTCCAACTGGCGGGTCTGGGATGGAGAAACATTGTCGAACCACTGCTACGTCCTAATGGACGTGGCTTCGGACTCGGCGGTGGACACGCACCTCCGACGAGCCACCCCGTCAGCGCCCAGATGGGCGCTGAAACGACTAGACGAGAACCTCCTGAGGGCCGTGATTGTCAGCTCCGCCTGGCCTTTGGCCAGGGAGCGCGGGGCAGGAGAGGGGGCGACTTGGATCCGGGACACGTTGCAAATGATTTGCGACGTGGCGATGCCCCGGGTCCGAGCTCAGCCTCCGAGGAAGTCAGTGTACTGGTGGTTGAGGGAGCTGGCCGAACTACGCAGTTCGGCCGGCCGAGCCCGCCGCCAGTGCACCCGCGCCAGTCGCCGCCATTTTCTGGGCGGCGACGCGGTGCCGAGGGTCGCCGTGCTGTACAGGGAGTACAAATCGCCGGCCGTGGCCCTCAAGCGTGCTATAGCCGCTGCTAAGGCCAAGACCTGGGACGAGCTCCTGCTCACTCTCCGTGACTACCCATAGAGACGCCCGTACAAGGCGGTGCTTGGGAAGCTCCGCCCCTGGGCGTCCCCGGTCACGGAGAGTTTAGACCCGGAACTCCTGGGGCGCGTTGTGGATACCCTCTTCCCCCTCAGTGATGGGTCGGAGGGGAGGTCGGAACGCGCCCCGGAGCCGACCATAGAATGGTCGGACGAGCTCCGGGTCACTGAGTGGGAGCTACACCGGGCCGTCCGGGAATTCCGGGCTGGAGGCAAGACGGGCCCCGACCGTGATGGGGTTCCCGGTGGTATAATGGCCTTAGCCCTAAAGGTCCTCGCCCCGGTGTTCAGGAGCGTCATGGACGCGAGTCTGCGCCGGGGAGTCTTCCCCATGATCTGGAAAAATGCGTGCCTGGTTCTCCTCCATAAGGAGGGGAAACCCGCAGAGTCTCCCTCTGCATACCGGCTGGTATATTTACTCGACGAGGCGGGCAAGCTATTCGCGAGAATAATTGCTGCCCGCCTCCAGGAGCAACTGTCGCTGGATGGTCCCGACGTGAGCGACAGCCAGTACGGATTCCGTAGGGGTCGCTCCACTATTGACGCCTTAGAGCGTCTGCGCCTCCTCCGGGAACAGGTTGTCGCTCGGGCCAGGGGCCCCTCCCTGGGGTTCCTCCCTGGCGGGAGTGGTCTTGCAACTTCTCCGAAAATTAAGTGATGGGGTGAAAATTTTGTTCCTTCATGGATGCTTGTGTTACACGAAAAAATGGCGACATCAATGCAATCGTCCCATTGGGTTTTATTATCGACGTATTGCTTTATATATTCGACGAAGACATGATGTGCTCTCTCCAGTGATCCGTTAGTTTGAGGGTGGTATGGGGAAGTTCGATCGTGCTGAATTATATATTTTTTTTAATAAATTTCTGGTGACTCTCCTGTTAAATTAGATCCTTGGTCTTTCAGATGGTGTTGGAATTCAACGATGCCATAGCACTTTCGTGCACAAATATAAGGGATGGATGAGGGGTCAGGTATAAGGTACGGTGGGACCCAGTCGGGGGCGTAAAGTTGAGACTGTCGTCAGTCCAACTAAAGAAGTTGGCCCGTGCGGATCGCAATAAAGTTTAGTCCTAAAGTCACCGTGTCAAATACTGTACATTTACTGTTCATACATTATACCGTGAAACACGCGGATAGACTGCGGCGTTATTAAAATAACATTGCCATTTATAATAAAGTATATATATAAAGGGTGTGTTGTTTATTTCGAAAGACGCATGCAGTACAAGGATCGTATCCAAGTCGTTATCGTCATTGGATAAAGGTTATTTTCTAACAGACGGCATTTCGGTACGCCAAATCGATATAAGAAGTTATTTAGAAATGCTTTGACTGTGTTTTTTGCCGATCCATCGGGTATTGGTATTGCTAAGGAATATTTCGTTAGTAAATCTTGGATTGTTAACTGGTATCTATTGTGTTCATGGGTGACCGGTAATGGTCCCACCATATCCATTGATATTTTATCGAATGCCTTTCCTGGCTCTCACTGGTTTTCCGTTTTTGACTCTAACTAACTTCTTTAGTTGACAATTTAAGCAGTTTTGTATAAAATTCTGTACGTCCTTCTTCATATTTTCCCAGTAGAAATACTGGCGTATTCTCGAATAAGTCTTCGTGACATCCTTGCGTCCTGATGGGTCTGCAGCGTGGAATACCCCTAATATTCTATTTCTTTTTGACAACACTGGTATTCCAACCAAATTTCTGCAAATTGTAATTTGTAATGAAGCGTGGAGGAATCTTGCTTCGAGCTGTTCTTTGAGCGTCGTGTAATTTATTTTGTCCATTTTCGAAGGCCAGCTAATAGAGTGTGACGTGGCAGATTTGCCTACGTCCCTCCGAGCAACTACCGAGAGACCGGGCCGCCCTTTGGCAGCGCCGCCGCGATAACGGCTGACGCAATCGCTCTCCCTGGGACAGTCCAAAAGTCCAAAATGAGAGAGTAACGCGTTTTTTAACGCCGCGCCACCTGGCGCGACGCGAAGTTACAGGACCGTAGAGTATGGAGAATATGGGAATATGGAGAATCTTCTTCTTCTATATTAGAAGCTTCGGGGACTTCTTCTGGAATGCTCGGAGACTGTGGTACTTGCCGAGCCCCTAAGGACGGCAGCCCGCTGTACTCGTAAGTATCCTGTGCGTCGGGGGATTCAGGGGTTCCTTCGCGATCCTCTGAGGAATAAGATGCTGACCGAGCCCCTAAGGATGGCAGCCGTTTATCCTCGTAAGTATCCCATGCGTCGGAGGATTCAGGGGTTCCTTCTGAACTTCCAGGAAGACCGGGTGTTAATCGAGGCCCTAAGAACGGCGTCCCGTTATCTTGGCAGGTATTCAAATCTCCGGGGGAATTTTGTAGATTTCCCAGAAGATAGGTCGCGGACCGAGACCCTAAGGACGGCTGCTGGATATGCTCCGGTAATCTTTCTGACTCGAGGGAGTCTCTCCTTCTTCTTAGTCTTTGGGCGGGGCGGGGAAAGGATGCCGATGACTCCGATGATTCTTCCGTAGATGGAAGCGACGGTCAGAGGGGGAGGGGAATTTCTCCTCTCCGAAAAATTTGCGGGTTCCTGGATAAACCGTCCGCGTTATTATTAATTCTACCTTGTTTGTACGTAATGTGATAATCAAATTCGGCGAATTTCAACCACCAACGGACGAGACGAGACGTGGGATCCTTCACCTTATTCAACCAAACTAAAGGTTGGTGATCAGTCATTAAGCAAAATTCTTTACTGTACAAATATGGACGAAAGTGTTGAGTGCAGTAAACAATAGCGAGAAGTTCTTTTTCTATGGTAGAGTAGTTTATCTCTGCGGGGTTCAGTGAACGAGATGCGTATATGATTGGCAGATCTTTCCCGATTTCTCCTTGTTTTGGATCGAAAGGAGATTAACTCGGAGCCGCACTTAACGAAAACAATAACTTTATTTCCCGGCAGGGATCGTCGACTGTCACAGTAACTTTGTACAGAATCTATGTATTTCAGCGAGTATAATAAACACTCTACACAACTTAAATTAGAATTAGATGCCTCGAAAAATTTCCCCATAATGCAGAGACGGGACTTTTCCATAGTGAAAAGAGCTAGATAAAAGTTCAATCTAGGCGGGAAAGTTCCTCAGCAGTCCTACTTTTGCATCATTGGGAAATGGTTAGCAATATTCGGCAGCATGTCGTTTGTCAGGGAAGCTATGGGAACTGACATGGCGGCACACTCACACACCGCTTGGTCGGCGTGTACGTGTGCCTACGAGGGTTGGAAGGGTCTGGAATTCCGCAACCCATTTCTCTATAATACAGGGATGTGAATTTTCAGTAATGGTTCACACTAGACAAGAAGATCAACCTAACATGCTGAATCCCTCGAAAATCCGTAAAAATTATTGTTTGCGAAATGTAACAAATAGTTTGACAAACTATATTTAAATAATTGATTCTTTTCTAGTTTTTATCTCTAGATACAAGTGAACGCATTGTAAATATTTTTAGTAAAAATTTGATTTCTATAACTCCGTGCCGTGACATTGACACTGGAGGTTGTCATAAATTAGCCCTCCCACGACACTGTCTCGCCGAAGACGAAAGAACTTTCTTGTAACCTCGGTGCAAAACACAGTTATTCTCTAAAGTCTGAAACATCGCCGCTTCGCACGAATGTACGATTGCCTAGTAAATATGATCCAAATTATATCATGTTTGGTGTCAATTTTATCAAGAAAAATGACACGAATGTGTTGAGAGAACTTTCATGAATATATTATGAAAAACAAAAGAATTTGGACATTGCATTAGTATTGTCTCACCGATATACCTGACCCCGCATAATGTTACACTCTTCGGCGGTCTAGCTTCTGGCCCCTTCGAAAGGTAGACACTTGGGGGCGTCATACATAAATTAGCCCTTCTCCGATAGTGTCCTGCCGAAGACGAAAGAGCTGGCATGCAGCCTCGGTGCAAAACAGTCATTATCTGAAATCTGTGTTTGGGAACCCGGAACGAAAATGTGAGGAGTGGACTGTATGGGAAAACGAGAGGATCGGGTGCAAACACAGAAGGGAGTCCGGATTGGGAATGGGTGCGGGAAGCGCGAGCGGGAAAAGGGAACCGAAAGAACTGTTAGAGAGACGTCGCACGTGGATGGACAACCGTGATTTATTAATTTTGAATCGCGTTAACTAAAGCGGGCGCGCAATCGAATCGAGAATGAGAGCGATCCCGAATGGCTATACAAAAGAAAGTTACAAGGACTGGGCGCGATACAAAGCGTGTTAATCGGTCGGGTGGTAGAACGAATCTAAATGGACGAGGTAATGCGAGCGATTAACGGTGGTCCTCGGTAGTCACGTGATCATGCGTCACGAGCGCGATACCGGGAATCGCCAAAAACACGGGCGCGGCGTACGACGGATTGGCAGGAACGTGAATCCTGGGTACGGATAACGCGGGGGGGGGGGGGGGGGTGTTGAAGACTGTATCGCTCGACATCGACGTCTTAGAATTAAGTTACATCTATGCTTAATCCTAAACAATTTGAAACATCGTCGCTTCGAACAAATGTACGAATGCATAGTAAATATGATGCAAATTATACCATGTTTGGTGTCATTTTTATCAGAAACAGTCCACGAAAGTGTTGGGAGAGGTTTCATGAAAAATTAATGGAAAACAAAAAAAATTATGACACTGCATTAGTATTGTCTCACCGATGTACCTGACCCATGTTACACCCAACGACAGGCACGCCGAACGGCCAGGTCGACTACGCTTGCAATGTTCCGCATTTTATATGGATTTCTGTATGTTTTGTCGAGCCGGCCTGACGGTATGCGGGGTCCTAGAGTTTTTGCGTTTTTGTGAAATACATAATGGTAATAACGGTACTTCATTCATAACTTATAACGTAACTTTTAATATACTTGATTTTTTTTTATAATTACAGTAGGTATATTTAGCAAACATGTGCATAATCTTTATTTGTATTAAATTTTGTATTAAATTAAATTAAATTAAATTAAATTAAATTAAATATTTCTGGAATTCCGACGAATTTGTTCCGGATGAAGTTGCATACGTATCGATAATAACATTAAAATATCCTCACGAAATTACCGCACTCCTCAAAAAATTGTCATAATTTACCTTCTTGTCATACCTTCTAGGCGTATGTAACTTCGTAAGGATATTTTAATGATATTATCGATACGCAGAGTTGGGCAAAATATTTATCTAAATAAAAATTTCGAACAACGAATGAAAGATAAAAAAATTTGTATTAAAATTTAAAAGTTAAAATTACAATCTCATTAAAGACAGTCCAAGTGATGTCGTGTTTGGACTCATTTTGATCGGGATAAGCTCTAGAACTCATTCGTATTAACAATATTGTTCTGATTAAAAACATAAAAGCATAAAAAAATAAAAGCATGTATTAATTGTTGCGTATGGAGACGTTCTCCACGTTTATTTCGATTAGAATTTCTAATCTCTTTTCTGAGAACGAAAAGCGTCCCAACAGGCCCCTTTTATTAAGGAAAGATACTGTATGCCTTCTTTATACCAAAATCTCTAGACACTCCCTTCTGGCATCCGTTAATCAATATTCTGATAGGAAATAGCCCGGATAACCTTCATTAACCCCTTTTAACGAAAATCTAACTGAGGCCTGCTTTTCATTAGAAGTGACAAAAAATGTGACTGTGACCCTACGCGACATCAAATCTTAAACAGAGTACCCCTTTCATTTTCAAGGTATATAAACCCATTCGTTTTCATCCTCTTCGGTTAGTCGAGAAGCGGTTCAGTCAAGATTCAGACGCGGTTCAGTACTCGTGCAGTCACGTCGCGTCAAGTCTAGTGAGATCGGGTTAAAGTCCCTTTCGAATCAATTCATAACCTTATAGATTCCGTTAGTTCGGTATATATTCTATTTGGCATTCAACAATCGCCATCTAACCCCGCATTGCCAGTGCGTCAACACCGTGCAACATAGGTAAACAATTCCTCTAATTGTACATTTACTATATTCATTCGCGTCACAAACAACAACACTTGTAATAATTTCAATTCAGAATAAATTGTCTTGTTTGTTAACTCGCGTACCCTTAATTATTGCCTAAAATCCTAATATAATAATTGAACGTTCCCACACGATACAATCTAACCGCTCGGATTGTATCAATTAAATTATATAGAAGTTACGAGGCTTACTAATACTTAAATTCGATTCAACAAAGATTTCTCCAACCTAGTGGCTCCTCGATTTCGCATTGAGTGCGTCCACGAAATTATACCATCCTAGCGGATCCCCGATTTCGCATTGGGTTCTTCCGTATCCTAGCAGCTCCCTGATTTCGCATCAGGTGCGTCCGCGCTCTTCTACAACCTCCTTTCGTATCGGGTTCGCCGCGTGTTCCCTAGTGACTCCCCGATTTCGCATCGGGTGCGTGCACGAAGTTTCATCCTCCTAGTAGCTCCTCGATTTCGCATCGGGTGCGTCTGCGTTTGACACCAACCTCCCAGAGGTTCCCCGATTTCGCATCAGGTGCGTCCTCGACGTCAACTATCCTAGCGGCTCCTCGATTTCGTATCGGGTCCGTCCGCGTACCTAACTAACAATTGAAACTATATTCCTGGGGTAAAAATCCCCTCGCCGGCCTCTCGCGTCGCTCATAGCCCTGGCTCGTAACATAATAAATAGATTAAAAACATAAAGCATCATTTGGACTATCTTTAATGAGACTGTAATTTTTATCGTAACATTACGTATCGGTGAAACTTGTTCTATTACACTCGAATTTGACCTCATATTCATTTTCAAGAAAATCCCATCCATTCGCTCGTCACAATTTTATGAGAATATATTGAAAAATCTAAAAGTTTAAACTTTCATTCGTACGCGATTCTCCATCCGCTTACATTGTATGTCGTCTGTCGCATATGAATAAATACAACAGTAAAAATAAAAAAATCGTTGTGGTCTCCCCCCCCCCTCTCACTCTCTCTCCCCCCTAAAACCACCCATCACCTTTTGTTTTAGATATACGGGCGTTTCCAAAATGAAACGTTACCGATACTCTAAGGTAAATGTAAAAAGCGGGGTACCGACGAAACGATTACATAAATCTACGCATAGGTGAGAACTCCGAAATCGAATGTAATTTGTGCGTGTCAATAGACGAACTGAACGATCAGCTGGGCGCGTCGATGCACCGCATCCGCTCCCCCGCTGCGCCCGCGAGGCCCGAGCTGCTCGATCCACCCGCGGAGCTCGCGGGGAGCGGTGGGACGGTGCGGGGCCGACGGCGCGCCGGGCTGATCGACAGATCGGAGTCATGTTTATTACTAGTTAAAATATGTACAGAGTTAAAACTTGAAGTGATATTTACAATAAAGATTTATAATAAGGTAAAATCTCGAACACCTTTCCCGCAGCGACGTCGTAACAGTAGGGCAAGAGAACGGGTTGCCGCTCGTTCGTTCCCGATCAACGTAACAAATATCCTAATCCCACAGGCATCCTGTGCCCCTTAGCTCTTTTATCTGGGGTTATATTGGGAGGGCTAGTTTCTGACACCCTCAAGCGTCTACCTGTCGAAAGACCCAGAAGCTAGACCGCCGAAGGGTGTAACATTGTGCAAGGTCAGGTATATCGGTAAGACAATCCCGATGGAATGTCATAATTTTTTTGTTTTCCATTATTTTTTCATGAAACCTCTCTCAACACATTTGTGGAATGTTTCTGATAAAAATGACACCAAACATGGTATAATTTACATCATATTTACTATGCATTCGTACATTTGTTCGAAGCGACGATATTTCAGATTTCAGAGAATGACTGTGTTTTGCACCGAGGCTGCATGCCAGCTCTTTCGTCTTTGGCAGGACACTATCGGAGAAGGGCTAATTTATGACACCCCCAAGTGTCTACCTTTCGAAGAAGCCAGAAGCTACTCCGCCGAAGAGTGTAACATTATGCGGGGTCAGGTATATCGGCGAGACAATACTAATGCAATGTCACAATTTTTTTGTTTTTCATTATATATTCATGAAACTTCTCTCTCAAATCATTCATAATTTGGATCATATTTACTAGGCAATCGTATATTTCAGACTTTAGAGAATGACTGTGTTTTGCACCGAGGTTACAGGAAAGTTCTTTCGTCTTCGGCGAGACAGTGTCGTGGGAGGGCTAATTTATGACACCCTCCAGTGTCAATGTCACGGCACGGAGTTATAGAAATCAAATTTTTACCAAAAATATTTACAATGCGTTCACTTGTATCTAGAGATAAAAACTAGAAAAGAATCAATTATTTAAATATAGTTTGTCAAACTATTTGTTACATTTCGCAAACGATAATTTTTACGAATTTTCGAGGGATTCAGCATGTTAGGTTGATCTTTTTATCTAGTGCGAACCATTACTGAAAATTCACATCCCTGTATTATAGAGAAATGGGTTGCGGAATTCCACACCCTTCCAACCCTCGTAGGCACACGTACACGCCGACCAGGCGGTGTGTGAGTGTGCCGCGGCACAGCTATTCGAACGAAGCTACGGCAGCGCCATCCCCGTTGTCGTACGTTCGTACATTTTCTCTTCCTCTGTTTTACCAATACAGTGTGTTGCTCGATACTGAATTTTGGAAAACGTTCCTAGCTCCTCTACTGGACAGAAATGTTACTATTTAGCTTCCTCTAGCGGCCGTTCGTTCTTTCATAGCGTGATGATCATTATTGTGTTGGGGCACTCGGGGCATGTCGGGGTCAGGTTCGGTTCCCTCCCCTTAATATTACGGGGTGTTCGAGGCGTTGGAAAATTTTTAACTGCTGATATTTTGCCAGGATCAGGTTTAATTCCTGTTTCTGTTATTATGTGGCCCAGGTAGTGGACTTCTTTGCATAAAAGTTTGCATTTTTCCAGTTGGAGCCGGAGATTCGCGGATCTTAATCTGTCTGCTAATTTATTGAATTTAACGGAGTGTTCATATACACGAACATTTCAGTGCCTTGCAATCCGGTTAATACTGTATCGATAAGTTTCTGGAACATAGCGGTAGCGTTTTTAAGACCGAAGATTCTTCTCCTCTTTATTCAAATGGATCGTGTCGACTAATTTAATAATTTCAAATTTTTTATTTGGAATAGAGTTGACGGTATAATAGGGTTTAGAGGGGTTTTCCTTCCTTTCTTGGAGGTTTCCAATAATCTCGATCTCTTCGAGTTTTAAATGGGGAATTTCTACGTCAAACTAATTCCGAAGAGTTAAATATTTTTATAAGCGCATGTCCATACGTATTTTTGACCACGCAGTCTGCAGCAAAAATATTTGGTCTGATATGAAGCCGAGGGAGATATCCTGTTTCTATCTCAGGATTTTTGACGAGTACCGGAATCGTCGTGATGCTTCGCGAGGGTACTGTGATTTTATGAGGATCCAAAAACGGAATTTGTTGAGAATCAAGAGAAAGGCAACGATTCTTATAAGATATCGTGGCATGAGATTTCCTAAAAAATTCTGATCCTAGGATTGCAGAATATGTGTTGCGGCAAAATCATCGCTTCGGTAATCGAAACCACCCGGTACACTCGCAAACGTTCTCCACAGGGCAACGCGCACTGTTTATGTTTCACACTTAGTCTCTTGATCTACATATACATTTTAATCACTCTCTCTCACAGCTATTCACACATCCTTACTCTCATTGTTGTCTTCGGGCGTGCCCTGTCGAGCCGTTAGTATTACGAGAAGATTCAATCTGTTCACATTGCAAATATCGACTCTCAAATAAAACCTCGCAATTGTTCAATCGAGCACGTGTTCTTTCTCTGATTCCCCGGTTCTTTCCTCAGCATTCCACAGTATTTTTGAGTTCTTTAAAGAAAATATGGAATAGGAAAATTATCGGGGACCACGTGAAAGACGTCTTTTTTTATCGTGGATCTGAATTTTCAGAGATCCTAAAGTTTCGACTATTTGAGAGATAATGCCACTTAATCTTAGAATTTCAATAGATTTCAAGGAAATTGATTTTACGTGATTCGCTTTAATTAAATTTGGTTCCGCTCCGGTATCAATTAGAAATTCAGTAGTTCCGATGGGATGTGCCAGGTCTAATTTAATTACTGTATCAAATTTGCCTTTTATGTGATATGTTTTTCTGCCGTTTGAACTACTAATGCCGGACGCTCTGGGTTTCTCTCTCGTCGGGAGTCCATCGGCGAGAGGTTGTCGCGGTTTCCCGAGACGGGTTGCCTATTCTGGAGGTTCCGGAAACATTGGGAAGCCGTATGCCCGATCCTGTTGCAGTATGTGCAAGTTTTACGGAGTGGTTTGTAGCCGTTTATTTTCAACTATCGGTCTACCGCCCGTACTTTTTTTCGTGATCGTCCCGACGCGTCCGAACTATTCCGCCCGCGCTATCGAGGACCGTCGCAACACACGTACACGCTGCCGATTTCTCGGAAGGCGCGCACGTATGCCGACTCGTGAAAGGCTACGATCGCTCAGCCAACCCTGAGGAAAACATCCGTGATCACTTCGCAGTGGGTTTGAAAGTTCTCCGGTGTTGGAGGAGCGATTTTGGCCGCACCAAATCCTTGTCGTCGCTATTCCGCCGGACGACTGGGTCGTCGTAACACCCGCGCGCAGGGCCGAGAGGTCGGGAAATACGCACGGATGACAACACGTACGAAACATTGCCCACACGACCAACCCTGAGGATCGCCCCCGTCGTCACTTTACAGTGGATTCGATTTGATCTGGGAAATCACATTCGCGCCCGGCCGTAGTCGCAGACTCCCGACCAACCTATCCCTCATTCGGCCATTCCTGCTTCATCCTCTTCGTTCCCCAAAGAGGTCCTTCCATACGGCTTCATGAAATCTGCTGACGTAGAAGTGAGACGAGGACCTCCTGCGTCTCCCATGCGAACAACTTCGTACCTGTCATTCCGCTTCGTTTTCGTTACTTTATAGGGCCCCAAGAATTTCGCCTTTATTTTAAGACCGGGCCCAAACTGTGTCCTTTTAATGGCAACCAAATCGCCCTCTCTGTACATTGTCGCTGCCTTGCTGTTTTTTCTGTGACTCCTTCGATTCTCCTCTTGTATTTTAACACTTCACGTACCTCTCCAGTTTCTCCGACAATTTCGGTATATAAAATTCTTCGATAATTTTCTCAGCCATCTTCTTTACTCCGAAATGCCCATTCTCGTGCTCCCTCCTGATGACCTCATTGTACATAGAAGCTGGTAGGACCATAACTCTCTTATCTCCAACTTGTTTCATGACGAGATTATTTTCCATGACGTAGTCTTCATAGGGTTCGCTTTGTAGCACCTGCTTTATCGCTCGGATTCGGTCATCTTCCTCTTGCCTCGCACGCAACGTATTCATTAATCTGTCCTCGATCACGCGAACGGGGTACCGACTTAACGCATCGACGTGACGCAACTGAGATCCCGATCGGTGCTCGACCTCGTAATCGAACTCCTCTAATGTCAACGCCCATCTCGCGACCTTAGGTGCTATATCCTGTTTATACAACGTTTTTTTCAACGCCTCACAATCGGTAACTAATTTAAATTTTACTCCTAACAAATACACCCTAAACTTTTGCACCGCTCTTATAACCGCCAATAATTCGAGTTCGTACGAATGATAATTCTTTTCGGCATCGGAAGTTTTCCTACTCATGTAATGCACTGGATGCAACATTTTTTCTCCTATATCTTTCTGCAGCAGCACCGCGCCATATCCCTCTTTACTCGCGTCTGTATGTAATTCGGTCTCCGCCGTCGGACTGTAAATACGCAACACCGGCCCGCTCGATAACGCACTCTTTAACGTATCGAATGATCTTTGTTGATCCGTCCCAAACCGAAATTTTGCTTCATTCTTTAATAGTTCCGATAGCGGACGGGCCAGTTTAGCATAATCACGAATAAATTTTCTAAAATAACCCGTTAAGCCTAAGAAACTCTGCACCTGTTTTCTATTTCTCGGCGTCGGAAAATGTTGTACCGCTTTCGTCTTCAGAGGCGAGGGATATACGCATCCGCCCTCAAGTTCATGACCTAGGTATTCTACACGCGTCTGCATAAACTTAGATTTCGACCAGTTAATTTCTAACCCGTTTCTCGCCGAAATTTTTAACACTTCTACTAACTTCTCGTACGCGTCTTCTCCGGTTTTCCCTGGAATTATTATATCGTCGACGTATATAATAACGCTTTTATTCCGAATTAACTCCTTATAAATTTCGGTTATAAAACGCGTAAAACTAGCTGGGCTATTCGACAGACCAAACGGAGTCTTCGCGAACTCATACTGCCTACTTGGGGTCACAAACGCCGTGTATTTCCGACTATTTTTCTCTACCGGTACATGTAAAAACCCGCTCTTTAAATCTATCAACGAGAACACTCGCGCTTCTGCTAAGGAATCTATACTGTCTTCTATAAGAGGCATGGGAAATCTATCGCGCAGCATTTGTCTGTTTATTTTTCTATAATCTATACACACCCGGTATTCCCCATTCTTTTTCGGCACAATCACCACTGGACTCGAAACTTCGCTGGTGCTGGGGTATATTATGCCCTTCTCCAGCCACTCACCTATCTGTTTGTCTAACACCGCTTTCTCTCTCGGAGCCAGCCGCCTCGGACGATGACTAATCGGCTCCTCACTGCGCAACACGATCTTTGTCTCTACCGACGTATTCGTATCTCTCGCTGGCTGATAATTCGTAACTAACGCGTTTATTCTCTCGCGGTATTTTTGAGACACGTCTAATTCACTCTCTTCCGCGTAATTAATTTGCATCAGCTTCCCTACTTCGTTCCTTACGTCGTCCGATACGACATCATTCGTTCTGTCACACTCGCACGTCTCTTTCAATCCCGAAACCGCGATATTCACCGGTCTTATGGTAATCTCACCGCCGCGAATGTACACTTCTACCTGCGCTAAAAAATTTCGCCCCAAAATGACTTCGGACGTCATCGCTTCCGACGGTACTACTAAAATTTCGGTATTATATTCCGTTCCATCTACACTTAAATTCGCGTCGAACCGACCCACCGGTATTGTTTGCAAATTCCCGAAGCCCGTCAACACACGACGCGTTGCACATAACTTCGCACTTGCAATCTTTTTAAAAACATCTTCTCGAATCAAATTTACATCACTGCCCGTGTCTACTAACGCGTAGCACATAACGTTATTGATTGTTACGACCGCGAGTTTATCGTCCGTACTTCGCACACAATTCACTGACTTCCGCTGCTCTTCTTCACTCCTTTTCGGGCATGCCTTCGAGATAAGTCCAAATTCATTGCAGCCGAAACACTTCGGGCCTTTGTCTTTATTCGGGCATTCCTTCACTGCATGTTCCGTCGATCCGCACGCGTAGCAGTGTGACTTTGTTTTGTCCTTCGACGCTGCCTTACTTGTTACCCTTCTTTCGTCTTTCTTCGGCTCTTCTTTCTTCGTCACTCCCTTTTTCCGGTCGGTTCTTTCTCTCAACCGGTCATATACCTCCAGATTTTTCTTTAATGCTCGTAAACTTCTAGCACTGTACAGAATTGCTTTATTTGACTCGTTGCTATCCGGTATACCGTCAACTATATGCTGTATAAGAGCATCTTCCTCGATGTCTCCTTGCTCCGCTATCTCTTGCATTTCATAAAGGTATTGCCGACTGGTCTCACTGGGTAATTTCTTTCACCGATACAGCTGGGCGTGCACTTCCGCGTTGTTTTTCCGAACATGGAATTCACGGATTAGACAACGTTTCAATTTTTCCCACGACGTGATTCCCTTTTCAAACGTCACGAATTTTTTTGCTGATCCTTGCAACATTTTTTTGCCATATATAAAACTCTGTATGCTATCCCAGCCTAATAACTCGCTTGTATCTTCGAAATCCGATATCCACTTTTTAACCTGTCGTTTATCGTCTCCAGTGAAATAGCAAAGACTACCCTCTACGTCTTTGATGGTAAATTTGCTTTCCTTTCGCTTCCGGTTCCTCTTCCTGTTCCTCTGTTCTCCGTCTTCCTCTTCTTCACTGCTTTCCTCATCATCCTCCGTGGTCTCATCTTCATCTTCGGTTTCTTTTTTCGTATCATCTTGCATGGCTACTAACAATCGCGTACGCAGTTCCCATTTCTTCCCCACCAATGACAAACCGCGGGCTTTCAATTCTTTTTTCAATTGGTCTACCTTCATTTCGTATATCGTTTCCTCATCCAGCTTCTCACTCTGTTTTTCCTTCTTGTCAGCCTCATCTTCGCCTTTCGTATCGTTGTCTGTACTCTTTCCTGGTGTTGGATTCATGGTTCTTCCTCGTATATTGCTCGACCGTTCTTTCACGAGATTTACAACTTAAATAGGCACAACTTATCGGCACGTGGTCAACTTTCCACCGCACCGTACAACCGTAAAACCTGATCGTCTCACTCGCGAACCGAACGACCGCCGTACGACGTTACGCCACGTTCTCTAACCCCCGTACAAACTTCGCGATCCGTCTCAATCTCTCGATCCCGGACGAGCCCCCAATTCTAGGATCGATTTTATCGAGGGTGACGGAAATGAAGAGACGGTTAGGTTATGACAACTAACGATTTAATAAAAAAAAGAATACGAAATACAAAAACGACGTGACAACGTGCTGCATTCGACCGTTACAACGTGTAACCGTATCGATTACATATCGATCGGGCTGCGTGTCGCATGAGCAACGCGGACCCCCACCACGACGTCCCTGGTCGTCCTGTCATCCTTCTCTTAATGAAGGATCGCAGGATCCCCCACTAATTAGCGCGCGCGCGCATCGATCCCCACGCGATACGGATCGAATGAGGTCGATGCGCGACAGAATTAGGCCACTCTACGTCTGGGCGCGAGCTTGTTCGGGTTTGGGAATTTCGGGCTGTCCGGTACGCAGCGAGCGAGTCAAACCGACTCAGGAGCGATACAGTCAAACCGACTGCGTTCCTTCATCTCGTGATAACCTCAAACTGAGGAAGTGTCGTACAAACCGCACGACACGGGTCCATAAAGTCCCACAGGCGGCAATCAACGGCCGTAGCGATTAATCAAATAATAACTACAACGAGACGAAGGAAACTGTATCGGTCTCGAGTCGTATTCTCCACAAAGGGAAGTTAATTTTCTTGCTCGTTTCGGTATATCTCCGTGCGGAGCTTCGCGGTATATTTCGTACCGAGTCAGTGCGGTTAACGTCATTCCACCGACACCGGAACGCCTCCGAATCCACTGACTAGTGACGACGGAGGCGATCCTCAGGGCCGGCTGTCTGACCGACGCCTCGTACGTGTCGTCATTCGGGCACTTTTCCTGCGTGAGCAGCGAGTGTTCGTATGCTACGACGACTCACGTTCGTTCGGGAAATTCGCGATACGGTAATCAGAGTCAGTACGGTTAACGTCTTTCCACCGACACCGGATAGTCTCCGAACCCACTGACTAGTGACGACGGAGGCGATCCTCAGGGTCGGCTGTCTGACCGATGCCTCGTACGTATCGTCATTCGGGCACTTTTCCTGAGTAATCAGCTAGTGCTCGTATGCTACGACGACTCACGTTCGTTCGGGAGAATCACGACGAGAACGCGTAACATCCGGGACAGCGTGACGTGAGTAACGTACGATTAAAGTATAAGAAAGGGACCCAGACGTGGAGCCAGGACAGGGCTCGGGTAACTGCCTACGCGATGGCACGATTCTACGAAGTCGCGATCGATTAGGCGCGAATTGCGAACAGCATTGATCTAGCAACCGTCGTATTGCGATAACTGTACATATAACGAAAACCAGAATATATCTTATTTCTACCTCCAACGTCGTCTCCGAATGATTCAAAGTTAGTTTGAACCTCTCCGTCTTCCAGTGCCTGGAGGCACGAACCTTATCTTACTAGGGTCGTAACCGTCCCTATTTCTCTATCGGAAACTCAACATTGATACGTTTTCTCTCACGCGCCTTCTTCGTGTGGAGGCGACAGCGTGCGCGGGGTCTGCGTGTGTCTACGACCTCGCGTGGAGGCGCGGCCGGTCGGGGACGGGTTCCGTATTGCCTGGTTCATTCCACCAACACCGGAGTGTACTCGAACCCACTGAATAGTGACGACGGGGCAGTCCTCAGGGTTGGCCGGGTGAGCTAAGGTCTTCTACGAGTCGTCATCCGTGCATACTCCCCGAAACCTCGGCTTGGTGTACGAGTGTTACGACGACCCCAGTCGTCCGGCGGAGCCGCGATGACAAGGTTTGGATGCGGTCAAGGTCGCTCCTCCATCACCGGAGATCATTCTGACCCGCTGCAAAGTGATCGCGAATGATCTTCTCAGGGTTGGCTGAGCGATCGTAACCTCGCACGAGTCGGTATTCGTGTGCGCGTCCCGAGAGATCGGCAGCGTGTACGGGTGTTGCGACGGACCTCGATACAGCGGGCGAGATCGCTCGGACGCGTCGGGACGACCGCGTAGAAAGACACGGCAGTAACACAAAGAAGGAGAAAAAAAACGGTTACAAACGTATATTCCAAAAACGATCGCCACGCCACCCCGCGCCGCGCCTCCGCGATCGCTCATTCCCGCGTGAAATAAAACGTCACGCCACTTTTCTTCCGCGTTCGTTAATTTGCGCGCGGAACCACCGTGACGCCATCTTTCCCTTGATCTGGGAAATCACATTCGCGCCCGGCCGTAGTCGCAGACTCCCGACCAACCTATCCCTCATTACTATTACCTATTTTTCACACTTCAGTGAAAATTTATGTACTCCTGTATCCCATGCGAACACGCAGGAAACCTAACCTGATGCAAGTGAAACGCTATGAACTTACTTAATTAATCATTCTTTAGTTACTTACCTTATTAGATACGAAAAACATATATTTTCATTTTTAGTTTCACGTCTTTCTCCCCTGTAATTAAAAATCTCACATACATTCAATTAAGGTGTCAAGTTTTTACACCTTCGAACTTCATTAGTTCGCGTGGCCTGTTCCACGCTATAGTATATACATTTGCAACCTGTTTGGTTATTTCCTTATTCTCATTCTACTGATTATTTCTTATTTTGTCTAATTGTTCAATTTATCTAAAACCGTTAACCTGCTGGCATACATGAGAACATAATCTCGATGTGCCAGCAGCTTATTAATACCATTATATTGGTTGACTGGGAACCCCCCCCCCCCCCTTCGCTAGGGCTTGTTCCAGCAAGCCCTTCCGGAATTCAGGGGCAAAACTCATTCTAAAATGCTTCTATCAGGAGCAAAACTCCATGGCGTACGCCTAGGATTTTATCCTCTCATGCCTATTATCCCCAGGTTTTTGAAACTTTCCTGGGCATTACTCAATCAGTTTCTCAAACTCATCTACCTCCATAGGTAACTCCAATCTTACTACATCAGCCGATAAGGAGGCCAAGGCCTTCAGGAGCGGCTCACAAGGGTGCAGAGACCCCTCTCTCTGCCCCTTTCACTCCATTAAAAAAAAAAAAGAAAAAGAAAAAAAACTAGCAAACCTCGGAGTTGGCTCTCGTAGGCACTTCTCCGAGCTCCAGACCACTCGCAGCCGCGTGAAAACGCGCACCCTACGGGTTACGTCCGTGCGTCTGCGTAAGCGCGCTGGTTTCGGTGAGACGAGTACTATGGGTTACGTCAGTGTGCGCGCGAAACCAATATCGCGAGCGAGTCTCGAGGTGGCTAGTCGGATGAGAGCAGTGTTCCCGAGCACTGCGTCGTACCGCGCTTCCGGCTCTCTCCCTCCTCGCGATCCGATTCCCGATTCCTGAAATCCTGCGATATCCGCTCACCTTCCCGCGACCGAGCCTCGCGCGCTTAGTCCTTTCCCAGCCGCAGCCGCGTACGGAGCTCGTTCTGTGGGTTACTTCCGCGAGCGAGCGACGACTTCGGTGTCGAGGAGCACGTTCTAGGAGTTATGCCCGTGTGCGAGCGAACCACACCGCGGTCTGGCCGAGGCCGGCGAGCCTGGCGCCCCGCCGGTCCGGCTACGTGGCGAATCGCGACCCCGCGAGCTCAGCACTAACGAAGGAAACACCGATTCACTATACAACAGCTGAGTCGTGGTGGTTCCTTCTTCCATCTGCAGCCCAGGACATCCCGATTCGCTCCGCCATCGTACGATTGAGAACCGACCGGGCCTGTACCGTATGCGATCCCGAATCGCTCCGCGATTTCCGCCGTTTCGCGATTTACACACGCCCCGCGTTTCCCGCCGTCCTGTGAACCGACCGCGCCTGTACTGTACGCGATCTACGATCGCTCCGCGTTTCCCGCCGTTTCGTGAGCCGTGACTTGCTCCGTGCCTGTACCATAGTTTAGAGCGATTAGTATTAAGAATAGGTCTAGTATTAATTACTAACGTTGTCCGCATCCGATGGTGCATCGGGATGCTGCACCGCCCTGCGCCAAACCGACGTGCAATCCGGAATAATAATAAAGATTTTCTATTTTGCATAACCGTTGTCAAATTATTTCGATCCTGCTGCCCTCTCCAAGGACCCTGGCGTACTCGAGCATCGAGGAGAGGGCAGAACGAACTGACGTTCCCATTACAGAATTCTGGAGCACTCTGCGAGGGGAAGCTAATCGGTATGAGTCTCCAGGGTGTGGGCAGGGGGGTGGCTCGGGCGTTAAATAGTCGTTCGGCTCGTCTTCGTGGCTTCCTAGCTCGTCGATGGCTTCCGTGTTGAAGTAATATCCCTTCTTCAGGACGTTTAATTGGTAGCGTCTCCCTCCTCGTCTGGTCTTCTTCCGACGGGCTAGTGTCACGCACCGAATTCGTTTAAAAGCTGGGGAGAGACTGCGAAAGCAAGCTTGTGGGTTCTCCATCTTCTTCGGTCCTCGCTGGGACTTATGGTACTGGTCGAACATTTTCTCTAGCTAGAAAGGCAGTTCGAGAGGATGTACATCTATTGGAGGCTGCAGGTACTGAGCCTAAGCAATTTTAGAAGCGAGAAAGTACTTAAAGTCCTTGACCATCTAGTCGAGGGAAGAGAAACTAAAAAGTGCACGTAGAGCGAGTGAGACTTGAAGTGGTTGTAAATCTGAGAGAGATGGTGCTAATGCGTGCGAGGGAGTAGTCACTGACTCTAGGTAAGATATGCATCTGAGGGAGAGCGCACTAATCTGGAGATGACTGCGTGATGGTGCGAGATAGGGTTGGAACGAGTGTAAGGATGAAAGCGCTAGCCTCCCCGATGGGGTTTCCGGCCTTAGCACTAAAGGTCCTCGCCCCAGCGTTCAGGAGCGTCATGGACGCGAGCCTGCGCCGGGGAGTTTTCCCCACGATCTGGAAAAATGCGTGCCTGGTTCTCCTCCACAAGGAGGGGAAACCCGCAGAGTCTCCCTCTGCATACCGGCCGGTATGTTTACTCGACGAGGTGGGCAAGTAGTTCGAGAGAATAATTGTTGCCCGCCTCGTGGAGCATCTGTCGCGAAGTGGTCCCAACCTGAGCGACAGCCAGTACGGATTCCGGAGGGAGCGCTCCACTATCGACGCAATGGAGCGTTTGCGCCTCCTTCGGGAACAGGCTGTGGCTCGGGGCAGGGTGTTGATCGCTGTGTGGTTGGACATATCAAACGCGTTCAACGCCCTGCCCTGGACGGAGATAATGGGGCCGCTGGACTACTTCCAGGTGCCCCCTTATCTCTGGGAGGTGGTCGTCGACTATCTCCGCGGCAGAGAGGTGGTGTTTACCGGCCGGTATAACACCGTGCACACGAGGGAGATGCACCGCGGGGTTCCGCAGGGGTCGGTCCTCGGGCCGCTCCTGTGGAACATGGTATTTGATGCGGTGCTGCGGGTTGTCCTCCCCCCGGATACGGGTGTCATCTGTTATGCAAATGACACCCTGGTTTACGCCGAGGGGGAGGACTGGAGGAGAGCCAGGCACCTGGGAGAGGCTGCCCTGAACTGCGTGGTCGAGCGAAACCGGAGGATGGGGCTGACCGTGGCCGCCGCAAAGACCGAGGCGAAATGGTTGTATGGACCGTCTCGGTCGTGGCGGCCACCCCGTGGTCAGAACCTCTGGATTCGCGTTGTCGATACCTCCGTCGAGATCGGGCCCAGGATGGGGTGCCTGGACCTGGTCATAGACGACCGCTGGCGATTCGAGGGACACTTCGAGCTCCTCGCCCCCCGAATAGAGAGGATGGCATCTGCCCAGGCGCGGTTGCTGCCGAATGTCGGGTCGCCGCAGTTGAAAGTCCGCGCCTCTATATGGAGGTGTTGCGGTCGATTGCCCTATGTTACCCCGCGTGGCACCGCTCGCTCGAAAGAGTGCGGCGCCGGCTGGCTCTGCGGGCCATACGGGGTACCGCACCATCTCCGCTGAGGTGGCGGGTCTCCTCGCCGTGGTTCCACCCTTCCATTTAGAGGCGGTGGAGCGGGCGATGTGGTATAACTTCCGCCGCACTCCGGGGGTGGATCTCACGTGCGGGGACGAGGAGGAGCTTGAGGCCCGGATTCGCCAGGCCCATATTTGATATAGGGTGCATCAGACGGGGAAGGTTGACCTTCCGCCTCACGCAGGTGCTCTCCGGCCACGGTTGCTTCGGAGAGTACCTGCACAAGATGGGGAGGGAGCCGACTGCGCAGTGCCATCACAGCGGCGAAGATGTCAACACGGCGCGGCACACCTTGGAGGAGTGCCCAGCCTGAGCCGAGCCGCGCCGTGTCCTTAGAGCTGCAGTGGGCGGGTGGGACCTCTCGCTGGCGGCCGTGGTAGACCACATTTCCGGCAGCGAGAGGTCGTGGATGGCGGTGGCCTCCTTCTGCGAAGTTGTTATGACGTAGAAGTCGTTATGACGGGGTGACTCCCCGCGCCGCTTTGCGCCCCCACCAAGTGCGGCGGTGTTTTTGGGGTTCGGGGTGGGAGCTGACCCCGGCCCCCTGGACTTAGCTTAGCCCAGCTTAGCTCTCCCCGTTATTGGTCGGCACCCCTCGGGATGAATCCCGGTGTGGGGGGGTGCCGATCCGTCCATCCCCTAGGGGAGTGGGATCCGTGGGGAATGGGGTAGGATGGGTCGGGGCGTGCTGGATCGCGCCTCCGACGACCCTTCCCTTCCGGTGGCGGTGTCTTCTTGCCTCTGCCGGGGCAGGTTCCTTCGGGACACCGGCTTCGAGCGGGGCACGAAGACACCGGGAACTGTGGGTGGACCGATCTCCAGGGATGGGAACACCGGGCGAGTACCCCCGCCCGTGGTCTTATAGCGGAGGTCTCCTTCCCGGGGTAGGATGTTAGCTGGGAGGTGTCCTGTTGAATACTTGCGTGATCCAGGCACCTCCCCTTTAGCTTAGGTGTACGTGAGGTTTTAGTGGGTAGTCCCCAGGGGTACCCCCTCCCCTCTGGAGTCAGTCCATCATAACCCCGGCTTTCCCCGGTAAGTATGGGGCTGTAGGTAAGTATTAGACTGTATGTAAGTATTAGACTGTAGGTAAGTATTAGACTGTAGGTAAGCGTAGACTGTAGGAAAGCGCTAGGCTGTAGGTAAGCGTTTGACTGTAGGTAAGCGCTAGACTGTAGGTAAACACAAGAGCGTGTTGTATAGTATAGTATAGAGTTCGAGATAGAGGTACGTTGGCTCTGCGGTAGAAAGAGACAGCAATAGGGTCGAAGAAATGTAGGTGGAGGGGCTTGACCGCGTTCAGCGTGAGGCAGGAGCGTCGAAAGTATGATTTCCAGCCGTTTCTAGAAATCGTCGCGTTGCCTGCATAATTGTACGGGAACGTGACAACATCCTCTTAGTGGTGGGACTTTGAAAAATTTTCCTTCAAGAGCCGACGGAGTAGTACATCTGTCCATTATTTGCTAATAACTCGGTAAATACGCAGGTTACTCGTTAGGTAATCCCTCAGGTGCGTTTAAGTGTTTGCTTAGGCTGTGCGAGATGCCGCACCAGCGTAAGCGTGTATAATAACGACAATATCAGCGTCAACTGTGCTAGAGACACGCACTAATATCTGCTTCAAATTGTCGGGGAATTTCATAAAGCTAGATTGCTTGTTAGAGTGATTTCCGAATTGGGATGCTGCGTCAAGGGTATTTATGCGTGGTACAGTTCATCTTTACTAGCGAGAAACGGAAGGCATCTAGCGGATGCTGCATGGAACTTTCGGAGATTTTCAGGGGGTGGGGTATATAGATGTGGGTCCGTTCATCTTCACTAGCGAGAAAAGAGGTGGCGAAAAAAGCCATCTGTATCTAGAAAGGAAAACTTCGGCTCTAGAGAGAGACCGTCTAAGATCTTAAGTGTGAGTGGGATGGTGATGATCCTGTACGCGTGACGGAGAAAGTGTAGGGTCGTGTCCTGGATGCGAGGATGGGTATGGGATTGATTAGATAACGGATGATTATCACTCCTTTATTAATACCGCGTACACGTGATCGTGAAGGGCCTGTGAGCCGCGTGTGTGGTTGTCTAGCGCCTACTGGTGTGACTTATCCTAACAGAAAGTGCAGAGTCTTATTTGCTCGTGCGAAAAAGTGAGATGGCACCAGGCCCTATACTGGCTGCGGGTGCGAGTGAGAGTGCATCGGTTCTCGCGCTGACCGTGCGATAATAAAGGATGGCGTTACGTCCTATGTTAACTACGAGTGCGAGGAAGAGCACACCGGATCTTACTTGGCCGTGCGATGGAAAGAGATATCGCTATACCCTATGTTAGCTGGGAGTGCGAGGGAGAGCGCGCCGATTCTTGTTTGATCGTGCGTTAGAAAGAGATAACACTACGCCCTATGTTGGTAGCGAGATCAAGAGAGAGCGTGTAACCGTACAGGTTACATATCGACACATCGCATATATCGAACGTCGATGTCGACCCCACCATAACACTCCGTGACGTAATCCGCGAGTCCTGGCGAAGATAAGGACCGCGAGATATCGCGACACTTGTCGCAATGCGCACGCATCGATCCCCATTCGATACCGATTGTTAAGGTCTCGCTCGCTAAACCGCGCGAGATCCTTTTGTTTATTGCACTTGGTGCCGACTCAACTCCAAGGACCACCCACTGATGTGGGACTGACTGGGTTACTCACAGCTTCTGGGTTTCACAAACTGAGTTTATTATAACGGACGCGTTACTTGGACGTTGCGCGTATCCAATTGTGATAATTTAACTACAATCTCCCTGCTTGCTGACTTTCTACAACTGAACTTATTGAAAAAGGCCGCGTAACTTGGACGATGCACGTATCTATGCTATGATTCTGACTGTTCTCCCTGCTTGGAGGACTCTATCTTTCAGACTGTGCTTCCTGCTTGGAGGACTCTATCTTTCAGACTGTGCTTCCTGCTTGGAGGACTCTATGCTTCAGACTGTGCTTCCTGCTTGGAGGACTCTGGTCTCAATTTTTGCTGCGGTCCCTGGCACCTTCGAAAACCGCTCCCCGTTTCCCCTTTCGTATGTGCCCAAGGGTGGGGCCTTAGGGGTGGTTCCCGATTTTCCAAGTAGTCGGAAAATTGGCTGCCCCTTCCAATGCGCCCGAGGTGCGTTGTCTTTGGTGGGGTTACCGGACCGCTCGCGCTCGCGAGTGGGCGGGTGTCCGCTAAATACGGGAAATTCCGGCCGGTGAGGACAGCTGTTGCCAATTCCCGGTTACTTTCGCCTTGGGACTTTATGGTACGGTTTCTTGGACCTGGGAGACTAAAACGATGGCATGGCCTTCACAACCTTCTAAATCTCTTTATTTCTATGTGCCACATGTTGGCTGCAGACCGGTCCGCTAAAGAAATTACAATAGCTCGATGCTTGGAAGAAATTGCTGAAACTCCCAGATGGTCGACCGTACCATAAAGTCATTTTTAGGGTTCTTGCCTTAACACCGATCGAAGGAGGTCGATGCGTGCCGCAGATAGATCACTCTACTTCTGGAAGCGGGTCTAGCCAGACGCGTTCGCGAAGTGTCCTGTCGGCGAAACACGGTACGCGATTGAGGGGTCAAACGAACCCGATAGAACTGACAAACCGGCTGTTCTATCCTCGACGTGTAAGCGCCTCAAACCGACGAATCACAGGTGCAAACTGCGCCGTGGTATTGCCGACAGTCAAGACGTAGTTCTGTGATCTGCGGACGCGACCGCGTAGTAGTGGTAAACTTAATTAAAATCATAAATTGTTTCTCGTGATCGTTGCACCGAACGGACACTTCGTAAGATTCAAATTCGTTATTCTCGTTCGAAATGCCCATGACTGCTCCGGTAGGATCTGCACAGTCGCGGTCACTCTGCCGCTATCTGCAAAGAATATCTTCGGAGGCCACGCATCGTGCCGAAGAGCATAATCCTTGGTAGCGTGGCGTGATCGACGGCTTGGTGTGCGTCTCCATGTATATCACTTATACGAGTATTCGGACGAGTGAATGGATGGTCTGACACGTCCGCAACCGTGCAGTGCGTAGTACGCGGACGGATTGTTCAAACGAGCTCACGGTTTCCCTTAGGATCGAATCGATACGATCGGAGTCTGCACGATCGCTGCTATTCTGCCGCGGCCATCACAGAGAGTACTCGGAGGCCACCTATCGTGCCGAAGGGTAAACTCCTTGGTTGCGTGGAGTAACAGGGGTCTCGCATGCGTCTCCACCTGGGCCACTTGTACAAGAATTCGGCCAAGTACCTGGATGGTTTGACAGGTTCGACTTCGATCGATCACGAGGTCGAAACGAGTCGTTCAACCGTCACTACGTCGGGCATACGGGTCGAATTAGAGCGATCGGACCTTGCACGATCACTGTCATTCTGCCGCTACCTCCATGGAGATTGCTCGGAGGCCACATATCGTGTCGAAGAATGAACTTCTTGGTTGCGTGGAGTGCCAGGGGTTTTCAGTGTGTGTCTCCAACCGGACCACTCGTACGTATCTACGGCCGAGTGCACGGAAGTTTAGACAGGTCACGAACACGCACATTGCGGGGCACAATTCATATCGAAAATCGTTGGAATCAGACCTTGAAAACCAGGCGTAGAGACAGCGTGCGAACCGCGTGCGCCGTAATACGTAAGACACAGTGTGTCGTGTCTCGTACGCGTTACGAGGAATCGGTACGGATTACTGATCCCCAGTATTCCGCGCGTCATCACAACGGTATTTATTGCCCTGAGCGTCGAGAAAGATCACAGGCCGTCCCGTATACAAATAGTTCTTCTGAGAAGAGATTATACAAATCTGTTAGAGATTTATTTCATTACACTTCCGTTGTACATAATTCCTCATCTCATTATAACAAGTTTTACAACGTACAATTTTATAACAATGCACGATGTATGCGAAACACGAAAAATAAACAACGACATCGATCTATCGATCGGCCTCGGCGCGCTGCTGTCCCCGCACCGCGCCTCTCGCTCCCCGCGAACGCCACGGGTGGATCGAGCAGCTCGAGCCTCGCGGGTGCGGCGGGGGGACGGACGCGGCGGATCGACGCGACCTGCTGATCGATCAGTTCGTCTATTGACACTACAACCGACAGTTCTTACGTGATTCAAACCCGTCCCGCCTGATCACCAAGAGTTTCGTCGGTCGTTAGCTATCGCATTTATCTTAGACTGACCGGTATGATTTCAATACTGAAATCCCCCAGAAGTCTAAAACATTGGTCCTTCGAGCCGGATTTTTACACCATATCGACTCATTACGTACGTCGATAACGCGCGCGGAGTGCAGTGTTCGCTATTTTCGTGCGTGGTTCATCGATCTCGCCTCGATTTTCGCGTGATCGAAGGTGCTGCATCGAGAAGATAAGGGATTCGCATCCCGTAGCCGATCGCGCTTCGAGAATATCGAGATCTCGCCAAACTAGAGCTTCATTTGGAGCCCCAACGGTTTTTATCGTTTGAACGCGCTAACGACCGTTTCTGCCGCGTGTTGGTTTTGTCGCTGTTCGCGCGCGACACAAACAGGTGCTAGTGACCTCAGCTTCGTAACCGTCAAGAACAACGTTTTCGCCATGTGTGCCTGTTTACGTTTTAATCGTAACGTTTCGTCTTGAAAAGGACTGACAATCTGCTTCGATAAACCATGTCGAACGATTCGAAAGGTCTCCTTGCCGACCAGAGGGAATTGGGAGGTCTTATCTCTCGGTTTCTTAACAACTTGAACAAAGTTGGAAAGGACAATATCACGCTCGCGTTGCTGCAGCGTAGGCGGGCTCGACTCTACGAATACTGGAAGACCTTCACCGTCCAGCATCGCCGAATTTGTTCAATGGTCGACGAAAAGGATGAGTACCGTGCTTCTGACCTCTTCTCCACCATTGAGAACGAGTACGATCAACAGGCGCTGAGCATCGACTCCTGGATCGCGTCTTTGATGCCTGCACCCGCCGTTGACCCTTCGCCGTCGACGTCGGACTCGGACACCGAACCGAAGTTGCCGAAGATGATCCTGCCGTCGTTCTCTGGCGATCTGCTATTATGGGAAAGTTTTCGAGATCAGTTTAAGGCGCTGGTCCACGATTCAACCCGCCTTCCGAAGGTACGAAAATTACAGTACCTTAAGTCGTGCCTCACTGAAGATGCCGCCAAGATGCTCGCCATGACGCCCGTGACGGAGAGCAATTATGACGGGGCTTGGACTTGTCTTGAGAAACGATTCGGCAACGCGCGAATTCTCTCGGCGACACATATGCGACGCTTGATTTCTTGTCCGCCGATCTCCAAATCGTCGCCTGCTGAGTTCAAGCGTCTCATCGACGATTTTCGGCAGACTCAGAAATCCTTCCAGGCCCTTGGAAAACCCGTCGAGGCGTGGGACGAATGGCTCGTCTTCCTGATGACGGAGAAGTTGGACGACGCAACCAGGCTCGCGTGGGAGGTTTCCCTCGACGATCCCACTGCCGTCCCACGTTTTGAGTCACTGGAGACCTTCTTGGAGAACCGCGCTCACTCCTTCACGTCCATGAGGAGCGTAGAGGTTCCCAAGACTCAGAGGACGGATGATTCGTCAGGACGTCCTCCACCCGCCATCTGATGGCCGTCAAGGTCGAGGAATCGAAGCCGAAGGGAAAGAGCGGCCGTCAGTGCCCGCTCTGCACCGGAAACCATGCACTCGGATCGTGCTGACGATTTCAAGAGTCGTCTGCTACGAAACGCCGGGAATTCGTCGACAACCAGGGTCTCTGTCTCTCGTGCCTCGCGCCTGGACACCGACTCCCTCAGTGCACCACCACATTTCGGTGCTGGGTTTGCGGTCAGCGGCATCACACGACGCTTCATGATGCCTGTGCCGCCAAGGACAGGAACAGCCTGGACACTTCCGCCACAGCAGCCATCCACGCGGTGAAGACGCATCAGGGAATCCTCCTGGCAACGGCACGGGTCAAGTTGGAGGCGCCAGATGGAAGGACTCTCCTGGTGCGAGCGCTGCTGGACTCAGGCTCGGGGTCGTCGTTTCTGAGCGAGTGGGCTGCTCAATCGCTGCGATTGCGGAGACAGGCGGTGCGAGTGTTATTAACAGCACCAACGTCGGGACTGCTCGCTCAGAGGTACGGGTAAGATTGTGTTCCCCGTGCGACTCAGAGTTTCAGGTGGATCTGGAGGCTTTGGTGACCAAATCCCTCACCGCTCCCACGCCGTCGAAGCGCGTGGTGCAACAGGAATGGCCACACATCCGAGGTTTGCCACTTGCTGATCCGGACTTCGCCAATCCGGCACGCGTGGATGTGCTTCTCGGAGCCGACGTGTGCGGACTCCTATTCAAACAGAGAAGGGTCGGACCGGCCGGAACGCCGGTCGCCGTGCGAACGCCGTTCGGATGGACACTGATCGGCCCCGCTGGAGAAAATCGTGCCGCAACCAGGAGTGCCCGGATCCATCATGTGAGCTGCGAGGATCCGCTCTCAGACCTCCAACGGTTCTGGGAGATCGAAGACGTGCCATCGTCGCAGTTGCTGTCTCCAGAAGACCTGAAATGCGAGAATCTGTTCAACGACACGACGTTTCGGGATAATTCGGGACGGTATGTTGTCAGGTTACCTTTCAGGGGGGAGGGACGACCACCCATGGGTAAGTCGAGAGTGGCCGCACTCCGGAGACTCCTCAGCGCTGAGACAAGACGAGAACGGGATCAGCAGTTGAGGGAACACTACGTGACCTTCATGCAGGAGTA
This sequence comes from Halictus rubicundus, assembly GCF_050948215.1. Taxonomy (NCBI): domain Eukaryota; kingdom Metazoa; phylum Arthropoda; class Insecta; order Hymenoptera; family Halictidae; genus Halictus; species Halictus rubicundus. Next base: position 552,004 of record NW_027488622.1, read on the forward strand.
CCGTCGACTTGGACACATGACCGTCGCACGAGCCCCCCTCCAGGAACGAGACCAGGGGTATTATATACCGCATCATGCGGTCTGGAAGATGACCGTCGGGAAGAAGAAGATCCGTTTAGCATTGGCCTGGATCGGCTCACATCCATCGAGATGGAAGCCATTCGTCGCTCACCGCGTGTCAGAGGTACAGACTGCCCTACCTGGAGTATCGTGGAGGCACGTAAGCACCCTGGACAACCCCGCAGACTTGGCTACGAGAGGGATCTCAGCAGGTGAACTCGGAGTCGCTGACCACTGGTGGAACGGGCCTCTCTGGCTTCAACTTCCCAGCTCCGAGTGGCCAACCTCGACGGCGACTCCGGAGGTATCAGAGGATACTCCAGACGAGCGTCACGTCTGCGTGGTCGTTGTGCAAGCTCCGGAACCTGAAGACGTCTATGCGGAACGATTCTCGACCCTGTCTCGGCTAATTCGGACCACCGCCTACGTGCGCCGCTTCGCCAACAACTGCAGAGCCGCTAGTACTCGAGCCGGGGGTTCACTCACAGCATTGGAGCTGCGAGAAGCACTCCAGGCAGCGGTGCGATCTGATCAGCAGAGAACGTTCCAAATCGAGCTCGACGCCCTTCGGCACGGTAAGGCCGTTCCGTCGTTTTCTTCCATCACAGCACTGGCACCCTTCATCGCCGACGATGGAATCCTCAGGGTAGGCGGTCGCCTCCAAAACTCCGGACTGCCGGAACCACGCCGTCATCCAGCCATCCTGGACCGTACATCGCATCTGTCCACACTGGTGATCCGAGACGCCCATCTAAGGACCCTCCATGGCGGAGTGAATGCCACCATGTCCTGGATTCAGCGAGCGTTTTGGATCCCACGACGCCGACCTCGAGTGAAGCGCCTCATTCGAGAGTGCGTCACCTGCACAAGGCTGCGAGCGACTACCGGTCTTCAACAAATGGGAAATCTTCCGACCGCCAGGGTGCAACCGTCGAAGCCGTTCCTGCACACGGGAGTCGACTACGCCGGGCCGATCCCCCTCAGGACCGCTAAGGGCAGAGGGCACAAGAGTCAGAAGGGTTATGTAGTCGTATTTGTGTGCCTGGCCACCAAGGCCGTGCACCTAGATGCCGTCACCGATCTAACCTCATCCGCGTTTTTGTCTGCCTTCCACAGATTCACTGCCCGACGCGGTCGCTGTCAGCACCTCTACAGCGACAATGCAACGACCTTCAAGGGCGCGGACACCACCCTGCGGCAAATGTTCCATGCCTCTTCGCAGTTCTATTCTTCGGTGGCCGAGGAACTAGCGAATGACGGAACCGAGTGGACGTTCATACCACCGTACTCGCCGCACATGGGAGGCCTGTGGGAAGCCGCGGTTAAGAGCATGAAATCGCACATGAAACGAGTCATTGGAGAAGCTACACTCACTTACGAGGAGATGGCTACGCTGTTGAGTCGTATCGAGGCGTGCTTGAACTCCAGACCGTTGACGCCGCTGCCCGAGGATCCGCAGGACTGCGCTCCCCTCACCCCGGGTCACTTTCTTGTGGGGGAACCCATTCACGCCCCTCCCGAAGCACCGATCACCGACGTCCCACGTAGCCTCGATTCACGGTGGCGTCAAATCACTAATATTCACGATCACTTTTGGCGTAGGTGGAGCCGGGAGTACGTCAACAACCTCCAACAACGCACGAAATGGCAACATCGACGGGAGAATATACGCGTCGGCACGCTCGTGCTGGTAAAGGACGACCTCACGCCGCCGACCCGCTGGCCGTTAGCCCGTTTTGTGGAGGCTATCCCGGGAAGCGACGGCCTCGTACGCGTGGTGACCCTACGATCAGGCTCCCGCACCTTCAGTAGGGCCGTCACCAAGGTGGTCCCACTGCCCGTACACGAAGAATCCGATGGACACGGAACGTTGTAACTACGCTTCCACGGCGTACAACCGATCTAGTCACTGTTGTCATGGCGGGCGGCGTACTACAACTAACTACGCTTCATTCACGCCGCGACGGACTAGATCAGACGCCCCCCCCCCCCCCTCCCACCACGACGCCTCCGTGAACGACATGCAACACCGATGCCTCGCCGTTTACCACCGGGATAATTTCGGCGTGAACCCATCACGACGAACCAAACAACGACATCGATTTATCGATCGGCCTCGGCGCTGCTGTCCCCGCACCGCGCCTCTCGCTCCCCGCGAACGCCACGGGTGGATCGAGCAGCTCGAGCCTCGCGGGTGCGGCGGGGGGACGGACGCGGCGGATCGACGCGACCTGCTGATCGATCAGTTCGTCTATTGACACTACAACCGACAGTTCTTACGTGATTCAAACCCGTCCCGCCTGATCACCAAGAGTTTCGTCGGTCGTTAGCTATCGCATTTATCTTAGACTGACCGGTAAGATTTCAATACTGAAATCCCCCAGAAGTCTAAAACAAAATCTTTATTCTGAGAATATATTGCCTTTTAGTGACTCGAATTTTGTCTACCACACTTTATTTATCTCGCCCAAACCTCACCGCTTTCCAGTGCCTGGAGGCACGAACCCATCTCCTTCGCGAATTGACACGCGTAGGGAATTCGGGGTAGTAACCGGCCCCCGCGAGATTGTAAAAAAAACTATTCTTGAGAAACCGAGAGAGAGATAAAATTAATTAAAATAGTCGACCATAGAATGTACGGTTACAAGCGCATCAGTGGAAAGGAGAATAACGATAGAGTGAAAGTGCGATGGTGGGAACGGCCGCGTTCACCGTGAGGCAGGAGCGTCAGAACGCCGATTTCTAGCACGATTTGGCGAAATCGGTCACGTTACATGCGATTATGCATGGGAACGTGACATCCTCTTAGCGGTGGGACGTTGAAAATTTTCAAAGTTCGGTGAAGGTGTATGAAAAGTTGGATATTTTGTGTAAAATAACATAGAAATGTTAAAATTTATTATATTTTATAAAAAAAATTTTCATACTTTTTTCGCTCTAAATTCCAACAGCCCCGCCGGTTGGTCTGTTGCCGCGGCGGTTTACGGCCATAAGTGCGCGTGCTATTGACCTCGCGGCGCCGTTCGGTATCTACACGTATACTCAGAAATTCCGTATATGTATACTCAGTAAAAGAATAAATATGTACAAAAACAAATAAATAAATAAATAGATAAGAAATAAATAGATAACTAAATCATATAGGTAGCTATATACATATATATTTCACTCGATCAGAATCTCAAAGAAATTATTGAAAATATTTCCGTAAAAAAAAAGAAAGAAAGAAAGAATCCTGCGGTCAATAAGACAAAATATAATAATCAATCCATAAGATTCCAAATCTATATATTTTTTTCCTTCATTCAGCAACAAATAATATCTAATCAAGAGGCAAATTTTGAAATTCTTGTTACGAGCCAGGGCTGCGAGCAACGCGAGAGGCCGGCGAGGGGTTGTTACCCCAGGAATATGGTTTCAGTTTGTTAGTTAGGTAAGCGGACGCACCCAATGCGAAATCGGGGAGCCGCTAGGATAGTTGACGTCGAGGACGCACCTGATGCGAAATCAGGGAACCTCTGGGAGGTTGGAGTCAAACGCAGACGCACCTGATGCGAAACCGAGGAGCTACTAGGAGGATGAAACTTCCTGAACGCACCCAATGCGGAATCGGGAAGTCACTAGGAGAGACACGCGGCGAACCCGATTTAAAAGGAAGGTGGATAACTCACAGACGCACCTGATGCGAGACCAGGGAGCTGCTAGGATACGGAAGAACCCAATGCGAAATCAGGGAACCGCTAGGATGGTATAGTTTTCGTGGACGCACCCAATGCGAAACCGGGGAGCCACTAGGTTGGAGAAATCTTCGTTGAATTGAATCTAAGATTAGTAAGCCTCGTAACTTATATATAATTTAATTGATACAATCCGAGCGGTAAGATTGTATCATGTGGGAACGTTCAATTATTAGATTAGGATATCAGGCAATAATTAAAGGTTGTAGATTACGCGAGTTAACAAACAAGACAAATATATTCTGATTTGGAATAGTTACAAGTGTAATTGTTTGTGTCGCGAGTGGATGTAGTAAGTGTACAATTAGAGAAATTGTTACCTAATGAGGCACGGTGTTGACGCACTGGCAATGCGGGGTTAGATAGCGATTGTTGAATGCCAAATAGAATATACAGGGTGGCCCACATAACTCTGAACAGCTCAATATCTCGAAAACTATGCCATCGATTTTAAAGTTCTTAGTCTTAAATTGCATGGAACTGAAGGGCCTTTCTGACTACATAAACGTGAAGTGGCCTCCCTTCCCCTTTAACGGGGGAGGGGAGGTACCTTTGTAATTTTAAATGGAACCCCCTATAAAATGTTACATATTTAGATTATACAGGAAAAAACAAGTCAATTTTGTCTGAAACATTTTTTTGTCAGAACTTCCATGATGAGATATAACAGTTTGAAGTTTCGAGTTCTAGGTACTTGAAGCGCTCGGAAATCGCGAAGAAAGGTAGCTGCTACAACTGTGGGAAATACGGCCATCTTGCTAGAGATTGTCGAAGCAGGCCAAGAATTCAATCAGAGAGAGGAAATAATACCAGTACCGAAAGAGGCTACAGAGGGCAACACTCGAACAATAAGGGGAATCGATATGGATACCAAGGTAAAAATAATTATAAGAGTTACAAAGACAAACGAACGTACGAACATCGTGATGAATACGCGATGAGGGTTAGAGAAAATCTTGACATCAACGCTAACATATTGGGAAACGGAGAAAAAACTGTCTGGATGTTGGACTCTGCGTGTACTTCTCACATGAGCTTTCAGAGCAACATCATTTCTAATCAAAGGCCAGAAAATACAGAAATAACTACCGCTGAGCATGGGCGGAGCATTACAGATGAGAGTCGTGGTACAGTGCGTGGATTCAGTAACAGGAAAGACCTCGGAATCACTCCAATAAAGATGGAGGATACGTTATATGTTCCAGATCTTAACTGTAACCTTATGTCTGTGCCAAGTTTGGTAAAAAGAGGCAAAAGAATCATTCTTGATGAATACGGTGCTGAAGTCTACGAAAAGAAAACAGGTGAGCTAGTTGCCGAAGGACGTTTTGAAAATGATGCTTTTTTAATGCAGATTGATATTAAACGAGATCAAATGAAGCCCGAAACAGAGTCATGTTTGAGCGCAGCTGAAGCGAGTCGCGAGCTATGGCACAAAAGGTTAAGACACGTCAACTACAGATACTTACAGAAGATGGCAGATGAAAAGCTGGTTGATGGCCTACCCAAGATTGGACGGGGAAATAATATTTGGGAGTCTTGTATCAGAGGAAAAATTAACAGATTGCCTTTTCCAGACGTTGAAGTGGAAAAGAGTCAACGAATTTTAGAAAGGCTGCACGTGGACTTGTGTGGTCCTATGCCAAAAACATCTCTCGGTGGAAGTAAATACATGCTGGTAATAGTGGATGAGAATAGCCGAAGATACTTTGTTGAATTTCTACGTTCGAAAAGTGAAACAGCGAGCAAGCTGAGAGCATTTATAGAATATAGAAAAAGGAATCTCTGCGCACACTATTGGCAATAGCAGCAGCTAGAGGATTTCAAATAAAATTCATAGATGTCGAGACGGCATATTTGAACAGCAGACTGAAGTGGAAGGTGTACATGAGACCCCCACAAGGAGTCAACGTTGAAGGAGGGAAAGTTTTCCTGATTGAGAAAAGCCTGTACGGTTTGCCAGAAGCAGGTAGATGCTGGTATTTTAAACTAGTCGAAATTTTGAGAAAAGCAGGTTTGAAGTCGACGAAAGAAGATCCGTGCGTATTTGTCACGGAAGAAGGTAACGATTTCTTACCCGTAGAATTTTATGTAGACGATTGCGTTATAATTGTTCAAAATGATAGGGTAATAAATATGTTAATATTAAAATTAAAAGAACAACTGAAGATTAGAGAGTTAACAGGTAATATAGAGTTCCTGGGAATCAGCGTTGATCGAACCAAAGACGGCTTCCTATTGGGTCAAGGGAAGTTCATAGATGAAATTCTGAGTAGGTATAGCATGCAGAACTGCCACGCTGTCAGAACACCGGGAGTAATAGGAACAAAGCTAGACGAATACGAGGACTCGGAAAAGGTTGATGACATCCTGTACCAAGAAATATGTAACCGTATCGATTACATATCGACCGGGCGGCGTGTCGCATGAGCGACGCGGACCCCCGCCACGACGTTCCTGGTCGTCCTGTCATCCTTCTCTTAATGAAGGATCGCAGGATCCCCCACTAATTAGCGTGCGCGCGCATCGATCCCCACGCGACACGGATCGAATGAGGTCGATGCGCGACGAAACTGGGTCACTGTACGTCTGGGCGCGAGCTTGTTCGGGTCTTAGAATTTCGGGCTGTCCGGTACGCAGCGAGCGAGTCAAACCGACTCAGGAGCGATACGGTCAAACCGACTGCGTTCCTTCGTCTCGTGCTAACCTCAAACCGAGGAAGTGTCGTGCTAACCTCAAACCGAGGAAGTGTCGTGCAAACCGCACTCGCATATGATGGAGTATTGCGTAGCATAAATATATGTATATATCGAGAGTATCGAATGCGTGCGCAGCACTCGAGAAAACAAAAAGAGAGCTGTGCTCCCGCATGGAACAGACGAAGGGCTCTCTCTCTCTCGCTGACCATGAGACAACGAGCATGTAGCGTTCTCAGTATATTTATATTAAATTAGTTTTTATTGTTCGCATAATGTAAAGTTTATTTCAAAGAGATTAAAGTTTATATATATAATGAACGGAGTTCTTTGAAGTAGCACCTCAATCCCACAACAGCAGCTGCGGCCGCAAAAAAGGATACAATGTTACGTTTCACGAAGCCTCGCGGTCGAGGTTGCGGAGGGACCGATTGGTTGGTTCTAATATCGTATTCTTTTCCCCTCGCAAACATAGTATCATAGCTATTGTGGTACCGCGTACTAGTTTCGGTATTTGCTAGGATAATAACGATAATAAAATAATATTGGATCTGAGTCGTTGTCTAAAAATAAATTTGAAAATTATAACAACATAGGGAAACGGATGACATGATCGTTAAATACCAGTAAATACCGGTATTTTCGTATTTCAGTTTCTATAAGTGTTTCAAAGGTACAACCGATAATTACCGGTGTAATACTGGTAGTTTACATTTTGGTAGAAGTCCCTCAAAATGGGAATTATTGATACCTTGAAGTTATAGGCTTATTATGTTACGTGAGCGAGTTCGCGCTTTTGTGTGTGTGTGTGTGTGCGTGCGCGCGTGTGTGTGTGTGAGGATACCGCGGGATACCGGACTAAACCGGCAGAAGTCTTGTTTTCTATGAGTAGTGATGCACAAATAAATAATAGTCTCCCATTACCTCAACACTAGACCATGTATATTGTTTTTTCTATCGTTCTGTCGTAGTTTCACCGCGACCCAAAAGAATTATAAACCTATCATCGCAGCCAGCTTATTAACCGTTTGACTACTAAGCAATTCTTGCAAGAACGCACGAAAACTGCGGGACATATTTTGACTTGATGTTGTCAAATAAAACACTCTCATTTAGACAAATATCAATCAATATCAGACTACGTTCACTCCCACGGAGCAACAAAGACACACTGAAACTCGCAGCGCAAAAGCGCTGCGTCGCGGTTTTCGAGACAAATGAACGCAGCGCTTTTGCGCCGCGTAGCAGTCAAACGGTTAAGTTCTACACTCCGCGAAAATACTGTAGGACATTGTATAAAACCATAGAAATGTATGTTTTAAAAAGGAATTTCTTCTTCTTGTAGCGAGAAAGAGTCTTTGAATGGGGAAGGAATGCGCGCCGAATGAATGAGAACGAATGAGATCGAGCAATAGGTGAAGCGTGAGTGAATGGATGGAGGATGTGCGAAAGGGAAGTGGAAGGAGTGCGAGCGAAGTATAAATACGGGCCAGGAAGACCGAAACGGTTAGACTTTTAGACTTTAACAAGGGCGACTGTGTGTACCAAGCGAATAAAATCAATTTCTAATATTCTTGTGTACTATTACATACTTTACATACTATTGTATTGTGTACGGCTTGTGTTATTGTAGCTTACTTGAAGAGACTTTCCTTCAACACCGTATTCTAATTAATATTTCTAATAACAAGTATGTAAGTTGCAATATTTTTTGCGAGAGCGACGCTCGTCACATGTGTCAGCAGGCAGAACTCACTTGCGACAATTTCACTCGGAGAGCGAAACAATATTTGTAAACCCTCGTTCAGACACAGCGGAAACCGCGCGTTTTTTACCTCGCGGTTTGTACGGCGGATTGTTGGACCGCGCGGACAGGTTTGAACGATTGTGAAGGCATTAATGTAAATAAGCTCCACGCGGCTTTCGCTGTGTCTGAACTACGCCTAAAAAAGTATAAAACACGCTTCTTCAAGTTGCTTTCGCAAAAAATGACGTAACTTACATGCTAGTTGTGGTGTCGTATCGGTCCCAATATTGGGATCTCAGATCACGACTAGGGTTACGACGAACTTGATTGTAAGTCAAGTTCGCAGAGAACAAATTTTATTTAATTGATACAAGACTCGGCTTACTGTCTCCGAATCAGACTCGGCTGAGTTTGGAGTTGTTGTTGGCTCGATTGTGAAAACAGTTTTCGGTTGTAGTTGTATATGATTCTAGGAAAGCTCGGAGGCAGGTGTGGTCTTGGAAAATTGCATATGGTTAGCTTAGAGGATTTAATTTCATTGTAGGAACGGAAGTACATTTGGTTGCAGACGGCTACGGTTACAAATCTGAGTACGCTAAACGGCGTACAAGGTTCGGACATGTGTCGATCAGCTGCGTTTCCTTCGGGTGTCTCGAATCTCTATATTACGGTACGAAGCTATTTTTTGGACGTGTTTTTGGGGGTTTATTACGGTCACGGTCGTTAGGTTGCCTGTAGGTAGTCAGATCAGAATCATGCCAATAGACTTCGAATGGAATGACTCGTACACATCTTTGGAAACTGCACTATAATACAATAGTTTTAAGCTTATTGTTCGACTCCTAGCGGAAGCATGCCTCCTCGCAGATAATTCGCGCGTCCGTCTGTACCATTCGTTAGGCACGCGAGGGTTTCAGATTTGTACGCTGCGGGCCTCATGGTCCGCACATTAGGCCAGGAAGGGCTGCGGTCCTCCTGAGCAAATACAAAGACCACTCAGGCTAGGCTAATTTACGACGCCTAAAAAGTCAAGAAGACCGAATCATGTTAAAGAGTACCCTGTCCTTCGTCACCGGACCCAGGTCAGAAGTCATAAATTGCACTTAGGGTGCACCGTCGAACACGGTCGGAAGTGCAATAAAACATCTGCGGGCCACTTGGGCCAAAATACGCGCACTGCTTCAGGGTTCAATAAAAAACGCACATTTGGGAAATTCCCAATTCTGCTTGAGGCGGAGACTTCCTTCTCCACCAACGAGGAAAACGCAGGAAGATCCTCCTACTTCAAGCAAGCAACAAATGAAGACATTTCTTCCCCCGTCAGCCTCTCATGTCCGAACTGACGACAAGCGAACCCTGAAGCAGAAGAATTAGAATCTAAGTTGGCTCTGAAAGAGCAACATCATCACGGGTCTACAAGGATCACAGCATCCTACGAGTAGTTTAAAATCACGCAACCTGTTTGTCCGTCTAAGTTACTCCGCATATTCACATTGTCTTTCATCGTTACCAGCCACTGTTCCATAGTTTAACTAATCATCCAATGTTAATTTGGCGGGTGATCGTGGTAGTGAAGGTTTAATAAATTGTTAACAAAAAGATTCGATTTATTTTCAAACCATTACACACCAGGGAATTTTCACTTATAATGTGAAATGAAATAATAATTAATACGAAAGTACCCGAAAAAGTACAAATTTCTTTGCAGAATTGCTAAGATCGGTAAGAAAGATAGAGAAAGTAAGCAGGAGACAGAAGTATTAAATTTAAAAATTATAAAATTGAAAATATATAAACTTTTACAGTTACTACAATAATAGTGGATGTGTTTTTCTACATATGTGTTTTCTGCGTTTTATTCACATTACATTTGATTTATTGTCATTAGTTGATGGACCAAAAAGTTTTGGTCGGTTGCTGAGGTAACGATCCATTTCATCGTATAGTTGTCGCTGTTATGATTCCACTAATTGTACGGCTTCCGATGTCCGTCGGTCCGCTTCTCAAATCGTTTAGGAATCAGCGTCTTCTGTATAATTTTATTTCATTCAAAGTTAGCTCAACTTCGTGCCAGATAACAAAGCTATTATATGCAAATACATCAATTATAATGTAGAAAAATATCATAAGCTACCTCCTGGATTACCGTTTACATGCGTAGGCTGTTACAAATTGTCCTAATATATCTACAGCACCTTTAGTTTTATAGTAATCTCAGATTACTTCTGGTTTTTTTTGTGTTATTCGTGCGAAATATAGGTTTCGCGAAGTAACGTACTTAGATGTGAGAAAGTTTTATTCTTTTTTTGTACATATAAAATTATTGTTGTTTTTTGTATAAAATAGTTCGATGATAGTACTTTGTATCTGTAGGTGAAAATTTCCTTTGGTAATTTTCGTTTATTTTTTCTTATAGTATCTATCATAGTGATTACACTGTTTCAATAGATTTTTACTGAAATCGTAACATGTCAGGAAACTGTCACATGTTACAATATATTCTTTGATTTGGTTCCGGATGCATTGTCATGGAGGTTGTAGGTATCTAACCCGAAGCAAGTGGCCTCAAGATGCACAAAGTCCGAGGATGGCGCGCGCCTAACAAATCTGTGTCGCAACTGGAGGTTTATGACACGCCGATCACTATTGAATTGCAGACCCTACAAGCGCACGTGTTTACAACTTCTAGAGCCCTGGCTCCCATGCTAATCGAAAGAAGGCTGAAAACCCCGTGCGGTCTAAACTCCTTAAAAATAGCGTATTCCTTACTCTATATATAACTCAATATAACCTCCTTACTCTAAATAGCGTATTCTAAACTCCTTAAAAATAGCGTATTTAAGTCGCTCTTGTCGTAAATCGTTTGATTCCATTCCTAGAGGCTCCCTGACTACGCGTAAGGTTCGTCCTCGCCGTTCGGCGCAATGTTCGTCGAAATGTTCAGGTTTGTACGTGGCTTTTGATGTATGTCGAAAAACCGACAAGTGATGGATCGATCGCGCGCACGAACGCAAACGGGTAAGCCTCGTACAAACCTGAACATTTCGACGAACATTGCGCCGAACAGCGACCGAAACGCAAAATCGCGCCGTTCGGTTCGCCGAAATGAATGTAATTGGATAAAACGATCAATAAACTCGATTGGCTGGATGCACCATCCACTGGCCCCTTGATTAGTAGCCGAACGAGTCGACAGCGCCAGGATAATAGCGTCGCGACTGAGCTAGCGAGCGAATCTTGAACATAGTGAACATAGGGCAAATTTCATTCTTTGAGAAAAATTCTCTAAATATGTATTAGGAAGAAATTGTTATGTGCTGTTTAATTATTTAATCGCCCACAGACCATCAGATTTATCGTACAACAAATCGTAGAAATTAAGTTACTTCAACCGTCTGACAGACAATTGCAACGTTTGTGGTGCGCTTAAAAACCTGTTGATTCGAGTTCGCTCCGGTAAACAGTGCTGTCACGGGACAATCGTCGTAATCCGGGAAACGACAATGATTACTTCGCGATTTCGCGTCTTAATACTTTGGAAATAACGTATTCTGAACCGTAGTACGAGATACGGAGTCGGCAGGGTAGAATAACAGCGCGTGGCGTAAGGTATTCACAACTGGACTGGTTTATTGAGCTGGCGTGGGCTTTATATACAGTTTTGGGGGTCCGAGAGGGCACCTTATCTTCGATGATGAGCCTTGCGATCCATAGGGCATCTTAGTGATTGTTCTATGCGTCAGGAGAAGATGACGCGTACGGTGATCCAAGGAGCAGTTTACTCTATGCGTCGGATAGTTGATAAAATTGGCTTCACAGTGCGGACAAGTCGGCACATCTCACTACATGTTTATTTGACGATGTACGAAAATTTCCTTTGGCAGAACTGCATATTAGCAGGAGATTCATATTATCATTCATTTAAAAATCATTTATGTTGGAATATATGCATAAATACATGCTTCCACGTGCGATTGCGCGCGCCGAGTGCGTATGCGCGCGCAGAGTGAGTGAGAGAGTAATGTTCGGACGAGAGTGTGAAAACAGAGAGTTGCGATGCCGATGGATGTAGTTTTTTTTCATGTAACCAATTATGTGCGGTGCTGGTATTTATGGTATTATTAATAAATCTAATGTTTATAAATCTAATATGGTAGCAGTCCGTGGTTTCGAGTGAAAAGTGACATAAATATAACTCGGATGTACGTGGATGAAAAAAAAGGGATCGAGCACGTGGCCGAAGAGGTTATGAGAGCACGTGTCGCGAGAGGTTAAGTGAACACAAGGCATATGATTTATTCGAAGTGCACACGATACCAGAGATGATTTGATGGGAAATGAAATAAACAAATTGAAAACTGAAAAGGACGAGTCAAATATAGATCTAAATAGGGAGATCAGAAACCACTTGAGAAGACAGGACACAGAAAATCACATTGATTGAGACGAGTTAAACTTAAAAGCGATGAATTACATATACGGCAACATAACCAATGATCAGCTGGAATTTGTGGGAGATGAAAATACAGCATTTGGCATCTTGAAGAAGTTCGATCAGCTTTACATAAGAGAATCAACAGCGCTGCAGATTTGTATAAGAAATAAATTATAAAAAATAAAATTAAAGGATTTTGAAGATTCAAGCACATTTTTCGCGGAGTTCGAAAAAACAATAAATGAGTTAAAAAGTCCTGGTGGAAAAGTGAATGAGAAAGAGAAATTAAATTATATGCTGAGAACATTACCGGACTCACTGAGTTATGTTGGTGATTTGATAGATGCCATGAAAGAGGAGGATAAAAATTGTGAATTTTTAAAAAATAAAATTAAAATGGGGGACGAGCAAATTAAAAGTGACTCGAATAAAAATAAAGCTAGCGTCTTTAAAGCTAAAAACAAACTGGATGTGACGTGCTATGGCTGTGGAAAATCAGGCCATAAAATCAAAAGTTGTAGAAATCCATGGCGCAGAGGAGCTGGAAGGAGCGGACCAAGCGGAACCAGGGTCTACAAGAGAGGAGGTGCTCGTGATCAGCTGACGCCATCGCCGCAGCAACAATACCAACAACAGCAGTCAGCACGAGGCAACTTCAGAGGCAGAGGCTATCCCCGACGGAATTTCAACAACAGGGGCAGAGGCTGGCATCAGCGCAGCGATGACAACGTATATGAAGAGTATGATGCGAGATATAGTTACAGCGAAAACTTTAGATATACAGGCTCATTTTTGACACAGATTATGCATAATAATTACAAGAAGAAAAGTATTGAAATTTATAATTGTAATTTCAAAAGAATAGATTGGATCTTAGATAGTGGTTGTACAGACCATATTATTAACGATGATACTTATTATAGTGAATTTGTAATTTTGAAAATTCCAATTAATGTTAGAGTAGGAGATGGTAGAATACTAAAAGGCACTGTAGCGGCTAGCGGGGCGCCGGAAGAGAAATCTTCAGCGCACCAGCACCAAGAAAGATTTATGGTTTGCACAGCATAAGACGCTATTTGTGAGAAAACGTCTTTAACGTTTTTGGCCACTTAGCGGACAGATGTGTCCTTGTAGTTCCTAGCGACGAACTCAATAGCGCAAGTGGACGCCATAAATTTTGGGTAGTCTAAGGGTCTCCAGCCTAGAGTGTCCCAGCGACGCGTGCCTGGTTTCTATCACCCGGGAAAGCTGGGCCCGTTGACGTAAGCCAGCAGTCACGTACCGCACTTAGCACGGGGCCCGGAAGACACCCCGCTGCATCACCAAAATTAGATTTTTAACAGAACGACACGCTCACCCTTCTCACGCACGAGAGGCGTGGAACGTGGGCGTGTTATGCAAAATGCACGGATTGGTGGAAGTTCCCCGCAAGGACTTCCACCAATCAGCCGACAAGCATTTTTGAAGATATAAGGCAGAGACTACCGACGCGAAAGGAAGTCACGAAGTCGAGACACAGCCGCGTATCCGCCGAGTGACTTAGAGTCTAGTCCGGTCGTTGCTAAGTTGCAATAACAGTTCAACCGCGAGTCGAAGCGAATCGCCGGTTTTAGTCGAACCACCCCGGACGCTCTCGCGACATCACTCTTTATTGTAAATAAACGACTCAGTCACGTACACCTGATTTGAACACTCATTCTAAGGCACCCGCCTTATATAACCCTGTTCCTTCATTGGTGACCCCGACGTGATCAGGGTGACTGAGTCGCATCACGCGCATTTTTTTTTTTTTCTTTTCTCTCGAAGTGCGTGTAGTGCAGTGATATTGAAATGGAGACAACGACGCCAGAAGTCAGCAAGGTCGCCATCAGGATCCCACCTTTCTGGCCTGAGCAACCCGAACTGTGGTTCCGCCAAATCGAGGCACAGTTCGCCCTAAACGGGATTACAGCTGACACGACAAAATTTTATTACATACTGTCTCAGCTCGAGCCCAAATACGCGGTGGAAGTGCAGGACATTTTTATAAACCCACCGGAGGCCAACAAGTATGGGACACTAAGGTCCGAACTTCTGAAAAGGCTGTCGGCGACCCAAGGAAAAAGGATCCGGCAGCTGCTGGAGCAGGAGGAAATAGGCGACCGAACCCCGTCGCAATTCTTACGCCATATGCGGAACCTCGCAGGTACCACAGTCAGCGACGAGTTCCTGCGGACCCTGTGGTCAGGTAGACTACCCAACGTGACCAGAGCCATCGTCTCGGCTCAGTCAGACCTGCCATTAAGCAAGCTAGCCGAGATAGCCGACCAGATCCACGCGGAGGTGCAGCCAGCCCAGGTAGCCAGCACGTCGGCCCCAACGCAGTCCGACCGCCTGGCAGAGCTCCTGATCGACCGATTGGAGAAACTGGAGCTTCGAATCGCCGAAACATCCCGACCTTGCAGTCACAAGGGAAGCAGGACGCCCAGACGGAGTCGGTCTTCGTCCAGGTCATCGCGTAAGACGGAGAACGTCTGCTGGTATCACCAGAGGTTTGGGAAGGAGTCCACCAAATGCCGCCAGCCGTGTTCATACGCGGGAAACGAGTCCCTCCGACACTGACCGCGGCAGCCAGTGACGGAACATCCACCTGCCGCCTCTTCGTCACGGACAAAGTGACGAAGACCGAATACCTCGTCGACACTGGCTCGGACCTTTGTGTGTATCCACGCACACTCGTCAAAGGCCGAGTCAGCAAGACGTCATACGAGATGGTTGCGGCAAACGGATCGACGATCGGCACCTACGGCATCCGCGTGATGGACCTCAACCTGGGACTACGGAGGGCCTTCCAGTGGAGGTTCATCATCGCCGACGTGGGAAAACCCATCATTGGCGCCGACTTCCTCACGCGCTACGGCCTACTGGTGGACCTCAGGCGACGACGCCTGATCGACCAGACGACATCACGGACGACAACGGGACGCACCGTCGTGGGTTTCACGGACTCCATCCGGACCATCGCGGGGAACTCACGCTACCACCAGCTGCTAGCCCAGTTTCCCGACGTGACCCGACCCACAGCGACTCCTAGGCAAGTCAAACACGATGTTGTACATCATATTGTAACGACTCCCGGCACTCCCGCGTATTGTAAGACCCGCCGATTGTCCACCGATATGTACAAGGTCGCTCGCGCAGAGTTCGAGGAACTGTTATCTCGGGGTCACATCCGTCCTTCTAAAAGCCAGTGGGCTTCTGCCCTACACATGGTGCAGAAGAAGGACAACGGATGGCGGCCCTGCGGCGATTACAGGACCTTAAACGCTCGCACGATCCCCGACCGGTATCCCATACCACATATCGAGGACTTCGCGCGAACATTAGCAGGGAAGACAGTGTTTACTACGTTAGACCTGGTCCGCGCGTACCACCAGATACCGGTAAACCCTCGCGATATTCCGAAGACCGCGGTAACGACGCCGTTCGGGTTGTACGAGTACACCGTCATGCCGTTCGGTTTGCGCAACGCGGCGCAGACGTTTCAACGCTTCATCGACACCGTCTTACGCGGTTTCGATTTTTGCTATGCGTATCTAGACGATATTCTAGTAGCGTCAGTCGATGAAGACGAGCATATGGAACATCTGCGTCAACTCCTCGAGCGGCTTAACGAGTACGGTGTCATCGTCAACCCGAGCAAATGCGTATTCGCCGCTACCGAAGTCAAGTTTCTCGGGTATATTGTGAACGGCAACGGCACGAGGCCTCTACCTGAAAAAGTAAAGGCCATAAACGAATTTCCGAAACCAGAGACCGCGAAACAGCTCCGTAGGTTCCTCGGTATGTTAAACTTTTATAGACGGTTCATACCTAACGCCGCGGCGGTACAACCACCGCTTCACCACCTGCTCAGCGGTCGGACGGCGAAAGGCAACGCCCCGATCCAATGGTCAGGTGAAGCGGAAACAGCGTTTCAAGCATCCAAAGATGCACTTGCCAACGCTACGCTACTAACGCATCCATCGAGTCGTTCGCAACTCGCGATTATGGTGGATGCGTCGGATTTCGCGATCGGAGCAACGCTGCAACAGCGACAAGGAAATTCGTGGAGGCCACTAGCCTTCCACACGAAATCCATGTCGCCCGCACAGCGTAACTACAGCGCATACGATCGCGAACTTCTAGCGATATATACAGCGGTTAAGAAATTCCGACATATGGTCGAAGGTCGTTCGTTCACGATATACACCGATCATAAACCTCTGACTTTCGCGTTCAACCAGAGATCCGACAAATGTTCCCCTCGACAGTTTCGGTATCTGGATTACGTAGGCCAGTTCACCACTGACATTCGGCACATCAGCGGCAAAGATAATGAGGTGGCGGACGCACTATCGCGAATCGAATCCATCGCGTCGACTATAGACTACGCGGAATTAGCTCGTTCGCAAGAAAACGACAAAGAAGTCGACAAGTTCTTAACCGCGTCCGACACCTCATTAACGCTCAAGCGCGTCAAATTAATCGACAGCGACGTCGAAGTCTATTGCGACGTGTCAACGAATGTCGCGCGCCCATTCGTAACAGCACCGTTTCGCCGACACGCGTTCTCAGCTGTCCATAACTGCGCCCATCCAGGTATCAAGGCCACCGCGAAACTCTGCAAACAGAGATTTGTTTGGCCGTCGATAGAACGCGACTGTCGCGCTTGGGCTCGCAGTTGTACCGAATGTCAGCGCGCTAAAACGAGTAGACATGTCTTCAGCCCGATATCGGAATTCAAAGCGCCGTCCGCCAGATTCGAGCACATCCATCTCGATTTGGTGGGCCCGCTACCGATATCAGACGGCAAAAGATACTGCCTCACATGCGTCGATCGCTTCACGCGTTGGCCCGAAGCCTTTCCGATCGCCAATATCGAGGCAGAAACGGTAGCGAAAGAGTTTGTCGCCGGATGGGTGGCTAGATTCGGTACCCCCATCCGGATCACAACGGACCAGGGTAGGCAGTTCGAATCGCAGTTGTTCAAACACCTGAGCAATTTATTAGGCGCGAAGCATATTCGAACTGCAGCCTATCATCCGGCGGCAAACGGCATGGTCGAGCGCTTCCATAGACAGCTCAAAGCTGCCATAAAGTGCCACGGCACGCAACGTTGGACCGATGCGTTGCCCGTAGTACTTTTAGGTATTAGGGCAGCGTATCGGGACGACCTGCTGGCATCAACGGCAGAGCTCGTCTATGGCGAGAGCGTTCGGCTACCTGCCGAATTTTTTACCAACACGGCGAGCAACGAAGACCCCGCGAGCATGGTGAGGCAGTTACGCGAACACTTCCGCGACGTTCGCCCGGTGCCGGGATCGCGTCATGGTGGCAACAAAGTGTTTGTCTACAAAGACCTAGCGACCGCCTCCCACGTGTACCTTCGTACCGACGCAACGCGGACCCCATTGCAAAACGCGTACGAAGGACCTTTCCCAGTTATTTCGCGTAACGGGAAGAATTTCAAGATTCGAGTGCGCGGAAAAGACACAACGGTAACCATTGACCGCCTTAAACCCGCGTACACGGTAAACGGTGACGAGACCGTACGATACAAAGACTCGCAACCGACGACCGAGCCGACCCCCGCGCAGGTACCTGTCCACACGCGCTCAGGTAGACGCGTTAGATTTCCTGACTACCTGCAGGTCGGAACGTGAGACAACCTTGCCACGTTGTATATATATTGTACATTTTGTAAATAGCCAGCTACAATAAGAATAGGTATAGATTACCCGGTAATTAGGATTAAGTTAGGATAGCGTTAGCACTGGTAAGGGGGTGATGTAGCGGCTAGCGGGGCGCCGGAAGAGAAATCTTCAGCGCACCAGCACCAAGAAAGATTTATGGTTTGCACAGCATAAGACGCTATTTGTGAGAAAACGTCTTTAACGTTTTTGGCCACTTAGCGGACAGATGTGTCCTTGTAGTTCCTAGCGACGAACTCAATAGCGCAAGTGGACGCCATAAATTTTGGGTAGTCTAAGGGTCTCCAGCCTAGAGTGTCCCAGCGACGCGTGCCTGGTTTCTATCACCCGGGAAAGCTGGGCCCGTTGACGTAAGCCAGCAGTCACGTACCGCACTTAGCACGGGGCCCGGAAGACACCCCGCTGCATCACCAAAATTAGATTTTTAACAGAACGACACGCTCACCCTTCTCACGCACGAGAGGCGTGGAACGTGGGCGTGTTATGCAAAATGCACGGATTGGTGGAAGTTCCCCGCAAGGACTTCCACCAATCAGCCGACAAGCATTTTTGAAGATATAAGGCAGAGACTACCGACGCGAAAGGAAGTCACGAAGTCGAGACACAGCCGCGTATCCGCCGAGTGACTTAGAGTCTAGTCCGGTCGTTGCTAAGTTGCAATAGCAGTTCAACCGCGAGTCGAAGCGAATCGCCGGTTTTAGTCGAACCACCCCGGACGCTCTCGCGACATCACTCTTTATTGTAAATAAACGACTCAGTCACGTACACCTGATTTGAACACTCATTCTAAGGCACCCGCCTTATATAACCCTGTTCCTTCAGCACTAAAGTTGGTAAGGTGAGAACATATTTCATGATGAATGAAAGAGAAATAGAAATAACGATACGTGATGTATTTTATGTGAAGAATATGGATAAGAATTTGATAAGTTTTGCGAAAGTAACTGATAAAAATAGGGTAATCTGCATTGGTCAAACTGCAGAAATTTATAATGAGAGGGACAAGTTGATAGGAATAGCTCAAAAGGAAAATGGTTTGTATAAAATGATTAGCTTTATTGAAGAAAAAGTAAACTACAATTCAGAGGTTAACAAAATGACTCAGAAAGAAAAATTACATAGAATGTTAGGGCATATTAATTTTAATTATTTGGATCATATGTGTAAGAATAGATTAGTCGACGGTTTACCTAGAGAATTAGAATCGGTTGATCTCAAATGTGGTACATGCTTGCAAAATAAAATGCACAATTTACCATTTAAAAATAATAGAACGAGAGCAAAAGAAATATTAGAATTAGTTCATTCTGATTTAAACGGGCCACATAAAAATATAGGTTATGATGGTTCAAAATACTTTTTTAGTTTGGTTGACGATTATAGTAAACTGGCAGTAGTTTATACAATCAAGTCGAAAAACGAAGTTTACGATTGTTTTGAGAATTATATAAATAAAGTTGAGAACCTAACCGGAAAAAGAATAAAAAAATTAAGGTGTGATAATGGAAAAGAATATATGAATAAGTATATTCATGAAATAGCTAACAAGAGAGGAATCATAATTGAACCTTGTCCACCTTATGTTCACGAGTTAAATGGTGTGGCAGAAAAACTAAACAGAACAATTATGAATTCTGCGAGATGCTTAATGTCTGAAGCTAATGTTAATATCAGTTATTGGCCGGAAGTTGTCAGAACTGCGACTTATTTGAAAAATAGAACTTTTACCAAAAGTACAATTGAGACCAAGACACCGTTTGAAATATTTTTCAGTAAAAAAACCCGATGTAAGCAATCTAAAATTATTAGGCAGTAAAGTTTTCGTTAGAGTACCAGAAGAAAAGAGGCATTCCAAATGGGATAGAAAAGCAGATGTAGGGATTCTATTAGGATACGAAAATGTTGGTTATAGAGTGTTAATTAATGGAAAAATCATTATAGCTCGACATGTTGATGTCGTAGAAGATAGTGGAAATTTAGTTGGATTCAGAGGAGATGACGATGAAAGTTGTAATGATGATAAAGAATGCAGTGTGATAGATGAGAGTGAAAATTCTGAATCTGACGTATCTATAGAAAATACCAAGAATAAGGATCTTGAAAAGAGTCAGGAAAAGGGCCAAAGCAAATTAAGCGAAGAAATAAATGAAAATAAAGTTGGTTTAAGATCAGAAAGAGAAAAGAGAAAGCCGGAATTTTATAGTGCTGGTTTAGTGAACACAAGATGCATTTATGTAAATGTAGTCAATGCAGAAATTCCGTCAAACTATAATGAGGTATTACAAAGTGATGAGTATGATTTATGGAAGGAAGCTATGGATAGAGAGATAAATTGTTTAAATAAGAATAAAACTTGGAAGCTAGTTGAGAGAAAAGAAAATATTAAAGTATTAGATTTGAAGTGGGTGTTCACAAACAAAGCAGAATATAGAAAGAAAGCGAGACTTGTTGTACGCGGATTCCAACAATCAGAAATTTTAGAAGACTTGTATTCACCAGTAGCTAGGGTACAAACCCTAAAATTATTACTTTCATTTTGCTATCAAAATAATTTGAAAATATTACAATTAGACGTGGAAACAGCATTCCTTAATGGCTTAGTAAAATCGGATGTATATGTAAAACAACCCGTAGGATACGACGATAATACTGGAAGAGTTTGTAGATTGAATAAGGCCCTGTATGGTTTAAGAGAGAGCCCAAGAGCATGGTATGAGTGCTTTGACAACTATATAAAAGAACTAGGATTTGTGAGAAGTGAAAATGATTACTGTTTGTATGTGAAGTATGAAAAAAATGAAGAAATTTATTTAATATTGTTTGTAGATGATTTACTGATTTGCGGGAAAAATAGCGAAGGATTACAAGAGATAAAAACTAAGCTGTCAAAGAGATTTTGTATGAGCGACGTGGGTGAAAATTAATATTAATTATGATTGCACGAAAGGTGAAATGACATTAAACCAAAAGGAGTATATAGAATCAATAGCTAGGAAGTATGACATAGTAGAATCTAAGCTATATTGTACTCCTATGGAGCAAAATTTAAGTTTACAACCCGCAAAGTCAGAAACAACAAACTTGAATTATAGAAAGGGCCTAGCCGAATAAGATGGTCAAAACTGCCCTTAGACGTTTTTCAATAATTAATGAACCATTCGAAAGCTGACCAAGAAAAACCCCTCTGAGCCAAATTTCAACCCCCTATCTTGCTCGTGAGGGTAGTTACAGGGTAAATTAGATTTTGAGCTTTTCCGTGCATTTTCCGCACTCTGATGATTCCCAAAATTCTGAAAAAAATGTGACATATTTTGGACCCTAAAGCGGATTTTTGAGAATTTTTTCAGATTTTTTGGATGCAAACTGTGGTCGTAAAAAATGAAAAACCTCAAAAAAATCGGAAAAATGCAGGTTTCTCAAAAATATGAAAACATGCTATTGAGCTGTTTAGTGCCCCAATAAAGTACCATAACAGGCAGTGTCCTCAATTTTTTTTAGATTTTTTCTTGTGGGCACTTTTTGTCCAGACAAGAAAAACCGAATTTTTTCGACGTTTCTGCTATTAGGAGGAAAGTTACACTTGTTGATTTTATCGCAAGTATATATTAAGGCATTTTTAACGTTATTACATTGAAACAAGTAAGTGTTTGACCTCAGAAATATGTTTTAAGAGAAAAATTAATTCTATTTCGTGCGATATATACCAGAATGTTCGCAACGTTTACAACATCGCCGGTTGGCCGAGCAGTCAAGGTGTCGGACTACGGAGCGTAAACGCTGGGTTCGAATCCCGTCGAGGGTAAAGTTTTTTTTTCCATACATCATCTTTATATTTTCAATTTTTTATTACATGGTTTATTCATGTGATTTTTAAAATATTTTTTAATGTTTTAAAAATATTTAAGAAACATTTTTGAATAAAATATATGTAAATATAGTTTTAGAGTATCTATCACTTCCTCGATTCTCTAATTGTATATGATCTTCATTACGGTCCTTTCTAACATTCTTAATATTAAAATTCATTAATCTGGTTTCTAAGCCTTGCGTCTTCATAAATTAGGGAGGAAATGAGAAGAATTCTGAATAAATAACACGCAGCAAAGTATTGGTTTTTGTCCAATTGAAAGAAAAGGGCTACATACTACCACTATTTTTAAAGTGGGGTATCAGGTACAAATAAGCCTTAGCCATTCCTCTTTATTGTAACGTACATGAGGATGTATTTCCGTTTATAGTTACTTGATTGAAAACCATCATGAAGAGGGGAGACTTTTGTATTGTCGACAGAGGTTTTCGAGATGTTACATCTCATTTAACAGGTCTTGGATTCAGAGTTCTCATGCCTGCTTTAAAAGGTAATCGTTCTCAACTTTCGACGAAAGTGTCGAATTATTCCCGAAAAGTCACGAAAATTCATTGGGTTGTAGAGGCAATGTATAGTATACAAGGTCAAAAGTACCAGCTTCTACACAAACAAGTAGACAACGAAACCTTTCCAAAAATTGGACATAATTGGAACTGCAAAACGACTCCTTTTCAAACAGTATCCTCGGTAGATACTCTGGATTTTCCGGAAATGACAGAAGTAGATTTAAAAATTCTTTTCACGGAATCTTACCAATTTTCGCAAGCAATTTCTATATCTGGCGGAAATCGTGGACGAACACAATAATATAAATATTAATTTATTGCCTAATCCAAGAAAATAATATCATTAAATTCGAAGTCAAATCGGAGTAATATAAATAAAAGTTAGTTAAAAATGTTACCTCAATATTTTTTAAAAACATTAAAAAAATATTTTAAAAATCACATGAATAAACCATGTAATAAAAAATTGAAAATATAAAGATGATGTATGGAAAAAAAACTTTACCCTCGACGGGATTCGAACCCAGCGTTTACGCTCCGTAGTCCGACACCTTGACTGCTCGGCCAACCGGCGATGTTGTAAACGTTGCGAACATTCTGGTATATATCGCACGAAATAGAATTAATTTTTCTCTTAAAACATATTTCTGAGGTCAAACACTTACTTGTTTCAATGTAATAACGTTAAAAATGACTTAATATATACTTGCGATAAAATCAACAAGTGTAACTTTCCTCCTAATAGCAGAAACGTCGAAAAAATTCGGTTTTTCTTGTCTGGACAAAAAGTGCCCACAAGAAAAAATCTAAAAAAAATTGAGGACACTGCCTGTTATGGTACTTTATTGGGGCACTAAACAGCTCAATAGCATGTTTTCATATTTTTGAGAAACCTGCATTTTTCCGATTTTTTTGAGGTTTTTCATTTTTTACGACCACAGTTTGCATCCAAAAAATCTGAAAAAATTCTCAAAAATCCGCTTTAGGGTCCAAAATATGTCACATTTTTTTCAGAATTTTGGGAATCATCAGAGTGCGGAAAATGCACGGAAAAGCTCAAAATCTAATTTACCCTGTAACTACCCTCACGAGCAAGATAGGGGGTTGAAATTTGGCTCAGAGGGGTTTTTCTTGGTCAGCTTTCGAATGGTTCATTAATTATTGAAAAACGTCTAAGGGCAGTTTTGACCATCTTATTCGGCTAGGCCCTTTGATTGGAGCATTACTGTATGTAAGCACGAGTACAAGAATAGATGTAAGTTACAGTGTGAACTATCTTAGTAGGTTCCAAAACTGTTATGAGGAATCACATCATAAATACGCGTTAAGAATATTAAAATATTTGTACCTGACGAGAGACTTACAATTAACGTATCGAAGAAATGTAAATGCGGATATTCTAGACTGCTTTGTGGATGCCGACTGGGCAGGAGATAAGTCAGATAGGAAATCTACAACAGGATATGTGATAAGAATTTTTGGAAACGTAATATATTGGAAATCGAGGAAGCAGGGTAGTGTTACAAAATCGTCGACGGCAGCAGAATACGTAGCATTATCTGACTCGGTCAGTGAAATTAGAGTAATTTTAAATTTATTAAAAGACTTTAAAGTAGAAGTACGAAAACCAGTTAAAGTGTATGAAGATAATGCTGGAGCCATTGCAATCGCTAAATTTGGTAACTTAACAAAGAACTCAAAGTACATTGAAGTCCACTATCATTTTGTAAACGAGTGTTGTGAAAAAGGTATCATAGAGATTATTAAGGTAAATTCAGACAATAACATTGCAGATATTTTAACTAAAGCACTTGGAAGAAGTAAGTTCGAAACATTTAGAAATGCACTAAATATTGTTTAGTGAAGAAAAAAAAGGGGTACGATAATTGTTTGATATCAATAGATATTACTAGAGTTATGAAGCATGATTTAAGGAGGTGTGTTGGAATATATGCATAAATACATGCTTCCACGTGCGATTGCGCGCGCCGAGTGCGTATGCGCGCGCAGAATGAGTGAGAGAGTAATGTTCGGACGAGAGTGTGAAAACAGAGAGTTGCGGTGCCGATGGATGTAGTTTTTTTCATGTAACCAATTATGTGCGGTGCTGGTGTTTATGGTATTATTAATAAATCTAATGTATATAAATCTAATAATTTAACAATTATTTTTATGCATAAAAATAGTTAATGTTTTTTTCAATTTATTAATTTTATTGTTAAATTTAATTTTTTGTGACTAATTATCATTACATATGCATTAGTAACCAAATTTAGATTTTTGTAGAAAAATTTGGCCATGGAGGCACTCTCTAAAGTGTCAAAAATCGAAAAATATTACTGTTACGAGCCAGGGCTGCGAGCAACGCGAGATTCCGGCGAGGGGGTTGTTACCCGGGGAATATGGTTTCAATTTGTTAGTTAGGTACGCGGACGCACCTAATGCGAAATCGGGGAGCCGCTATGATAGTTGACGTCGAGGACGCACCTGATGCGAAATCAGGGAACCTCTGGGAGGTTGGAGTCAAACGCAGACGCACCCGATGCGAAACCGAGGAGCTACTAGGAGGATGAAACTTCGTGAACGCACCCAATGCGAAATCGGGAAGTCACTAGGAGAAACACGCGGCGAACCCGATATGAAAGGAAGGTGGATAACTCACAGACGCACCTGATGCGAAACCAGGGAGCTGCTAGGATACGGAAGAACCCAATGCGAAATCGGGGATCCGCTAGGATGGTATAGTTTTCGCGGACGCACCCAATGCGGGATCGGGGAGCCACTAGGTTGGAGAAATCTTCGTTGATTTGAATTTAAGATTAGTAAGCCTCGTAACTTATATAATTTAATTGATACAATCCGAGCGGTAAGATTGTATCATGTGGGAACGTTCAATTATTAGATTAGAATATTGGGCAATAATTAAGGGTTGTAGATTACGCGAGTTAACAAACAAGACAAATATATTCTGATTTAAGATAATTACAAATGTAGTTGTTTGTGTCGCGAGTGAATGTAGTAAGTGTATGATTTGAGAAATCGTTACCTATAATGCACGGTGTTGACGCATTATTGGCAATTTATGCTTTTATGTTTTTAATCAGAACAATATTGTTAATACGAACGAGTTGTAGAGCTTATCCTGATCAAAATGAGTCCAAACACGACACCATTTGGACTGTCTTTAATGAGATTGTAATTTTTATCGTAATATTACGTATCAGTGAAACTTGTTCGATAACACTCGAATTTGACCTCATTTTCATCAGAAAAATCCCCTCCATTCGTTCTGTTGAGACGCAACGCAATGCGGGACCCACGAAAGGGTCTCTCGAATTTGACTCCGAGTCCCGATGGGAACGAGCGAATGCATCCACAACTTCCAGAGACCTGCCTCCAAAACTAATTGAAGGAAGGCTAAACATGCAGTATGCACTAAACTCCTCAAAAGAGGTGGGTTCCAGTCGCTAGTGTCATAAACCGCATTCGATACTTCATCGACAGGGTGATCTTACATATTTCTGTAACAGTTCCTGAACACATCGATCCCTATATTACCGACTGATTAAACATGTAGGTGTGTGTGTGTGTGTTGGACTGAGAGTGGGGATGTGTCTAGAGAGTTCGTTTGGTGTGACAGAGTCGTGTGCGAGATCTGAGAGATGGCTGAGTTAATTTATTTCGTTTGTATAGTTTGACTAGAGAAAATATGTTAGACTAAATATGTTAGACTGAGAGCAAAGTATTTAATGTATATACAGGGTGAGTCACCAAACGTTAGCACCTCAAATATCTTTGTTGTTTCTAAAGATACGTAAAATATGGTAAGGACAAAGTTGAATGGTACAATGGGGCTGACACGATGCAAAAAAAAATTTTGTTTTTATGTCATTTTTTTGGAGATATCAAGGTCACCTTGACTTTTTTAAATGGAACCACCCTTTTTTAAACACCTACAATGATAGTCCCTTTCATTAGGAATTCAGTGACTATAATTAGTCCAAGGTCATTCAAGGTCAAGGACAGAAAAAACGTATAAAACTAAAATATGGAAGCAGAATACGTTTATCACGGTTGAAACTTGTAGGAAATAGTAAACATACTATGGTCGTAGTTAAAGTAAACATACTAAGGTCCTTCAATCTTATGCAGCATTCTTATTTACTATCAGTATGTTTCCAAACGCGATTCCGCTATGTTATATTCGATGACTGAAAAGTATGATATGATCACGATTTACTGTGAATGTAGAAAAATGTAGAAAAGGGACATCTTCTAACAAAATTGGCAGATCTTCTTGCAAAAATTGAGCGTATTTCTGTCCCGTCATCATTCCGTTAACGAAATATGGTCCAATTACTTTGTCGTTCAAAATACCACACCACAAGTTTACGCTCCATTGTCTTTGATGATCAATTTCTCGCAGCCAGTGCGGATTATCCACAGACCAATAATGGGCGTTCCGTAGATTAATTGAGCCATGATTAGTAAATGTTGCTTCGTCCGTAAACAAGACATTAGAAAAAAATGAATGATTTTGAAGCAATCCCCATTGACAAAAGTTAATTCTATTTTGAAAATCATTCCCGTGCAATTCTTGATGGAGCGATATGTGGAACGGATGAAATTTATGTCGGGCCAGAATTCGTATTAAGGTCGCCCCAAACAAGACGGGCAAGATGCCGAAGTTGTTCGAACGGCCGCAGTCGCTGTCCATAAGGACCGAGCGAACTGACAGGCCACTTGAGAGGCGCTCGACGGTCCTCGCAACAAAGGCCAAGTGCCGAAAACCGCAGAACTGTTTACTCCCCTCTACACCCCCGAGATGCCTATGCTGGAGCGTGTTGCCCACGGGCAACCTACAGACAAGATTGAGCAGCGTTAGAAATCTCTGCGGATACGGATGCACTCACGGTGCAGAATTTACTGGAAAAAATCAATATTCGTGTATATCACGATATTAAATACATTCCTTTTGCATAGAATGCGTATGGCACTAGATGCGTATGTATATGAGAATGGAAATTGTTGTTAATAATCATAATAATAATTTCTATGCATAAACAATTTTGCAATAATAATATGTCAATCATTTTTATTTATTCTTAATTTGCTTTTACTATATGTTTCATACCTATCCGAAAATAATAAGAATGTAAAGATAGATCCAGATTGTTTGGAAGAACGTGAACAGGGATCACATTGAAAGTACTGAGAATGAGTCGGATAGCGAATAACATTCATTTATCATTAATTTCGTTTTGAATTTGTTAGTTCTCAAAAATAAATTTTGTTATGAAAATTGTTAATTTCTTGTCAAGTATATTAATTATATTGGTAAATTATTTATATATGTGTAATTATTCACAGAAAATGAAATTATTAATATACAGGTTGTTCACGCTATTACTAGCCAGCATTTTTCTCGTAAATAGTGAATAATAGAAAAAAATGAAAGAGGAAAAAGTGGTACTGTTTTTTATATGCAACACAATGGCGTGTGTAATTTTTTTTTTGTTTATACTATTTTGCTAGATATGAAGGCGACCTTCAATTTTTTAAATGGAATGCTGTATATTTTTTGTATCGCACGAAAGCGCGTGTCTAGACGAATTCATCCGTATACTGCACAGTGGCCTTCAAGGTCATGCAAGGTGTGTGTGTGTGTGTGTGTGTGTGTGTGTGTGTGTGTGTGTGTGTGTAAAACATTATAAATACTGTATTACTTTTAAAAAGCTGTTTCACCGATGTTTTTCCTATTGATGTCGAGAGTGAAACTAGAACTTTTCGGAGTTGGTCGTGATATCGGCACGATGAACAATTTGTCAAAGAAGTTGTAACGAGTCCGTTTCCCGGCGGACCTCGAAACAACGGGTTCCTCGCGGCCGGATTTGGCTCGCCGTGCCAGGGTTCACGCGGGATAACGCGAGGGTTACGGCGGGGCGCGGGCGGTCGAGCACGGCTGCTTGGCGACACGATTACTCGCAATGTTCGTCGCGGTCCCGGTTTCGCATTTCGGTGGTCGGCGGTCGCGATTCGAGACTCGTATCACGGCGGGGTCGTGGCCGTACGCAGCTGCGCATCCGGACCAGGGCAATCTCGGCGAACGGAGAGCCCGTGCCCCAGGACGACCGGCGTGTCGCCGGTCGCGGGTGGTTCGCTCTCCGTGGGTGCGGGACGGAAGCGGAGATGTCGGGTTTAATAGGACGGAAGGCTACTCACCCTGGTTCCGGTCTCGATCGCTCGGCGTTCGGGTCGGCGCTCCAGGAACTTCGGCACGCTGCGGCGTGTCCGGGGTTGCGGTTCGCGGGCACACGTCGGTACACTCGCGGCGATAATTCCGCGGGTGAATTCTGCACTGACGGCGCGGATTTATCCTCGGTGTTTTCGGCGTCGCGGCAAGAGGGTTCTCGGCGGGATCGGTCGGTTCGATAATATATCGGCTGGCGATCGTGGTTCTGGAAAAACGTCCGTACGCGAGCGTGGCGGAAGGCCAAAGAGGCCGTTTTCCGGCTCGTCTCTCTCGTCTCCTAGGCGAGGGGGTGCGGTGCAGTACGGTTCGCGGCCGGCTTTTCCGGCGTCGTCATGTATCCGGCGCGACGGTATTCCATCATGGCGGGTTCCGGTTCCCGCCAAGACCGGTTCGGTGGTGCGGGGATCGCGGGGGCGCTCGCGGGTGCCGGCGGATCCCGGTATCCGTCGGCCGTGTTCGGCTCGGAACAGGCCTGGCGCAGCCAGGTCTGTTACAAAGTCAAATAAACACGGCAGAAGTTCGGAAGGATCTGATTGTTTGTCCTCCTGAAACACGTTGACGGTGGACGCGCAGAGAAATATGTTACCAAAAAATTGTCCTTGGAACGGCAATAAACTAATAAATACCTTCGATGTACACGCCATGGGGACCCTCACGTGCAAAACGGCAAATCAGAAAGGTCTCCGTACACCCTTTAAAAATATACAATTTGCTTGCCACTCATCTGGCCGAGGAAGTCCCACCCCCCTTACCGGTTGTGTATTTAAGGGCTGTGAACCAAGATTTCAGCACCATTTTTGGCCAAAAAACACGACTTTAGCACGCGAGAACGAATATCCAGCATTCAGACAAAATGCCGAATTCTGTAGGATTGGTAACTGTGATGGTAAAATTCAGTGGGCTACTGCTCGCGTTGCGCAAACTGAACCAGCGGCGCCAGTCGGAACAGGAGGCAAGTCGGGGAGGAAGAAGGCGCTACGGTGTCCACCCGCTGTGGCAAAATCGAGCCATCGAAGGAGAATTCGTTCTATTCAGACAAATGCTGGATCACGAGGAAAAATTTTACGGATATTTCCGTATGAATCGTAATTGTTTTTATGCCCTACTTGGGAAAATCAAAGATGATTTGACAAAAACTTGTACGCCTTGGAAAACACCAATTGCGACAGAGGAACGGTTGGCAGTTTGCTTGAGGTAAGTGAGCGTAAAATAATTAATTAAATCCTTATAAAATTATTTTTATTTAAAACGCTACAAACTACATGTTATACAATTAAATGCTACCAAAAATTATCTTAGCCTAAATTATCTTTATATAAAGTAATCTAACTTAATCTAACTTAATCTAACTAAATCTAACTTAATCTAATTTAAGTACCGCCTAGGTCTCTTCCGACTTTTTTGCCGCAGCCAAACGCTCAATAATCTCTATCTTGAATCGCTCCTGTGTACTTCGCTTGAGGTTCGAAGTGGCCGAGCATATCCACCGGAAGAAGTCTTGCAATTCTTTTTGAACCCCATCTTCTTCTCCTTGCGACATTCCGGGGTTGCCCGATGTCGCCGCCTCCGTAGCAGTCTTGAGCTGCTTGGCACACTCCAAAACCTCATTATGTATCGTTTTCATCATTGCGGTATTCATTCTGTTGTCGTCGGTGACGTCTCCTCTTTTGTGGAGGTTGCCTGTCCTGCGGCTCCTCCCCGTCGCTCTCAAGCGGGGGTCCGCTGACGTCCCCATTTTCTTCTCTCGTACAATAATTAGAGTCTCCACTAAAACTGACGGAGCCGATAAAAATAATATTTAAATTAGTTAATTGTAAATAATTTCAAATGGGATAATAAATGTAAATAGTCAATAATGTGGTCTGAAATATTAAATATTATTTGAAATATTGCTCACCTCTCCAAACTGCAAAGCGTTTGACGTTCTTGGAAAAAAGGGACCAAAAATTGCATTGCATCTTCGTATTTATAATTCCGCAATGCGTTGTCCACCGCCTGCCCGCTCCGCACCGCACTGTTTCTGGCGCGGAATTTCCTAAATTGATCCCGTAGACTCTGCCATCTACTTTTGCATGTTTCGGCTGTAAAAGAAATATTTTCTAATTAACATTTTATTATCATTTCAGGTATTTAGCAACAGGAGATTCCTTCAAAACTATCAGTTATAGTTTTAGAATGGGTGCATCGACTGTTGAATTAATAGTGAAGGAAACCTGCAGGGCCATTACGGAGAGACTGAGGTCTGAGGCCATACCAACACCCAGCATGGAAATGTGGGAAGCAATAAAGCAGGAGTTTTGGGAAAAATGCCATTTTCCCAACTGTCTGGGGGCCATTGATGGGAAACATGTAATTATCCAAGCCCCACCGAACTCCGGCTCATTGTATTACAATTACAAGAAGACATTCTCAGTGGTTTTGTTGGCTGTGGCTGATGCCAATTCTAACTTTATAGCTGTTGATGTTGGGTCGTACGGAAGAAACAGCGATGGAGGGGTTTTTGCCCACTCATTGATAGGGCAAGGGATCAATGACGGGTCCTATCGGATGTTACCCAACAATAATTTTCCGGGCACATCAATCTGTGCGCCCTGCGTCTTCGTCGGCGATGAAGCCTTTCCTCTGAAGAGGAATCTTTTGAGGCCGTATCCGGGACGAGTAGCGGAAGGTCACGAAGACCAAATGCATTTTAATAAACGCCTGTCAACGGCTCGACGAACAGTCAAAAACGCATTTGGAATTTTATCCCAGAAATTCCGTATTTACAATCGACGGATCCAGGGGAAGCCGGGAAATATTGATTATATAATAATGACTACGTGCATCCTGCACAATTACATACGGAAGTACGAGGGATCGAGAACGCCAGAAACTGGACCGACAGAAGCTACAGCGTGGAATGCCATTAGTAATCAAGCGGGCAACGCGACGAGGGAGTCCTTCGCGATCAGGGACACATTCAAAGACTTTTTATATTCGACTCAGTAATTTTAAGTTAAGTTTAGTTAGTTACTTATTAAGTTAGTTTAAGTTAGTTTAAGTTAATTAGTTATTAATTGAACAATTATTAAAATACATTAAGTACTAACCGGGTTGATTCAATTCGTTGCCTATCTCCCTCCATGCGATTGCTTTGAACTTGCTGTCCATGAATTTCCTGTGAGATAAATTGTATAAAAACTCGCAACTGCGGACACATTCAATAAGACGCTCGTCTTCCATTTTGCTAAACCACTTGTCACTTGCACTTGTCTAACGTCGGAAGTAGAACTGATTTTTCCGACGAACTTTCGTCGCAGGTAACCTCGTAATTAGCATCTCAGTGGGGGTAAGAAACACGGTATTGGTTATATTGGGGTAAATAACCACAATGGGACCTGCAACAGACCTGCCTGGATCGGGCCGCTCCGAGTCTTCAGCGGCCCATTGCAAAAATTTGCGAAGGAAAAAGTAGAAGTCACGATTTTTGACTTTTTTATCTGTATCTGTATTGAAAATTTATAAGGTCCTGTGGCGGCCCGCACAAAGAGCACGCCGACCACCGACAAACATACATTGTATACGCGGCGGCGACCGTCCTCGGAAAGCCGCAGAGAAACACGTGAAGATCGGCTCCGGGGACGGTCGCCATCTGTTAAACAATCGACTGACGCGAGGGAGAATTGGTCGGTCGAAGGCATGCGATCGACACTCGCTCGCGAACGTCGGTACAGGACGGTCGACGGTCCACCGACGAATAAAGAAGTACGCCAACGTAACACCAGTCTCCGTAATTACAACCGACACCCACATAATTGGTGACCCCGACGTGATCTGTCGCGCAAAGGCAGAGCGAACCGCGGTAGTGTGCAGTTTGGGTGCATAAAAAAAAAATTAATTACGGAACGCAGCGATGACTGACCCGCTAGCGCCCGGTAACGCCAACGTCGTACCCTTGGCGGGCGTAGCACGAGTGGCCATAAAAATCCCACCGTTCTGGGAAAAGAACCCACGAATATGGTTCCAGCAATTGGAATCCCAGTTTGTCCTGTCTGGGATCACGCAGGACGTCACAAAATACCACTACGTCACAGCGAACTTGGAGAACAAGTACGCTGACGTAGTGGTCGACATTATCGGCAGCCCGCCGGTGAGCAATATGTACGAAACGCTGAAGACGGAGCTCATACGGCGAATCGCGGATTCCAAGGAACAGGACATCCGAAACCTGCTGGAACACGAGGAGATCGGGGACCGGAAGCCTTCCGTCTTCCTGCGACGCCTGCAGGGCCTCGCCGCCGGTGCCGTGACAGACGAGTTCCTGAAGACGCTGTGGATGGCGCGGCTGCCAACGAACGTACAAACTGTGCTGGTGACGAGACGGAAGGACCCGCTGTCCGACCTCGCAGCCCTCGCCGATGCCGTCATCGAGGTGTCGTCTCGTCCGCAGGTCAACGCCGCATCGACGAGTCGAATGGACGAGACCCAGGCGTTGATAGCGGAACTCCGCCGCGAAATCGCGGCCCTTCGCGTCGGTATGGACACCCGCCGCGCGCGGTCCAAGTCGCGCGGTCCTCGCGAAAGAAGAGCGTCGAAGTCGCGAAGCCGAAGCGACGAGGTACCACCTGGAGACGGCAGATGCTGGTACCACTGGAAGCACGGTCCCGCCGCGAGGAAGTGCCGCGACCCGTGTTCCCAGGCGACGGAAAACCGGCGGGACGGTCGTTGATGGCGGCGAACGACTCTGCGCCGGCTACAAGCCGCCTGTTTGTGACGGATCGGACAACAAAAATCACCTTCATGGTGGACTCAGGATCCGACCTGTGCGTTTTCCCGCGTTCGCGTGTGAGTGGTGCACGCGAAAGGACGGCATATGAACTTTACGCCGCGAACGGTTCAACGATCACAACGTACGGCTCCGTGAGGTTCGCGTTGAACTTCGGCCTGCGTCGGGACTTTTCGTGGCGGTTTGTGATCGCGGACGTTACAACCCCGATAATCGGCGCCGATTTTTTGAGCCATTACGGACTCCTAGTCGATATGCGCGCGAAAAAACTAATAGACGGTGTCACGACGCTGTCGGCGGCTGGTCGTATAGTGACGTGTTGTGCCGATAGCGTGAAGGCGATTTCCGGTGAGTCCACCTACCACAGGATCCTCACGGGATTCTCGGACCTCACGCGGCCGTCGGGAGGAGACCGCACGGCCAAACACGCGACAAAGCACCACATCCGGACGACGCCAGGCCCGCCGGTATCGTGCAAGCCCCGTCGCACAGAGTGGTATTTGGGCCGAAAACCTGGCCAAAAACCAAAATTGTAAATGTTTACATCGAGAGTTGTGGTTACGTCCCAAAATATATAGATAAACATGCCATCTCGTGGTGCACTCCTCACCTGTGTTTACCCAAACAGTCACCTGTTTCTCCGCTTAGAACATAGCATTTGTTCGATACACACGCGTTTCATCGCAGCACTCCGTTTGTACGCATCTTTTTCCTTTTATAATTTTTATGTTAGAAGTGATCTTTGTGGCGAAATTTGTGATGGATATTGTTACAGGAGGTATGTACATTATATTAATCATATTTTTTTCAATGTTAACATTTTTTTTATACGTGTTTTTACCGATCTACAACCCTGACTAAGAGCTCTTTGATTTTCATGACTTTTTTGCATACATTAGTGTTTTTAAACATGTGCTACTCATCGCTACGGCATAAAAGTTACGTGGTATTAAACTTCAGGATATGTAGAATTAGTATACCGCAAAAAAGTTTTCACAAGTTTTCGCATTAAAAAAAAATAAAGCTCCAAATATAGCCCCTTTTTATTACCATGTTTGTATCAACTCGCTTAAACTAACTTCCCGATGAGCTAGAGTGGATGACAATACAAATTATTTAAATAAAAAAATTTATTTTTTTTAATATACCATGTTTTTAAGACGGACTAAAAAGTATAAAATAATTTTTCCTAGCTCCATACAGATAATCCTGATAATTTGTGATTGTGAATATTGGGATATGGATATATATAATAAATTAAACTCTTTATCTGTATACGAAATAGAATTTATATTTCAATAGATTCTCTAAAAGCGCGTTGTCCCATGCCGGGGACAACATACAATGTATATTAACTGCAGATACAATGTATATCAAAAGCCGATTCAAACGATCCTTCCTTCTAAAGAAATAACAGATGAATTTTGTTCTATTTATGAAATAAATTCCAACAGTGAATTTTTAATAGCTATTAAAAATTTTATTCTTTTTAGTCCGTCTTAAGTTTGATGTTTGGTTAATTTTCCTTTTCGTTTCTACAAGTATCTAGGGATTCCTTCAAGTATATGACTCGAAAGCAACTGCACGAGCTCGCAAGAGGAAGCACAAAGCGGCTATTTGATGAAAAAGTGAAGGATTTAGAAGAAAAATTAGTCATCATTACCAAGTGCCCCCCTGAGAAAATTGATGTACTCAAACGTACCATTAAGAATTTTAAAATACTTTATAAGCGTAAATGGCTCGCGTGTAATAGTACAGAAAGCCGTTTCCTGGAAAGCCATCAAAAATGGCTAAATCAAGAAATTTCATTACCTGCTGCCCCCGTTCCTCGCAGTTCCAAAGGTCGACCAAGCAAAGAATTTATAGAATTAAGTGACCGATCAAAGCGGCGCAAGACAATGGAGCTTAGAACGAATGTCCCTCTCGATGAATTGACATACGCGACACAGATAAGTCAGCGAGCTGCAGGTAATATTGACACCGCGAAAGTAATTCAAGATATTACTAAATCTCCAACTAGAGCAGCGAAATTTCGTAAAGCAGCCGCTATTGGTATTCAAAAAACTACTACGAAGAAACACTCGCCAGAAGAGGCTCTGGCAATATTCGTCAAAGCTAATTTAACCATGAGTCAATACGAGGAGATCCATCAGGCCAACAGAGATGTATATCCATGTTATACGTATCTACAAAAAGCTAAGCAAGATAGTTACCCACCAAAAAGTGTTGGTGAAACTTTTGCCGAGGTGAAATTGCAAGATTTGGTCGATCATACAACTGTTAGGCTGTGTAAATATTTGAAACCAGTCATCGAGAACTTGCAAAGTGAGAACAAAGATTTTGTGCTTATATTTAAGTGGGGTTGTGATGGATCCAACCAAAGCCAATATAAGCAAAAATTTGAAAACTATAGCGACAGTGATGGTTACATTTTTCTGAGTTCCCTTGTGCCACTGAGACTAATGTGTGAGAAACAAATTATATGGCAGAACCCCATCCCATCGTCACCAAGATTTTGCAGGCTTATCCGAATGAGGATTGTAAAAGAAAATAAAGACATCACTAATGAGGAGATGGAATACGTGGAAAGCCAGACCAGAAATCTGCAAGCGACAAATATTGAGGGAAATGTAAGAATAAAACACATATTACTGCCAACAATGGTAGATGGAAAAATGTGCAATGCTGCCACTAACACTACTTCGACTATGCGCTGCTACATATGTAATAAAACATCAAAAAGCTTTAATGACTTGACAAACGTAAGCACAGAAAAACCAGAAACATTTAAATTTGGGCTGTCAATATTGCACGCCAAAATTAGGTTTTTTGAATTTCTGCTGCATCTGTCCTACAAATTAAAGGCAGAAGTACATACGTGTCGCGTTACATTAAAAAGTGACCAAGCCAAAATCCAAACTGCAAAACGAAACGCGCAGAAAGAATTTCGCGAAAAAATGGGATTGCTGGTGGACATACCGAAAGCTGGATACGGTAATACCAATGATGGTAATACGTCACGTAAATTTTTTAGCAATCCAGAAGAAGCAGCTGCTATCACAGGGATAGATTTCGAACTAATCAATAGATTTAAAATAATATTAGAAGTGTTATCTTCTGGCTTCGAAATAGACGTGGAAAAATTCTCTACATACACTATGAATACGGCGAAGCACTACGTAAATTTATATTCTTGGCAACCTATGTCACCAACAGTGCATAAAATTTTAACACACTCAGCAATTGTTATAACACATGCTTTGTTGCCAATCGGCCAGTTATCGGAAGAAGCTGCGGAAGCCAGGAACAAGGATTTCCGCCAGTACAGGGAAAGATTTTCACGAAAATTTTCCAGAACGGAATGTAATGAAGATGTTCTGAATAGGCTCTTGTTGACTTCGGACCCCTACTTAAGTAGTATAAGTCGTAAAAATAATAGAAAAAAGCAGTCCTTTACAAAAGAAGCACTGGAATTTTTGAAACCAGATGATTTAAATGATTGTGACGAAGAATATGTGGATAAAATGTAATTTTATACGAATTGTATATTTTTATTATGTGTTATTCGTGTTTTTATGTTTTTTTATAACAAATACAATTTTCTATTGCATTGAAAAAAATTTTTTTTTATTCGTAGCTGCCTATATAAATTGTGGCGGCCTTGACGCTGCACTACGCCTTAGTTTTACATATAAACACCCATAAATATACTTATTATTACTAGTATGTAGTTAGAAATGACTTTTTTATTCATAAACTAACTGTATCACGTAAGAAAAACAAGAAAATATTTTTGGCCAGGTTTTCGGCCCAAATACTACTCTGTGCGCTGGGCAAACGAGGTGGCACGAGCTTCTGGACCTGGGCCGACGGGGCTCGAAGCCGCTTATTCGAGCTGACGAAAATTATTCGAAATTCGGAAGAATTAGTCGTAGCCTCCGAATAACAGTACAGATAAAAAATGAAAATTTAATTTGAAGCTTCAAATATAAAAAAGTATTTTCATTCGTCGGATAAATTCTCATCTAATAAAATTATTTATTCGACAAGATGCTTTTTTTTATTCGAACCTTCAAATAACAAATAAAGATAAAGTATCTTTTATTCGAATTTTTATTAAAATAATTTTTTATCCCAAATAATGCCCAACTCTGGGAGGGCCGTTAGCAGCGTGAAAGATTTACTTAATATTTAATTGAATTTAATTATTAGAAAGAGTGTATCATGAACAAAGTGTATGCACTTGGAACTGTTACAGAAATATGTAAGATCACCCTTTCGATGAAGTATCGAATGAGGTTTATAACACGTGCGACTGGAATGTGCCTCTTTTGAGGAGTTTAGTACACACTGTATGTCTAGCCTTCAGAGGCAGGTCTCTGGAAGTTGTGGATGTATTCGCTTGTATGGTCTGGCTTGCGACTCAATAGCAATTGTTAGCGGACCTAAAAATCAGAACACAGGTAGGTGTGCTGGGCGCTACGTCACCAACGCACTAAAGGACTGAAATGAAGGAAACACTTTTGTTTTTTCAATGATCGTCGGAAAAAATTGTTCTTCCTTGAATATGGATGGTACTATGGTATCCAGTTGTAAAAGAGTGTTAAACAGAGCTGCAATGCAGCCCATAAAAGATTAGTAGAACGGTGAAATAAAGAGTAAACTAGAATGTTTTCGAGTAAAATTATTTAAAAATAGTTCTAATGTGTTTTTAAAGTCATCTAGTAAAAATCTTATGATGCTGAGGTGGAACAAATATTTATTCATGAAAAAAAATTTTTAATTAATAATAACAGTAGCTATATATATGAAAAAATTTAAGATAGTGTTGATGACAATAGCTCATTATTAAATTAATATTCAGGTTGGTCGCTTTTAAACTTCGATATGTGATCTGTATTTGTTCGAATTTTTCCGGGTTTTCCATCTTTTACAACTAGAGTTTGCAACTACAAAATTGGAAAAAAATAAAATACGTATTATTACAATTAATATTATTCTTAATTTATATTAATTAGAGATTTTGTACACAAGATTTACATGTTAGTTACATGTTTCATATAAAACAATTAAACTGTACGTTCTAATCCTGGTTAAAAAAATAATGTGCGTTCGGTTTAGACTCTGGTGACGGCAAGTGTAGAATGTTTTCGTGTAAAATTATTTAAAAATAGTGTTGATGACAATACCTCATTATTAAGTTAATGTTCAGGATGACCGCTTTTAGACTTCGATATGAAATCTGAACTTGTTCGAATTTTCCGGGTTTTTCATTATTTACAACAGTAAGAATTTGCAACTACAAAATTGGAAAAAATTAAAATACGTATCATTACAATTAATATTATACTCAATTTATATTAATTAGAGATTTTGTATATCAGATTTATATGTTAGTTACATATTTCATAAAAAACAATTAAGCTGTACGTTCTAACCTTGGTTAAAAAAAATAATGTGTACATAATGTCAAACACGTACTCGACAGATTACAGCCACGTGCGTGAATGTGAAGTTAAACTGAGATAAATCCATGAAATTCAGAAAAATAAAAACAGTCAGTAGTGGTAATCATACGCAGAGTGCAGTGAAATAAATAACAAAACGTGTGCGAGTGGTCTTTACCCCGTAAAAGTCGTTTAAAAGGTTAATTGAATGTGTTGAAGTGCATTGACACGTGATCGTACAAAGCCACGTGCTCGAAATTTAAAATCGTTAAATAGACAAATTTAATCGAATAAAAAGATTTACTCGCCATATGCGCAATATTAAGTATCTTATTATTAAGAAATTAGGCTACATAAAATTAGTTCAATATAGATTTACAAGTGGTTCACCGAGTGATATGGCCATGTTATGTAATAGGTTAGGTTGCTACTCTGACAAGTGTATGGTCACAATACAGTGTATGGTATACAATACACATAAGAAAAATAAGTATACCTTAGTTTATAAAATGAATACATTACAATATAGTTTATATATACATAGTAAGTTGGTAAAAGTCACCATACGTAGATTTAATCTCCTGAAGAAAAGGTCAATATCGCGTCGATAAAATATTATTCTAGTTATTACTATATATATCACAGAAATAAACATATAGCATAAGCTATATATTTAAATATTAATAAATACAAGTAACGTCTAATAAGCAACAGTAATAGTGTTGGATTCCGGGTTTGGAAATCGAGTACAACAGTTTATAATAAAATCGAGAAGAGTTTTATTTAAGTGTATACACGGTGGCGAGTTTAAGGTACAACGATGTAACCTTCTGCACTGAAATATGTAAGAAGAAGCTCTGACTCTGTTTCGACGGGCTGCTATATATATGTAGCTTTTGAGTAGAAAATGTGGAAGGGAGTAGAAAAGGCTTGTTGTGGAAAGGATGACGTGGAAGAGACAAAGTCTAAGGGTCTGTTTGGTTCTGATGATTCAAGGGTTTTGGCTGACGTGTCTATGGCATGATTATCATGATGCGTTGGTGTTTAACTAGAGCCTAGGGTTATCGGGTATACAACAATAGTAATATGCAAAGAATTAATTACACAATAGAAGTACGTAGTTATAAAGCTAGATCAATCCCAATATAAGAGTATCTTAAGTAAGAAACGTGTTTAACTAAAACAATTAGGGTATATAGACAATAATTTAGAATTATAATACACTAAGTACATAAACTAACTCTATGCATTACCATGGGAAAGTGTAAAGTGGAAACCTGTGCCACTTTAACGTAGCATATAGTTTATATACAGAAAGTCAGTCACTCAGACTAAATAAAATATAAACTCTTGACTTTGTATAAACTGTACAGTAATCCATAATAAAAGGTAGCCTAATTAAATAAATAAATAATTCAAGTAATAATATATGATAAGTATTAGTATTGTACATCGTGGAATGTAGATACCGTAGCAGTAAAATAACTCTCTAACACATAGTAAAATAAATAAACCACAGTTACAAGGTGAAGACTATTAAATTCAGCATATTTATAAATAACCAAGTTTATAAATCGACATAACATAGATACAAACAGTAGAAAAAAGGATAATTTTCTATTGACAAAATAATGATTTCTGTATTACTATATAAGACATAAATATAAACACTTAGCATATACCTTAAGAGATAATAAACATAATTAATAGAAGTACTTATAATAAGCAACGGTAAATGTAATATTAAAAGAAATTGTTACAGAACAGAATTACACAGATATAAAGCCAGATCGATATAGCGTTCAGAGTGACATACTTAATAAATATCAATAATAGTCGCCTAAAGATATAATTAGACTAAATAGAATAGATTACAGTTAGATTTACAACGTTAAGTATAATACATTAAATTTACAAAATACTAGAGTACACGGCATAGTAATTAGACATAGAAACTAAGTAAATATATGACACAGTGAGAGATAAAATAAATGAAGTTAATAAACAGGATGTAGCAGAGCAATAACTTAATTTCGTTACTGTCTTAGTAAAAGATATAAAGAACAAGAGAGCAGCATATACAGAAAAGTAAAATCAAGACACGTCAGCTAGTCGAGTGGAACTCTGTTGCCACCAGCTGATCCTGGTCACTTTGGCAAAGAAGATCCTGTTACCGGAAGACAGCAAAAAGTTTACAGTAAATGCAGAAGACTATGAAGTTCTCCAATGGTCCCAAGGAATTACGCTACAAACCTCCAATACCAGTGACTCCAGTGTAAAAGAATCCAACCTAGAAG
This sequence comes from Halictus rubicundus, assembly GCF_050948215.1. Classification (NCBI taxonomy): domain Eukaryota; kingdom Metazoa; phylum Arthropoda; class Insecta; order Hymenoptera; family Halictidae; genus Halictus; species Halictus rubicundus. Next base: position 593,547 of record NW_027488622.1, read on the forward strand.
AAAACGAAAGATAAGTGCTGTGCATAATCATATAATCAAACGGACTAACAATAGGATTAAAGTCCATGATAGATATGAAACAAAATAGTTAGTACAGATACTCTATAACACACATAATCGTTCTCTTACCCAAACTAATCACAATCATAGCCGAGTGAATTAATGTCTTCTTTGATTTATACAAACATGAGATGAAACTGTACTCTCGCATACTTACTCCAACAGAGTAAAACAGTCAGAACAGCAGGACTTCATAATCTAATATTTTGACGGTTGCGTCAGACCTCAGACATTATAGGAAAATTACAACACTGTATCCTGTTAGGAACCAGTATAAAACCAATAAAATAAATATGTTTAAATAAAATTCACAGTTAGTAAAGTCGCGCCAAATATACAGGGTGAGTCACCAAACGTTAGCACCTCAAATATCTTTGTTGTTTCTAAAGATACGTAAAATATGGTAAGGACAAAGTTGAATGGTACAATGGGGCTGACACGATGCAAAAAAAATTTTGTTTTTATGTCATTTTTTTGGAGATATCAAGGTCACCTTGACTTTTTTAAAATGGAACCACCCTTTTTTAAACACCTACAATGATAGTCCCTTTCTGTTCAATGAGAACCAATAAATGACTGGATTACGTAAATAAATTCTGGAAGGAATTTATAGAGGAACTGAACACAAACTCTTTATTTTACACGTATATAGTATTGCCTAGTTCGGCCAACGACAGACTTCTTACGACTAACTGGCCACGACCGGCTAAGGGTCTCTTCATACTTGCCGGAGGCGAACGTTAGTATGGATACTACCACGATTTTCTAATCCAGACGCACCGGAACCATAAAAAGCAACCTGAGAAGGCGCTGGAGATGCTCGCAACAAAAGCTAAGACCCGCACACAGCGGGGGTTCGCTACCTAACTCCCGAACAGTTTACTCCCCTCTACACCCCGGGGATGCCTATGCATCCGCTGAGAGCTGGGCAAGCCGTTGGGCATCCGTTTTCTGCCGCCTGACACAGACTCGCCTGGCACCGGCGGCCGCCACCTGGCACAGACCGCGTGGCATCGGCCGCCGATGCCACGACAGCATCCGCACACAATCCATGTTCGAAGTAGAGAAAAGAATATTGTTCATCTAAGTTGTAATGTTAAGAAGTAGTGGTTCAAACTATAATCTAATTTAACGATGGAACGATGAAAATCAGCTTCACAAATCAATTTTAGCATTGTTAAATTATATCTTATATCTTATAAGTGATTATAAGCCAAAACTCCGGAGAACAAATTTAAAATGATTAGAATTCATATTGGTTGCAAGGTGTGTACGAAAGGTGGTGGGAATAGTGGAAAATTGGAAAAGTGGAAGTATACGTACAACATTTGGTTCGCAAGCATCTACGGTTATAAATCTGAGTACGCTAACGGTGAACAAGGTTCAGCATATGCTGCTTTCAACTGGCTTAAAAATTACGAAAGTGGTAGGTACATTCGGAAGGATTTTTGATTTATGACGTCAATGGTCGGTACGTCGTCAATGGGAATTGTTATACCTGGCCTTGGTCGCACGCTTGTCGCGTCGTTCGTAAGGTCTTACGACGCAATAAAAACAAAAAAAAAACCATTTTAATTTCGCCATTTTTTAAGTGCCACCATTTTTGGGGGTCTATCGTTAGGTCCGCCAATGCCCATATCAGCCGCGCCCGTAGTCTTAGTGTTTTGGCTTCGACGTCACACGCTACATAGTATATGTGACCGCTGTAGCCAATATCTCGACTATAGCCGAAAGTACGTGTGAAACGAGGCCTGTCCCTTGCACTCTGATCCAATCGGCCGCGCATTCGTACCTATGCTCTGACCAACGAGACCGAAGCAGTGAAGCACCCAGCGTGCGTCCTTTGCTAATCGTCTTGCAAGGGTAACTTCAACTCTGTCGCACTCGTGCGCCTATGTTTACGTCTACTGTCTCGTCTCATTGGACAAGATATAGATACGCCATAGCATTCCTGCCAGGGAACCTTCCATCTAATCATTTTTAGGTCATTATGGACAAGAATTCAGAAGTTTCCATGTACATTTTTTCGTGTCGTAAGACAAAACGATGCAATTTTTATGTGGAATTAATTCTTCTTATTCTACAAGTTACCATGTGATTGAGTCATTACACACGATATCGGACACTTTTGGGTGTATTGTTTCGGATTTCTTCCAGTTTCACTTGGACCACAACACATTTCAATGTCATCAAAAGTCGAGACATAGTCCCCCAAAAATGATCGAATTCACAAGGCATGATCCCCTTCCTAACGTGAATACTTACTATAAAAAAAAAACAACTATTCTCGTTTTTACAATATATGTATAATTTACGTTAATATATAAGGATGTGTGATGCTGTTTCACGAAGAGGTAGGAACGATTCCTATTTCCATAATGTTCTAGAGGAGAGATACCGATAGTTTACCTAAGGACCTGTAGAGCCCCGAGAAACCTTTTTTTTGTGTCACGCACAGCAGGGAACTGTCAACGCGGTCTCGAAAGGCCATGTGGTAATGATCAGCCGCTTGTTCTGCCGCCGGACAACGGCGGTCTCTGGGAATAGTCCAATGGCCGGAACGAAGGCGCTCGAGCTTCGACAGAATATCGGTAACATGGCATTTGGACCTATAGTCCGTACGTAAAACCCTCCGGTCCCGGCAAGTATGCAGAGACCCTTAGACTAACCGACCGACTTCGACGACGACCGACTTCGACGAAGAACGACTTCGACCGACTTCGACCGACACACACAACACACACTCACACACACTCAGGCTCAACCGCCGGATTCGTTCTTGCGGAAAAAAAACGTAAACAACGCGTCTTCGCCGAACTCGGCCATTGGCTTGCTTACAGTTTTTTCTCGTACGTTTCACATTTCACGAAGACGCGCAATTTCACATCCTCCCACCATTGAGATGAGCAATCGTCCTACACATCTCAATCTTCATACCCAAAAAAAAACGCACTTTACAAACTTAACCGATCCGGTCCAACTATTTTCCTACCACTTCTGGTGACGTAGCTTTGTTCTTTATTCGCATTGTTAACATCATGTTCATTGTTCACTTCACATTCATCACTCAACGGTCCATTCCTCGGCGCTTTCTTATATCTTTCAATTAAAACATCGTTAACATTCGACATACTTTCGTTACCTTTAATTTCGAGCGGATAAATTCGCTGGATTGGTCTTGTCATTTCACCTTCAGCTGTGACTAAACGCACAACGCGCACATTATTGTCCTTTCCTACAAACACTCTTTTTACGCGTGCCAAAGCCCAATCCATGCGTTTTACATTTTCTTTTTCCACGAACACTACATAAAGCACCCAAATACTCGCTACGGAATCGCTGACGTAAAGCTTCCTTCAATTTTTGACGGTAACGGAATTTTTTATCTAACTGACAATTTTCAATATGATCGAGGTCTAGAACTCCTATCTCTTTCACCTCCTGCAAAAACATAGATGGGCTTAGCGGAACTACATCAGGGCTATCAACGGACATAAATGTAATCGGCCTTGAATTAACAACCGCTTCGCAATCTAACAAAAGCGTGAGCATTTCTTCATAATTCAGACACGATTTCTTAAGCGTTCTCCGCAGCAATCGTTTTAAAACGCCGATAAGCCGTTCCCAAAATCCGCCCCACCAAGCCGCGGTAGGAGGGTTAAATTTCGATAGTTTATCAAAATCTACATTTTTTAACAAATTGGCTGTCCCTACGAAATTTGTTCCATTGTCGCTGTATACGACACTCGGTCTACCTCTACGCGCAATGTGGCGTCTCAATGCCATCAAGAACGACGCCGTAGATAATGACGTCACCAATTCCAAATGGATTGCTCGGTACACGGCGCACGTAAATAAACATATCCAGGCCTTTTGATCACCTTTTAGGTAGATCGGCCCCGCAAAATCCACGCCGACGACTTCGAAGACGGACGCATCCTTAACTCTATCTAACGGAAGCGGTACTGGTACCGGATCTAACGACCTCGCGTCATGTCTGCGACAGCTAATACATTTACTTATAACTGATCTAATTGTTTTTCGACCCTTTAGAATCCAATAATTTTCTCTCAGAACGTTCATCGTAATCTCGACTCCTGCATGCTTAAGTTGTTTATGCTTTTCATTTATAATGAGATCGATTACATGATGATTATTTGGCAAAACAATGGGACACCGACAATTGTACGAATCCTCGCGCAATACGATTCTCGTGTTTATGCGCATCACACCATCTTTATCATTAAAAGGTCGCAAATGTTTAATGCGCGAATCATTTATCCCTTCAGTAAAAATTTCCGATTGAATTAGTTTCATCAGCGTGGTTTCTGCATGTTCTATTTCTTCAATACTTAGATCACCATTTCTTCGTGTCTCTAATCTACTTTTTATATTGAAATAAAACCTTTTAATCCACGCAAGAACACGCACAGTTTTCCTATATTCCGAAAATTTTTCTGTATAGCGCAACTTGTCATTTCCCGTACTGTTTTCGTTCCTGACTAGTCAAATTGTACGATTCACATCTTTTGCAGCACATTTTTTCAGTTCTTTGTACACTTCTTCCTCGTTGTACTCATATACGTTACTAGGCCAGTTTTCAGATTTCAAACGTAACCATTCTGGCCCCTCCCACCATCTGGAAACTAACAACTGATCCGTCGTACATCCCCTCGAGGGCAGATCGGCGGGATTTAAATTACCCGGCACATGTCTCCATTGCTCGGAATTTGAAAATTCGCGGATTTCCTTCACCCTATTGTAAACGAAAGTTGCCCAATTACTATTTTTTCGAATCCACGTTATTACTGTCGACGAATCGCTCCAATAAAAAACATCACGACAATCTAATTTTAACGCGTCCAAAATTGGAGCAGTCAAACGAACTGCTATTGTTGCTGCTAATAATTCTAAGCGCGGAATGCTTTGCCGCGCATCAGTCGAGCCTTTATTCATTGGTGCAACTCTATTTTTAGCTTGAACAAAATTTACCCTCACATTAGAATCGCTTTCGACACGCAAAAAAACAACAGCCGCGTACGCGTTCTTGCTAGCGTCGCAGAACGTATGTAAGCTTATGCGATCCTCGCTTGAAATATCTCCTATCATGCACCGCGGTATTTCAATTTTGTTTAAGTTTTTCAAGCTTGACAACCACTTTAGAAATTTATCTTTTAATTTTTTATCGACTTCTTCATCCCACGATACGTTTCGTGTCCAAGTTTCCTGTAATAGAAGTCGCGGACAAAGTACTATTGGACTCGCGAAACCGAGAGGATCATAAATACGGTGCGCGATCGAAAGCATGCTTCTTTTCGTAACTTTATCATTCCGGAATGCATCGAAATCCGGTACACTTAAAGATAGCGTATCTCGCTTTTTATTCCACGACATACCCAAAACTGCGGTCCGGTTCTCGCGAGAGCCATCATCTCTATGCTCCCACCCTCGAAGGTCAAACCCTGCTGACTGCATTACCGTTTTCGCGTCACTGATGAAACTACGTAATTGATTCGAAGTGTTTACACTCGTCACGCAATTGTCAACGTAGAAACTCTCAGAGAGCTTCTTTACATTTTCGCTTATATTTTTCGCTTTTGGATCACAACTTAAAGAATTCACGACATTATCCAAATGCATGGCGATAACCGCGCCCAAAATGAAAGGACTGGACGATACCCCGAATACTACACGACAATGACGTAACATTACTATTTCATCCCTCTCATTGATCCACAAAAATCTCAAGAAATTCCTATCGTTCCGATCAAGGGATATTTGAAGAAACGCTTTTCTAATATCGGAAATAACGCCCATATTACCTTTTCTAAAACGCAGCAAAATCGAGGGGACCTGTTCGATCAAATTCTCACCCTTCTCCAAGCACTCGTTCAAAGATGGAAAGGGGTGACTCTTCGCTGATGCATCAAAGACAGGTCTCACTCTTGTCGTGCTGTTTTCCTTGACGACATGCCGATGCGGTAGGTAATGGCCCCAGTTATCCTTTTCTTCCTCGGGAACATATTCCACGATGCCTTCACTGCGCCATTCGTTGAATATAGCAGCATATTCCTCGAACAATCCGTCCGCTTTCAGCTTCTTAACTGTAGATTGCAGCCGTCGTATAGCCATGGTTTTATTATCATTCAGAGCCGGGTGGCTCTTCAACCATGGTAATTTCACTTCATACCGATCTTCAGTGTTCTTGTACACGGTTTTTAAAAAATCTTCTTTCACTTCTCTCTGATGATCCCTCTGCGATTTGTTTTCTACTGGATCCTTTATACCGAGAACGTCTAGAGACCATAAATCGGCTGCTTTCTGGCTATTTACGAACATCGCATGCGTAGTGATGACCGGGTCGTCTCGTTTTTCTTTCTGTTCCATTGCACCCATCACAGTCCAACCCAGGTAGGTTTCGACGGCCACTAATCCACACCTCAAAATATGCCGTCTTCCCGTCATCAACTTCCCCGCGATATCCGCTCCAACAAGCACTGAGATTGCTTCATCACTCTTGTCTATGTCGGAGATTTTTATATTCAACGCCTCCAGTTCTTTTTTTCCATGGCCCACCTTTGACAGCGGGGATCGCCTCACAAATTACGTTCTGATCGAAGGCGTTGAAATTGCATTTAAAATCTTCGTCTAAATTGCTCACACGAATCAGATACCTGTTGTGTTTCACTGTCCCCGATTTTCACCGCCGAAAAGTGAATGATTCATTAGTTGTTCGGCAATCGGCTGATAGCCCAATCGAGTGGCGGCTGCCTTTGTAACGTATGATCTTTGTGACCCATCGTCAATAAGCATCCTCACTGTTTTCTTCTGATCTCCGTTAAACAATATCACTCGCAATGTCTTTAGGTAAACTTCGGGATCACTAGCCACACTCGCGAGATTTTTTTCTTCTGTCACCTTCGCGACATTGTTATTCACCGTCTGTGTTTTCTGCACGAATGGGCACATTAAAAGTACGTGCCGTCGGGAACACCACGCGCACTTCAAATTTAAACGGCACTTTTTATAACTATGTCCAACGTTAAGACAGTTAAAACAGGCGTTCTTTTGTTTCACGGAATTTTGCCTTTCGGGAAGGCTCATTCTTCTGGCCTGTTCACAAACAGCACTTTCATGCTCACTTGCAGCACAAAATAGACACGTCTTATTCTTGGTCTTCGTGGTTAACAAACCAGTTGCTGTTGGAACGTCCTTAGCTGCATGAATTTTTTCCTTTTTCTGTTTCACACACTCCGTCTTATCCCCCGTCGCAAAACTGAAGCCTTCAACTGCCATGGAAATTCTCATTTCATTCCGGACTTCACCTTCCAAAAATTTTATCAGTTGAACTAACTCTGTTTTCGAATCATCAGACTCTGCTGTCTCTAGCTGTGACAAGGTGTTCAACGGACTGCGTTGCCAAACCCGCAGCAAATCCTCCGGAAGCGACGACTCAACGAGAGGAATCAGCATTGCCGCACATTTATCTGTCGTCACGCCGAGAGACTCTAACGCTCTTAAATGTGACTCTATCTTGTCGTATAAACTGGATATCTCTACATTTTTTCCGCGAGACAGAGCGTTCTGCAGCATTAATTGCAAAAATTCGCGCACGTAGACTTTGATTTGCAAGTTCTCCCGTCCGAAACGATTTCGTAGACCAGCTATCGCTTTATCATAGTTGCTGTCCGTCGGAGGGAAACTGCTCACGAGTTCGTCAGCGCGCGAATTCGGAACCACAGCTTGTAGCAAATATTGGAACTTATCTTCCTTCACAATTTCTTTGTCGTCGTGAATCTTCTTAAATACACTCCAGAATGGCAACCATTCGCGGACACTGCCATCAAATTTGCGCAATTCTATCCTCGGCAATTTGAGAGATTTCTTCTTTTCGTTATGTTCACTTGGCGCACTGATTATTACCGGTGCGTCATATAACGTCGACGAAAACTCATCCATTTCTATCCTCGCGCCGAGGAATTTATTTTTATAATCGTCCGCTTCTTTACATTCATGTTCGATCATCTCATCAGTTGCCTCCGGCAACTCGAACATCATATCTCTCACTTGAGTGTCTGTTTCTTCTAAATCCTTCATCTTTAGTTCGAGCATCTGAAACGCAACTCTCGTGGCCTTGCTGTCGGAGGTTGCCCCGAGAGTATCTTTGAAAGCGTTCAGCGCCTTCGTGAAGCCGGTGCGCTGTATAGCCCTCTTCCTCTTCATTTTATCCATTACACTGATGCAATCCAGTCCTGTCACGGTCGCCAAATGTTCAATGAGAACCAATAAATGACTGGATTACGTAAATAAATTCTGGAAGGAATTTATAGAGGAATTGAACACAAACTCTTTATTTTACACGTATATAGTATTGCCTAGTTCGGCCAACGACAGACTTCTTACGACTAACTGGCCACGACCGGCTAAGACTAACCGACCGACTTCGACGACGACCGACTTCGACCGACTTCGACGAAGACCGACTTCGACCGACTTCGACCGACACACACAACACACACTCACACACACTCAGGCTCAACCGCCGGATTCGTTCTCGCGGAAAAAAACGTAAACAACGCGTCTTCGCCGAACTCGGCCATTGGCTTGCTTACAGTTTTTTCTCGTACGTTTCACATTTCACGAAGACGCGCAATTTCACACTTTCATTAGAAATTCAGTGACTATAATTAGCCCAAGGTCATTCAAGGTCAAGGACAGAAAAAACGTATAAAACTAAAATATGGAAGCAGAATACCTGTATTTTATAAATGTTCGAAATGATGGCCGTCTGCGTCAATACATTGTTGTAAACGAGCTCTGAAGGAATGTTGAACTCTGATAAGTGTATCCGACGTGATATTCGTACATGCTGTGATGATACGCTGACGCATATCTTCAACTGTTGTTGGAGCATCCGTGTACACGGTCTCTTTTAGCAGACCCCATAAAAAGAAATCCACTGGATTTAAATCAGGCGAACGTGCTGGCCATGAAACTGTTCCGCCTCGTCCAATCCATCGGTTTGGATATCGAGAATCCAACGTTTCTCTTGCTACTCGTGCATAATGAGCAGGACAACCGTCATGTTGGTACCACATATCGTAGCTGTAATGCAGCTGCATATCGTGTAAAGGGACATCTTCTAACAAAATTGGCAGATCTTCTTGCAAAAATTGAGCGTATTTCTGTCCCGTCATCATTCCGTTAACGAAATATGGTCCAATTACTTTGTCGTTCAAAATACCACAACACACGTTTACGCTCCATTGTCTTTGATGATCAATTTCTCGCAGTCAGTGCGGATTATCCACAGACCAATAATGGGCGTTCCGTAGATTAATTGAACCATGATTAGTAAATGTTGCTTCGTCCGTAAACAAGACATTAAAAAAAAATGAATGATTTTGAAGCAATCCCCATTGACAAAAGTTAATTCTATTTTGAAAATCATTCCCGTGCAATTCTTGATGGAGCGATATGTGGAACGGATGAAATTTATGTCGGGCCAGAATTCGTATTACGCTACTTTGACTTATGCCTGCTTCCCGGGCAATTTTTCTCGTACTCACGTGAGGATTGACAGCTATAGCTGCTAAAATATTAATTTCATTGTCTTCATTAGTCGTGGGATTCTTCCATTTGTACTGTCTTGCATGTACACTTCCAGTACTTCGAAATAACCTGTACGTATTAGTGAAAGTATGTCTAGAAGGAGTGTTTCGCTCGGGGTACCTTTCTTCATAAAGTAGTCGGGCCTGCACTGCATTTTTTCTACATTCACAGTAAATCGTGATCATATCACACTTTTCAGTCATCGAATATAACATAGCGGAATCGCGTTTGGAAACATACTGATAGTAAATAAGAATGCTGAATAACATTGAAGGACCTTAGTATGTTTACTTTAACTACGACCATAGTATGTTTACTATTTCCTACAAGTCTCAACCGTGATAAACGTATTCTGCTTCCATATTTTAGTTTTATACGTTTTTTCTGTCCTTGACCTTGAATGACCTTGGACTAATTATAGTCACTGAATTCCTAATGAAAGGGACTATCATTGTAGGTGTTTAAAAAAGGTTGGTTGCATTTAAAAAAAGTCAAGGTGACCTTGATATCTCCAAAAAATGACATAAAATACAGCCCCATTGTACCATTCACCTTTGTCCTTACCATATTTTACGTATCTTTAGAAACAACAAAGATATTTGAGGTGCTAAGTTTGGTGACTCACCCTGTATATGTCACGATTAATGTGTCTAAAGTAGGTATTAGGGTGGCTCTTATTTTCGATTTTTGAATTTTGTTTATCCTTCCCTCCCGCCCCCAGGAGTGCTCCAATTAATAAAACAAAAAATGTGCAAAGTTTGAGCAGTCGCGGATAACGGGGAAATGTGTCCCTCGTCCCTTAAACATTAAAATGATTAATTAAATGCTCATAAAATTGTTTTTCTCGAATATTTCAACAAAATAAGTTTAACAAAACTTGTATATTTGGACAGGCTGCGACTTTTACGTCGTATTCTTTTTGGTAATTGTGCATAAAAGGTTCCTTCTCACCGATTTTGATCAAATTTAAATACGTTGTAAAACTCAACATTCTCAACAACTGTTTCCTATACATATAACCGTAACTATACATATATAATAACAATTCTGCATACACATACGTGTACGTCCGAGACGTGCGTATGCGTCAGCATGGTGCGACCGCTCATCAATTGTTTCTACAGATACAGTGAATATCCGCTGTAAGTCCCTGCAAGCCTCGCGTTTTCTGTTCCCTGGAACTATCCGCACCACCGCGAGGTATATACCGTGAGGGGCCATGAAGCTCGAGAGCCGCTGCCGCCGAGGAGTGTAACATAACACAGTCGGGTATATCGGTGTGAAACCAGAAGACCACTACTAATCCAATAACACAACTTCTATACTTTTCATTATTTCCTTAGAGGTCATTTACCAACATATTCGTGGCATTTTTTTTATGAAAATGATACCAAATTTGATATACCCAGTTAGCCAAATACCGTTTCAAGCAAGTGGAATGTGTGCTCCACACATTGCGAGCAAAACATTTATGCATTTGGTACCAAACCCTGCTTGAAGCAGAATTTGGTCCTTATTTGGTATGATTTGGTCACCAAAGTTTGTCGACAATTTCCTGGTCAAATGCGGAAACAGATGGATTGCAAACTCAATGCAAAGTCTCCAGCTAAAATTGTATGCGAAATTGGAGCCAAACTTTGGTTTCGATCAGCCTTCGTTATAGAGGGCAGGTCCGTCGCATTAAGAACGGACGTAACCTTGTTCTAACAGTAAATATCGGGAAAAATTTAAGTAAATCTTCCTGTAGGGTGGAAAAAGGTATTTTATTTAAGTTTCGATGCATAATAAAGATAAAGTAATGCGTAAACATCACAATGTGCTGTGAAAGACAAAGCGCCGTGTTGTGGAAGGCGAAGAACGTACGTGCGAGAGAGAGAGAGAGAGAGAGAGAGAGAGAGACAGGACGAGCGCGAAGAGTGTGCGTGCGAGAGAGAGAGAGAGAGAGAGAGAGAGAGAGAAGAGCGCCAAGAGTGTGCGTGCGAGACAGAGAGAGCACGAGGAGTGTGCGAGAGAGAGAAAAGATCGCGAAGAGTGTGTGTGCGAGAGGAAGTGGATTCGAAGAAGACGATTGAAAGAAGGATATGGAAAGGGATGACGGAATATTTTTAATGTGTGTAAAGAAATGGCATTTCTTTAATTCAAATTTTACCGCACTTCGCGCGTTGTAGAGCATAGGGATGGGTGGAAAGAGATAGAGGAGAGAGATAGAAGACTACGCGATAGAGCACGTGTTCATAAAGTAAGAGAGTTAGAAAAGTGTAAATAAAGAAGTCAGATATAGAATAAACTTTAATTGTCGTTTCTTTGTTTACAGGTAAGATTGTACATAGTGTAGATAATTGTTGTAACCTAGCATAATAAATAAAGGATAAAACTTTTGTTTGGCGTCGACCGAAGGTCGGAGTCGCCGGGGGGCCGGGACCACTCAGAAATGAGCGCGCGAGGAGGCAAGGAGAGACGGGAGAATTAAACCCTTGTCCTTCGGGAAAATGCACTTTATTTTTACTCGGTTGCACGGCGCACGAGGCGCGAGGCACTCGAGGGCGCGAGAGAGAACGCGCGCACGAGAATCGCGAGCCGGCGAACGTACGGAGATCTTGCGCGTGCAAACTTCTGCCGTCGGATCGCGAAGAGGAAATCTTGAGCGGCACGAAAAGCGTGCCGCCGCGAGACGGAGATCTTCTACGCGGACGCCGGAAATCTTGTCGCGAAGCAGAGTGCACGCAACGCGGCGCGGGAGATCGCGAGAATACTGCTACCGAAATGATGCGAAATCGCGAGAGTGTCAGAGCGCGAGAGATGAGAATCTCTACTTATCGAGACGAGAGCGGACAGACGAGCAAACGTGTTAGAGCGATACCTTGCGATTGATGAGCGTTCAGAACGTTAAGAGAGCGAGAAGGCATACGCAGGTGCCTTAAATAACAAAGACCGTCGAATGTGGAGCACCGTGATTGGAGCTCGTACATCGGACGATCCTTGTTTGTCTCAATTTGAAGGATTCAAGCTGTGAAATTCGGCCAATGAGAATTGAAACGGTTGCTACGCGGTGTCGAGCAACGGCAACACGCGCTCTTGCCGCGTGTTGACATACGCGACAAAAACCGTATGAAATAGCGGTCGCCAGTTCGACAATAGGCACCGAATTGCACAGCTTGAATCCTGAACAACTTTATTTACAGGGAAACAAATTCTAGTTTATTGTGAAAATCCTGTTCAATAGATAATTGTCTTATATGTGTATTCATTTTTTTATTTAAATTGAATTTATTTTTACACTTATACAATTAGGATAATACAGTATAATTTAAAATGAGCACTAAAAAGTGCTGTTTGGTGCTTTTTTTAATTTTTGTTATTTTGAGTGGAGGGAGGTTTAACCCGAGGGCCCGCACAATTTTTGTAGCATACAATGGCCGGCGACTGTCCGTGCCAAACCACGTATACGAGGGTAAGCAGACAGCCTCTCTAAAGGTCGTCCCACACAAGACAGGCAAAATGCCGAAGTTGCTTGGGCGGCCGAAATCGTCGCCCATAAGGACTGAGGTAGGTAGTATATGCCGGTTTTAACTCAGTGGGCGAGGGGAGTCATTCTCTTGCGGGACGATGGGGGGATCGCTCCGGCGCTGAGGTATCACCTCGCAGTTTTTGTTACCGGGATGGCGTTTCTTATACGTGAATCCGGATTTCAGTTTCACGCGGATTCCGATTTCACGATGTAGCTTATTATCAACGCATCCGGATTTCGTCGACGCTGAAGTAATTATCGTTGCAGCCGTATTCTGCAATGCGATTTGACTTTGAAGGTTGCGATATATTTCGCTGGGAGATAGAGAGAGAGGTTGCTTCTCTCTCTCGCTCTTGCCTCTTCTCGCCGCGCGCCCATTTATTCGCTCTTGCCGCGCGGCTATTTTTTATTATATTTCGCGAGAGATAGAGAGAGGCTGTTTCTCTCTCGCTCTCGCGGTTTCATGTCGCGAGGCCGTTGTATTTTGGCGAGACGGCGTCTCTCTCATAGAACCGCATACTTTTGCCAGTTGCGATCGCGTCAACGGTTTTTTCATTATGTATAATATTATGTATGTAGATGTGGCAATGAATACGAGACGTTGGCGCGATAATGAAAAACCGTTGACGCGAAATAAAATTTATCTTGGACGAGTCGCCATGCAGTTTGCGAAGGTTCGCAGCAACGGCTTTTCATTATCGCGTCAACGTCTCGTATTCATTCCACATTTCTTCATTAATCGCATTCGTGCTTTTCGCATGCGAATGTATTTGTTCATTATATTATGTATGTAGATGTGACGATGAATACGAGGCGTAGACGTGAAATAGGAATTGTCTCGTGCGAGCCGCCATGCAGTTTGCGAAGGTGCCCTCCTTACAAGCTTTTGCCGTCACAAAGTTATTCGAGCGTGATATTCGAAATTACTCCGAGGTGTATCAACGGATTTTCGATCGATATTTTCGCCTTCTATCATGCGAGATTTATTGCGTTTTTCGCGAAAAATCCCCACCCGCCGTTGTTCCGTGCGTATCGGTTTTCGCGTATAAACCGTTGGACTTGTTGCGCGAAGTGAGGAACGAGTATATAAATCTTTTACAAGTGTTTGTTTTCTTAAAACCTGAACGGAAATTGGAGAGATACTTGGACAACGTAGTGCTTCGATATCGTAGAACCGATTACGTTTACGTGGGAACGCTAGAATCGGAACGCCGTTGCGTGCCTCTTGTCGCGTTAACTCGTCCTTTCTTACCGATGAAAAACGCCGATTATTTTTAACGGGCGACGAGGACAGGGACATCGACTACTACTACTACTACGGTAACAACAACGACGAGGACGAGGGCGAGGAAAAATGGTAGTTTTATCGTTAAAAAACTTGGCTTGGGTTCACGTTTTAAATTAGTATTTGAACGGTAGTTTCTCCGACGACGAGCATCAGAAAACGTTGATAGAACGTTTAATGCGAATCGACACGACGAGTCGCATATGTTTTTTCTATACGAAAAGATTCATCCAAGTCGTGGCGCGGTGGCCCGCGATCGATTCACCGCCAACGATATTGCATATCCTCGAAACGGGCGAACAACGCATCGTGGTGCCGGTTGGATGCGAAGTATAATCATATTTCTGAGAACTGGAAATTTAATGGATGAGGTAAAATTAAAGCTTGAAAAATTGTTTCGTTAGAACAAAAAATGGAGGGGAACAAGATGATCCAGATTTTAAAAAATACGTTAAAGTGCCTGACGCGCATGTCGATGGTTATTAAAACTATCGACGAGTATCGCGAATGGTGCCGATCGTATATGGAACGTTTGCAATACTGTACGAGATATTTGGCTTGTACGAAGGACGAACTGCCGGTGGGTGTGAAATTTAGTTTAACATCGATAATGTGTCGTATGAAAAGTTTGAACCTATCGTTGGGCCACCGTTTTTCACGCGTCGGCAGAGGTTTATACGACAGGAGTCGCGTCGGTGGGAGAGCAACGTCTCGTCGTTGGGAGGACGTCGCGTCGGCGTTTCGAGATCGCATATCGACCGGCCTTGTTATCAACATCGAGCACATCGATCTTCGCCAATTTTTACAACACGCGAAGCGGATGATTACGAGATGCGTTACGGAATCTCTGAACGAACATTCATCGCTGAAAGTGAACATTACGCTGGAGGCGGAATTTGTGTTGCGCGACACGGTTTCGGTGAAAAGTTTCGGTACGCGAAATTTCGCGCTGTTTCGAACGAGCGATTTACGTCGCTGGTACCTGAAAGACATTATGCCAACGATTTTGGCATCGATGGAAGAGTTTCAAGAACGGGACAGCGGGTGGGCGCTATCGAAGATATTGTATCTAATAGTGAATTGCAACAAGTTCTAGCCGTTGCAAGCCGGTGGCAACGTCTCTGTACCTCGAGAGATACAACTGAAGAGAGCTATCGTCAACGTGAAAAGTAACGACGAGGCCTATTTCTTTTGGGCAGTCGTGGCGGGTCTCTATCCGATCGAGAAAAACTCGAAGCGTTTCTCTTCCTATCCGCATTACCGCACGGTGCTTCGAACCGAAGGATTTCAACTGCCTATGTCGTTCAAGGATATTCGAAAATTTGAACGGGTAAACAATGTTTCCGTGAACGTGTTCGAATGGATGCGCAAGAAGTGTGGGACGCTTCATCTGACCAAGAAAAAACGGAGCAAGCACGTCAATTTGTTGCTTCTACGGGGGGGGGGGGGGGGGATTCGTACCATCATTACGCGTGCATAAGAAATTTGTCGCGATTGGTTTCGTCGCAGCTTAGCAAGAATAGCCATCGCATGTATATTTGCGACCGGTAAGTTTGCGACGAAACGGCGGAATTCGCGTTCCGTCACGAGCTCGCACAACGGACCCAAGTGCGAGCCAATCCGCAACCGTCCCGAGTGCGAACCAATCAGAGCACGCCGCCGCTTCGCGAACATTTCGCGAGGCGGCGCGCTCTTCGTAGTCCGCGCTTTCTCCATAAATATCGGAGCAAACCGCGATTAACTCGGAGTTGGCTGGGAGCTGCTCACCGGGAACCATCCCGAGCTCCTGACCACTCGCAGCCGCGTGTGAACACGCATACTACGGCTTCTTCCGTGTGTGTGTGCGAACACGCTGGGTGCTAGGTGGAACGCGTACTACGGCTTCTTCCGTGTGCGTGTGAAACCAGTACCGCGAGGAAGTCTCGAGCGAGCAGACGGACGGGAGCAGTGTCTCTGGGCACTACTGTTCGTCGCGCGCTCCAGCTCTCTCTCCCTTCCCGATTCCTTTCCGCCGATCCTGCGAAATTCGCTCACCGTCCCGCGACCAGGCGTCTCGTCGCATGCGTGACAGTCCTCGTCGGATCGCAGCCGCGTTCGGAGTTCGTCCTGTACGAGCAACGACGCTGGTGACGGGAGCTCGTTCTCTGGGAACGTCCGGGTGCGAGCGACCCCCACCGCGATCCGACTGGGGGCGACGGGTGGGGCGTCCCGTCGGTCCGGAGTCGGAGCGGATTCGCGGCCACCGTGCGCTCGGCCGCCAGCGAGGAAGCACCAGTTCACTAGAATCTCGCCGAGCCGCGGTGGTTCCTACCGACCAACCGTAGATCCGGAACCCCAGGAATCCCCCGAACCGGAGAAACGCCGTGGGCCGATACCGTCCGCGTCTCCGCGTTGCCGTCGTAAGAAAGCGAATCCTGACCGCTCCGCGTTTCCGCCGTAACAGCGAACCTGATCGCTCCGCGTTCCCGTCATACGAATAGCGAGTCCTGATCGCTCCGCGTTTCCGCCGTAACAGCGAACCTGATCGCTCCGCGTTCCCGTCATACGAATAGCGAGTCCTGATCGCTCCGCGTTTCCGCCGTAAAAATGGCGAGTCCTGATCGCTCCGCGTTCCCGTCGTATGAATAGCGAGTCCTGATCGCTCCGCGTCTCCGCCGTAAAAGAGCGAGTCCTGATCGCTCCGCGTTCCCGTCGTACGAATAGCGAGTCCTGATCGCTCCGCGTTTCCGCCGTAAGAATAGCGAGTCCCGATCGCTCCGCGTTTCCGCCGTAACAGCGAATCCCGATCGCTCCGCGTTTCCGCCGTAACAGCGAACCTCGATCGCTCCGCGTTCCGCCGCTACTCTCGCGTACGTTAGATTTAAGAACTAGTACAGCCAGCCGTCGCACCGGAACCCGCCAGCCGGGAATCACCATCTCGACCCGGGGCGAACCGCCGCCGGCAATAATGTAAGAGCAGTATTTTTAAGTAACCACTTTATTAACAGATAGGTAGACGATAATCACAATACAGCGAGACAATTACACAATTACTTTGCGCGCCGAAAGAATATAAAAGAAAAACCTAGTCCGTAAGCCGTATTCGTAATCCGTGTTCGTAATCCGTGTTCGTAGCCGTTTGTCGTAATCGTAATTATCGTATCGTGACGTTCGCCTTTACCGTATAATCGTTCTTTCGCGAGTCCCCCGTCCCGGCGCGGACGCGTCCTTTTATCCGCCCGTTCATCGAACATTCTCGATCTTTTCTTATATGATTTGGGCGTTAGGGTAACGGCCTAACGCCCGCCGCTCGTTCCCGCGGTCGCTACCGTTTGTTGTGTTACGCCGCGGTCACAACATCGTCGACGCTCACGCAGACGCGCACACACATGCTCGCGCGCGTCTTTCGATCGCAGGAGAGTTCGACGGCCTCGTTTGGGCGTTTTTATGCCTGTTTAGGTGTTCCTCCGCGGTCGCGAACTCTCCTTTCCGCGTCTGCCTCCTACAATAAATCTATTTTTTTCATAAACAGCCTCCGTTATTTCACCTGCTGTCCTCCCCGCCGACCCTGGCCGCTGAGCGAATCCAGGAGAGGACAGAACGAACCTTCCTTTCGCGGTTAAACGCTCGCGTAGGGAAACGCAACCGTTACAAGTTGAGAGCATTTTTTTCCTTTTCCAATAAAAAGACCATGTTATATTTCTTTTCCTCCTCCTTCGCAGATGCATGCAATATTTCCCATCGCAAGAGAGATTAGACGTCCATACGGACGAATGAACGAATGCGCTCTGAAGCTTCCGACCTCGGAAGATATGTGGCTGCGGTTTAGCAGCTACGCGTACACAGAACGGGCGCCGTTCGTCATCTACGCCGATTTGGAATGTCTGCTGGAGAAACAGGAAGGACAGAGCCGCGGGGCGCGCACGCAGTATCAATATCACCATGCGTTCAGCATAGGTTATTACGTGCATTGTCAATTCGATGCTTCTTGTGTGAGTGTAACGAGAGCGTTTCTTACGCGAGCGTTTAATCGCGAAAGGAAGGTGAGTACTGTCCTCTCCTGGATTTGCTCAGTCGCCAGGGTCGGCGGAGAGGACAGCAGGTGAAATAATCAGAGACGGTTTTATGGAAACGATATTAACATTATTTCCGGTGGCGGTTCACCCCGGAGCAAGACGGCGTGTCCCGGCTGGCGGATTCTGGTGAAACGGCTGGCTGTAAGCAGCGCGAGGAGACGACACGTTATAATGATAATTTAACCTATTCTTATAATCTATCTTAATTCTATTAACGCGGAGTGATAAAACGGCGGAACGCGAAGTGATCGGGACTGGCTGTATATACGGAAACGCGGAGCGAACAGGACTCGCTCTTTATGACGGAAACGCGGAGCGCGATGAAGGCGCTGTACCGATTCGAGGAGTCTGTGGAATTCCGGATCTGCGGCTGGACGGCAGAAACCACCGCGGCTCAGCGAGATGTTAGTGAATTGGCGTTCTACGCTTAGGCTGAGCTCACGGTGGTCGCGAATCGACTCCGAATCCGGACCGACGGCACGCCCCACCCGTCGTCTCCAGTCAGATCGCGGTGGGGGTTGCTCGCACCCAGACGAACCCAGAGAACGAGCTTCCGCCACCGGCGCACAGTGGGACGAAACAGGCGATTCCCTTGACATGGCTTTTTCATCCAGTTATTCCTTAATAAAAATTAAAATGTGGGTCATACTCTATGTATTTTTTCGTGCTGAATCGAATGGTGAAGTCCGTTAGATGATAGGAATGATGCGAAAGAAGCTACAGCGCATTCATAGAACAATAATCTTGGATTTTTTATTTTCACATAAACAATTTAATGGTTACTTAAATATGTACTGAGGAATGAATAGAATTTAGTTTTTGTTTAATTTTTTAATTTTGTTTAATGTTTTGTAGGTGTAAATAAAATCTCTACTTAGCAACTGAAAAACTTCAGAAATGATATAAGTAAAATGAGGTACCTTTAGTTAACTTTCATCTTATTATTGCATGTCGGTTTCTTCTAGCAATTCGGGTTCTCCAATGTATAATCTTGTTCTTCTACCTCATCAAATCTTAGCGAAGCGTCCAAAAAATCTGAAATTATGTCATCTTCTTCGGGGACATCATCAGCAACAAGAAGCAACGTTTGGGTTTCTGGGAATAACTTCTTTGTCATAGAATTTTGAAAAAAACCGCGTGGCCTCAGTGTAGAAATCCTGGGATCAGAGCTGACGAGAAGATTATTCAGGATATCCTCATTTGTTGATTTTCGCGACATTTTTCTGGCTCTAAACTCTCTGCAGTGGCGAAATACTTTATTAAGAGCCTCTTGAGACTCTTCCGAAAATTTTCCGATTGGAAGAATAAAACTTTCGAGTATTTTCTCCCCATGGATCAGCACTTTATGTACAGTTGTTGGCATGTGATACCACCCGTAGTGTTCGACGTAAATCACTGCGGTTTCTCGGGAAAATAATCCAAATTTTTGAGGGCAAACCGGTTTACGTGAAGAAATCGCTTGTAAAATTACTGCAAATCTTCTAATTATCTCTTCATTAAGTCCAGTGATGTTTGCTGTAGTTTTGGGATCGTCAAAAAACATTCGTGCCATGTTACCATCGTTATAAGTTCCAGCACCTTGCTTTACTCGATCAACGTGAAGACCCAGCTTATCTTTAAACTCCTTTTGTATTTTTATTTTTCTTTCTTGCTGTTGCTCCTTGTACAAATCTGTGTTTGCTGACCACTTTTTGAAATCAAGGTTATAAGAAATATGCAGTAGGCACTCGAAAAATCGAATTTTGGCATGCAGAGGAGAAATGCCAAACCTGTAGTGTTCAGCGTTAGGAGTTCTTGCGTCGATTTGTTTTAAATCGTTCATCATTGATGGTGTTGCACCACACACATAGCAACGCATGGATGAACTTGTGTCAGTCAACACATTTATTGTTTTTCCATCAATCATTGTCATATAAAGTTCGTGTTCTATTTTAACTTGATTAATCTGTGTAGGGACTAGCGACGCAATTTCTGATTTCATTCGTTCATGTTCTAGTTGGATTGTTTCTGGAGTTTCTTTACAAAACACGAATTTTACAGGTCTGCAAAAGTGAATCGATGAGGGTCTCAGGTTTTCCCAAACAATGCGTGAATCGTCTGTGTCGATTAACCTGATTGGAACTAGTGTAGTCAAATAGAACGCTGAGTCATCCGCAGTTGTGCCACTGTTCGAAGAATAACTTTGTTTGTAAACACTATGGCTAGTTGACCCGTCACATCCCCATTTTGAAATAAGCTTTAGGCATTTCCCGTTTGTTAGGCTCTTATCCATGGGGGTGATAGATACAATTCTCGAGGCTGTATGGTTCAGAAGAGATTGAAGAGGTATCTTTGCTCCCAACTCAGTTACCTCACGTTCTTCTGGATAACATTCCTTCTTGGCTTTGTTGAGCTGGTAATATGAGGGAAATAATGTTGATCCTGCTTTCAAAGTAGCATCTCTCAAAATGAAGTACTTTGACTTGGACAGGTTGAGAGATGTATTTAGGGCAAGTGTATTTTCACTTGAGAACGAAATGTCAGATTTCTTACCATCCTCGCACATTTTTATTAATTCCTCCGAATCGTCTGAACAGTCAAGCACTTTTTTAACAATTTTTGCCTTAAGACAATGACCTTCTTGCTTCAAATTCATTGTCGCGGCAAAAAGTAATTCCTCCCCTGAATAGCTTGCCCTCAACTCTTCAGTCCTGCGCATTTTTTGCCTCTCAGAGAGTTCACCGAAGGGCTTGAGCGAATTGTTGTTATCAACAGAGGGCTGAAGAAATCCCTCGGGATACTGAAAGACTCTGTTGAGCCAATGTTCATTTCTTGAAAGAAAAAATGCTTTCTTATGACTACATTGCACCCACTTTTTTTTTAAATGTGCACAAAATATTTTTAGTTTATTTTCTAGGAGTATTATGTTACGCCTAGAAACATTCGCAGGAACGGTGATGGTGCGTAAAATTTCCTCTTTTAAAATTACACAATTGTGTGAATCACCAGGATGTTCCAATAAATTATATAAATCACGGTTTGTCGCGAACATGGTGGTGAGCCAGGACCGAGAATTGTTCAATGTAAAAGCGATAAGTGAAACGCGTGCCGCGGTACGTGTAGCTACTGATGATTTTTGGATGATTTTCGAGACAAATGAATTCGGATAGAAATGTTTTTGTTTCCCTACACTGTGACATTGTTGGTAGAAGAAGGCCACTCTGTGTTTTGTTTTCTAATAGTTATATTAATATGGTGACTTATTTATAAAAACTAACAGAAATCATTTGTCCGAATATATTTGTCCGGTACTGTAGATAAATAAACATGCTATCACGTGGTGTACTCATTATCTGTGTTTACCCAAACAGTCACCTCTGCTTCCACTTAAAACATAGCACTTATTCAATACACACGCCTTTGATCGCAGCATTCCGTTCGTTTTATAGTGGATGTCCAGCTCCGTCGATTGGTGTATTAAAAAATATCTCATTGCATTTAAAAAAATGAAGTTGACCTTCATATCTCCTTGACGTCTCCATCTATAAAATTACTGTCATATCTAAAAAATGAATGACATCAGATTACGAGTGCCTCGATATCAATTAAGTTTGGTCTGAAGAATTTTCTTCTATCTTTAAAAGTAAGCTACTTATTCAGGTGACCTGTTTATAGTGCCCACCCTGTATATTGTTTCGTTGTCTTCCTTAGTTATATTATTTCGTTATCTTTGTTGTTAAGTATCTACACAGAACACTACAATTGTATGTAAAACTTGTAACAAGTCATAGAAATATGGAATAAATACCCTCCTTTTATAATTTACAATCTTTATTCGTTCATATGCATGCAATGAAAATCCATAATTCCAACATTTTCCAAAACTATTCGCTGCACACGGATACGGAAAGCTGAGAACTGATACTGATCGAAAAGAGCAGAATTAAGAAATGCATACATAGTCAACAAATACTGCGTTTTGCTGGACTTTGACTCTAGACACCACTTCTTCAAACATGATTTCCGGGAAGAATCGGACGAAGTCGGGTATGATTTTTGCGTATTTCTCTCACTGAATACCAACTGTAAACACTTATAAAGTCTATTTTTCGGAACAAATCGGAACTTTTTTGTAACACGACAAAATGTACGCAAAATGCCCACAACGTTACTAAACGTCAAGTGTTAGACAGTAATACAGCCATTTTTTATTTCATTCATATTTTTCTCAGCTCAAATACACCTCATAAGTAGGAAAAAATTATACAACAACATTGCCAAAAGATGGAAACTATTAGGAACAATTCATTAGAAAGATACGGTTTCATGAAAATTCAAGTCTTGAGCTGTCGATTTCAGATACATATGCCGGAAATATAGCGTTATCACTGACATGTCCTGGAATGTCCCCACGTTTTACTTATTCCAAAAGCCTAGGAAACGATCCTATGAGCTCTCTTACTGGGAACAAGAAGTTTGATTTTTTCGTCCATGTCGGAGATTTTACATAAGTCGTCCCACTGTGCGGCGTCGTCACTCGAACAGGACGAGCTCCGAACGCGGCTGCGGTTAGACGAGGACTGACACGAATGAGACGCGACGCCTGGTCGCGGACCGACGAGTGGATTTCGCAGGATTGACGGAATCACGAATCGGGTAGTGGGGAGAGGGCCGGAGCGCGCGACGAGTAGTAGCGCTTAGACGCACTGCTCTCGCCCGACTGCTCACTCGAGACTCGCTCGCGGTATCGGTTTTCCTCGCACACGGACGATTCCGTAGTACGTGTTCCACCTGATACCAGCGTGCTCACACACACACACACACACACACACGGAAGAAGCCGTAGAGTGGGTGTTCACACGCGGCTGCGAGTGGTCAGGAGCTCGGAGATGATCCTCCATGAGCAGCTCCAAGCCAACTCCGATTTGATCGCGTTTCGCCCCGGTATTTATTGAAGAAGCGCGGACTACGGAGAGCGCGCCGCCTCGCGAAAAGTTCGCGAAGCGTTGTTGCTCGCGGATTGGTCCGCGCTTAGGTATCTTCGCGGATTGGTTCGCACTCGGGTCAGTTTTGCGAGCTCGCGACGGAACGCGAGTTTCGCCGTTTTTGCCTAGTATCGGGTTTGTTCCAGAGAAGAGGGATGCTCGGCATGGTTCGCGACAAAGTTGTACGAGTTAAGTTGTAAATTACAGCCGATAATTGATAAAAACGTGCCGATGAAGATGTTAAGGTCTCGCTCGCTAAACCAAGCGAGATCTTCTTGGTTATTGCACTTGGTGCCGACTGAACTCGAAGGACCACCCACTGTTGTGGGACTGACTGGGTTACTCACAGCTTCTGGGTTTCACAAACTGAGTTTATTATAACGGCCGCGTAACTTGGACGATGCGCGTATCTATGCTATGATTCTGACTGTGTTTCCTGCTTGGAGGACTCTATGTTTCTTGACTGTGTTTCCTGCTTGGAGGACTCTATGTTTCTTGACTGTGTTTCCTGCTTGGAGGACTCTATGTTTCTTGACTGTGTTTCCTGCTTGGAGGACTCTATGTTTCTGCCCAATTTTTGCTGCGGTCCCTGGCACCTTCGAAAACCGCTCCCCGTTTCCCCTTTCCTGTGTGCCCAAGGGTGGGGGCTTAGGGACGGTTCCCGATTTTCCGAGGAGTCGAAAAATTGGCTGCCCCTTCCAATGCGCCCGAGGCGCGTTGTCTTTGGTGGGGTTACCGGGCCGCTCGCGCTCGCGGGTGGGCGGGTGTCCGCTAACGACGGGAAATTCCGGCCGGTCAGGACAGCTGTTGCCGATTTCCGGTTACCTTCGCCTTGGGACTTTATGGTACGGTTTCTTGGACCTGGGAGACTAAAACGATGGCATGGCCTTCACAACCTTCTAAATCTCTTTATTTCTATGTGCCACATGTTGGCTGCAGACCGGTCCGCTAAAGAAATTACAATAACTCGATGCTTGGAATAAATTGCTGAAACTCCCAGATGGTCGACCGTACCATAAAGTCATTTTAGGGTTCTTGCCTTAACAGAAGATGTTAACCGAAGCACAAAAATTAGATTTTCTTACGGCCACGCGTTGTCACATGTGCGAAAAACCGTTCAACGACTGCGACGAAAAAGTGCGCGATCATTGTCATATCACGGGCTCGTATCGCGGTCTGGCGCATAACGTTTGTAATTTGAATTATCAATCTTCGTACGTGATACCGGTGGTTTTTCACAATTTGTCCCGTTACGACGCACATTGTATCATCAAAGATTTGGCAAACGCGTTTAAGGGGAAGATGGATGTGTTACCGTTGACGAAAGAGCGGTACATCTCGTTCACGAAACACGTTCACGTCGAGAACGACGGGGGGATAAAAAGAGATTACAGGAAGTTGATAAAGTTTCGATTCATCGATTCGTTCAAATTCCTGAATTCTAGTCTGGACAAGTTATCGTCGTATTTGGGCAAGAGTAAATTGCATGTCGTACGAGGCGAATTTGCACATCTTTCCGACAGCGATTTCGATCTTTTAACGAGAAAAGGCGTTTTTCCGTACGACTATTTAACGTCCAGTTACAGAAAGATTGACGACAATTTAACGTTGCGTATAGTCGACCTCGGTGGAATGCGTCTCGTGAAATTATCGAGCCCGACGGTATCTTTGTTCGTGACGGAAAGAACTATGCACAATTTGTACGATCTCGAGTTGTGCGTGCGTAACATGTATTCGCGGTTCACGAACGAGGTTCCCATGATCGCGGAAAAATTCGTAAATTTTGCTGTTGCGGCACAAACCGTCAACATCCGGAACCAATCTTTCGATCAGAGTTCGTTGATCGAATGCGAACTGGTGGCTTTGAGCGCGGACGCGATCGACGCGCTTAGACAGAATTAGGAAATTTTAAAAATAATGTGTGCGTGCGCGCGCGCACGCGCGTGTGTGTGTGATGTTTTTTCTGTACAACATTTTTTTCGGCAATAAATTATGTAAGAGCAGTATTTTTAATTAACCACTTTATTGTCAGAAGAGTAGGTCGATAAATACAAGACAACGAGATGATTACACCAAATAGTTCGCGCGCCGAAATAATATACAAGAAGATCTAATCCGTGTTCCGTATTCGTATTCTGTGTTCGTAGCCGTTTGTCGTTATCGTGATTAAGTCGTATCGGATCGTGTCGTATCGTATCGTTCGTCTAAACCGTGTGCTCGTTCTTTCGCGACCCCCCGTCGCCACGCGGACGCGTCCTTTTATTCGCGCCTTCATCGAACGTTCTCGATCTTTTCCTACGTGATTTGGAAGTTAGGGTAAATGGCCTAACGTCCGCCGCTCGTTCTCGCGGTCGCTACCGTTTGTTGTCCGGGCGGTCACAACACCGTCGCCGCTCACGCAGACGCGCGCACACATGCTCGCAGGAGAGTTCGGCGGCCTCGTTTGGGCGTTTTTATGCCTGTTTATGTGTCCTCCGTGGTCGCGAACTCTCCTTTCCGCGTCTGCCTCCTACAATTATTGGCTTTTTCATATGTTTCACAATTATTTTTATTCGATAAAAATACATTATTTTATATAAGTAGTTTCAGATGATTTTTCGAACGATATTCGTCAATAGGTTGTACTCCATGATGCTGTCATGTATTATCAAGCAGTAGGCGGTCGTTGATGGAGGGACATCAACTCGACATTCGAATTCGATTCGCACATCGATCGTGGCGTTTTTAAGCGCTTCGTTTTGTCGGGAACAATCGAGAAGGACGAGCGGGGCGTACTGTATGAAATTCGCAACGTCGAGTAGCGCTTCGCCGTTTCCATAGTACGATTCTTGGAATTTCGCGTACATATCGTAGAGCAACGCGTATTTACCTTTCTCGAAATCGATGTTCCAATCGTCGTACGGATAGGTTTCCGAGTTCAAGTAAAGTCGAATATTGGCTAACGTGCAATGATCGAATCGCGTAGCCTTTTTCGTTAAGCTGTTCCGTCGATCGGTTTGCAAAGCGAATATCACGTATCGCGGCTTTTCCATTTGCGGAGCTGTTTTTATCGCCCATGTATGTTTCCTGGTTGCCTGCAGTATAGGATACTCGTACAGATCCCATGATCGAAAGCTTATGCCGATCGGTCTGCCGCTGTCTAAAATACGTAACATCGACAGTTTATGTATTTCGTCCAGTGTGACTTGTGGCATTCGCTATTGAATTTTGTGCAGATCTAGAACGGGCTTCGCGTTGTTGGAAGAGCCGTGCAACGCGTTCGCTTCGGTACGCGAGCGTATCAGAATCAACTCGTGTCGGGCGTTTATTACAACGCGTTTGTAGTCTTCGCAGAAGCCCAATAACATCCTCATAGGTACGCAAAAATTGAAATTTATCGCCGCCGTGGCCGTGGTCGTTGGCTTCGAGTTATCGTTGCTTTGGAGATGTTCAAAATGGCGTCGAACATGGTTCTTTCTTTCTCTCTCTCTGTCTCACTCACTCACTGTTTAACGACGAATCCCAAAGATCGTAGATACCGCACGTTCTCCGCGGTTAATTTCTTGCGAATCGACGCGTTTTCTTCCACGGTTAGTTTCCCACGAATCGTCGCGCTGCCGTCCTCGTTCAACGTGTGAAATGCCGTATTGTTATGAATTAGCATTGCCCCGTCGAACGTGTAGTCGCACCGTGATTTCTTCGCCTCGAAAATCGATCAAACGTCCGGATTGGTTAACTATGCGAATCGTTAAATCATCGATTACTCGCGCGACGATCGGAAGGTAAATGAAACGCGCGGGCGTTTCCGATAATTTATACCCCGGCGGTACTTGAGGCGCGAACTCGTGTATCGTGTGAACGAGTTTGCCATTGTCGTACGATCCGGTGGTTACGTTGCATTTCACTCGAATGATATTCACGTTGACCATGTTCACGGGCGCGTCCGACTTGTGCCACGCGTTCGGCGATAGAACGCGGTTCGTGGAAAGTCCCAAGATGGATCCTACGTTGTTGGGCTTCGAGAAGTTTACTCGATACCTGCTAACGATTTCGCTTTTCATGGTGTTGTTGTTCGCCGGTAGTACCAGCGGATATTCGTTATCGGGGGAGGGGGACAATTCGTCAGCATTTTTGGGAGGAGGATATCGCGCGCGTATCTCGCGTCTCAGGTACTCGTTGATCGCCTCCAATTCGTACGAACCGTCGGGGATGATCATCTCCTCGTCCTTTTCGCCGAAGTAGAATCGATTGTTCCCGATGTTGGCGCTGATGTTCGGTATCGTGTAATAAGTTTGCAAGTTGAGCAATCCCAGATCGTACTCGCCGTTGCTCAGATCTATGGGGGGAAAGTACTCGGACGACAATGAGCTGCTTCTTCCCGACAACTTGAACGTGAACGACTTTTTCCCATCCATCGGATGTGGCGGAGAGAGCATTTCGGGAAATTTAAGTTTCTCGAAGAAATTTCACGCACAATTGCCCGCACTGGCTTTCACCGTAGTTCTGAAAACGTTCATGATTATACGAGATCGTCGTCGCGTTCGATCCGAAGTAACTAATCAACTCGATCGGCGGGCGAAGATTTCCGAAACAATCGAAGTAGTCGACGCGCGAGCCGCCTTTCACGTATGCGACCCAATGCGTTCCCGACTATCGTCCAGATTGACGATATCTCGCTCGTTTATCCACGGTCGCGTCGGTAAATTGTCGCGCATAAAAACTCCGCGAAAATGTGGCAATGCTTTACAGGTGGTAGTTATTTCCATATCCGTCGTTGTGGCGTCGTCTTTCTTGGAGTTTTTTTTCTTAGCTCCCCTCAGGGCTCTCCCATGTTTGTACGGCGCGAGACGCATCCCACGACCCTCCATGGCGCGATTGTGCCGCTCGGCTTCCACCAATTGTTTCTTCACGGTTTTCGTGGCGTTTATCGCTTTGGCTACCCCCGTGGCGACACCCGTCAATGCTCCTATAACTGACAAAGCAGGCCACAGCAGCTGCAGAAAACCACCGCGTTTGGCGATCGGGAGAATTCGCGTTTTCTTCTTCTTCTTCTCTTGCCCTCGTCTCCGCTGTCCCCCCAGACCAATACCTAATTTCGTTTTAGCTTTCATGGCGGTCAACACGGCGGCCGCGGCGACTTTTTCTCCGAACCTCGCGTCTTTGGCCGTTATGCGGTGTAGCGCGCAATCCGCCAAAACGTTGTTGGCCGCGTGACGATCGTCGAGATCTTTGTGCCGCGAAAACGCTACGTCGTGTTCGCGACAGGCCGCGTCCAAAGAATTGATTTCCCGATTGCCGCGGGCTAATCGCTTGCACAGTTTCGTACCAGGACCGCAGAATTGATAACCGGGGATGTGCAATTCGACCGGCAACGCGTCTACAGCTCTGTTGAAGAGTCTCTTGCCCGTAGTAGTACACGTCCGACGTTTCGCGCGCATAGACTATTTTTTCAGCCCTATCTCTAAAAATAGATTTTTTCGGCGGGAGGGAGGAAGGGGAACACGAGCAACGACTGATAGCGAAGGCGTTCGAGCTCTCCTATAAATACTATAAATACTCCATCAAATTGATCGGAGTATGCGTTTCGTGAGACAATCTTTGAATATTCGTGTTGAGCTTGCCGACGACGACGACGAGACGATGAGGAAACACGGCTCGTTGTTACCACGCAACGTACGTTGCGTTATAAGCGGTCCGTCGGGATGCGGTAAAACGAACGTTATGATCAGCCTGCTGGATAGCGCGAACGGGCTACGCGAATGTTTACGTGTACTCGAAATCGCTGAGTCAGCCAAAGTATCGATACTTGGACAAACTGTTCTCATCCGTGGCGGAGGACGTTGGCTACTTCGCTTTCGGCGACAACGCCGATGTAATCTCTCCCGCGGAGGTGCTGCCCGATTCGATATTCATCTTCGACGACGTGGCGTGCGACGAACAGGATATAACGAGAGAGTATTTCGCGATGGGTAGACATTCTCGCGTCGATTGCTTCTACTTGGGTCAGTCATACGCGAGAATACCTAAGCATTTGTACTAATACCTAAGATATGTCCTTGTCGCCCTCGTCCTCGTCGTCGTCGAAGGATGGTGGGAACGAGAATCGAGGTTCTTCGATCGCGAAAGAAATAGCAAAGGTCGGCGATATTATACGTAAAAAGTGTAGGAGACGGAGCCGTTGGCGGTAATCGAAGGTTAGGTCGGCGAAAACGCAAAAACGACCAGCGTTTTGGTCGAGCAGGTCGTCCGCGGATGGCCGAAAAACACAAACACGGCGACAGGTGAATGCCCGAGCGAGCGCGTACGAATGAATGTGTGTGAGAGAGAGAGAGCATGAGTGTGTGAGAGAGATAGAAAGGAAGGTGCGACGACCGCGAGCGATGTAGGTGATTCGATTCGAGTGTGTGTATAAGGACGATCGGCCTATATATGCGAGGTAGGTCGCGGTCGCGGGTTAGAGTTAAAGAGTCAGAGTTTGAGAGCGAAACAGAGAGAGAAGTGTCGTGCAGCGTTTAGGAGTTATTATCTGAGTTTTGACGAAGCGAGAGAGTTGCGAGAGTGCGGAGTTATACAGCGAGAGAGAGAGCGAGAGAGAGAGAGAGAGAGAGAGAGAGAGAGAGAGAACGCGCGGTTGAGCGTCTAGAGGAACATTTATACCGGTCCAATAAACGTTACTGCAATAATAAACTTCACTGCAATACCTGACCGCTTGGCTTCCATCAAAACAATTCCTACAAAAGTATCGAGCGTTGAAACTTGGAAAAATGGCGACCGAGACGAATTTGCAAACGACTTTACAGCCGATCGTTGAACCGTTGAAATAGCTAGTACAAAATACTACTACAGAATCAAACGATGATGCGCTCCCGAGTATCAAGGAAACACCTGCAACTGCAAAAAAACGTGGACGAGAATTAAATAAGAAGAAGGGAAAGAATGGGAAGAAGAAGAGAACGAGCGACGAAGCCGATTTAACGCCGCTACCAACGAGACATCCGAAGAAAAAATTAGTTTTTTCGATGAGGATGATGATGATGATGGTGATCATAATGAAGATGTTAACGAAAATGAAGATGAATCAATGGTACAGCAGCAGCAACAGCAGCAGCAGCATATCTTTGGATCGCCCGCAACGACCGCGGTATCTTTGGAATTGTCGATACGTAATATTTTTGAGAATCCGGAAACTCATCGGGAGGAAAGCGAACATCTGTCCGAGAATCTCGGACCTTTGGCGCGCGAATACTTACATAAATTTTTTACCGGCCCAACGAAAAATTCCGACAACGTATACGGAGTGTATCTCCAAGATGACAACCTGATGCTCGTTTATTTAGGTACCGTCCCCCGGCGCTGCTCTGTATGGAGCGGTTTATGACAGATTATTACTATTGAGCTGGAAGTCGGCACAGTCGGACAACATCTGTTTACTGTAAAGTAATTTGTAGACCCCGACCTCTTCGACGAATGTAAAAATGCTACACCCGAGCTATTAAAAAAACGGTGACACTTCCAAAGTGGCGAAATTAAAATTATTTCAAGGCCAGGTTGTACCTGTCCCCACAGCGACCCTCGTCTCTTACCCGAAAATAATATTTCGGATCGCGCTTTTCTTCGTGACAGAAGTTCGCCGCGGGAGACATAACTAGAATTTCCCACTTGGCAGTAATGACGCACCCCATGTACCCTTGCATGTATGTGAACCGTTAGAAATGTC
Source organism: Halictus rubicundus (assembly GCF_050948215.1). Classification (NCBI taxonomy): domain Eukaryota; kingdom Metazoa; phylum Arthropoda; class Insecta; order Hymenoptera; family Halictidae; genus Halictus; species Halictus rubicundus. The sequence goes on from NW_027488622.1 coordinate 624,727, forward strand.
AGATTTGTAGTCCATCAATTTTATGACGAGCAAAGTCAGATGAGGCGAGCGTAAAAATTAGTTTTTGCGACGTGTTTTTTAATTACCTTATTATCACCGTCCGACGAAATCATTACTATGTTTGCGTAGTTGGGTCTAGTTGGGCCTACAGGCGCGCATGAGGTGGGAATAGGTTTGTTAGCATTGTAATAAATTGTTTGTTATAACGTTTAAATTCCTTAACAAGGTATTCCCCATCTATTACCACGAGGGACTCGGAAATGTTCTAGTTAACAACTTTTGAAATAATGACGAATTGTTTCACTGCACAGATTGTCAGATGATATTCTTTCTTTTTCGTTAGCGTAATAATAACGTTCCCATAACGTTCAAAAAACATCACTGCTGCACGCCGATAATTTTTTTGTCATTCACCTAACGTTAATAACATATTCACTTCTGTGTCAAAAGTAGCCATAATCACAATGTCACTGCTTGAATAACAGCTCTAAACTGAAAACGTTTTCATAGATAAGTGAGTCAAACTCAAGAATTGTAAATATTATTGTTTGTGTTTCTTCATGAATAAGCAAAGGACTCAAGCGCGTATAATTCCATAACGCTATTTCCGAGCGCTTCAAGTACCTACAACTCGAAACTTCAAACTGTTATATCTCATCATGGAAGTATCTGACAAAAAAATGTTTCAGACAAAATTGACTTGTTTTTTCCGGTAGAATCTAAATATGTAACATTTTATAGGGGGTTCCATTTAAAATTACAAAGGTACCTCCCCTCCCCCGTTAAAGGGGAAGGGAGGCCACTTCACGTTTATGTAGTCAGAAAGGCCCTTCAGTTCCATGCAATTTAAGGCTAAGAACTTTAAAATCGATGGCATAGTTTTCGAGATATTGAGCTGTTCAGAGTTATGTGGGCCACCCTGTATATGTTAAATGGCTAGGTCTGGACGCGTCGCATAACTCATGGATATCGAAAACCGCTATACTTTAATCGTATTTCCACTCTTATTTTTATGTTATTTTTAATGTAAGGATACAGCTTTTGAAATAAATTTTTAAATACGCATAATCGTTACGCCAAATTTTATTAATATCCAATCCCACATTTCTAATTCGACGTTTTTCTTTATCCCGACTATGCGATATGCTTATCGCGCATCCTGAACCACATTCCCCTCGCAAGAGGGGGGAGGGAGACGTCGTTTCATCTCTCTCTCTCCCGCATTCTTATAAAATATCGTCGCAAGTTTCATGAGAAGAACCACATTTTTGCGAGGGGGGGAACGTCGTTTCATCTCTCTCGCATTCTTATAAATTAACCTCGGTAGTTTCGCGACAAGTTACTTCACAAACACGTCACATACGAAGCGCATCGCTAGTCTTTTGTTCTCGACGGTTTTGCCGCATCCTTCTAACGCGCGGTAAGTGTAGTAACCTTTTAGAATTTGTATTTAGATGAATCGCATCATTGACACGGGCGGATTTGTTTGTGTATTTAGATGAACCATCGATAAATTTGGAAACTTTTGGCTGTCCAAAGTATGATAACCTGATTCACGATCCCGTGTACCAAATTAATTACGACGACGCATCCTGTCGGCTTCATCGTTGAAAAAACGCTGTCGGAAAAACGTATCATTGCTGTATAAACGAAGTTCGAACATTTCGCGCATGGCTGATCAATTCTAAGAAACAGGTATCGTACGAAATACTCTTATAAGCACTTCTTTGCAGTTGATTCTTACGTAAACTTTTTTGTTTCCAGCAACATGATTAGAGAAATATGCAAAGAAAAAATTGATTCTCCCAACTACCGCCTCGAACGCGATAGACTAAAAAGTTTTCAAAACTGGCAGTTTTCTCACATCGTCAAACCGGAAGATCTCGCGACCGCAGAATTGTACTGCTCGAACGAAACGGATCGCGTCGAATGTTTCGACTGTGGCATAGGACTGTATCTATGGGAACAGGGCGACGATCCCATGACGGAGCATCGCACCTGGTTGAGATTCTGTCGACGGGTTTGCGGGCTAGATTGCAGCAACGTTCCAATAGGAGTCGATCCCGCTTCGATCGCAAAACCGTCGCCCAGCTCGCGGCGTAGACGTGCGCGGACATCGCTAGGCCCCGATCGTCGAAGGTAAAAATAAATCGAATAATTATGTACGCGTGTTACAAATAATAATATACGCGTGTTACAGGGAAACGATTGAAGATTGGAAATAGGAACTATGCACTGTTCATTGTAAATAGTTTACAATATATGCAGTTTGAATAAAATATTAAAATATGTATACAATAGTATAGTATAGTATATAATGTAGTATAATATGATAAGGGCGATCTGGAGAAAAAAAAACGATGCACTTTGATACAAAACAGCGCACTCACCAATCCTGCAGCCACCTCCTTCAGCGGCCGGCTCTCATCAACTATGGCACATCGTCGTTTTGCGATTGTTACAAACATTTTCTACTACTGCTATGTATTTTCACTGAAAACACAGCTTGAAATGTGCATAGCGGCGAACCGCCTCCTATTTAAACGTGTCTCGAGCGATACAATTTACCGAAGGATGTGGACTAAAAAACCCTTGACGTGATAATGAATACGAGATGTAGACGCGATAACGAAAAACTGCATGGCGACTCGCCCAAGAGAATTCTTATTTCACGAATACGAGGTGTAAACGCGATAATGAAAAAACCGTTGATGCGATCGCAACTGGTAAAAGTATACGGTTCTATGAGAAAAGACGCCGTCTCGCCAAAATGCAACGCTCTCGTGACATGAAACCGCGAGAGCGAGAGAGAAACAGCCTCTCTATCTCCCGCGAAATATAATAAAAAAATGGCCGCGCGGCAAGAGCGAATAAATGGTCGCCCGACAAGAGTGAGAGAGAGAAACAACCTCTCTCTATCTCCCGCGAAATATAATAAAAAGTGGCCGCGCAGCAAGAGCGAATAAATGGCCGCGCGGCAAGAAGACGGAAGAGCGAGAGAGAGAGAGAGAGAGAGAGAGAGAGAGAGAGAGAGAGAGTGAAACAACCTCTCTCTCTCTATCTCCCAGCGAAATATATCGCAACCTTCAAGGTCAAATCACATTGCAGAATACGGCTGCAACGATAATGAAATACTTCAGCGGAAATCCGAAATCCTGATGCAGCGATAAGAAACGCCATCCCGGTAACAGAAACCGCAAGCGATACCTCGGCGGCGGCGGAGCGATCCCTCCAATAGCCCCGCAAGAGAATGACCCCCTCGCCCATTGAGTTAGAAACCGCGATCGCCCCGCAAGAGAATAACCCCCTCGCCTATTGAGTTAGAACCGGTATAGACTACCTACTCGTTTTGCAGATAAAAAATGAAGAAAAGAAATCGAAAACTGTGAGAGCTAAAAGTGAAATTTCGAGAATCGATTCGAGAGCCGTGGAGATCTCCTGTTCTCGGTTGCTGTGTACGCGATGATATAGCGAGAAGTTTTTTTTTTATGGTGATGACGGTGATGATGGCGACGCGCGAGCAGAACAAACGGTACGCGAGACTGAGCGCATGAATAACGTGTTTAGAGTTGATCTGTGTGCGAGCGACGAAGTGCGTGCGTTCCCGAAGAGGCGGAGATTGGGACTGTATTTAGTTTCTTTTTTTCGGTATATGTAACGTACCACAGACTTCACTTGGAACTGAACACCGTCGGAAGAGAGTTGCACGCATGTTGCGTCCCTCGTGTGTTCTCGTTAGCGCCATTTTAGTGTCTGCGTCGGAAACAATCGACGAACGACGGAGAGAGAAAACGGGGTCGTGCGAGACGTGGATAAAAGAAATAGTCGAAGGAGAAGACTAACGGATACCGTAGTAGAGGAGGTTGGGCGCTAGCGAGAGGACTAACGCGGTGCATCAAGACACCTCGAGATCGCGTCGATGGTAGTCGCAATTAGGGTCCTCACACACACATTCTCTCTCTCTCTCTCTCTCTCTCTCTCTCTCTCTCTCTTTCACTCTCTCTCTCTCTCTCTCTCTCTCTCTCTCTCTCTCTCTCTCTCTCTCTCTCTCTCTCTCTTTCACTCTCTCTCTCTCTCTCTCTCTCTCTCTCTCTCTCTCTCTCTCTCACTCATTATCTCTATAGTGTCTATGCTCCCGTAGGTTTTACGAGAAGTCATGCTGCACTGTCCTCAACATTAAATCGATGGCAATCCTGGCGTCCCCGACGGAGTCGGGTTCCATTGTCTGTATCTCTCGTCGCAGCACCGTCCTCGCGAGTGTCTTCAGGCTGCAGCGGAACGGGTAGCCGAGGAAGTGAGGGAACGCCACTCATGTGTCGATCACAGTAGAGTGAAGGATTCTGAGGGCTCTGAGATCATAATCCAGGGCGTGACCGATCAGGATCGTCTCAGCGTGGACGAAGCTGATGAGGTCCATTTGCATGCCCCTGAGACGTTTCGATGCCCTCGAGAGATCCTTCGCCGTGATCCCACTGAACCTGGTATTTTGGTCGATAATCTCTGCATCGGGCCTGACCAGCGTGTCATAGACCACATTTCCATCCATATCGACCACAGTTACCTCAGCCAGCTCGAGTCCGCGCCGCGTGAAGCACATCTCGCAGTCCAGAGCGAAGACACCGTAGTTTCCATCGGAGGGCACGATCCCGGCAGGTTGAGTACACACGTACCCCTCCAGCGGTCAATTGTATCCTGAAGATAGGCCCGTCCAAACGTGCATTCTGGCGTTGGTGCATGCTCTGGAACTGTTCCGGTCCTGGCAACACTCCCAGGCGTTCCTTTGCAGCCCGTTCACAATTCCGCTCCGGAACTTTCCCCAATTGTATACGCACCGATCCTCCTGCAGGTATTCGCCATCGTGCCGGTTGACGTAGAAATTTTTGAGGCACCTCGCGCACTGCCTCTCTTCGACGACAAGTTTATACGATTCGGGGGTTCAATAGCTCCTCGACCTTTCCTAATACTGGTGGTAGCCGTAGCCGGACGAGGAGCATGAGGACGAATACGAGGATGAGTGCGTCGACGGCGACGAGGAAGAGGAATCGCCGATATCCGAGCTCTTATCGCTATCTGAAGCGCTCTCCTGCTCTAGATCAGAGCTGTCGACGGAGCTTCCACTATAGTTCCCGCTGTCGACCTCGCTCTCCACTATGGAGGTGGTTCCGCTGCCAGGCACAAATTCGCGGGTGTTGACATCCAGGTGATGGTAGCTGCGTGCCCGGTAGCCCAGGGGATGTTGGTGATGGTTGACAACCGCAGCATAGCCAGGGTAATAGCTACACTCGACCGGGTACCCAAGATGGGCCAGCTGATCACCTGTTAACGTGTATCCCCGAAGCAAGGAGGCCAGCGCCGCGTTACTTAGATGTTTTAGCTCGTTTCGCTGGCTACTCAGGAACGTGCTGGACTCTCTGCCAGCATTCCAGGGCCCGGTCGTCGCATTTTCCCCGGACTTGGTCTGCGCGATGTGCGTTTTCAGCAGTTTCCAGCTGGTAATTCCTCTTGGAACCGGCGGTCCTCGGGGACGTCAACGAGGTTTGGGAAGTCTCGGAGCTCCTAGTAGGGCTGCTAGGCTACTCCTGCTGCCGGCAGTGGTGGTGCCTGCGCACTCGTTGCTGCTGTTGCTGGTGCTAGCCAGCCTGCTCCTCCTCGTGCTCTTGCTCGTCGTCTCGTTCCTGGCGCTGGTCCTGTGGCGCTCTGGTACGATTTCTCCTTTGTCGTTGGCTCAGGATCGCTCGATCCTCTTTCGTGGACGATCCCAACGAGGCCTCGCTGCTCGCGGACGTTGAGGTCGTCGAGGAGCCTGTTGAGGCGGTCGACGCCGACGAGGATGCCGACGACTTAAGGTCGACCCACACAAGACCGGGAAGAGACCGTGTACGTTTGGCCGCTAGATTCGAAACCAGGGTGTAGGGTTTGAGTCGACGGAGCTTCAGTGTTCTCGACTATATTTCTGCTCGCCCCGGTTGGGTCATTATCTCGAGCGTTTGACCATTTCCAGATGGCCTTTCGGGAGCGCGTTGACAGTTCCCTGCTGTGCATGGCACAAAAAAAAATGTTTTTAGGGCCTTCACGGTTCCTTAGGTAAACTGTCGGTATCTCCCGTTTACAATACCATGGAAATAGGAAACCGTCCTGCCTCTTGGTGAAACATCATTGTTCAGGATTCAAGCTGTGGAATTCGGTGCCTATTGTCTAACTGGCGACCGCTATTTCATACGGTTTTTGTCGCGTATGTCAACACGCGGCAAGAGCGCGTGTCGCCGTTGCTCGACACCGCGTAGCAACCGTTTCAATTCTCATTGGCCGAATTTCACAGCTTGAATCCTTCAAATTGAGACAAACAAGGATCGTCCGATGTGCGAGCTCCAATCACGGTGCTCCACATTCGACGGTCTTTGTTATTTAAGGCACCTGCGTATGCCTTCTCGCCTTCTTAACGTTCTGAACGCTCATTCAATCACAAGGTATCGCTCTACACGTTTGCTCGTCTGTCCGCTCTCGTCTCGATAAGTAGAGATTCTCATCTCTCGCGCTCTGCGACTCTCGCGATTTCGCATTATTCGGTAGCAATATTCTCGCGATCTCCCGTTACGTGCACTCTGCTTCGCGTCAAGATTTCCGGCGTCCGCGTAGAAGATTTCCGTCTCGCGGCGACACGCGTTTCGTGCCGCTCAAGATTTCCTCTTCGCGATCCGACGGCAGAAGTTTGCACGCGCAAGATCTCCGTCCGTTCGCCGGCTCGCGACTCTCGTTCGCGCGTTCTCTCTCGCGCTCGCGATTGCCTCGCACCTCGTGCGTCGTACGACCAGAACCCACCGAATAAAGTGCAATTTTTTCCGAAAAAGGAAAGGTTTGATTCTCCCGTCTCTCCTTGCCTCCTCGCGCGCTCATTTCTGTGTGGTCCCGGCCCCCCGGCGACTCCGACCTTCGGTCGACGCCAAACAATCATACATCCTTGTATTGTACGTAAATTATACATACATATATTGTAAACACGAGAATAGTTGTTATTTTTTTTTTTTAAGAAATATCCACATTAGGAAGGGGATCATTTAATGTGAATTCGATCATTTTTTGGGGACTATGTCTCGAATTTTGATGACATTGAAATGTGTTGTGGTCCAAGTGAAAGTGGAAGAAATCCGAACCAATACACCCAAAAGGGGGTGTCCCACTTGGACTCCGACCGATTGGACACGTCCCGATTGGACGCGTTCCTTTTGGACGCCGTGTCGATTCGACTCGTGCCGTTTGGACGCCGTAGCGGTTGGATTCATGGCGTTTGGACGCCGTAAATTTTATAATAATTGCTTTTCGAAGTCTACATATGGTGATATTATATTGTGAAATATATGGTTAAATATGATTTGGAATCTGTTAAATTTGGATCTGAATTTGTATTTTTGTGGTTAGGGTTAGGGTTAGGGTTAGTGTTAGGGTTAGGGTTAGGGTCCCGGACGGAAAGTCTTTCGGAGTGGAGGGCGCTGCTAACGCCCTCCACACGTCCGATTGTCCGGGCCCTCCTGCCCATATTTTATATATGGTGTAGGAGGCGGGGGAAGGTTGACCTTCCGCCTCACGCAGGTGCTCTCCGGCCACGGTTGCTTCGGAGAGTACCTGCATAGAATGGGGCGGGAGCCGACTGCGCGGTGCCACCACTGCGGCGAAGATGTCGACACGGCGCGGCACACTCTGGAGGAGTGCCCAGCTTGGGCTGAGCCGCGCCGTGTCCTTAGAGCCGCGGTGGAAGGGTGGGACCTCTCGCTGTCGACCGTGGTCGACCACATGGTCGACAGCGTGAGGTCGTGGAAGGCGGTGGCCTCCTTCTGCGATGATGTTATCAAGCAGAAGGAGGTCGCCGAGCGGGCCCGGGAACGGGACCCGGGCTCCGCGAGGAGTATTTGGGCGCGGGGACGACCCCCGCGCCGACGTGTGCCCCCCAGGTGGGGGGCGGCGACGGCTGGGAGGGCGCGGGGATCTCCCCCGCGCCAATGTGTGCCCACGGTTGTGGGGGGCGGAGTGGGGCTGGCGCGGGTAGTTTCCCCGCGCCCTGTTATGCCACCACAACTGGGGGCGGTGAACTATGGGGCCCGGGGTGTGAGCTGACCTGGGCCCCCGGGGGGGAGCATAGCTCCCCCCGTGATAGGCCGACACCCCCGGGTTATTTTCCCGGTGTAGGGGGGTGTCGGTCCGTCCCTCCCCGATTGGGGAGGGGGATCCGTGGGGGCTTTGGGGAAGGAAGGGTCGGGGCGTGCCGGATCGCGCCTCCGACGGCCCTTCCTTCCGGTGGCGGCGTCTTCTTGTCTCGGCCGGGGCTGGTTCCTTCGGGACACCGGCCCCGAGCGGGGCACGAAGACTCCGGGAGCTGTGGGTGGACCGAGCTGGGGCTCGGGAAGCCCAATCCGAAGGCTCCAGGGATGGGGACACCGGGCGGGTCCCTCCGCCCGGGGTCTTATAGCGTAGGAAGTGGGGGAGGTTAACCCCTCCCCCGGGGTATGATGATAGCTGGGAGGTGTCCTGTTGAGTACTCGCGTGATCCAGGCACCTCCCGTGTAGCTTAGGTGGGCGTGAGGTTTTAGTGGGTAGTCTCCGGGGGTTCGCCCTCCGGGGAGAGTCCCACATAACCCCAGCTTCCCCCAGGGAGTCGGGGTATGTATAAAACATTTCCTCACGATAAAAAAAAAGGGTTAGGGTTAGGGTTAGGGAACGTCACGAATCCAACCGCCACGGCGTCCAAGCGGTACGAGTTCAATCGGCACTACGTCCAAACGGCACGAGTCGAATCGGCACGGAGTCCAAAAGGAACCCGTCCAATCGGGACGTGTCCAATCGGTCGGAGTCCAACTGGGCATCACCCCACCCAAAAGTGTCCGATATCGTGTGGAATGACTCAATCACATTATAACTTATAGAATAAGAAGGATTAATTCCACATAAATTGCATCGTTCTGTCTTACGACACGAAAAAATGTATATGGAAAACTTCTGAATTTTTGTCCATAATGACCTCAAAATGATTAGATGGAAGGTTCCCTGGCAGGAATCCGATGGCGTATCTATATATTGTCCAATGAGACGAGACAGTAGACGTAAACATAGGCGCTCGAGTGCGACAGATTTGAAGTTACCCTTACAAGACAATTAGCAAAGGACGCACGCTGGGTGCTTCACTGCCTCGGTCTCGTTGGACAGAGCATAGGTACGAATGCGCGGCCGATTGGATCAGAGTCCAAGGGACAGGCCTCGTTTCACACGTACTTTCGGCTACAGTCGATATATTGGCTACTGCGGTCACATATACTATGTAGCGTGTGACGTCGAAGCCAAGATACTGGGTCTGCGGGCGCGGCGGAGATGAGCATAGACAGACCTAACGATAGACTCCCCAAAAATGGTGGCACTGAAAAAATGGCGAAATTAAAATGGTTTTTTTTTTTTGGTTGCGTCGTAAGACCTTACGTACGACGCGACAAGCACGCGACCCAGGCCAGGTTTAAAAATCCCTATCGACGACGTACCGACCATGGACGTCATAAATCAAAAATCCTTCCGATTGTACCCACCACTTTCGTAATTTTTAAGCCAGCTGAATGCAGCACATGCGGAACCTTGTACACCGTTAGCGTACTAAAATTTACAACCGTAGATGCTTGCGAACCAAATGTTATACGTATATTTCCACTTTTCCAATTTTCCACTATTTCCACGACCTTTCGAACACACCTTGCAACCTATGAATTTTAATCATTTTAAACTTGTTCTCCGGAGTTTTGACTTATAATCACTTATAAGATATAAGATATAATTTAACAATGCTAAAATTGATTTGTGAAGCTGATTTTCATCGTTCCATTGTTAAATTAGATTATAGTTTGAACCATTACTTCTTAACATTACAACTCAGATGAACAATATTCTTTTCTCTACTTCGAAAATGGATTGTGTGCGGATGCTGTCGTGGCACCGGCGCGACGCCAGGCCCAACGGCTTGTCCAGCTCTCAGCGGGTGCATTGGCATCCCTGAGGTGTAGAGGGGAGTAAACTGTTCGGGAGTTAGGTAGCGAACCCCCGCTGTGTGCGGGTCTTTTGTTGCGAGCATCTCGAGCGCCTTCTCAGGTTGCTTGCTAGGGTTCCGGTGCGTATGGATTCGAAAATCGTGGTAGTATCCATACTAACTTTCGCCTCCGACAAGTATGAAGAGACCCTTAAATAGAACCAATGTGCCAGGCCCAAAGGATGAACAAGTTTTTGCACGCCATTTTGTCCGCTGCTGTAACTGATGAAAATACTCCTGGTGCCAGCATTTCCAAAAATGCTGTAACATGTGCTGAATGCATTTGTATCGGTTTAGTCTGTTGATGTTTATGTGCTGGAGATTAGGGTGAGGAAGAGCTGTTAATGCGTTACCAATTTAAAAATGTCCTGGAGTTAATGGATTAAGATCGGTAGGGTCATCGGATAAGGAGCGCAAGGGATGGTGTTCGATTTCACGTATTTGTTCAGAGGCCCTTTTCCGATTATTTGCTGTCCTTCGTTTACTTAGAAGAATGCTTAGTCCTCGAAATGTCGAAAACGTGCACTCGAGGGTTTAAGCTGACAGCATTGGAAAAGTGGCCATAAAGTCAATTCGTTAGACTCTCGTTTCGAGTACCGATCGCGAGGTACGCGAGGGTCCCGAATTCGGACTACAACGGGCCGTTGTCCGGAGCACGCAGCGACCAAGGAAACGCAGTCCTTGCGTCGCATCGCCAGACCTCACAGGTCATATTTCACAAGGGCACCTGGGTTGTGTCTATCGAGACACGCTCGGGTTCGAGCCTAAGATCGCATCCCCTTGGTTTCGTGAGCGTACTCAGACCAAGGGGGTAATAAACCACGTTCGGCCCACTTGGGCCAGCCAGCACGCGGGCCACGCAGGCCATAAATTTCGAAGGCCACTCAGGCCGAAAAACAGACGCGCTGTTCCGAGGTCCTTAAAACGCGCATTTTTCGAGATTTCCCATTTTCGGCTGAGGAGGAGCTTCCACCTCCACCACGAGAAGAAGACCCTCCTCCTACAGTCTAAGTGACGAATGGGGTGCCTTTTCCCCCAAAATTGGGCCTATGCCTACGAATTTCCTCGTTACACGAGTTGACGAGAGAGCGGACCTCGGAACAGCAAGATCAGAATCATCCGCGCATCTGAAGCATTCAGAACCCTCAGAATCATCCGCGCATCTGAAGCATTCAGAACCCTCAGAATCATCCGCGCATCTGAAGCATTCAGAACCCTCAGAATCATCCGCGCATCTGAAGCAGACAGAACACACAGAAACACTCGCGCATCCACACGGTTTTTAAAACGCACATAGTCCGTCATTTTCCACACTGCGACCACTGTTCCTAATTTAACCAATCACCTAAGGTTAATTCGGCAGGTGATAGTGCCGTGTATTGTTTACCAATAAACGAACATTGTCACAAAAACTCTCAGTTATTAAACATACCGACACAAAACATTTCAGATGGGAATTCCTACAAGACTCCACCTGTGTTAGTAACGTATATAATTCTTCGTATGTAAGCTTCGTATCTCTAACAATTCGTTTCAAATGATATTTTACTGACTTTACTGCACTCTCCCATAGACTGCCAAAATGTGGGGCATGGGGAAGTATCAGATGCCATTGGATTTGTTCAGCGGTTAAATAATCAGAAATCCTAGTTTGAAAATTATTATTTTCCAACAATATACCTAGTTCGTGTAGTTCATTTCTGGCTCTAATAAAATTGGTACCGTTGTCCGAATATATGCTATGGCACTTCCCACGGCGAGCTATAAATCGTCGCAGACAATTTAAAAATGTGTCTGTTGTTAAATCGGCAGCCAATTCTAAATGAATAAAAATGGCCCTGCGTAGTCCACGCCACAGGTATAGAATGGTCTGTTACGATCCAGGGCTGCGAGCAACGCGAGAGGCCGGTGAGGGGGTTGTTACCCCAGGAATATGGTTTCAATTTGTTAGTTAGGTACGCGGACGCACCCAATGCGAAATCGGGAAGCCGCTAGGATAGTTGACGTGGAGGACGCACCTGATGCGAAATCAGGGAACCTCTGGGAGGTTGGAGTCAAACGCAGACGCACCCGATGCGAAACCGAGGAGCTACTAGGAGGGTGAAACTTCGTGAACGCACCCAACGCGAAATCGGGGAGTCACTAAGAGAGACACGCGGCGAATCCGATACGAAAGGAGGTTGTATAAGAGCGCGGATGAACCCAATGCGAAACTGGGAATCCGCTAGGAGGTGGATAACTCACAGACGCACCCAATGCGAAACCGGGGAGCCACTAGGTTGGAGAAATCTTTGTTGATTTGAATTTAAGATTAGTAAGCCTGTAACGGTTCACGTCTCGTTGCGTGATGCGCGGCGAGGCTGCGAGCCCTCCCCGGATTGGCTCAGCGGCCAGGGTTCTTTGGGGAGAGGATAAGGTGGTTAATGAAACACGCGTGTTTAAGTGAAACAACAGAAATGAGTTTATTTTATCAAGAAAGTTCCGGATTCCCCGCAGGTCCGGATGTGGTCGGCCCGGTGCGTCGGTCCGCCTCTCGGCTGGCCTATTGTAACATAAATGAGTGTGGATACCCGGTGAATATCGGCGTGTGATTGGTAGTAAAGAATGATATGTACTGTGAACGAAAATTAACCTACGCTACGGACGAGAAGCTTAACCTAAGAAACTAATGCGAAGCTTAACCTACGCGTGGAGCAACGGAACTCCGAATCGGCGGGCGAGACAGGTCCTCGCGACGGTAACTGGACAGTGGACTGAATCGGTGGACGACGAAGTAAAGCGGTACGCGGTTCGGTCGGGAGCGACGGTGCTCCGAAATGCCTCGCGGCTACGGCCCGCGGGGCGCGGGGCGAGCCGGGCTCGTCTCGTAGCGGTGAGAGAGAGCGGGGCGCGACGGTCGGTTCTCGCGGTCTCGGACCCAACGACGGATGGTCCTCCCTCCTCTAGGTTCTCGGTGACGGTGTTCGGGAACCTCCGCGGCTCAGCAGGTGATAGTGAATTTGTGACGGGACGCCTCGCTTAATGTCCCCGATCAATCGCGGCACGAGTTCGTACGTACGGACGTAAACCCAATACGTACGGCCCGATGCCGGCGTGGTTACTCGTTCTCGGTAGTAAACCGCAGGATGAGTTCCGCACGCTGCTGCGGTCGATCGACCACTAGACTCCCGGGGCGCGAGGCGCGATCGCGGATCGAAAGCCGGAACGACTGGATTCGGGAGTGGATCACGAGGAGGGGGGAGAACGGGCCGGAGTGTCACAGCGACGGTATACTGACAAGTACTGCCGTCGGGCGACTGCCTCTCAGGGCTTGCTCGCGGTCTCGGTTTTCCTCGTACGGGACGTAGACCCGCGTACGTATACGACCGATCCCGGTGCCTCCTCGAGCTCGCTCGGGCGTAGACCGATGTGTCACATCTGAAGTTTTATGGTACGCTAACAATCGCTATTGAGTCGCAAGTCAGACCGTACAAGCGAATGCATCCACAACTTCCAGAGACCTGCCTCCAAAACTAATTAAAGGAAGGCTAAACATGCAGTGTGCACTAGACTTAAAAAAAGCGGATTCCAGTCGCTCGTGTTATAAACCTCATTCGATACTTCATTGAAAGGGTGATCTTATATATTTCTGTAACAGTTCCAAGTGCATGATCTTTCTTCATGATACACTCTTTGTAATAATTAAATTAAATTAAATATTAAGTAAAACTTTCACGCTGCTAGCGGCCCTCGCAGAGTTGGGCTTTATTTGGGATAAAAAATTATCTTTATTTGTTATTTAAAAGTTCGAATAAAAAAAAAGGATCTTTATTGGACGAGTATCGAATAAATAATTTTATTAGATGGGAATTTATCCGACGAATAAAAATACTTTTTTATATTCGAAGCTTCAAATTAAATTTTCATTTTTTATCTGTACTGTTATTCGGAGGCTACGACTAATTCTTCCGAATTTCGAATAATTTTCGTAGCTCGAATAAGCGGCTTCGAGCCCAGCGGTGCAATAAACGGCAGCCGCGCGATCCGAAGCGAGAACAGGTATATCGGTGTGAAACTACTATCAATCAAATTACAAACCTTCTTTATTTTTCATTATTTTTTTATAGGACTTCCATCAACCTATTTGTGGAGTTTTTCTGATTGATTAACATTAAGTATCAATCAAAATTGTTCGATTACACTCGAGTTTGGACTCATTTTCACCAGGAAAAGCCCCTCGATTCACTCGCCATAATTTTATGAAGGTATATTGAAAAATCTAAAAGTTTAAATTTTCATTCGATGCGGGATTCGATCCCAGATCAAAAGATTCTCAGCCGAAGAATGAATTTGAATTTAAAGTCTCTTTATTTACATTGTGACGTGGCAGATTTGTCCACGTCCCTCCAGAGCGTAGACCAAGAGACCGGGCCGCCCTTTGGCAGCGCTGCCGCGATAACGGCTGTCGTGATCGCTCTCCCTGGGAACATCCGAGAACCCAGATTGGAGAATAACGCGGTTTAAACGCCGCGCCACTTGGCGCGAAGGGAAGTTGCAGGTCCGTGGCCGGGTCCCAGGTGGACCTGGATTCTTTTCCCTTCTCCCAGGAGCGCTGACAATTCGGGAAGAAACGCCCAGGGGACGACTACGAGAGACACCCCGCAGGAAAACATCGAGGAAAGCACCGAGCCCGGGTTTGTCAACTCGGAGGCGCCACCGAGGAATTACGGACCCGGGGAGAACATCGTCTCAAAGTCGTCGCCGCCTCGCCCCGGAAAAATAAACCGGTCCGCTGAGGGAACGGCTCGATGTCTTCCTCCGCGGGAATCGGCCAATCAACGCGTGTCATCTCGGAAGCGTAGTAAGAGTGACGACACATTAGCTAGAAAATATCAAGAAGATTAGAAGATTAAAAATGTAAGGTAGAGACTCCTGAGTCAGCATCCTAGTGAAACAATGAACTGTCCATCTTATAAAAGGGAACCACCCCCTCAAAGTTCGATCAGTCCGTTATAGAATTTTGCTCAGATCGATTCGCTACGTCGTACGGTTATTAATAATCATTCAGTTATAAATAGTAGTAGTGTTCTCTCGTTAAAAATTTACGTCAGTTCAGTTTTCGGTTTTTAAAAAGTTCCGCGAAGTAGTGTAGTGTAGTGCCCAACTTGGCTCAGGAATACGAAACCTGGCGATCGCGATATCTGCAACTAACCGAGGCCCAGCGATTGCGACTTTCAGCGATTGCGACTTGCGGTTATTGCGACTTGCGGCGATTACGACTAGCGGCGATTTTGACTTGCGAACGTTATCCAAAGATCAGCAACTCGGTAAAATTAATAGTATTGTTATAAAGCGAAACACTTGTAAGTTCACTAGTATATGCGCTAGCTATATAAACTCCTTACTTGTAAAATCAAACTTTAATATCTGATTCAGCTCCTAATATTGAATACATCAATAATTTTGTTGTTTTTTTGAAAATAAGAATACAAGTTATTTAAACAATCCTTAATTTCCCGAACCGTAGCCGGTGAATGCAGGTAGGTTCGAAACTGCGTACTATCCCCTAAAAAAAATCATAATCCGTCCCACCTGGGACGTAAAAACGTCTAATTACATTATATAGTAAAAATATATAATATATTTCTAACTGACTTATTCATACTACGTTTGTACATTATTGCAGTTGCGGTTTTATTTTATGTATTGAGTTTTTTGTAGGAAAAAGAAAAGAATAAAAACCTACTTATTTTAAGTTCAGAACTTAGCCATCTAATCCTGTTTGTTTGTTCCTTATTAATACTATTGCTTCCATATCACATTAATATATCTAGATATTTTCTAATTCTGTATTATATACATTTAAATATTAAATATTTTTTAACTCTATATCTAAGTATTTTCTAAGTCTTCTATCTCTATATCATAAAATGGAAATTTGTACTTTATCTGTTGGTCCTTTATTGCACTTAAATGCTCTTGCATCAGTGTTGCGTCGAACTTCGCGACCGTTTCGCGATGACCTTCGCTGCGTATAGCACGTGATGTGCGCCGAGTTTTCTTCTCGAAGGACCACCCACACCGATGTGGGAAAAGGGGGTTGTTGGTTGGTGACCACAGAGTTTTATTAAGTAACTGTACAAATGTCTCTTGCCCGTACCGTGAACCCGAGAGACCCCGTTGGTCTTGCGCTATTTGAACCGAACCCGAAAGCTTCCAAAATTGTTCTGCTTGTCGCAAACTGATTCCGAGTCGGAGAAGGCCCGATTCTCCCTCCCTTGCACCCTTATCTGCGTAAAGGGTGGGAGTGAGGAAAGTCTTCCCCTTCGCAGGAAGTGGACGGCAAAGACAACCGTGCCGAGTGACGCCAGGTCAGGGGTTCGTCGGTACCCGTAAAAAACCATTACCTTCACCCTGGCCATCACCGGTCGAGGCTACAATTTATGGCACGTCGAAGGTACCGGAAAAACCCTTGAAATTGCTGCACGATTCCTAAACATGTGCAAACCAACTGTCGACCGGTTCGACAAACCCAAAAAGAAAGTCCGCGTCCGTGTCATAAATTAGTTCTTGTTGCTAGCCTCGACAATCAGATTATTTAATAATGGGTTATTCTTTATCTGTGTATTATAAAATGTTTTCGCTAGGTAATCTATATAGTCTCCTAAATATTCAATCTCTGCTTGTGAGTATAAATCTTTTATTTTGGTATATCTATTTTTGTTTGTAATTAATCTTAGGCATTTGTTTTGAAAGCGTTGTACTTTCAAAAGGTTTGTATTTGCTGTTGTTCTCCATATAGAAGCAGCATATGTTATAATTGGCCTTATTATATTACTTTGTATATTAATCTTGTAACGCGACGAGAACAATAAAGCGTCAAGATAAACAGAAGAATTGCGCCGAGGTAGCGTGGACGGCGGTTCAAGGGGAACCGCGGGGTCTGGAACCTTCTAGACCCCTAGTAACGCGTTATTGATAAAGTTAGCAACGGGACCGTATAAATACCGGTAGGTTGCCGCAGAGCGAGCACTCTTGCTGCACCTGTGGAAGAGGACGAGGTAAGACCACGGCCACCCACAGGATGGGAGAGTACGAAGCAATGCTATCGGACGCCCAGTAGCCCAGGAGAGGACAGGGTTGCACCTGGACGCCTCTCTGGATACATGGGAGAGGACGGCCAGGAAGGCCGGCCGCCCGCCAAGAGGAAAGAACAGGGTAGCTTCCTGGCCGCCTAAGAGTAGGGACGCCTGGTTCCTCTGTACGTTTCGGAGAGGACGGCCATGAAGGCCGGCCGCCGAACGGACATGAGAGAACCGGCGAAACCGCGTCGTCGTCGTATCCCTAGAGGGAGAGTACGGTTGAAATAAACCAGACGCCCGATGGTGGTATCGCGTATTATGAAATCTTTTCTTAAATTATTCGTTGCTAGCTTTCTCTCACTCTCTTGAAAGAATCTATTTTGTATAACAAAACCTATCTCCCATCATTTGTACTAACATTTTGGAAAATATATCCTGTGTCCCCAGATATCCCGACTCCTATTATTCCACAAACAACCATCGCAATCCTTTACGTTACAATCTTTTGTTTTTATTGCTAATTTTAGAATATTTTGCCATGAGTGAATACAGATTTTTTGTAACTGCGTAAAGGTCGCCCCAAACAAGACGGGCAAGATGCCGAAGTTGTTTGGGCGGCCAGATTCAAGAACACGGGCTAGAAATTTCTCGGTCGGGAATTGGTCTTCGTGCTCGAAATCTTTCCGGCGTCGCCCCGACGTCGTTGGGGCCATAACTTTGAACGTCCAGATGGCCTTTCGAGAGCACGTTGACACGTTCCCTGCTGTGCATGGCAAAAAAAAATGTTTTTAGGGGCTCCACAGCTCTTTAGGTAAACTATCGGTATCTCTCCTCTACAACATCATGGGGATAGGAATCGTGCCTGTCGCTTGGTGAAACAGCATCACACATCCTTATGTTATACGTGAATTACACAATTTTTTTAAGGAAATATCCAAATTAGGAAGGGGGTCATTCCACGTGAATTAATCTTTTTTTTTTGAGACCATGTTTCGAATTTGGATGAAACTGAAAGATTGAGCCATCATTTTGTAATCTTCGAAATTGTTTAAAGGATACGGACCATCAAAGTTTGCTATTGCCTACACAACACATTTTATACCACAGTTATTATTAAAGATAAAAAACATTTTCTTTTTTTAATCATCATCGCAAGAGACTGTTCTTTTTAAATAATTCATCATTTTATATTCGAATGTGATTACTTAATGCAAAAATATTACTAATATCTTTGTTTTGCAAAATTTTACCATCGGTTGAAGTGTTAAAAAATTTGAAAAAATATGGCCACATTTTACGATTCTTCCTGTTTGAAATTCCGTTTTTTCCCGAACTATTTATTGTTTTGTGTCCATTAAGTTGCTGGATATTCTTTAGACATTTTGAAGTGAGGGTCGACAGCGTCTGCCCTAAAATAAAAATTTTCACGTAGTGAAAAGAAGAGCACGGGGAAGGTCATTTACATATTTTACCTAAACTGCTGTTAGGGTGTTGTGCACTCCGTGTGTACAGTAAAGGTTAATGCCATCCATAGTACAAAGGACATTGGTTTTTCCAAGCCTGCCGGGGAATAGCGGTCGATCAGTCGGTGCACTTGCGGTTAGCTACCTGAATCGCCGAACGCCGCGTCCTTCGCCGGTCTCACCTGGCCGCAATTTTTTAATTTTAGCCTTGCTATACGAAAAAATGTACATGGAAAACTTCAGAATTCTTATCCATAATTACTTAAAAATGATTTACGTCCTCCGTATTTTTATTTTCGTAGGCCTTTCCACTCGGCAAAGTATGGTACGGACGGCAATAATGCAGGTAAAAGGTGTTGTATTGTTCGTTCGTTAGCTTGAGCCCATCAATTTTATGACAGGCAATGCCAGATGCCGGTACTAAAAATGAGGCTAGCGCAAAAATCAGTTTCAGCGACGAAATGTAAATGATTCTATGACCACCATCCCACGAAAACACGAAGGAAAACACACGGTCAACACGTGCTTGAAGGGACTTCCTCATACTAAATCACAATATCGCACCTACTACTCGAAAAGCATAATAATAGATACTGTTTTGGATCTTCGTTGGGTTCCGTATCGTGGAACCTTTAACTTACGATCGCGAAATGTTTGAGAAATAAAGTCGGAATTTGTGGGAGAGCTAACTGATTTATTGTCACCGTCACTGCGTTTCTCGGAAAAGAGGAAGAGGGCTCGACGGATTGCCGTGTATATTGACGGGGCTCTCTCCCCTCGCCGCGCACCCCGAACTACTCGGTCCGCCCGAAGTGTGCGGGGAGAGAGAGAGACGAACCGCGACGACGGCCGAGTCCTCAATACAAACAAAGTTCGGCAGTCGCTAATTTGCCGTGTGTGCGTGCGGACGCACAGCGGCACCGAACAGCTGATTGCTCGAACAGATACGTATCATTTTTACCAAGAAATGTACCAAGAAATATATTTAATTGACGCCACAGAGTCTTAGCAATTTCTCTGTAAGTAATTTCCGGGATTTATCTCTTTCCTTGCAATTGTCGTGAGGAATATCGAGCAGCAGATAGTATAGTATTTCTTGACTGTACATATTATGCAATGCGTTTGTAACAGACCTGGCCGCGCCAGGCCTGTTCCCAGCCGTACGCGCCCCGAACTCGAACCGCCCCGAACACGAACGACGGATACCGAGATCCGCCGGTAACCGCGAACGCCCCCCGCGATCCCCGCGCCGCCGAACCGATCTTGGCGGGAACCGGAACCCGCCATGATGCGATACCATCCAGCCGGATGCGTGACGCCACCGGAAAAACCGCCCGCGAACCGCACCGCACCGCACCCCTCGCCTAGCGAGGAGAGAGAGACGAGCCGGAAAACGTCCTCTTTCGGATGTCCGACGCCGTCGTGAATAGACCGCTTTCGTTGAGATCCCTAGCCGCCGATACCGACCACGCGATCCGCCAACGAAACCGTTCTCCGCGAAGTCGAGAGACCGAGAATCGATACGAGCCGCGCAAGTATTATTTTGCCCGCGGAATTATCGTCGAAGAGCTTTCCGCAGTGTCCTCGCGATCCGCGAACACCCGAACACGCCGCTGCGTGCAGGATTACCTGGAAGTGCCGACCCGAACGCCGAGCGATCGAGGACCGGAACCAGGGTAAGTAACCTTCTTCTCCGTCAACCCCGACATCTCCGCCCCCGCCCTACACCCTCGGAGAGCGAACCACCCGCGACCGGCGGAACGCCGGCCGTCCTGGGGCACGGGCTCTCCGTCCACCGAGGTTGGCCCTGGTCCGGATACGCCGCTGCGTACGGCCATCACCCCGCCGTGATACGACCCTCGCGCGGGACCCGAATCGCGACCGCCGAAAACCGAGACGCGAACGCCGGGACAGTGACGAATACTAGAGAAACACGTGCCGTTAATCTCCCGTTCCCGACCGCCCGTATCCCGCCGTGACCCTCGCGTTATCCCGCCGCGAACCTTGGCACGGCGAGCCAAATCCGGCCGCGAGGAACCGCTGTACGAGATCCGCCGGGAAACGGTCTCGTTACACGTTATTTAACCTATAATCGAAGTACATTGAACCTAATCCCGATATTATCTGCTGTCGATCGCTGTCACAGTCTTGCCCGCCGATTTGTTTATGCTCGGAGTACTCGAATACTGTGGGCTAAGCTGTTCAACAGTTACCGCCCACTCCTATACGATTGTAGGGGATGGCAAGGCACCATTTTGTATGGGTGCAAGGCGGTGACACAGTATTGATGCGAGGCTGCGAAGAAGGTTCCCTTGAAGGAATGCGGTGACGTGTCTATACCTTGTCCAACGAGACGAGGCAGTAGACGTAAACATAGCCACTCGAGTGCGACAGAGTTGGTACTTCACTGCCTCGTCTCGTTGGACAAAGTATAGGTACGAATGCGTGGCTGATTGGATCAGAGTGGAAGAGGCAGGCCTTGTTTCACACGCATTTCTGGCTACGGTCGAAATATTGGCTACAGCCGTCACACATAGTATGTAGCGTGTGACGTCGAAACCAAAACACTGGGACTGCGGGCGCGGCTGAGATGGGCATAGGCAGACCTAAAGATAGACTCCCCAAAAATGGTGACACTTTAAAAAATGGCGAAATTAAAATTATTCTCGGACGGCCGACGAATTTATACCACGTCTTTATACCATGTACATATACTATTATGATTATTAATAACAATTTCCATTCTCATATACATACGCATTTAGTATCATGCGCATTCTATGCAAAAGGAATGTATTTAATATCGTGATATACACGAATATTGAATTTTTCCTTCATTTATTATTAATATATATTATTATTAATATATATTACTATTAATATTGAATTTTTTTTTACAACGGACGTTCGTCCGTTGCGTTTCGCATTTGTTTCCTCTCGTGTTTTATTTCCTATGTTCGCTTGTCGCGTATGGCGTTTGTTCGCTTGTCGCGTGTGGCGTTTGTTCGCGTGTTGCCATGCCGCTTCCATTCCTACATTAATAATGTACATTAGCTGAACTATTGCTTTTCTGCTGAGATTTTTCAATACTATGTTCTGTATTTGATCTGGTCCTGGTGCTTTCATTGAGGGTATCGATTTTGTTTTTTTTTTCTAACGACGATGCAATTTATTAAAAATTAAGAAAAATTGTTTCAATAATATCTAACTACTGAATTTTTATAAAACTGGTATCTTTGAAATTTCAATTCGAAATGTGCACTTTATTCAAATGATTGGACATACAATTATCCAATTTTCTTAAACATGTTTGCATAATCTGGAAAATCTGTAAAAAATACACATTAATAATCACGATGAGACAAAAGTAACATAATAACATAAACGTGGTCAACTGAAAACTTCGATATAAAAATTTTATGGTTTCGGATTTGTTTAAAAATCAATTTTGCAGCCAAAAATTCTGAAAAAATCTCAGTCGTGTATGATATTAGGTAGAATATTCATGAATTCTTCCGTAATTTTTTGTTGAGCATGGTACGACTAAAAATTAATTTGGTTTGGAGGCACTTTTGACCATATTATCCGGCTTTGTCTTAAAAATCAACAAAAAAAATTATTTAAAAAATATAGAACATATTTCATTATGCGCCATTAAACCCGATCTTTAAAAAAGATTTCTAGTCGAAATTTCGCATTAATATCTTTTTTAGTTTAAAAGCTGTAGCAAAATGTGCGCCTCGCCGAACCGGGAATCGATTGCGGCTCAGGCGCTCGAATCTTTGGTAACGTGAATTCGGTGGAACGCGTCAAACAGTCGAGCAGGCAGCTCATACGGACAGAATAGAGGAATGCTTGTGTGTAGCGCTTGCGTAGTAGAAGCAGCGTAAGGAGACAACGGTACGCGAGAGCCGCCACCCCCCCCCCCATGGGACAGTGTCCCTCGATTCTGCCATCACGACTGAACGAGTCTGATCGAGCTCGATGAATGCGGTAATGTTCGTACGTGTCGTACTGTTGCGTTCGTCGTTTATTTTCTCACTATAAACGTGAAAGAAAATAATACAACTAGGTTCTGAGTCAGTAGTGAAATAGATTGACATCTCGCAAAAAACGATCAACTACATAATTATTGATTAATTAATTCTCAACTCTTTCAAATTTCACAAATAATATTAATTGATATTTTGCATGATTCTTTAAAGTTAAAATTTATGTTGTTTAAATGAAATATACATGAAAATATATAGTAAATTTCAATTTAATTTCTTTTTCAAGTCCAGTTACAATATATATTCAAAATGCATGCGTATTAATAGTGTTAAAAAATTGTAGAAATGCGAATAATTATACGTATGAAAAAATGTTATTTACGTTCAAGATTTATGAAAATTGTATTTCTATAATTTGGAAACGTGGTATCTATATTTATTAATATTGTATTGATAAAGATAATTGTAGATACATAACATAATGACAACAAATAAAATAATATAATTTGAACATATAGTCATAACATCAGATATGTACGTAACTCGTCAATCATTTGTATTTGACCAGATTTGATCATTTTTGTGGATCTAGTTCTAACATTTATTGTTCGTCAGCGAAGAGGGCGTAAAAAAAACAGTTGTTTACATGTGAGACACAAAACCCCATATGGTGATTGGTCTACTCCTATACCTCGTCTGTGACGGCATCTCGAATCCATAGTATACAGGGTGGTCCACGCAATTGTTTCATGTCATAATTCCGTTATTATTTCATTTACGAAAAAATGATAAAGGAGAAAGATAAATGGTTCGAAAAGCACTACATCTGTAGGCCTTAAATTTTTTTTAGATGCAGCAGTCCATGTGCAATTAACAATTGCATCATTTCTTTAAATAGAAATGTATATTTTTTTGCACAGATCGATTCTTCCGTTCATTCTACGTGAAAAATGATTAGGGTACCATGGCAAAAAAATTATTAGATCTCAAGTTATTTTCAAAAAATGTCATACATTTTCTTGTATTTAGTGAAATATGTGGTAAAAGAATGGGAGATAACCTCGATTTTTAATGTAGTATGTATTTAATAATATACATATTTAAATGCATTTAATAACATATCTCTCTTCTTGCACTCTCAATCACATGGCGTACATCCGGACACACAACGACACGCTACGCACAACGTGCTACGAACGTAACCTCATTCCGGCGTTTCTCTCGCGCACGCGCGCTCACACACACAATACAAACAATCACCACTCACAAAATACAGATACACTTTTTCAAAATTTTAGTTTTCGTAGCTTACTTGTACAAATCGGTTTCTGTTATGATAACAACAGAGAGGATAGGTAAGTGCTCACGCCCGGGTTTTCGGCGTTCCCGATATAGTGCTGACATCTGCTCAGCCTTAGCATGGCACAGAACCGTGTCGTCTTTCCTGGAACAGAACCGGGCCGTCTTTTAGCATGACACAGAACCGTGTCGTCTTTCTTGGGACAGAACCGGGCCGTATTTTAGCATAAAACCGAACGCACATTATTTTTTTAACCAGGATTAGAACGTACAGCTTAATTGTTTTATATTAAATATGTAACTAACATGTAAATCTTGTGTACAAAATCTCTAATTAATATAAATTAAGTATAACATTAATTGTAATTAATACGTATTTTATTTTTTTCCAATTTTGTAGTTGCAAACTCTAGTTGTAAAAAATGGAAAAGCCGGAAAAATTCGAACAAATACAGATTTCATATCGAAGTTTAAAAGCGACCACCCTGAAAATTAATTTAATAATGAGCTATTGTAATCAACACTATCTTAAATTTTTTCATATATTTAGCTACTGTTATTATTAATTAAAAAATTTTTCTTTCATGAATAAATATTTTTTCCACCTCAGCACCATAAGATTTTTACTAGATGACTTTAAAAACATATTAGAACTATTTTTAAATAATTTTAGTCGACAACATTCTAGTTTACTCTTTATTTCACCGTTCTACTAATTTTTTATGGGCTGCATTGCAGCTCTGTTTAACACTCTTTTACAACTAGATACCATAGTACCATCCATATTCAAGGAAGAACAATTTTTGCGACGATCATTGAAAAAACAAAATAGTTTCCACATTGCAGTACTTTAGTGCGTTTGTGACGTAGCGCCCAGAACACCTACCTGTGTTCTGTGTCCCATCTGGAGTTTTATGGTACGCTAACAATCGCTATTGAGTCGCAAGCCAGACTGGAAAGTTGGGCTGTTCGTTTTTACGAAGAAATTATGCGCGCGTTTGTGTAAAATAGAGTTTATTTCAAACTTAACAAATGCCCTGTCACCGGCCGAACTAACCTTGGGTGACTAGTTTATTTGGATACAATGAATTGTAGCGGTGGTACGGTATGGCGCGATTACTGACTCGAATACTTGTGGTCTGATTCTGAAGCCGACTTTGCTGATTCTAATGCCGACTTTGCTGATTCTGATGCCGACTTTGCTGATTCTGCCGCACTGCTCCGAGGCCCGCTTACTCGTCACCTCGGTGGTGACGCGATTTTTTGGCCATGGGCCCGTTTTCGGGGGAAGAATCATCCCCATTCGTTGATTTGACTTGAGGGCGGAGGATCTTCTGAAACAGCCCTCACCGGTGGAGGAGGAGGTCCCCACCTCAAGTCAATAAGGGAGAGTTCCCAAAATGCGCGATTTATGGGACCCCGGAGCAGCGCGACGAAGGCCTAAGTGGCCCATGTACGCCGTGCTAGCCAAGTGGCTAGCAGCTAATTTATTGCCCCTTGGCCGAGGTCCGGTGACGAAGACCAAGGGCTGGAAAAAATGTGCGTTTACTGTCTCTGGTTTTCGTCCGTTTGACGAAAACCAGAGACACGGTTATTGGGGTTGTAGCGCAACCGGAGCGTGCCTCGCGTCGTGCGGAAGAGGATTTACGACCCCTTGTCCGCCGCGTGTAGTGGGCCATAAGGCCCGCTGTGTCCGAATCCGGGACCCTCAAGTACCTCGCGGACGGTACACGGAGTGAGGGTCGTACGGATTGACTTATGGCCACTTTTCCAATGCCATCAGCTCGAATCCTCAAGCGCCTCGCGTGCGGCAACTCAAGGATTAGCATTCTTCGTGATTAGTCGAAGGACGGACAAAAATCGGAAAAGGGCCTTTGTCACGCATGTGTTTTTTTTTTGGGCGAAAGAGCATGCTCCGTGCAGCTGTAACATCCTCGCTTGCGTTACGGCCGGAAATGCGAGGACTCGCGGTACTTTTGTCTGCGAGGGATCGAACACAGACCGTACAAGCGAATGCATCCACAACTTCCAGAGACCTGCCTCCAAACCTAATTAAAGGAAGGCTAAACATGCAGTGTGCACGAAACTCCTCAAAGGGGTGCATTCCAGTCGCTCGTGTCATAAACCGCATTCGATACTTCATCGACAGGGTGATCTTACATATTTCTGTAACAGTTCCTGAAGACATTATCATTCATCTGAAACTGCTTTGTGCGGCATTACACACGCCACATAATTTTTATTTTCTAATTTTGTCAAAGTAGTATATATAACAGATTCATACAAGTGTCTACAATTACTTGAACTCCAAAATACAGGGCGTTTCTTTCTCTGTGACTGTAAAAAAAGGACTTTCAAAGAATGTTTAGTTAACAGGTGGGCTGTCCTTCCCAAAGGCACCTGTGGTCGATCGAGATGAAACTTGGTGAGTATGTAAAACTCAACATTCTGAATAACTTTTTCCTATAAGGATAGATCGGAGCAACGCGAAAGATAGATCTCGCGGAGCAACGCGAGAGGCCGGCGAGGGGTTGTTACCCCAGGAATATGGTTTCAATTTATTAGTTAGGTACGCGGACGCACCCAATGCGTAATCGGGGAGCCGCTAGGATAGTTGATGTCGAGGACGCACCTGATGTGAAATCAAGGAACCTCTGGGAGGTTGGAGTCAAACGCAGACGCACCCGATGCGAAACCGAGGAGCTACTAGGAGAATGAAACTTCGTGAACGCACCCAATGCGAAATCGGGGAGTCACTAGGAGAGACACGCGGCGAACCCGATATGAAAGGAAGGTGGATAACTCACAGACGCACCTGATGCAAAACCAGGGAGCTGCTAGGATACGGAAGAACCCAATGCGAAATCAGGGATCCGCTAGGATGGTATAGTTTTCGTGGACGCACCCAATGCGAAACCGGGGAGCCACTAGGTTGGAGAAATCTTCGTTGAATTGAATCTAAGATTAGTAAGCCTCGTAACTTATACAGGGTGGCCCACATAACTCTGAACAGCTCAATATCTCGAAAACTATGCCATCGATTTTAAAGTTCTTAGTCTTAAATTGCATGGAACTGAAGGGCCTTTCTGACTACATAAACGTGAAGTGGCCTCCCTTCCCCTTTAACGGGGGAGGGGAGGTACCTTTGTAATTTTAAATGGAACCCCCTATAAAATGTTACATATTTAGATTCTACCGGAAAAAACAAGTCAATTTTGTCGGAAACATTTTTTTGTCAGATACTTCCATGATGAGATATAACAGTTTGAAGTTTCGAGTTGTAGGTACTTGAAGCGCTCGGAAATAGCGTTATGGAATTATACGCGCTTGAGTCCTTTGCTTATTCATGAAGAAACACAAACAATAATATTTACAATTCTTGAATTTGACTCACTTATCTATGAAAACGTTTTCAGTTTAGAGCTGTTATTCAAGCAGTGACATTGTGATTATGGCTACTTTTGACACAGAAGTGAATATGTTATTAACGTTAGGCGAATGACAAAAAAATTATCGGCGTGCAGCAGTGATGTTTTTTGAACGTTATGGGATCAAAAAATGTCATGCAACATTTCATAATTTAGAAAAGCGGCTTCGCGAGCACGGTGAATTGTGTAAAAAAACTCGCAATAAACCTAAAGCTGTCACTAATGAAAATAATAGTGCCAGTATTCTTGCTGCAATTACATTAAATCCTCATATTAGTCAACGTACACTTGCACAAACATCACATATTAGTCGTTCATCAATTCAACGAATTTTGAAACGGCAAAAGTATCATCCATATCACATGGTTTTATCACAAGAGCTTTCGATAGCAGATTACGATCACCGCGTAAGATTTTGTGAGTGGCTGCAGGGTGTTGTGGAAAATGACTTTTTGTGCAAAATACTTTTTTCCGATGAGGCCACTTTTATGAATTCAGGGCATGTAAATAGACATAATCTGCATTATTGGGCCGTGGAAAACCCAAATTGGATGCGATGGGTTCCCTTTCAACATCGATGGTCTTTAAATGTTTGGTGTGGCCTAATAGGAGATTTTGTGATTGGACCTTATTTTTTTCCAGAAACTGTAACATCTGCAAGTTATTGTGATTTCTTAAAAAATCATTTCCCTGCGCTTTTGGAAGATGTGCCACTGCACGTTAGAAGAGAAATGTGGTTCCAACAAGACGGCGCTCCTCCACATTTTGCAATCATCACCAGGCAATTTTTGAACGAAAAATTTGGGAACAAATGGGTAGGTCGTGGGGGACCTCGTCAATGGCCTCCTCGATCCCCCGATCTAACACCATTAGAATTTTTCTTATGGGGATATGTAAAGGACAAAGTTATGTTTGAACCACCGACGACAAAAGAGGATATGAAACAAAGAATACGTGACGCTTGCGCTTCAGTGACTACCGAAATGTTAAAAAATGTTAGATCAACTTTGATGTTTCGAGTAAATAAATGTTTACACGCCCGTGGTGGACATTTTGAACATTTAATTTAAAGTACATTTTATTTCTTCACGAATAAGCAAAGGACTCAAGCGCGTATAATTCCATAACGCTATTTCCGAGCGCTTCAAGTACCTACAACTCGAAACTTCAAACTGTTATATCTCATCATGGAAGTATCTGACAAAAAAATGTTTCCGACAAAATTGACTTGTTTTTTCCGGTAGAATCTAAATATGTAACATTTTATAGGGGGTTCCATTTAAAATTACAAAGGTACCTCCCCTCCCCCGTTAAAGGGGAAGGGAGGCCACTTCACGTTTATGTAGTCAGAAAGGCCCTTCAGTTCCATGCAATTTAAGGCTAAGAACTTTAAAATTGAGAAGAATTATAAATTACTATATACAGTCCACCCTGAATCCCAACAGTATTATATATTGGTAACTGTACACAAAGTGCTCATACAAGGTGCTGATGTGGTAGAAAGCATCCTATTATCCATCGGAAATCTTTCAGAAGATACCCAGGAAGCAACGCATAAGGAATTACGATCATTTCGCGAGTACCACACTCGGAAAATTTCTCGACGGGCCACCAACCAAGATCTCAATGACCCAAAAGAAGCCATCTGGGAATGTTTTAAACATTTCGGATAATCTGGCAGAATAATGTTTCCAACAAAAGTTAATCGATACTCAATTATCTATAAATCCCAATAGAAAAAATTTTTTTTATAAAAAATTATGGTCATCTTAATTTTTTAAGTAAATATAAAACTAAGTATTTTTTATTACATATTGTTGTAGCTGATGTTAAGACGAATCTTTTATTGATTGTTAACAAATATAGTAATAATTGGTGTTCAAATTTCAAAATTACAAAAGGTTATTTATATATAACCAAGTTACGTTCAAAACTTGGCTTTGTAGTTTTTAGTAAGTTATTAAAACATTTGTCTTGTAATGTTCATGAAAATTTTCATAAAAACCATTTAAAAAATATTTCTATAATAATTACTGTTCAAAGCAATGTAGTTAATTAATAATAGGAACAAAATGATGTCATCCTATAACAATAACAATACAGTTCTGAACAATAATTTATTCGCATATACGTTACATTTATAAAGTACATATTAATATTTGGCTGTTTACAACATTTCGAATTTTGCAGTTAAACATATTCTTTATTGTACGTACAGTTTCATTCATTTGTTATTTATACCCAACATAAAGTTTAACTAATCATAACCGAAATTAGTATTTGAAATCGTTAAAGCGTTTTAGAAAACAATATTCTATTGTATTCGCGAGACTGCAGTGACTATATATATAGCTATTTTTAATTTTAATTCCTACCACTAACGACGCTGTCAGCAGATTTTAGTTCCAGTTGGTAATACAGGATGTGACACGAAAATGGTAATGGGGTTACGTGACCCCAAAAACGTTGGACACGAAAATGCATTGGATGATAGGTCTATCCTTATACCTCGTCTGTGGGAGTAGTTTCACACCGATATACCTGTTCTCGCCTCGGATCAGGTGGCACGAGCTTCTGGGCCTGGGCCGACGGGGCTCGAAGCCGCTTATTCCAGCTGACGAAAATTATTCGAAATTCGGAAGAATTAGTCGTAGCCTCCGAATAACAGTGTAACAGACCTGGCCGCGCCAGGCCTGTTCCTAGCCGTACGCGCCCCGAACTCGAACCGCCCCGAACACGACCGACGGATACCGAGATCCGTCGGTACCCGCGAGCGCCCCCCGCGACCCCCGCACCGCCGAACCGATCTTGGCGGGACCCGGAACCCGCCATGATGCGATACCGTCGCGCCGGATGCGTGACGACACCGGAAAGCCGGCCGCGAACCGCACCGCACCGCACCCCCTCGCCTAGCAAGACGAGAGAGACGAGCCAGAAAACGCTCTCTTTGGCTTTCCGCCGCGTTCGCGTACAGACGTGCTTTTCCCGATACGATCACTAGCCGCCGATACCGACCGCCCGATCACGACCGGAATCGTTCTCCGCGACGCCGAGAAGCCGCCCGATAAACCCGACCCGCGAGAGTATATTTTACCCGCGGAATTGTAACCGCGAGTGGTGCCGAAATATCCGCGCGACCCGCGAACCCCGAACACGCCGCTGCGTGCTGGAACACCTGGAGCGCCGACCCGAACGCCGTGCGATCGAGGACCGGAACCAGGGTAAGTAACCTTCTCTTCCGTTAACCCCGACATCTCCGCCTCCGCGGAGATTCTGTGGCATGCTAAAGCGGCGATGTCACGAAAGTGGGAACGCCGAAACCCCGGGCGTGAGCACTCTCCTATCCTCTCTGATAACAATGTCGAAAGGGTGTTTACCTTTACAACATAGTCATGAAGTGTTTGAGTATCTTCTTCAATAAAGACATTTTTTGAAAATATCTCGAGATCTAATAATTTTTTTGCCATGGTACCCTAATCATTTTTTACGTAGAATGAAAGGAAGAATCGATCTGGGCAAAAGATGCATTTCTATTTAAAGAAATGATGCAATTGTTAATTGCACATGCACTGTTGCATCTAAAAAAATTTAACGGCCTGCAGATGTAGTGCTCTTCGAACCATTTATCTTTCTCCTTTATCATTTTTTCGTAAATGCAATAATAACGGAGTTATGACTTGAAACAATTGCGTGGACCACCCTGTATATATATAAGTGGTTTAGACTCTGGTGACGGCAAGTGTAGAATGTTTTCGTGTAAAATTATTTAAAAATAGTGTTGATGACAATACCTCATTATTAAGTTAATGTTCAGGATGACCGCTTTTAGACTTCGATATGAAATCTGAACTTGTTCGAATTTTCCGGGTTTTTCATTATTTACAACAGTAAGAATTTGCAACTACAAAATTGGAAAAAATTAAAATACGTATCATTACAATTAATATTATACTCAATTTATATTAATTAGAGATTTTGTATATCAGATTTATATGTTAGTTACATATTTCATAAAAAACAATTAAGCTGTACGTTCTAATCTTGTAACGAGTCCGTTTCCCGGCGGATCTCGTCACCACGGATTCCTCGCGGCCGGATTTGGCTCGCCGTGCCAGGGTTCTCGCAGGATAACGCGAGGGTGACGGCGGGGTCGCGGACGGTCGGGCACGGGTGATTAACGACGCGAGTATTTCGAACGTTCGTCACTGTCCCGGCTTCGCGTTTCGGCGGTCGGCGGTCGCGGTTCGTGCCTCAGGTTACGGCGGGGTCGGGGCCGTACGCGGCGGCGTATCCGGACCAGGGTAGCTTCGGCGGGCGGAGAGCCCGTGCCCCAGGGCGGCCGGCGAGGGGCCGGCTGCGGGTGGTTCGCTCTCCGTGGGTGTGTGGGCGGGGGCGGAAGTATCGGGTTAATGGGAAAGTAAGGTACTCACCCTGGGTCCGGTCTCGATCGCTCGGCGGTCGGGTCGGCGCTTCGGGATGTCCGGTACGCTGCGGCGTGGCCGGTGCGGTGGTCGGCGGACACACGTCGGCGCACTCTCGTAACCGAGGATCGGTTTTCCCGGTACGCGGACTACGCGTATTATTCTCCGGCGGCTTCGGTGTCGCGGCGGAGCGGTCTTCGGCAGGGTCCCGGCGGTTCGCGTTCGTTGCGGTTCGTACTCGTCGTAGTATACGTCCGTACTCACGCGTGGCGGAAAGCCAAAGAGAGCGTTTTCCGGCTCGTCTCTCTCGTCTTCTAGGCGAGGGGTGCGGTGCGGTGCGGTTCGCGGACGGGTTTTCCGGCGTCGTCCGGTATCCGGCGCGGCGGTACTTCGTCATGGCGGGTTCCGGTTCCCGCCAAGATCGGTTTGGGGGTGCGGGGATCGCAGGGGCGCTCGCTGGTGCCGGCGGATCTCGGCATCCGTCGGCCGTGTTCGGCTCGGAACAGGCCTGGCGCAGCCAGGTCTGTTACAATCTTGGTTAAAAAAAATAATGTGTACATAATGTCAAACACGTACTCGACAGATTACGGCCACGTGCGTGAATGTGAAGTTAAACTGAGATAAATCCATGAAATTCAGAAAAATAAAAACAGTCAGTAGTGGTAATCATACGCAGAGTGCAGTGAAATAAATAACAAAACGTGTGCGAGTGGTCTTTACCCCGTAAAAGTCGTTTAAAAGGTTAATTGGATGTGTGGCACGACTGACAAAGAGTGTTTGGTTATAAGCGTGTGGCACGACTGACTATGAGTGAAAGTTGGTATGAGTGTGTGCGTGAAGTGCGCGCAGAGAGAGAACGATTCGAAAAACTGTAGACTGAGCGTGACCACGTGCGAGGTAATAACTGAAAGGATAAAATACAAAACGCAACTAACGGACGAGAAGATAATAGGCGTTATTATTGATTGAACCCGAGCCTTGTAATCCGCCACATTTGGTGACCCCGATTAAAATGGATAAGCCATCTACTTCGACCGCAAATGAAACTCACAAGGTGAGCATAAAACTACCGCCATTTTGGACGAAAAAACCGGAGGTATGGTTCTACCAAGTAGAGGCTCAATTTGAAATCACCGGTATAACGGTGGAAAGTACAAAATTCAATTACTTAGTAGCCCAGTTGGAACCAAAGTATGTTGAAAATATTTGGGATCTCGTTTCCGATAGAACCATAACCGACAAATATACAGCAGCAAAGGAAAGGTTATTAAGTATATTCAAAGAAAGCGAAAATAAAAGGATAAAACGGTTAGTTGCGGGCATAGAACTTGGAGACACGAAGCCGAGTCAACTATTGCAAAGAATGAGAACCCTGGCGACCGATGATATCTCGGATAAAGTATTGAAAACATTGTGGTTGGATAAACTCTCGGACAATGTTAAAAACATTTTGCTTGTTTCGGAAGAGAATTTAGAAAAATTGGCAATAATGGCGGACAGAATCACGGAAATGAGCACAGGGACAGAGTGTGGTGCAACCAGTAGAAATCTGCCCCCTTGGGAGGAAGTCCTACAACGAATGTCGGCGATGGAACAGCAAATAGCCAAGTTGAGCATAGACCGGCAGTCACGTTCCCCAAACCGTACCTTTGGCAGGAATAGAGAAAGCAGCAGAAGCAGGTATGAGGACCGAAGCAGAAGTAGGAGTCGGAAGAATTTCAACCCAAAAGGGAAGTATTGTTACTACCACTTTAATTTTGGGGATAAATGTATGCCAGAGAAATGCACACCTCCTTGCGCGTGGGTTCAAAACTACCAGGGAAAAGCGAATCAGCAGTAGAAGTAGCGACAAATTCTACTGCAAATAGTATTCAAGATTGTCGCAGATACCGTCTATTTGTAAAAGACAAAAAAACAGGTTTGCGATTTTTAATTGACAGTGGTGCGGATGTTAGTTTGATTCCAGCTACGAAAAATGACAGAGTGAAAGGCGATTTCAAATTGTACGCTGCAAATGGCACAGAAATTCCTACCTATGTGTTCGAAAACTGGCGCGCGCGAACAACACGCGGCGCGCAGGACTCGCGCGACTACACCAATCACGCGACGCACATCGCCGGGCACCAGCCACTCAGCGACAAACGGAAATTGCGCGACACGCGAACACTCGCATGATTGGTCGTGGCCCGCTCGCGAACGTTCGGGAAAGATCGCGAACGCTCACCCGGAAGCGACAACTCGCGAAGAAACATCGAGAAAGATCGCGGGTATAAAAGAGGGAGAGAGCGACCGCGATTCTCTCTCCTTTTCTTCCTATCGCGCACGTGCAAACATCAGCTGTTTCGTATAATCAATCATAAGTAATATCAGTAATACATTCTTTATTCATTCTTCTTACATTTTTATTGCGACAAATTCTTGTAACTCTCGGAGGATAAATACAGTTATTTATTGTAAATCTGGCAATCACATTCTTTCCATCTCCTGCATTCACTCCCGTTATCATTTACTCCATCTCATTTCATACTTCCATTTAAACTCCCACACTCTCGGCAAAATCAAGTCGAGAGTATCGCACACTATGGGATTAAGATGTTGACGGTGGACATGGGACTCCGTAGACCGATGCAATGGCCATTTATAATAGGTGGAACAACAAGGGGTATAATAGGAGCAGATTTCCTAAATAAATATAAGTTGATAATTGATATCAATAATAGGAAATTAATTGATGGTGTGACTAACCTCGCAATTAAGGGAGAAGTCACATCCATCACTACAAGCTCCACAATTTGCTCGATGGATAAAACGTCGAAGTATTACGACATATTAGCCCAACACCCACAGATTACGAAACCAACTCTGTTAATAATTGGCGTCAAACATAACATTGAACACCAGATAATTACAGAAGGGCGGCCAGTGTATTCGAAAGCAAGACAACTAGACCCGAAGAAGTTGGCACTGGCGAAACAAGAATTCCAATACATGTTGGACCAAGACATCATCAGGCGATCGAATTCTCAGTGGGCGAGTCCGCTTCATATAGTAACGAAAAAAGATGGGACCATTCGCCCTTGCGGTGATTATAGGAGGCTGAACGCCATAACCATTCCAGACAGATATCCCATTCCTAGAATCAACGATTTTAATCATATCTTGAAAGGTAAAACAATATTTTCAAAGATCGACCTTTTTAAGGCATATTTTCAGATACCCATAGCGGAAGAGGACAAAGCAAAAACTGCAATAATTACACCTTTTGGACTGTTCGAGTTCAATGTGATGAGTTTTGGGCTGAAAAACGCACCGTCCACGTTTCAGAGGTTCATACACCAGGTATTGCAGGGATTGGATTTCACCTTTCCATACCTGGATGATATTTTGATCGCATCCACATCAGAGGAAGAACACCGAAACCACTTAAAGGTGATTTTTGAAAGGCTAAACAAGTATGGACTACGAATAAATATGTCGAAGTCGATTATGGGAGTTAAACAGCTGGAGTTTTTGGGATATTTGATAACGTCCGAAGGATCGGCCCCCATACCCGAACGAGTGGAGGTAATATTAAATTACAGATTGCCAGACACAGTCCACGAATTAAGAACTTTCCTCGGCATGATAAATTTTTATCGACCGTTTTTGAAAAACGCTGCAAGTAACCAAGCAGTCTTGCACGAGTATCTACGTGGCTCCAAGAAGAAAGATAGGAGAAAAATTCAATGGACGGATGAAGCGATAGGAAAATTCGAGGAATGTAAAAAAGAACTGGCGGATGTGGCATTACTTGGTTATCCTGATCCGGAATTACCTCTGTCACTCAGTACAGACGCTTCCGATTGGGCCATTGGAGCCGTCTTGCAACAATTTGAAAAGCAAGCCTGGAAGCCAATAGCTTTTTATTCAAAAAAATTGAACGAGACTCAAAAGAAATATAGCACATACGACCGGGAATTATTAAGCATTTATCTGGCCATCAAACATTTCAAATATTTGCTGGAAGGTCATGATTTTAAAATCATAAGTGATCATAAACCACTAACTTTCGCTTTCAGGCAGAAGAATGACAAGGCGTCTCCGAGGCAACTTAGACAACTACAATATATATCACAATTTACTACCAACATATGTCACATCAAAGGTTCCGAAAACATCGTGGCGGATAACCTGTCAAGAATAACAGAGGTTGGCGCCTCCGTAATTGACTACGATGAAATTGCCAGAGAGCAAGAAAACGACGAGGAACTAGACAACTTGCGAGCCCACAATAAATCTCTGAATTTCAAGCAATACCTATTACCTTCAGGGAAAGAACTGTGGTGTGACACATCGACCACAAAGATCAGACCGTTCATACCCAAAAAGTGCAGAGAAGAACTCTTACAACAAATACACGGACTTGCTCATCCGGGAATCAAATCAACATTAAAAGAAATGACATCTAGATTCATCTGGACAGATATCAAAAGAGACGTCCAAAAATGGACGCGCGCCTGTATAAATTGCCAGAAGAACAAAATAAATAGACACACAAAAACAGAGTTAGGAACCTACAAAGAACCGGACGAGCGTTTCAGCGTG
This sequence comes from Halictus rubicundus, assembly GCF_050948215.1. Lineage (NCBI taxonomy): Eukaryota > Metazoa > Arthropoda > Insecta > Hymenoptera > Halictidae > Halictus > Halictus rubicundus. The sequence goes on from NW_027488622.1 coordinate 661,032, forward strand.
GTACATATCGATTTAATAGGGCCGTATCCACCATCAGAAGGTTATACCTATTGTTTAACCTGCATAGACCGTTACACCAGTTGGATGGAGGTAGTGCCCTTGCGGAATATAACGGCAGAAGCCGTCGCAAGGGCATTCTACGAAGATTGGATTACACGATTCGGTGTACCATACCGGGTGATTACGGATAGGGGAGTGCAATTCACTTCGGAGTTGTTCCGAACATTAGCAAATATCTGCGGAGTAAAGATACAACACACAACAGCGTACCACCCGCAGAGTAATGGAAAAATCGAAAGATTGCATCGGACATTGAAGGTAGCTGTCCGGGCACACAATACAAATAAATGGACGGACTCCATACCAAAAATCCTTTTAGGACTGCGAACAGCAATAAAAGAGGATTCAGGACATTCCGTAGCACAGATGGTCTATGGAAAAACGATCAAGTTGCCGGGCGAATTTTTTGATAACCCAAAAATAACCACGACACCGGAAAGTTTTCTTTACAGATTACAGAAGCAGATGGAGTCGCTCAAACCAGGGACCAGAAAACATGGACCTGGGCCAAAGGTGTTCGTACACAAGGATCTGAACACGTGCTCCCACGTGTTCGTAAGAATTGATGCAACGAGGAAACCACTGGAACCAGCATACGAGGGACCTTTTAAAGTTTTGGAGAGGAAAGGGAAATACTTCGTGCTGGAATTTAAAGATCGTACAGCAAGCATTTCAACGGATAGGATAAAACCGGCTTACATACTAGTACCTGAGAGTCCTGACTGCGTAACACCTGGAGCAGTAGATAATGAGACTGATAAAAAAAGGAAAACGACAACGATACCAAAGAAGCAACCTACTGCGAACCCACAAGCATCGCGGTCGGGTAGGCAAATTAACCGTCCCGTGCGTTTTAACAATAACGTAGAATATTACGAGTAATATAAACATTATATAAGTAAATATCAAAGTACAAAATAAGCATTAGTATCAAGTATAGTAGATTATATCAAATGTTATGTGCCCCATAGATATAGCAATGTTTTATTTTCTCATTATTTTATGTACATGTATAAAGATGTATGAAACAGCGTAACTTAGTTACTGGTGAGGGAGTGAATGTGGCACGACTGACAAAGAGTGTTTGGTTATAAGCGTGTGGCACGACTGACGATGAGTGAAAGTTGGTATGAGTGTGTGCGTGAAGTGCGCGCAGAGAGAGAACGATTCGAAAAACTGCAGACTGAGCGTGACCACGTGCGAGGTAATAACTGAAAGGATAAAATACAAAACGCAACTAAGGGACTAGAAGATAATAGGCGTTATTATTGATTGAACCCGAGCCTTGTAATCCGCCACAGATGTGTTGAAGTGCATTGACACGTGTTCGTACAAAGCCACGTGCTCGAAATTTAAAATCGTTAAATAGACAAATTTAATCGAATAAAAAGATTTACTCGCCATATGCGCAATATTAAGTATCTTATTATTAAGAAATTAGGCTACATAAAATTAGTTCAATATAGATTTACAAGTGGTTCACCGAGTGATATGGCCATGTTATGTAATAGGTTAGGTTGCTACTCTGACAAGTGTATGGTCACAATACAGTGTATGGTATACAATACATATAAGAAAAATAAGTATACCTTAGTTTATAAAATGAATACATTACAATATAGTTTATATATACATAGTAAGTTGGTAAAAGTCACCATACGTAGATTTAATCTTCTGAAGAAAAGGTCAATATCGCGTCGATAAAATATTATTCTAGTTATTACTATATATATCACAGAAATAAACATATAGCATAAGCTATATATTTAAATATTAATAAATACAAGTAACGTCTAATAAGCAACAGTAATAGTGTTGGATTCCGGGTTTGGAAATCGAGTACAACAGTTTATAATAAAATCGAGAAGAGTTTTATTTAAGTGTATACACGGTGGCGAGTTTAAGGTACAACGATGTAACCTTCTGCACTGAAATATGTAAGAAGAAGCTCTGACTCTGTTTCGACGGGCTGCTATATATATGTAGCTTTTGAGTAGAAAATGTGGAAGGGAGTAGAAAAGGCTTGTTGTGGAAAGGATGACGTGGAAGAGACAAAGTCTAAGGGTCTGTTTGGTTCTGATGATTCAAGGGTTTTGGCTGACGTGTCTATGGCATGATTATCATGATGCGTTGGTGTTTAACTAGAGCCTAGGGTTATCGGGTATACAACAATAGTAATATGCAAAGAATTAATTACACAATAGAAGTACGTAGTTATAAAGCTAGATCAATCCCAATATAAGAGTATCTTAAGTAAGAAACGTGTTTAACTAAAACAATTAGGGTATATAGACAATAATTTAGAATTATAATACACTAAGTACATAAACTAACTCTATGCATTACCATGGGAAAGTGTAAAGTGGAAACCTGTGCCACTTTAACGTAGCATATAGTTTATATATAGAAGGTCAGTCAATCAGACTAAATAAAATATAAACTCTTGACTTCGTATAAACTGTACAGTAATCCATAATAAAAGGTAGCCCAATTAAATAAATAAATAATTCAAGTAATAATATATGATAAGTATTAGTATTGTACATCGTGGAATGTAGATACCGTAGCAGTAAAATAACTCTCTAACACATAGTAAAATAAATAAACCACAGTTATAAGGTGAAGACTATTAAATTCAGCATATTTATAAATAACCAAGTTTATAAATCGACATAACATAGATACAAACAGTAGAAAAAAGAATAATTTTCTATTGACAAAATAATGATTTCTGTATTACTATATAAGACATAAATATAAACACTTAGCATATACCTTAAGAGATAATAAACATAATTAATAGAAGTACTTATAATAAGCAACGGTAAATGTAATATTTAAAGAAATTGTTACAGAACAGAATTACACAGATATAAAGCCAGATCGATATAGCGTTCAGAGTGACATACTTAATAAATATCAATAATAGTCGCCTAAAGATATAATTAGACTAAATAGAATAGATTATAGTTAGATTTACAACGTTAAGTATAATACATTAAATTTACAAAATACTAGAGTACACGGCATAGTAATTAGATATAGAAACTAAGTAAATATATGATACAGTGAGAGATAAAATAAATGAAGTTAATAAACAGGATGTAGCAGAGCAATAACTTAATTTCGTTACTGTCTTAGTAAAAGATATAAAGAACAAGAGAGCAGCATATACAGAAAAGTAAAATCAAGACACGTCAGCTAGTCGAGTGGAACTCTGTTGCCACCAGCTGATCCTGGTCACTTTGGCAAAGAAGATCCTGTTACCGGAAGACAGCAAAAGGTTTACAGTAAATGCGGAAGACTATGAAGTTCTCCAATGGTCCCAAGGAATTACGCTACAAACCTCTAATACCAGTGACTCCAGTGTAAAAGAATCCAACCTAGAAGAAAACGAAAGATAAGTGCTGTGCATAATCATATAATCAAACGGACTAACAATAGGATTAAAGTCCATGATAGATATTGTTGCGGAGGCTTCGGCTCCGCCTCGCCGGCGAACACATGCCTCAACTAAACAACAACACCGAACACTACCAACAACTAAATAACTATTTATTGGCTGTCAACGGATAATGTTAAAAGATGCGATACAGGTGCGTGCTCTCGCTTCGTCGACTCGAGAGGTTCTGTCGTCTGTCTTCTTCTTCACAACAACCCCGTTGGCCGGATACCACAATATCGATATGATGGCCAACTTCTCTCGATCGCCGCAATCGACAGCTTCCATCGTAACACTGCTCCCCTTCTCGAAAAACGGGCGTCCCGACCGCGGCTAAATTCGTCTGTGGTAACGTACCAACCTTCATGCCTCGTAATCGCCAAACTCCTCATGTCAGAATGACGGCTCCTTGACACGTTAACCTCTGTCTGAAAAGTCGGCGAAAGTAAGGAAATTTGCTTTAACCCGGTGGCCTTAATCAGACAGTAAACGTCCCGACATTTGTCCTCTGTCTCAGGGGAAAACCACCTAAAAACCCTGAGCAGGGCGCTGGCATGAGGTATTTCCCTTAATGCTTCAGTTATTCCGTCGACTTCTCGCCCTTCCCCTTGACTCTTGTGGCTTGAGTGCTTCTTTCTTGACGTTTTCCCGGGTGCTGCCCTCCCCCCGGGCGACCCCCGAGTCCTCTCCAGGATGCACCTCCAATCATCGCGAAATCTATCCGCGATAATATGGTGACTGGTGCACCACTCTTTGTGGACCAGTCGGGAAAGGGGGTACCCTCCTGAGGACGTATCCTCGCGAGGATACCACTTCCTCCCCCGAATTCCTAGGACTGTCTCTTCCACAAATGTAAAGTGATCGAGGTGCCGGAACGGAGTCGCACCCTCGCCTTCTTTCGATGCAGCGTCCTCTTCGTGGGCGAAAAGTGTCTAGGAATTCGGATTCCTATCCTAAACCACTGTAAGGTGCAATCCGATTCACGTGAACAACCTTCGGTTTTGCCTTAGGAGATTTGCATCTAGGGACGATTAGTAACGGAACTGCTTCTTTCCCGTCCGTAGATTCCCACCTCCGGAAAAGCAAACCCTTTCTCGCTTCAAGAGAGTCCCAAATTTTCCAGTAAAATTTTGTTACGGGGGAAAATGAGGAAACTTCCTGCCAGTTTGGCTTATTTCGTTCGATTATCCTCCGCAAAATGAAGTTTATTTCTCCATCGGTCTCTTGCGCTTTCCTCCATTCCTCCGAATTGGCGTTTCCACAGATCGTCCTGAACACGTGCTCTTCCTTTTCGCACATTTCTTCACGTGACTCCTTCTCCTCAAGGCGATGGCAATATTTACATTGCGAAATTTCGCATGGTCTTCTTGACAGACTGTCTGCATTGACATGCAACTTCCCTTCTCGATGTCTAATTTCAAAATCATACTGTTGCAGCCTTTCTATCCAGCGAGCCGTTTGTCCTTCCGGATTCTTGAACGACAATAGCCACCTTAAAGCAGCATGATCAGTCCTTACCAGAAATTTTCGACCATAAAGATAGGGGTGAAAATGTTCTATGGACTTAATTATCGCCAAAAGTTCCCGTCTTGTAACGCAATAATTCCTCTCTGCTTTTCCCAGCATTTTTGAAAAGTATGCAATAACTTTCTCCTCTTCACCTTGAACTTGCGAGAGGACTGCTCCAATGGCAAAATTCGACGCATCTGTATCCAAAATGAAATCTGCGTCTAATAAAGGATAAGCTAATATCGGAGATTCGGAAAGACGCTGCTTCAGCCACTCGAATACCTTTTGACATTCTTCCGACCATACAAACGTAATTTTATCTTCCGTCAGGCGATGTAGTGGCCTAGCGATGGAAGAAAAATCTTTGACGAATTTTCTATAATAAGTGTAAAGTCCGAGAAAACTCCTTAATTCCGTTTTACTCCTCGGAATTGGCCATTTCTGGATTGCCATTATCTTTTCGGGATCCGTTTTAATCCCGCGTTCGGAAACGATATTTCCAAGGTATCGCACTTCTTTACAGAAGAAATTGCATTTTTTTGGATTCGCTAATAGTTTGGCTTGGCGCAGGCGTACGAAGACAGTCCTCAAATTGTCCATGTTTTCTTCGGAACTTCTTCCATAAACAATTATGTCGTCTAGATATACTAGGCAGATTTTCCCACAAAGGCCTTTCAATACCGTGTCCATAAGACGTTCAAACGTGGCAGGGGCATTACAAAGTCCGAAAGGCATCACTCTGAATTGCCAAAGCCCTTCTCCCACGCAGAATGCTGTCTTTTCACGGTCCCTTTCGTCAACCATAATCTGCCAATATCCACTTTGCAGATCAATGGTTGAAAACCAAGACGATTCAGCTAGAGCATCTAGCGTTTCTTCAATTCTCGGCAACGGATAAGAATCCTTTTTCGTGACATCATTTAACCGCCGATAGTCCACACAAAATCTCGTGCTGCCATCCTTTTTCTTCACGAGAACGATAGGAGAGGACCATGGACTTTTCGACTCCTCAATTACTCCCTGCCTTTCCATCTTTGCGAGTAATTCTTTAACTTCGTCTCGTCGGTGAAAAGGGAGACGTCTTGGTGCCTGTTTGATTGGCGCACAATCTCCTGTATCAATCCTATGTTGGACAACATCACAATTCCCAACATGTTCAGGATTTTCTGCGAATATATCCTGAAATTCATGTGTTACTTTCGCAAATGCTGTCTTCCGTGGCGGAGATAAGGCCGAACAGCAACGCTGGAAAAGATCTTCTAAGTGCTTCGGTATAGGTGGAACTGCAACCTCCTGTACCTCTTCCGCTACCGGAGTCTCTTCTTCCATCTTCACTAATAAAGCTGCATCCTCCTTATTACGTATCTCTTGACCGATAAAGCCGACCTCTTCCTTCCCGGCTATTTGTAGTTTCCTCGCCCAATAATCGAGCCTACACGCGTGTTTCTGGAGGAATCCGTTCCCCAAAATACACTCCTCCGCCATGTCGATCAGGAAAAATTCTTCCTCTGTTTCGAAACCATTGATTTTAATGGGACATCTGTACCTGCCTTGAATCGGTAAATTTTCCCCGGAAATGGACACAATTTTGATTTCCAGAAGTCCCTCCGCCGCGCCAAGCTTACTTCTGGGATTGAACTTATCCGTCCCCAAAAGATTTACGCTTGATCCCGTGACGATTATTATCGTAGCCATTTTTCCATCGACGAATCCCTCGATGGCCGTACAATCTTTCTTCAAATAAGTCTTCAGCACGACAGGGGTAGAAGAAAGTGAAGTCACAGTCTCCCCTCCTACTATGACTTCTTTGCGTTTCCCATCCTCTGTGTTTGTCTCTTCGGGCAGTCCTTCTGGAGATGCCCAGTCTGGCGATGACTCCAACACTCCCTGGGTCGATCTTCTCGATCACCATTGATCTTCGAATTCCTGTTCACGAAACTCGTCTTTCGTACATAGTTCCTGTTCGGTTGACCCACTTCCTCCGGTCTTCTGTCGTATCCTCGTTCTCCCCAACGCCGTCCAGGAATGTGTTGTTTTGGAAAATAATAAGGCTTGTAGCGGTTATTTTGACTACTATACGAAGTTTCAGTAACAGACTCGACAGCTTCAATCTCCAAGGCTCTAATAACTGCTGCCCTCAGAGATGTAAAACCACCGAGTCTTAATATTCGTTTCATCTCATCGTTGGCCAATGCTGCTACAAATTGAGACTACAAATTTCGTATGGGCATTCACCAAATGCAGTTTGAGCAAGCCTCTCAATTTCTGCCGCCAACTCAGAGATCGACTCCCCTTTCCGTTGTCTATAATTTTGGAATTTTACGTAACTTAAATTTCGAAAATTTTTGGTCCCATAACGGAACTCTAATGCCGAAACTATCGTCCGGAAATCGTTCTGTTTGTCCACAGAGAGAGAAGTCAACACTCCTCGAGCAGGGCCCTCCAAAGACGCAACCAAGGCCAAAGCTTTCCTCGGTTCATCCCAACCATTCGCGCGAGCTATTGTGTCGAACTGAATTCTATACTCTTCCCATGAAACTTTGCCGTCAAATCTAGGAGGTTTCACGGTGTATCCCAACTCCGAAACACCGCGAAACACGCCAACTGCGTCATTTACAGGGACCTGCTGCGAAAGCGGAAGAACCGGAACCGCGGACCCATTAGGAACGGACACATTTATATTTTGAGTTTCACGGTTCTCAGTAGAATTAATGAAACGCGGCTGTACAAGACTGTGCAGATTCTGCGATAGCACCTGACACTATGCCTCCAGGATCCCAAATCGTCCCTCCAGGGCAGCTTCCCTTGCAGCTTGAGCGGCTCTGTTTGCTGCTTCCCTCTCTTCAAACCGGGCCCACTCCTGTTCCCATCTCTGTTCCGCGATTTTCCGCTGCTCTTGAAACTTGTAACGGTTGCGTCTCGCTTGCGTGAGACGCGAGCGAGGCGCGCGGTCCCTCCCCTGGATTCGCTCAGCGACCAGGGTTCGGCGGGGAGGGAGAAGGAAATGGTTTAATGAAGCACGATGTGTCCGGTGGTAAATAAACTAATTTATTGTTAATGCGAACGTGTGAAAACAGAATAATTGATTATAAACGTGAAATATTAAAGAAAATAATAATACTATATAACTACTAAAGAAGGATAATTTGTAAAGAACACGGAGCGGTCCGTGGGCTATCCGCCCGGATTTCCCGACGGTCCGGCGACGGGCTGGTGAAGGCCGGTTGTCTCTCCCCGGGCCTATGGACAGTTAAATAACGAGCGGTCAGCGGACCGTAACGGTGGATTCTGACGCGGGTGGCTTATCACTAATATTATACGGCTTAGTCTACGCAAAAAATACGATCTACGGTAACCGCGGGACGCCGGCACGGTTTCTCGAGTTTCGACGGTATACGCGGGAAATACGCGACGCGGGCGAGACGCGCTCGCTAGAACGGTGCCTGCCGTCGGACGTCCTCGGCGCGGTTCGGGTACGGTCGCGTGTAGAGAACGCGGTGTGCGGGGAACGCGGGCGAGCCGGACTCGCTAACGTGGCTCTGATTCGGGCGCTCTCGGCGCGGTCCCGAATTCTCCCGGTCCTCGAGATGGTGTAACCGCCGCCGTCCAGCGAACGATAGTGAATCGGTTGTTTCCTGGGGCTGGGCGCGCGGGGCGCGGAGAGGAGAGGGTAAGGAATCCGCGGAACCCCCCACCCGTCGTCCCCGCCCGACCGCGGCTCGAGCACGTAGGCACAGACGTAAACCTAATGCCTACGGCCCGAAACCGGCGAGGGCGCTCGTCTCCGGTAGTATACCGAGAGGCGAGCCCCACACGCTGCTGCGGCCGATCGACGACTAACGTGCGGAGCGCGACGCTGGATCCCTGAGGGGAGAGCGGGACGCGGGAACAGGTCCAGGTGGTGGGGATGACGGTCCGGAGTGTCGTATCCTCGGTGCTCTGAAAAGAGCAGGCCGGTGATCGACTGCCTTCCAGGATCCCGGTCGCGGTCTCGGTTTCGCGTAGGGGACGTAAACCCACTTACGCTCTGCCGATTCCAGCGCCTCGTCGTATTCGCCCGATAGTATACCGCGGCTAGCACGAGTTGGCGCGGCTGCGAGAGGATCTGGGCCCGGGTGTTCACCCGAGAGCTGCTCCAGACCAACTCCGCCTTCGGCTGGTTCCGTCGCGATCTTTATAGCCCGAGCGCGGACCTCGTGTGCTCGTTCGCGAGCCTTCGGCGCACGTCGATTGGTCGCGGATTGGCGCGCGGCTGGCCCGCACCGGTGATTGGTGCGGGCTAAGGTACAACTCGGCTCGCAACGAGACACATGTGTCTCGTTGCAAACTGCCCCGAAATGTTCCGCTGGAGGCCTTCGAACAGCGTCTGTAACATCGTCGCATCTGCTCCCGAAGTGGATGTCGTTGTTGTGGAATCGCCCGCACTTCTGACACCAATGTTGCGGAGGCTTCGGCTCCGCCTCGCCGGCGAACACATCCCTCAACTAAACAACAACACCGAATACTACCAACAACTAAGTAACTATTTATTGGCTGTCAACGGACAATGTTAAAAGATGCGATACAGGTGCGTGCTCTCGCTCCGTCGACTCGAGCGGTTCTGTCGTCTGTCTTCTTCTTCACAACAACCCCGTTGGCCGGATACCACAATATCGATACGACGGCCAACTTCTCTCGATCGCCGCAATCGACAGCTTCCATCGTAACAATATGAAACAAAATAGTTAGTACAGATACTGTATAACACACATAATCGTCCTCTTACCCAAACTAATCACAATCATAGCCGAGTGAATTAATGTCTTCTTTGATTTATACAAACATGAGATGAAACTGTACTCTCGCATACTTGCTCCATCAGAGTAAAACAGTCAGAACAGCAGGACTTCATAATCTAATATTTTGACGGTTGCGTCAGACCTCAGACATTATAGGAAAATTACAGCACTGTATCCCGTTAGGAACCAGTATAAAACCAATAAAATAAATATGTTTAAATAAAATTCACAGTTAGTAAAGTCGCGCCAAATATATATGTTACGATTAATGTGTCTAAAGTAGGTATTAGGGTGGCTCTTATTTTCGATTTTTGAATTTTGTTTATCCCTCCCTCCCGCCCCCAGGAGTGTTCCAATTAATAAAAAAAAAATGTGCAAAGTTTGAGCAGCCGCGGATAACGGGGAAATGTGTTCCTGGTCCCTTAAACATTAAAATGATTAATTAAATGCTCATAAAATTGTTTTTCTCGAATATTTCAACAAAATAAGTTTAACAAAACTTGTATATCTGGACAGGCTGCGACTTTTACGTCGTATTCTTTTTGGTAATTGTGCATAAAAGGTTCCTTCTCACCGATTTTGATAAAATTTAAATACGTTGTAAAACTGAACATTCTCAACAACTGTTTCCTATACATATGTGGGTAGGGTCTATTTATCATTAACTAAACTTTGCTGGCGAACTTACTTTAATGTCTATATGTACATGTAGTGTTCGCGACTGTACAATTTACGCGAGGTATCTTCGGACAACGCTCGACGACTGTCTACAAAATACGACGTGTGTCTCGCGACGACTTCTGACTGACTCTTCGGAAGTCCTGTACAACTTAATTCTAACGCCTTCGTTTGCCCTGGTAAAAATCCTAAACAACCCTGATTGGCTAACCCACGCTTTGGGTCCTTCCAATCAGAGCTGTTCTTTTTCTTCGTCTCACCCCCGTTCCTTCCGCCCTTGGCGTGTTTGTTTTCGGAACGGCGAGGTGATCGGAGAAGATGATGGGACTTTCCTCCGGGCCACCCATGCTTGACCCAAGTGTCGATAGACCGTTGGGTCCGCTTCAAGTGCCCTTCAGTTCGTCTCTTAATTTATGACGGTCTCAGTTTGCTATTGAGGACTTTGGGACAAAACTCTAATAAACATACTTCGACTAGGTCTGGAAAATGTCCACTCAAAAATAGCTTCGTCGAACGAGAGTCGTAAATTGCGTTGGCCGTTTGCACGAAAGAAAGACTCTTTTGTGTGCGTGCGACCGGACGCTACATCACCCCCTTGCCAGTGCAAACGTTACCTAATTCTACTTATCCTACATAAACTAACTTACGTTTAGACCTAAAACTACTATATACAAAAACTTATCTCGACTATTTACAAGCGTTAGAATCCGACCTGTAAGCGGTCGGGGAAACATACTCGCCTACCCGAACGAGTATGTACAGATTCTCGCGTATCAGCTTGTGGTTTATCTGGAACTTTGACATGATTCTGGTCGCGTTTCTCGTCTATGTCGTTATTTAATATATAGGCGGGTTTGAGCCTGTCAATTGAGACGGTAGTCTCTTTGCCTCGAACCCGCACTACGAAAGTTTTCTTGTTTCGACATACGACTGGGAATGGACCGTCATAAGGATTTTGTAGAGGAGTTCGCACCGCGTCTGTTCTAATAAAGACGTGCGATGTCGTCTCTAAGTCCTTAAATACAAAAATCCTCCTCTGTCCGTGACGTGATCCGTTCACCGGTCGTATGTCTCTAAAATGCTCGCGGAGCTGGCGTACTAATTCCGCCGGATCGGATACTCCGATCGGCTCGTCGCTGAATATCTCCGCTGGCAAGCGTATGTTTTCGCCGTAAACTAACTCGGCCGCGGATGACTTAAGGTCGTCGCGGTGCGCGGCGCGGATACCCAGCAGAACGGCAGGCAACGCATCGGTCCACCGATCGTCGGCGCGACACTTTATCGCGGCCTTCAACTGTCGGTGGAAGCGTTCCACTAGACCGTTTGCTGCGGGGTGGTAAGCGGTAGTCCTCAGGTGCGAGCACCCAAGCAATGCATTCAATTGCTTGAAAAGATGGGACTCGAATTGCCGGCCCTGATCGGTGGTAATTCTCGCCGGTGTCCCAAAACGTGCTATCCACCCCGAAACAAAGGCGCGCGCCACAGTTTCGGCCTCGATATTCTCGAGTGGGAAGGCTTCTGGCCAACGCGTAAACCTATCGACGCAGGTAAGGCAGTATTTATTGCCCCTGGACACAGGTAGTGGTCCTACCAGGTCGAGGTGCACGTGCTCGAACCTGCTCGACGGCGGCGCGAAGGTGCCCACCTCGCTCGAGACGTGTCGACCGACTTTTGCTCGTTGACAAGCGAGACAATTCCGACACCAATCTCGACAATCCTTCTCCATTGACGGCCAAACAAAACGCTGTTTTACCAGACGGACTGTCGCCTTCGCTCCCGGGTGCGACAATCCGTGTACGGCGTCAAAAACTTGACGTCGGAAGGAGGGTGTTACGTACGGACGCAGGTTCCCGGTGGACACGTCACAATAAACGGGTGCATCGTTGTTGATCATGCGTATCAGTTTTAAGTCTAACGAGGTATCAGATGCATTCAAGAAACCTTGTAACTGTACGTCTCGCTTTTGCGAGTCCGCTAATTCTGCGTAATTCAGCGGCGCGGTTACCGTTTCAATTCGCGAAAGTGCATCTGCGACCTCGTTATCCTTCCCGCTGACGTGCCGTATGTCCGTCGTAAACTGTCCAATCAGATCGAGATATCGGAACTGTCTCGGTGTACTTTTATCCGGTTTCTGTTTAAACGCGAACACTATTGGCTTGTGATCCGTGTATATCGTAAAATCGCGACCCTCTACCGCGTGACGGAAATGTCGAATCGCGGTATAAACGGCGAGCAATTCGCGATCGTACGCGCTATATTTCCGCTGTGCCGGCGACAAGGCTTTCGTGCAAAAAGCTAGCGGTTGCCACGAACCGCCTTGTCGTTGCTGTAAGGTAGCGCCTAACGCGAAATCGGATGCGTCTACCATGATCGCGAGTCGCGAATCGTCCGACGGATGAGCCAATAATGCTGCGTTCGCCAAGGCAGTCTTAAGCCCTTCTAGGGCAGACTCCGCTTCGCTCGTCCACTGGACGGGAGCATTGCTCTTCAGTTTGCTTCCCCGCAACAGCTGGTTAAGCGGAGCCTGCAATGAAGCCGCGCCGGGTATAAATCTACGGTAAAAATTTACCATACCCAAGAACCCCCGCAGTTGCTTAACCGTTGTGGGTTTTGGGTACTCCTGAATAGCTTTGACCTTCTCGGCCAGTGGTCTGGTACCCTCGGCGCTGACCTCATAACCTAGAAACTTTACCCGCGATTCCGCGAACACGCACTTGCTCGGATTGATTACCACGCCATACTCTTGAAGATGTGAGAAAAGCGCGTGCAGGTGATTTCTGTGCTCCGCCTCACAACTCGACGCCACTAAAATGTCGTCGAGATATGCGTAACAGAAATCAAGTCCCCTTATCACGGTATCTATAAACCGCTGGAACGTCTTCGCAGCGTTTCTCAAACCGAAGGGCATGACTAAGTATTCGAACAATCCGAACGGCGTCGTTATCGCGGTTTTCGGGATGTCATCCGGATGGACTGGAATTTGGTGGTAAGCTCTTACCAAATCTATAGTCAAAAAAATTTTCCTTCCGGATAACATCCTCGAAAAATCCTCAATATGAGGAATCGGGTAACGGTCGGGGACTGTGCGAGCATTGAGCAATCTGTAATCTCCGCAAGGTCTCCATCCGTTGCCCTTCTTCGCCACCATGTGAAGGGCTGAAGCCCACTGGCTCTTAGAAGGACGGATGTAGCCGAGATTTAACAGATCCTCAAATTCTGCCTTGGCGCTCTTAAACAGTTCCGGTGATAACCGGCGCGGTTTGCTAAAAATCGGGGGACCGGGTGTCGTAATTATGTGGTGTACCACGTCATGCGCTACTTGCCGTTCGCTGCGTATGTTGGGGCGCCAAAGGGTTGAGAATTCCGCCAGGAGGTCTTGATACCGCGAGTCTCCAACGATCGCCTTGACCGACGGCATATCCACCGCGGCGATCCTCCCCGTTGTCGCCAAGGTTGTGGTCTCGTCCAGGAGTCGTCTGCCTTTGAGGTCCACCAGTAGTCCGTAGTGGGAAAGAAAATCGGCTCCGATGATGGGCTTCGACACGTCTGCGATGACGAATCTCCAGGTGAAGGTTCGTCGAAGACCCAGATCGAGGTTCGCCGGCTTCAATCCGTACGTGTTTATCACGGACCCGTTGGCAGCAGACAGCTCGTATTTCTCCTTGGACAGCCGACCCCTTATGTAAGCTCGAGGGTACACGCAGAGGTCCGATCCGGTGTCAATGAGATACTCCTCATTGCGTGTCCGCTCTAGCACGAAAAGGCGGCAGGTACGTGGGCCATCACTGACTGCCGCGTTCAGTGGAGGGCACTCGCGTTTCCCGAATGGAACGAGCACGGTGGGCGACACTTCGTCGACCGCGTACCGAACACCTGGTGGTACCAGCAGTGCTCTTTGTTCCTAGGCGATGTGCTTCGCCGTCGCCTTCCGGACTTCGAGCGACCACGGTATTTGGATCCGCCTTGCCTCCGGGGAGAACGCGACCGGCTGAGTTCGGCTACGCTCAGCTCTAATTTTTCCAGTCTGTCCAGCAGAATTTCCGTGAGGTCCTTCTTGGTTGTCGCGATGCTGGCCACCTGACTCTGCGCGGCCCCCTCCTGGATGTGGTCCGCGATCTCGGCGAGCTTTGCGAGCGGTAGGTCCGTTTGGGCGTTGACAACGGCCCTGGTCATCGCGGGCAACCTGCTGGCCCAAAGCGTCCTCAGGAAGTCGTCGGACACTGTCTTCCCGGCGAGGTTCTGCATGTGGCGCAGGAACTGCGATGGAGAACGGTCGCCGATCTCCTCCTTCTCCAAGAGCTGCAAAATCCTCTTGCATTGCGAGGAGGATAGGCGCTGGATGAGCTCCCGCTTCAGCGTCTCGTATTTGTCCGCTGCTGGAGGTGTCGCAAAAATGTCCTGCACCTCCAACGCGTATTTAGGTTCTAACTGCGACATCACGTAGTAGAACTTAGTCGCGTCTACCGTGACGCCGTTCAGTGCGAACTGCGCCTCTATCTGGTGGAACCAGACGGCTGGCTGTTCCGGCCAAAACGGCGGCACACGAATACCGACGCGGCATACTTCCGGCATCGCACTGTTGTTATTCGCGTTGTCAGGATTCATATCGAATGTCTATCGGCACGTTGTGTCCAAAGAAAATAAAAAACTATATTACACTACTAACTAAAAAATTGTCCGCGAACACTATGTCTAATTCGCACAGCACAAGGATCACGTCGGGGTCACCAATGTGGGTAGGGTCTATTTATCATTAACTAAACTTTGCTGGCGAACTTACTTTAATGTCTATATGTACACGTAGTGTTCGCGACTGTACAATTTACGCGAGGTGTCTTCGGACAACGCTCGACGACTGTCTACAAAATACGACCTGTGTCTCGCGACGACTTCTGACTGACTCTTCGAAAGTCCTGTACAACTTAATTCTAACGCCTTCGTTTGCCCTGGTAAAAATCCTAAACAACCCTGATTGGCTAACCCACGCTTTGGGTCCTTCCAATCAGAGCTGTTCTTTTTCTTCGTCTCACCCCCGTTCCTTCCGCCCTTGGCGTGTTTGTTTTCGGAACGGCGAGGTGATCGGAGAAGATGATGGGACTTTCCTCCGGGCCACCCATGCTTGACCCAAGTGTCGATAGACCGTTGGGTCCGCTTCAAGTGCCCTTCAGTTCGTCTCTTAATTTATGACGGTCTCAGTTTGCTATTGAAGACTTTGGGACAAAACTCTAATAAACATACTTCGACTAGGTCTGGAAAATGTCCACTCAAAAATAGCTTCGTCGAACGAGAGTCGTAAATTGCGTTGGCCGTTTGCACGAAAGAAAGACTCTTTTGTGTGCGTGCGACCGGACGCTACACATATAACCGTAACTATACATATAACAATTCTGCATACACATACGTGTACGTCCGAGGCGTGCGTATGCGTCAGCATGGTGCGACCGCTCATCAATTGTTTCTACAGATACAGTGAATATCTGCTGTAAGTCCCTACAAGCCTCGCGTTTTCTGTTCCCTGGAACTATCCGCACCACCGCGAGGTATATCCCGTGAGGGGCCATGACGCTCGAGAGCCGCTGCCGCCGAGGAGTGTAACATAACACGGTCGAGTATATCGGTGTGAAACCAGAAGACCACTACTAATCCAATAACACAACTTCTTTACTTTTCATTATTTTTTTTAGAGGTCATTTACCAACATATTCGTGGCATTTTTTTAATGAAAATGATACCAAATTAGATATACCCAGTTAGCCAAATGCCGTTTCAAGCAAGTGGAATGTGTGCTCCACACATTGCGAGCAAAACATTTATGCATTTGGTACCAAACCCTGCTTGAAGCAGAATTTGGTCCTTATTTGGTATGATTTGGTCACCAAAGTTTGTCGACAAATTCCTAGTCACATGCGGAAACAGATGGATTGCAAACTCAATGAAAAGTCTCCAGCTAAAATTGTATGCGAAATTGTAGCCAAACTTTGGTTTCGATCAGCCTTCGTTATAGAGGGCAGGTCCGTCGCACTAAGAACGGACGTAACCTTGTTCTAACAGTAAATATCGGGAAAAATTTAAGTAAATCTTCCTGTAAGGTGGAAAAAGGTATTTTATTTAAGTTTCGATGCATAATAAAGATAAAGTGATGCGTAAACATCACAATGTGCTGTGAAAGACAAAGCGCCGTGTTGTGGAAGGCGAAGAACGTACGTGCGAGAGAGAGAGAGAGAGAGAGAGAGAGAGTGCGAGAGTGTGCAAGAGAGAGAGAAAAGATCGCGAGAAGTGTGTCTGCGAGAGGAAGTGGATTCGAAGAAGACGATTGAAAGAAGGATATGGAAAGGGATGACGGAATATTTTTAATGTGTGTAAAGAAATGACATTTCTTTAATTCAAATTTTACCGCAGTTCGCGCGTTGTAGAGCATAGGGACGGGTGGAAAGAGATAGAGGAGAGAGATGGAAGACTACGCGATAGAGCACGTGTTCATAAAGTAGGAGAGTTAGAAAAGTGTAAATAAAGAAGTCAGATATAGAATAAACTTTAATTGTCGTTTCTTTGTTTACAGGTAAGATTGTACATAGTGTAGATAATTGTTGTATCCTAGCATAATAAATAAAGGATAAAACTTTGTTTACAGGGAAACAAATTCTAGTTTATTGTGAAAATCCTGTTCAATAGATAATTGTCTTATAAAACGAAAATTTGTTAGTTAAATAAAGGAAAATGGACAGGCTCCCATTCGAATTTGCCGTAGTAGCATCAAGTGACAATAAAACAAATGTATTAGCCATAACCTCTATAACTACAGAGGAGGGAAAGTGCTTTGCAATGCCAGAAGAATATAGAACAATAAACAACCATAAGGAAATTATGAAGACAACTAACTATGCTAAAATAAAAAATAGCTTAAAAAGAAGACATCAGACCAGAAAAATATGGATAAAATTAGAAGGAGAACTAAAAAATACATACGTAGATGAAGAGGAAAACATACAATTCTGTGATCAATATTTAGAAGAGATAGTTATAGAGCAACCTGCAGGGGGAAAAGACAACCTACAACAAATCCTGGAAAAATTAATAGAAACCACAGAAAAAAAGACGGTCAACAAAACTTAAAAAATATTGCAGAGAAATATTATAGAAAAATTCACAAGCAAGTACCCAAATGCAAAGCAATGGATGGAAAATCTTGAAAAAGAATGTACACGATTTAATATAACAAAAGATGAAACAAAGATAGAGGTACTAAGATTATTTTTAGAGAAATCCTGTTTCGATTGGTACAGCTCGATGGCCACGAAATTGTCAGTGAATTCTGAATGGAAAGAGTGGAAAGGAAAATTCTTAGAAACATTTGCGAACAGAGGATGGAATATGGTCACATATGCTTTTGCATTCAGATATAAAGAAGGATCATTACTTTATTATGCAATGAAAAAAGAGAAACTTATATTAGATATAAACAAATCTATAGACCCCAAAACATTGATTGATCTCATTGCAACAGGTCTACCCGAATTTATCTTAAATAAAATAGACAGAGATGAACTCAACGATACCACAGATCTGTTCCACGAAATTAGAAAATACGAAGGTATGATATACAAAAGAAACTGTAACGCGACGAGGAACAATAAAGCGTCAAGACCCCTCGTCACCCCCCCCCCCTATGTAACAGAAGAATTGCGCCGAGGCAGCGTGGTCGGCGGTTTAGGGTCTCTTCATACTTGCCGGGACCGGAGGGTTTTACGTACGGACTATAGGTCCAAATGCCGTGTTGCCGATATTCTGTCGAAGCTCGGGCGCCTTCGTTCCGGCCATTGGACTATTCCCAGAGACCGCCGTTGTCCGGCGGCTTATCATTACCAGATGGCCTTTCGAGACCGCGTTGACAGTACCCTGCTGTGCTTGGCACAAAAAAAAAAGGTTTCTCGGGGCTCTACAGCTCCTTAGGTAAACTATCGGTATCTCTCCTCTAGAACATTATGGAAATAGGAATCGTTCCTGCCTCTTCGTGAAACAGCATCACACATCCTTATATATTAACGTAAATTATACATATATTGTAAAAACGAGAATAGTTGTTTTTTTTTATAGGAAGTATTCACGTTAGGAAGGGGATCATGCCTTGTGAATTCGATCATTTTTGGGGGACTATGTCTCGACTTTTGATGACATTGAAATGTGTTGTGGTCCAAGTGAAACTGGAAGAAATCCGAAACAATACACCCAAAAGTGTCCGATATCGTGTGTAATGACTCAATCACATGATAACTTGTAGAATAAGAAGAATTAATTCCACATACATTGCATCGTTTTGTCTTACGACACGAAAAAATGTATATGGAAAACTTCTGAATTCTTGTCCATAATGACCTCAAAATGATTAGATGGAAGGTTCCCTGGCAGAAATGCGATGGCGTATCTACATCTTCTCCAATGAGACGAGACAGTAGACGCAAACATAGGCGCTCGAGTGCGACAGAGTTGAAGTTACCCTTACAAGACAATTAGCAAAGGACGCACGCTGGGTGCTTCACTGCCTCGGTCTCGTTGGACAGAGCATAGGTACGAATGCGCGGGCGATTGGATCAGAGTCCAAGGGACAGGCCTCGTTTCACACGTACTTTCGGCTACAGTCGATATATTGGCTACTGCGGTCACATATACTATGTAGCGTGTGACGTCGAAGCCAAGATACTGGGTCTGCGGGCGCGGCGGAGATGAGCATAGACAGACCTAACGATAGACTCCCCAAAAATGGTGGCACTGAAAAAATGGCGAAATTAAAATGGTTTTTTTTTGGTTGCGTCGTAAGACCTTACGTACGACGCGACAAGCACGCGACCAAGGCCAGGTTTAAAAATCCCTATCGACGACCTACCGACCATGGACGTCATAAATCAAAAATCCTTCCGATTGTACCCCCCACTTTCGTAATTTTTAAGCCAGCCGAATGCAGCACATGCGGAACCTTGTACACCGTTAGCGTACTAAGATTTACAACCGTAGATGCTTGCGAACCAAATATTATACGTATATTTCCACTTTTCCAATTTTCCACTATTTCCACCAGCTTTCGAACACACCTTGCAACCAATGAATTCTAATCATTTTAAACTTGTTCTCCGGAGTTTTGACTTATAATCACTTATAAAATATAAGATATAATTTAACTATGCTGTTTGAAACCTTTCGGATTTTGCCAGGATTGGAAAAATCTCCGATTGATTTAAGAAGGCTGGTAGGAATCGACGAAACAAGGGGATCGAAATCGATGGGTCGGTGGCTGGAGCACTGGCAACGGAAGGGAACGAGTGGACGTTCATCCCTCCATATTCACCTCATATGGGAGGTTTGTGGGAGGCAGCTGTGAAGTCCATGAAGATTCACCTCAGGAAAACCATCGGGGAGGCCACCTTGACGTATGAGGAGATGGCAACACTACTCTGTCGCATAGAAGCGTGCTTGAACTCACGCCCGTTGACGCCGCTCCCCGACGAACCTCGTGACCTAGAACCGTTAACTCCAGGACACTTTCTAGTCGGAGATCGGATACTTTCACCCCCCGAACCACCCGCGGAACACTGCACTGTACCACTTACCTCACGGTGGAAACTAATCCATAGCATGCACTCACATTTTTGGCATAGGTGGAGTCGTGAGGTCATGCACCAACTACAACCACGGACCAAGTGGCAGAGAAGCCGAGAAAACCTTCGCCCGGGCAGAATCGTGCTCGTCAAGAACGACTCCACACCGCCGACCCGCTGGCCGCTGGCTAAGGTGGAGAGCCTCCACCCGGGTCCCGATGGCCTAGTTCGCGTGGTCACACTAAGACGGGGAGCACACACTTTCGACCGAGCCATTACGAAGCTGGTGCCACTTCCCGCCCAGCAGGAATCGGACGGCTAACCTGCTTCACGCGACCACGTGTATTCACGGCGGGCGGCACGCTACGTCGGAAACTACGACGCAGATGAATGAAGCAGGCCAGCCACGAACATCAACGACCACGCCCGAGCCGCTCGAGCTCGCACTTCGAATTCGATCTCGACAAATCGACATCGAGGCGGGCGGCATGTTTGAGATATTTAATCACACATATATTTAATTACACATATATATAAACATTGTTTTAAAACTGTACATATATTCAGGACAATAAACCGACACGAACGACGCTGTTTACGTTGCGCGCCCGGCGGCCTCCCGCCTCGCCCCCCAGAACCCGCGAGTGCCACGGGTGGACCGAGCAGATCGAACACCGGGGGGGGGGGGCAAGGGGCGAGCGAGAGGTTTCGCGCGCAACGAGAACAGTCTACTTCACGTGTGAATACCGACAACAACCGAGCATCGATTTCGATCCCCTTGTTTCGTCGATTCCTACCAGCCTTCTTAAATCAATCGGAGATTTTTCCAATTCTGGCAAAATCCGAAAGGTTTCAGACATATGCTAAAATTGATTTGTGAAGCTGATTTTCATCGTTCCATCGTTAAATTAGATTATAGTTTGAACCATTACTTCTGAACATTACAACTCAGATGAACAATATTCTTTTCTCTACTTCGAACATGGATTGTGTGCGGATGCCGTCGTGGCACCGGCGGCCGATGCCACGCGGCCTGTGCCAGGTGGCGGCCGCCGGTGCCAGGCGGCCGAAAACGGATGCCCAACGGCTTGCCCAGCTCTCAGCGGATGCATAGGCATCCCGGGGTGTAGAGGGGAAGTAAATTGTTCGGGAGTTAGGTAGCGAACACCCGCTGTGTGCGGGTCTTAGCTTTTGTTGCGAGCATCTCGAGCGCCTTCTCAGGTTGCTTTTTATGGTTCCGGTGCGTATGGATTAGAAAATCGTGGTAGTATCCATACTAACGTTCACCTCCGGCAAGTATGAAGAGACCCTAAATGGTCGCCCGGCAATAGCGAGAGAGAGAAACAACCTCTCTCTATCTTCCGCGAAATATAATAAAAAATGGCAGCGCAGCAAGAGTGAATAAATGGCCGCGCGGCAAGAAGACGGAAGAGCGAGAGAGAGAGAGAGAGAGAAACAACCTCTCTCTCTATCTCCCAGCGAAATACATCGCAACCTTCAAGGTCAAATCACATTGCAGAATACGGCTGCAACGATAATGAAATACTAAAGCGGAAGTCCGAAATCCTGATGCAGCGATAGGAAACGCCATCCCGGTAACAGAAACCGCAAGGCGATACCTCGGCGGCGGCGGAGCGATCCCTCCAATAGCCCCGCAAGAGAATGACCCCCTCGCCCATTGAGTTAGAAACCGAGATCCCCCCATCGCCCAGCAAGAGAATAACCCCCCTCGCCTATTGAGTTAGAACCGGTATAGACTACCTACTCGTTTCGCTGATAAAAAATGAAGAAAAAAAATCGAAAACTGTGAGAGCTAAAAGTGAAATTTCGAGAATCGATTCGAGAGCCGTGGAGATCTCCTGTTCTCCGTTGCTGTGTACGCGGCGATCTAGCGAGAAGTTTTTTTTTTGACGGTGATGACGGTGATGATGGCGACGCGCGAGCAGAACAAACGGTACGCGAGACTGAGCGCATGAATAACGTGTTTAGAGTTGATCTGTGTGCGAGCGACGAAGTGCGTGCGTTCCCGAAGAGGCGGAGATTGCGACTGTATTTAGTTTCTTTTTTTCGGTATATGTAACGTACCACAGACTTCACTTGGAACTGAACACCGTCGGAAGAGAGTTGCACGCATGTTGCGTCCCTCGTGTGTTCTCGTTAGCGCCATTTTAGTGTCTGCGTCGGAAACAATCGACGAACGACGGAGAGAGAAAACGGGGTCGTGCGAGACGTGGATAAAAGAAATAGTCGAAGGAGAAGACTAACGGATACCGTAGTAGAGGAGGTTGGGCGCTAACGAGAGGACTAACGCGGTGCATCAAGACACCTCGAGATCGCGTCGATGGTAGTCGCAATTAGGGTCCTCACACACACATTCTCTCTCTCTCTCTCTCTCTCTCTCTCTCTCTCTCTCTCTCTCTCTCTCACTCTCTCTCTCTCTCTCTCTCTCTCTCTCTCTCACTCTCTCTCTCTCTCTCTCTCTCTCTCTCTCTCTCTCTCTCTCTCTCTCTCTCACTCATTATCTCTATAGTGTCTATGGTCCCGTAGGTTTTACGAGAAGTCATGCTGCACTGTCCTCAACATTAAATCGATGGCAATCCTGGCGTCCCCGACGGAGTCGTGTTCCATTGTCTGTATCTCTCGTCGCAGCACCGTCCTCGCGAGTGTCTTCAGGCTGCAGCGGAACGGGTAGCCGAGGAAGTGAGGGAACGCCACTCATGTGTCGATCACAGTAGAGTGAAGGATTCTGAGGGCTCTGAGATCATAATCCAGGGCGTGACCGATCAGGATCGTCTCAGCGTGGACGAAGCTGATGAGGTCCATTTGCATGCCCCTGAGACGTTTCGATGCCCTCGAGAGATCCTTCGCCGTGATCCCACTGAACCTGGTATTTTGGTCGATAATCTCTGCATCGGGCCTGACCAGCGTGTCATAGACCACATTTCCATCCATATCGACCACAGTTACCTCAGCCAGCTCGAGTCCGCGCCGCGTGAAGCACATCTCGCAGTCCAGAGCGAAGACACCGTAGTTTCCATCGGAGGGCACGATCCCGGCAGGTTGAGTACACACGTACCCCTCCAGCGGTCAATTGTATCCTGGAGATAGGCCCGTCCAAACGTGCATTCTGGCGTTGGTGCATGCTCTGGAACTGTTCCGGTCCTGGCAACACTCCCAGGCGTTCCTTTGCAGCCCGTTCACAATTCCGCTCCGGAACTTTCCCCAATGGTATACGCACCGATCCTCCTGCAGGTATTCGCCATCGTGCCGGTTGACGTAGAAATTTTTGAGGCACCTCGCGCACTGCCTCTCTTCGACGACAAGTTTATACGATTCGGGGGTTCAATAGCTCCTCGACCTTTCCTAATACTGGTGGTAGCCGTAGCCGGACGAGGAGCATGAGGACGAATACGAGGATGAGTGCGTCGACGGCGACGAGGAAGAGGAATCGCCGATATCCGAGCTCTTATCGCTATCTGAAGCGCTCTCCTGCTCTAGGTCAGAGCTGTCGACGGAGCTTCCACTATAGTTCCCGCTGTCGACCTCGCTCTCCACTATGGAGGTGGTTCCGCTGCCAGGCACAAATTCGCGGGTGTTGACATCCAGGTGATGGTAGCTGCGTGCCCGGTAGCCCAGGGGATGTTGGTGATGGTTGACAACCGCAGCGTAGCCAGGGTAATAGCTACACTCGACCGGGTAGCCAAGATGGGCCAGCTGATCACCTGTTAATGTGTATCCTCGGAGCAAGGAGGCCAGCGCCGCGTTACTTAGATGTTTTAGCTCGTTTCGCTGGCTACTCAGGAACGTGCTGGACTCCCTGCCAGCATTTCAGGGCCCGGTCGTCGCATTTTCCCCGGACTTGGTCTGCGCGCGATGTGCGTTTTCAGCAGTTTCCAGCTGGTAATTCCTCCTGGAACCGGCGGTCCTCGGGGACGTCAACGAGGTTTGGGAAGTCTCGGAGCTCCTATAGGGCTGCTAGGCTACTCCTGCTGCCGGCAGTGGTGGTGCCTGCGCACTCGTTGCTGCTGTTGCTGGTGCTAGTCAGCCTGCTCCTCCTCGTGCTCTTGCACGTCGTCTCGTTCCTGGCGCTGGTCCCGTGGCGCTCTGGTTCGATTTCTCCTTTGTCGTTGGCTCAGGATCGTTCGATCCTCTTTCGTCGACGATCCCAACGAGGCCTCGCTGCTCGCGGACTTAAGGTCGGCCCACACAAGACCGGGAATAGACCGTGTACGTTTGGCCGCTAGATTCGAAACCAGGGTGTAGGGTTTGAGTCGACGGAGCTTCAGTGTTCTCGACTATATTTCTGCTCGCCCCGGTTGGGTCATTATCTCGAGCGTTTGACCATTTCCAGATGGCCTTTCGGGAGCGCGTTGACAGTTCCCTGCTGTGCATGGCACAAAAAAAAATGTTTTTAGGGCCTTCACGGTTCCTGAGGTAAACTGTCGGTATCTCCCGTTTACAATACCATGGAAATAGGAAACCGTCCTGCCTCTTGGTGAAACATCATACATCCTTGTATTGTATGTAAATTATACATACATATATTGTAAAAACGAGAATAGTTGTTATTTTTTTTTATTAAAGAAATATCCACATTAGGAAGGGGATCATTTCATGTGAATTCGATCATTTTTTGGGGACTATGTCTCGAATTTTGATGACATTGAAGTATGTTGTGGTCCAAGAGAAAATGGGAGGCGGGGGTTGAGCCGGGTTATCACAAAAGACTGCTGTTCTCAAATAATTTATTTTTTCCTTGGTAAATGTCATTTCTTAATTAAAAAATATTAGAAATATCTTTGTTTTGCAAATTTTACCACTGGTTTAAGTGTGAAAAAATTTGAATAAATATGGCTGTATTTTACGTTTCTTCATCTTTCTCTTTGAAATTTCGTTTTGTAATTCGCGGAGCCGCAAAACTACTTATTGTACTATTCATTATTTTAAGTTCATAAAATTGCTGGATATTCTTTAGACATTCTGAAGTAAGGGTCGCTAGCGCAAATATGTATGTATATGGAAAACTTCTGAATTCTTGTCCATAATGATCTAAAAATAGTTGAATGGAAGGGTCCCTGGCAGCAATGCGGTGACGTATCTATATCTTGTCCAATGAGACGAGGCAGTAGACGTAACCATATTCAGTCGAGTGGGACAGAGTAGAGGTACCAATGCGCTGCTGATTGGTTCAGACTGGAAGGGGCAGGCCTCGTTTCACACGCGCTTTCGGCTGCAGTCCAAATATTGACTACTATGTAGCGGGTGACGTCGAAGCCAAAACAATGGGACTACCGGCGCAGCTGAGGTAGGGATAGGCACACCTAACGGTAGGCTTCTCAAGAATGGTGACACTTTAAAAATGGCGAAATTAAAATGGTTTCAAGTGTACTTGTCGTCCTTACACCATGTACATATGCGACTGCCACATGATTTAATACAATTATGAATTGTTAGAGAAATTTACTTCACGGACCTGTTTTTAAAAAACCGGACACTTCAAAATTGACGAAATTAAAATTATTTGAAGTGAACTCTGCACCGCGATACATAGCCTAGCACGGTTGGCGCATGGTAGAAGCAGAGCCCGGGAGGCTGTTAGGCCTATGGCCTCCCGAGCACAGGGCCAACCGTGCGAGGCTGTGTATCGCGATGCAGCGTTCACTTGAAATAATTTGAATTTCGTCAATTTTGAAGTATCCGCTTATTTAAAAACAGGTCCGTAAAAGGGACACTTGGGGCTATAACCTCAATTTTTTCAAATTTTTAGAAAGGTACCTGCTACGAAAACATTTGTTTAAAATAATTGCCACATAAATGGTGAAGAAAACATTTTATCCAAATGACAACATTTTCGGTAAACACTTGTAGCGGCGTGAAGTGAGCGTGAAGAGAGAAAGAGAAAGAATGTGTCAGTACGCGTGAAGTGAGCATGAAGAAAGAGAGCGAGGATGAACAAATGAGCGTGAAGAAAGAGAGCGAGTATGAACAAATGAGCGCGAAGGGAGAGAGAGAAAGAATGAGTAAATACGTGTGAAGGAGCGAAAGAAAAGATAGAACGTAGAGACGCGTGCGTGTAGTTTTCACCAGAAGCAAACGAACCAGCGTGTGAGACGGTTGCAAACCGCGTGTAAAAAAGTAATAAAAGTGAACATACAAAAATACAGCGTGAAAGGTGCATAAAAGAAGCCTAACAATTGGTGACCCCGACGTCCAACCGACGGATAGTCTAATAGTAGAAATGGCAGAGCCGAACGTCGAAGAATATGACGTTAACAAGGTCAGTATAAAAATTCCGCCATTTTGGGTAGACAAGCCAGAGATATGGTTTTACCAGGTCGAAGCCCAATTCCAAATCGGCAACATTACACAAGAGGATACTAAATTCAACTATTTGATTGCCCAATTAGAACCAAAATTTATAGAAAATCTGTGGGACATTATTCAAGATAGGGGCGCGAATAAATACACGATGGCGAAGCAGAGATTGCTGAATACATTTAAAGAAAGCGAAAATAAACGCATAAAAAAGTTAATTACAGGAATGGAATTAGGAGATATGAAACCCTCACAGTTGCTTCGCAGGATGAGGACACTAGAAAACACAGACGATATATCGGAAAAAGTCCTGAAGACTCTGTGGCTGGAGAAAATGCCGGACCACGTGAAAAACGTCCTCGTGGTGAGTAATGAAACGCTGGACAGAGTAGCGGAAATGGCAGACAAAATGGTTGAAATGACGGCAAACACGGAAATAGCTGGTATCGGTAAGGAGACACCGTGGAAAGAGATCATGTCGAAAATTTCTGACCTAGAACAACAGATCGCAGTCTTGAATGTATCACGAAGATCACGATCAAGAAGTGGGAGTTTCGATCGAAGCCGAACGAGGAGCGGGAGCAGATCAAGGCGAGTGTTCGATCCCAACGGTAAATTTTGCTTTTACCATTTTAGATTCGGGAATCGGTGTAACCCGGAAAAATGTAAGCAGCCGTATCCGACGTATCGATAACGTATCCGCTACTATGTTGTCCTTTCCGCTTATGTGACGAATGTCCGTGGTGTACTGTGAGATGTATTGGAGCTGGCGCTGCTGCCTAGGAGATGCTTTCTCATTTTTTTGGTTAAATGCAAATATTATTGGTTTGTGGTCCGTAAATACCACAAATTCTCTCGCTTCTAACATATGTTTGAATTGTTTGATGGATAAATAAATACTTAGCAGTTCTCGGTCGTACGTACTGTATGCTTTCTGCGTATCATTTAGTTTCTTCGAATAGAATGCGATTGGTTTCCAGCTTCCTTGGTCATATTGTTGGAGTACCGATCCTACCGCCCAATCTGAAGCGTCTGTACACAACGATAGTGGGAGTTCTGGTCTCGGAAAACTTAAAAGAGCAGCGTTGGCCAGATCGGTTTTGCCAGTTCCATTCTTTTCGGGTCCAGTGGTCGCGCTTTCGAATGCACTGGTTGGCCTCTCGTGATTATGTGGTGGTTGACTTCGTGTTCCTTCGACTTCGTTACTATCCCTGGCTTTGTGATCCCTGGATACGAGCAAAGAAGATCTGAAAATTTAGATGATTGATTCAATGTGCTGATTTTATAGTCTTCGTATATAGGCATTATTTCGCTTTTTATCGATATTTTTGTGATATCGTCAATCAACCGTCTTTTGTGAATATTATACATTCTTAAGACACCTTACGTTTCCCACTCTCTCACCCTAACAACCAATAGAAATGTTTGAAAATATTCGTGTTCTTCTGAAATGCTATATATAACCGAGGTCAAACTGATGTGAGGCATTTGCCACCAGCTCGTTTCAGAGCTACGATAAACGACGAGGGAAACTCCAACTTCGAGGATTCACAGTTTAAAAAGGCTGCAGGTATATTTTGACCGAAGGCCCAACGACTCCAGAAATTCAAAGGCGAATTGGCTATAAAAGTCGGTACCCTCACTCCGCCGCGGTAATTAGCACCGCGTCACGCTGCTACCTGCGCCACCTTCTTTAGCTACTAATAAAACAATAAACGACACATAACCCAGTGGTATTGTTTAAAATACTATACACGTTTATACTAAATGCTTATATTTCGATGAAACAAGCCAGAATTCCTTCCTACGCACGCCAGGTGCAAGACTATCTTCCATTATGCATAATTATTGTTAACTGGCAAAAAAAAAGAAAATCCTGAAACATGTATCCCCTATTTTGGATCAAAGATCACACACCCAAGTTTACATTAAAATGAACTAACAATAAATAAAAGAAACTGCAAAAAAAAATCAAAATTTTAATATATTGTTTAAACAAAAAACTTTTGTTAAAATTTTCTTGCGCGACTACGTTTCCCATTGAAAAACACACAATTTAAAAAAAAAATCAAATTTTTTCGATCTCTGGTTTCCGAGATATCTCAAAAAATGTGGTTTTGAACCCCAACTTTGAGGGCTGTTTTCACCCCTTCAAAGTGGATGTTTGCCGATAAAAAAAATACGTGTCAAATATTTTTCAAAGAACTAGAAGCTCCCATAAGTTTCATCAAAATCGGATTTTCGCATCTGAATATGTTCCCTTGTTAGTTTTTCACGGAAAAAACGCCGAAAAAAGTGGTTTTTATTTTTTCCTACTATGACGCACCAATCGCAGGAATTTGAAAAAAATTGAGCATAATACTTAGGACAATATCTCATTGCTAAATTAATTCTGTTCTAGTGTCTCTTCGATTTCCATATGAAATCTGCATTTTTTCGATTTTTTTCGTGTTTTTCGATTTTTACAGCCAGAGTTTGCAACGGAAAAATCTGAAAACGATTCAAAGTATGCGGTTTGGTATCAGAAATGTGTCAGATTGTTTTCAGAATTTTAAATTGTCATTAAATGGGGAAAATGGGTCAAAAACTGGATTTTCGTTTTTCCTCTATAACTGCCCTCACAGATGAGCTATAGGGCTAAAACTTGGTTGAAAGGTATCTTTTTTGGTAGGCTATCGAATGGCGCAAATTGGAATAAAATCCCTTCCAGGGCAGATTTGACCCCCAAAACCGGCTATAGCCTTTCAGCCTGTTCTTGTTTTAGGAATGGGCTTCCGATTAGTCCATCTGTTTCTATGGCAAGGTGTTTTACTACGTAAATATTGCAGGTGCTTCATGGATATGAAGAATTGTCGTTCCTACGGTGAAATCGGGGTTGTGGTGAGTCCAGTTATTTCGATTTCCTCTCGTGAAATGTCTGCTGTTCTTCCTAGAGCGTTGAGGACTACCAAATTTACGGACCCTCCACCGTCAATTAAAAATTCTCCCGTTCCTGATTCCAGTTCTGGGATCGTAATTTTGATCCGTGGTGCAGGTGCTTCCTTGATGAGGGTTTCTCTTCGAAGCGGACGGATCTTGGGCGATCTTCTTTCTTTTCGCTCATCGTGTCGCCTGTACGGTGAGCACGATCGTAGTTTAAAAATTTCTTTGATTCCACGGATGAATCTCGCGAATCTCGTCGGAATCGCGGGCTACGGGGACGATTCCTGCAGAATTTCCCGTCGTGCCCGGAATTTCCGCAGTGCCAACAATACATGTTTAACGTGCGATCTTTATCGGTACCCTTTACAATCGTATATCGTTTTTCTCCGTCATCTCCCATTGATGACTCGGAGCGATTAGAGGGGGAGTGTTAGGGGCCCCTGTGACGCAAGGTCCAGACAGAAGCGCGTTCTTCTCTTTCCTCCTCAAAACCAGATGGTGTCGTGCGTCGATCTCTGTGTCGATCATATCTGCTCGGAGATAGAGGACACGACCCTTCACGGTCGCGATAACGAGGATCTTGGTCGAAAGAATCTCGGCGGGACCACCTTGATGGTGATTCATTCCGAGGCGATTGTCTTCGATTTCTTAATTTTTTATCTATTTGTAGCACGGCGTCGTAAGCTTCCTCCAGATTTTCTGTATATTTTAGGAGAGCCAACACCTTCAAGGCAATACGATCCGGTAATCCATCTATGAAGTTTTCCAGAACATCTTTCTCCATCTCCTTGATGAATTCTTCAGCGTGGACCTCGTATTTTTCTTTAATGGCTCCACGCGTATAATAGACTAGGTGGCTTGTCCTATTAACGACAGGATATCTGGACTGGCTCGCTGGACTGTGGCTGGGTGATTGATCTTTGCAGTTCGAGTGTGCGGGTAACTTCGTTTTATTACAAGAGCCTGACGAGCTCTCTTTTTCACGCAGAACCTTTCAATACGGCAATTTGACTCTCACTGGTCTTAATCCGGCGCGAGAAACGGCAGCTATTCGGCAGTGATCGGTTACAAATTCAATGTCGCCAATCAGAGGCTGCGACGACACTTAGCCAAAGACGTGGGGTCATAAACCAAAAACCTGTCAACAGTCACGGGTGACTGAATCTCGGCACGGCTGGAGACAATACCGTCTTGAGCATCCGGCGAGCTATTAATAGCGATGTGAACGTTATTACGCTTACGCAGACATGGTTTTAAACATACCGCTCGCCTTGCCTCTAGAGGA
Organism: Halictus rubicundus; assembly: GCF_050948215.1. Classification (NCBI taxonomy): domain Eukaryota; kingdom Metazoa; phylum Arthropoda; class Insecta; order Hymenoptera; family Halictidae; genus Halictus; species Halictus rubicundus. The sequence goes on from NW_027488622.1 coordinate 691,611, forward strand.
GGCAAAACGATATATCTTAGTCTTCGCAAACTATGATTATGATGTGAGCGCAATTTCGCATACGTTGGAACATTGATACATGAATGACAATTCACAGTAGTAAACGAAGATGGACAGTGGTCTGTCAACGGCAAAAAAAAGCTGACAATATTACTTCTCAAAATGAGTACATAGAGTAGAGATGTAACGCAGTCTATCATTTACCGTATAACTTAACGCGAAGGATATAAAAACATACTTAATAAATAATTACTTGGACTAATCTAAATTTTCATTTTGTGACTTGACCGGCAGCGGGCAAATCTGAGTTACAGGTCGTTTCAGTTCACCGTCGACGGTGCGTACGGTGACAATACGGACCCTTTTGTCCGGACCGGGATGCAACTGAGTGATGCGCGCGAGTCGCCATTTAGAAGGGCGGAGTAAAGAATTTTTCCAAATAATTAATTCATTTACACGCAGGTTAGCGCGATCCTGCTGCCACTTTCGACGTTGATGCAACGTATGGAGATAATCACAGGACCACGAACGCCAGATTTGTTCCGTAACTTTTCTGACTTTTTGCCATCGGTCAAGTCTATTCGAATTAATATCTAGAGCGGATTCCTCCGGAACCGCGATAAGAGGCCGCCCGATAAGGAAATGACCAGGTGTCAGCGCCGATAGATCGGTAGGTTCGTCGGTAAGAGCGGAAATCGGACGAGAGTTCAAACAGGCCTCGACTTGACATAAGACGGTAGAAAACTCAGTTTGAGACAAGGTATGCGCTCCCACTGCTCGCTTTAGGTGATATTTGTCACTTTTTACTCCAGCCTCCCAGAGTCCACCAAAATGAGGAGCGGAAGGGGGGATGAATTTCCAGGTGATCCCGTCATTAGCCAGCAAATTCTTAAGCGAAGGATCAGAAAGGAGGGTTTGAAAGGTTTGTTTTAATTCATGATTGGCACCACGGAAATTCGTGCCGTTGTCAGAGTACAAGTTATTAGGAAGACGTCGGCGGCTAACGAATCGTCTAAAGGCAGCTAAAAAGGCGGCGGTGGTGGCATCCTCGACAAGTTCGAGGTGCACCGCTTTGGTGGCGAGGCATACGAACACAGCGAAGTAATATTTTCTCGTCTTCTGACCTCTACCAACAATTGGAAGTAGTGTGGGATCAGGACCCCCAGACCAAAAGTATGTAGGAGATCGGGAAGAACGGGAGGGTTCCGTGGGTGGCGCGTTAGTCGATCGGCTACCACCAGTGAGGCCGTGGGTTCGATTCCCGCGGCGGTGGTGCTCTCATTTTTCTCGAGATCCTACAATTGGGGGCTCGTCCGGGATTGGGGGAACACCGATCGCCGCACGATGGCGCTGTGAGAAAAACTGCGAATTTGTGAGTTGTGTTACGAGTTGTTACGAGTTGACGAGAAATTACGAGTTGTGTTGGTGGCTCTGTGTATGGCCACAACACGAAAGAGAAACGATGAGACGACGCTGTGACGGACATTCGAGGGCGAATGTCGTCGCAGGATGGCCGAGTGTGGGATCAGGACCCCCAGACCAAAAGTATGTAGGAGATCGGGAAGAACGGGAGGGTTCCGTGGGTGAGCGCGTTAGTCGATCGGCTACCACCAGTGAGGCCGTGGGTTCGATTCTCGCGGCGGCGGTGCCCTCATTTTTCTCGAGATCCTACAGTAGGTTAATTTTACCGGCATAATGCCAGGCATTGGCCAGTATGTGAAAATGGAGCCGAGGGATTGACTCGAAAGTTTGGAAGGGCTCCCATCAGCGGCTGAGTAGCCGCTTGCGCCCTTTGCCGAACAGAGGGAATGCACCGATGTATGTGTGCGCGTACTAAGGATCTAGCCGATATTATCCAGTATTCTTGCCGAAGAACGCGAAGAGTTAACTGCACGCCTCCATGGAGAGTGCGCTTGTGCATATGATCGATTAAAAGTTCTGAAATTCGATGTTTCGGCAGTATGATAGGATGCTTTTCTTCATAGCTTAGAGCGGCATGCTCGAGCCGCCCGCCAAGCCGAATTAATGAAAGAGATAAGAGAACTGGACTTCGGAACCAGCGTATGACCCTCTAAAAACTTGATTTCGGCATGAAAATGTTTCCTTTGAACGTAGGAAACCCAACACAGAGAAGCTTTTCGTATCTCGACAGCAGATAAAGATAGTGAATGGTACGGCGAGCGAGTAGATGACACACGTAGTTTTCTACGAGCATTCTGGACGAAGCGGAGCATATAAGCAGTGACGCGACAAAGTCGAGTCCAGCTTGAGTATTGATATAGAAATTCCCATTCGGGGTCTGTCGACAGTAGGTGAACCTGAGTTTTACGAGATTCAGATGAGGCGGTCTCTCGTGAGTCTTGCTCTTCGCTATTTGAACGGAAGTGATCTGGCCAGAAAACTGATGGACGAGATAACCAATCCGGTCCAGACCACCACAGCTTATGAGTAGCGAATTCGGAGACGAGGATGCCTCGCGAGGCGCAATCAGCTGGGTTCTCTTGAGATCGTACATGTTGCCACTTTACCTGCGAGAGCCGAGACTGGATCTCGGATACGCGATTCGCGACGTATGTAATCCAAGTAGACGGATGTTGTCTAAGCCACGCTAAGACAACGCTGGAATCAGTCCATCCGTAAATGCGAGAAGGCGGAAGTTTTAAGGATGACGAGGTCCACTCCAGCAGTCGGGTTACTAGTACGGCAGCATTTAGCTCCAAGCGAGGAATGCTGATAGTTTTGAGCGGGGCTACTTTACTTTTAGCTGTCAACAAGGTAACTTGTATGTCAGAAAGGGAATGAAGAACTCTCAAATAAACGACGGCGGCGTAGGCACGATGTGACGCATCAGCAAAGCCGTGTAATTCGATCGCGATACTGTCACTTTGCACTCCGGTCCAGCGAGGAATCTTGACGGAGTTCAATTGAGACAGAATTTTGCAATACGCAGTCCATTTTTTACGAAATTCAGGGGGGTATCTTCATTCCAATCTTTCTTTAAGAGCCAAAGCTCTTGAAGCATTATCTTTGCGACAATAATCACGGGAGATGCCCATCCTAATGGATCGAATATTTTTGAAACGATCGATAGAATACTTCGTTTTGTACACTTTTCCGGCAGGCAACAGTCTACCCGAAAACGGAAAACGTCTTCGAAAGGAGTCCATACAATACCAAGGACCTTTAAGGATTCATCTTCGCTGAAAATACGATCGGATGAAGAAGGAACGTCTTCAAGTATTTCGGCCGCGTTAGCAGCCCATTTTCGAAGGTGAAAACCCCCGCGATGCAGGAGCGCGACAAGCTGCCGACGAATCTCGAGGAGAGTATGAGTATCGTCCGCGCCGAAAATAGCGTCATCTACATAAATCGAATCTTGCAGAACAGGCATGGCAGCGGGAAAGTGGTTTTCTTCGTCATGAGCTAATTGATCGAGTACCTTAAGGGCGAGGTATGGCGCAGGTGCGAGACCGTAGGTTACGGTAAGCAATCGAAATGAACAAACCGGCACCAGGCTGTTCGGTCGCCATAAAATTCTTTGATAATCGGAATCAGGGGGGTGGATTAGAATTTGTCTGAACATCTTGGCGATGTCAGCAGTGTATACGTAACGATATAGCCGCCAGCGTAGAATGATAGCAGCTAAATCGCGCTGTTGCTTCGGACCGACCATAAGGTAGTCGTTTAGAGATTTTCCAGAGTTGGTTTTGGCGGAAGCATTGAATACGACTCTGAGTTTGGTCGTACTGCTAGAAGGCCGCACGACAGGATGATGAGGAATATATATCGCAGAAGAGTTAGAGATTTGCTCTTCCGCTACTCGTTCCATGTGACCCATGGAGAGATACTCCGATAAGAAATTATGATACTCCGATTCGAGGATCGGTTGTTTGAGCAGTCGTTGCTCCAGTTTCGAGTAAAAACGAGATGCGATTGAGTGTGATCCGTCCAGATCGAATGGAGGTTGACTCTTGAACGGGAGTCGTATTATGTATCGTCCTTGAGAGGAGCGGCGATGGGTGCCACGAAAAAAGCGATCGCACTGTTCGTCTTCTTCGGAAGGAGGAAGCTTAGAGGGAACTTCTTCAATTTCCCAGAAACGACGTAACGTCTTGTCTAAATCTTCAAAGGATAAACAATCAACAATGGAAATAGATTCCTGACGAGAATCTTCGTGTTCGGCAGCCGACACAGCGTTTATGAGACCAGTAGATTCCTGACGAGAATCGTTAAACTCGCCAGCAGATACGAAATTTACAACAGAGGTGGATTCCTGACGGGAATCTTGATTTTTGATGGGACCGGAAAGGATCCATCCCAGGGAGGTGTGCTGGGCAGTGGGAGTACCGAGAGGACCTTGACGGAGATCGTTCAGCAAAAGAGCGCCGTATAAATCAGCACCGACTAAAACATGAATTGGATGGCAACTGGAAGGGTCTGGATCAGCTAGCTGGAGATTGCGTAAATGTAGCCAAGACTGCAAATTCACACGGGATCTAGAGCCAGCATAAGCAATGATACGCTGATAAACAAAGGCTGACAGCGGGAACGATACTTTAGAGTCGTGGCAGGATTCTAATTTCACGGATACGCGAGATTTAGCCACTCCGTTATACTGATCACCGAAACATTGAATTTGTAGTCTCGTCCGATATCTTTTCGTCCGCATTAACTGGCACACCGATTCGGTTATAAAACTGCAGGAAGCTTGTAACGGTACACGCCTCGTGCGGGAAGCGCTGCGAGGCGTGCGAGCCCTCCCCGGATTGGCTCAGCGGCCAGGGTTGTTTGGGGAGGGATGATAAGGTAACTAAATAAGAAACGCTAATTTAGAGTGAAAGAAACTAAAGTGTTTTATTTATTTAATTCGGTCGCCTGGGTTCCCGGACGGTCCGGCGACGGGTCCACGGTGGGAACCTGTCTCTCCACCGGCCTGGTGATATAAGAACAAAAGAAAACAGAATCGTGAGCGTGGACGCCCGGTAATGAACAACTAAAATTAATGTAACTATTCCCTAACGACGCGAACTTAGCCTCATTGATACGCGGGGCATCGGTATCCCCGGACGCGAATCGAACGAACGCAATTATCCTTTGTTACGTGAACTTAACCTAATTTACTCGCGGAGCGTCGGTATCTCCGGTCTCGGTACGGTTCGCGGTGGTCCGGAGTGTCGCGGTGAGGAACCGGAGTTTTCCTCGGTACGGTACTCGGCGCGGTACGCGTGAAGCGCGGGGCGAGCCGTGCTCGCTGGCGTGGTGCTCTGTTCGGGCGCTCTCGGCGCGGTCCCGAACTCTCCCGACTCTCGCTGCGCGATCGTCTCGGCGAGGTGTTGTTACGGCCGCGACCCAGCGAGTCGTAGTGAATTGACGTGGGTTTCCTCCGTCGGCTGGGCGCGCGGGGCGCGGAGAGGAGAGTCCGCCGTCCCCGTGCAACCGCGGCTCGAGCACGTAGGCACAGACGTAAACCTAATGCCTACGACTCGAAACCGGCGAGGTCGCTCGTCTCCGGTAGTATACCGAGAGGCGAGCTCCACACGCTGCTGCGGTCGATCGGAGACTGAACGTCTGAAGCGCGACGCGGAATCCCGGAGGGGAGCGCGGGACGCGGGAACGGGTCCGAGTGGTGGGGATGACGGTCCGGAGTGTCGAAGCTACGGTGCTCTGAAAAGAGCAGGCCGTTGATCGACTGCCTCCCAGAACCTGATCGCGGTCTCGGTCTCGACGTATGGGACGTAAACCCACGTACGCTTCGGCCGATCCCAGCGCTTCGGCGTGTTCGCCCGACAGTATACCGAGGCTAGCACGATTCAGCGCGGCTGCGAGAGGATCTGGGCTCGGGTGTTCGCCCGAGAGCTGCTCCAGACCAACTCCGCTCTCCGATGGTTTCGTCGCGATCTTTATAGCCCGAACGCGGACCTCGTGTGCTCGTTCGCGAATCTTCGGCACACGCCGATTGGTCCGCGCCCGGGCTGGATTCGCGGATTGGCGCGCGGCTGGCCCGCGCCGGTGATTGGCGCGGGTTAAGGTACAACTCGACTCGCAACGAGACACATGCGTCTCGTTGCAAGCTCCTTGATCTAGTAAAGCGCGAAGTCGGAAGGCACGTCCTTCAGCAGTGCGGAGTACGACCCAAGCAGTAGCGAGCAACGTATTTGATACGAGTGGGTCCGCGGGAAGGGCCGTCTGCACTAATACTTGCGACGCAGTACAGGAATCGTCCGACGAGCTTACTTTATCAACGTGATTTTTAACTGGTGTCTCGTTAATAGCGTTAGTCGCCTTGCTTGGAGAACCGGCGGCGCGATGTAGGAGCGAATGGTGAGTTCGCTGGCACAGAAAGCATCTACCGGTATGTTTACAGTTGAGAGTGCTGTGACCTGAACGCAAACAATTAAAGCAAATTCTATTTTGTTTCACAAATGATACTCGTTGATCAATTGATTTGGATTTCAATCGGTCACATTTAAATAGAGGATGATTACCGGAGCACTCGATACATTTAATTATCGAAACATTGTGGACGCTCGAGCGGTTTCGCGGAACGTCGGACACAACTTTGGTTTTGCCAGAGACACCGTCGCTCGTGGCGATCGTATCGGTAAGACCGCGGATGCGAAGAGTCATGAACTCGTTAATTTCTCGGTACGTGGGGTAGGTTATAGAACAACCGCGTGCTAAGAGCCACTCGTCGCGAGTGCGTTTCGCAAATTTTTGTGCGATCAAGTAAACTAACAAATCGTCCCAAAAATCGACATTGCGATTAAGATTTCTCAACGCGGACACCACGGTATCTCGCAAGTGTTTGAGTTTCGACGCAGATTCGGTTTTCATAGGCGGCACGCTAACGAATTTGTGTATGTGTGAATTTATGAGCGCAGATTCATCATTGTATTCGTCTACGAGTATTTTCCAGGCAGCTTCGTAGTTTTCGTCGGACATGCTGATATTGTCAATTAAAAGCGCCGTGTCACCGGTTACATGGATCTTAAGGTAATATAACTTTTGAGTATTTGAGAGGGACGGGTTCGAGTTGACGCTAGATTCAAATAGACCACGGACATTTCCCCATTGATTAAAGTCACCAGAAAACTTCGGCAGGGAGAGACGCGGTAATTGCACAGGTACAAACCCGGCAGCAGCGGAAGAATTAGTATTCAAACTTATCTTCGAGTTTACACCGGCGATGTCCAGCTTGACGAGGGCCTCGCAGAGGGTGTCAGAACCGTCGAGATAAGCGGTCTCCGCGTCGAGAAAAACGTTGTCCTTGAAGTAGGGTATAATCTTCTGGTCCTCCGCTTTTGTAACCAGAAGCAGCCTCTGGTGGGTTTGGCGACACTCGGTCCACAGTTTTTCCAGTTGCTCCAGGCGACTTTTCACTTTGGCCAGCGTGATTTGAGGTTTTGCCATCTTTTTGAAGTTCACGATTACGCGCTTGATTGCGGCAATCGCAGTATCTTGCTGAATTAGCAAGCTTTCACTGTCGTTCATTTTGCTGGTAACGAACGAGTTATATGGACGAGTTCAAGCAGAAAAAACGAGCGAGGGTCAAGCCGTGCGCCTTTATTAGGAGAAGGCGATGGATTCACTCAGTCTTTAGAATTACCGATCAACACTTACACAGTTCGATTGAATTCGACACAGTGGCAGCGATTATCCGGCTCGAAGGACCAAAAATTTTGTTAACGACAGGATATCTGGACTGGCTCGCGGTACTGTGGTTGGGTGATTAATTTATATTGTTCTAGTGTGCGGATAACTGTGTTTTATTACAAGAGCCTGACGAGCTCTCTTTCTAACACAGGACCTTTCGAAACGGCGATTTGACTCTCACTGATCTTAATCCGGCGCGAGAAACGGCAGCTATTCGGCAGAGATCGGTTACAAATTCGATGTCGCCAATCAGAAGCTGCGACGACACTTAGCCAAAGACGCGGGGTCATGAACAAAAACCTGTCAACAGTCACGAGTGACTGAATCTCGGCACGGTTGGAGACAATACCGTCTCGAGCAACCGGCGAGCTATTAATAGCGATTTCAACGTTATTCTGCTTACGCAGACATGGTTTTAAACAAGTGTAATTGTCTGTGTCGCGAGTGAATGTGATAAGTGTACAATTAGAGAAATTGTTACCTAGTGATGCACGGTGTTGACGCACTGGCAATGCGGGGTCGGAGAGCGATTGTTGAAAGCCAAATAGAATATACACGAACTAACGGATTCTATAAGGTTACGTTTGATTCGAAAGGGACTTTTACCCGATCACACTAGAACTGACTCTTACGCGTGTAACGCGACGTGACTGCATGATTACTATACCGCGACCGAACCACTTCTCAATCTCAACTGAACCGAAGAGGATCAAAAAGAATGGGTTTATATACCCTAAAAAATGAGAGGGAAATGTGTCTGTTTTATTCTACGGTCGCATACTCGTATTTGTCGTTTCGAGTGAGTTTAAGGTTTGTAGCTGGATCTTTTGTTTAAAGGGGTAAAACGAAGGGTTAGCCAGGATGTTTCCTATCAAAGACTATCTTGACAAAACATTCCAGAAGGGGATGTTTTGAAGATTTCTATATTAAGAAATCGTACGGTGCTGTTACTGAATCATGCTTCGTGCCAGCTGCGTCCAGCCGGAGTACAATCATTAAACAAGGGGCCTGTTGGGACGCTTTTCGTTCTCAGAAAAGAGATTAGAACTTCTAATCGAAATGAATGTGGAGAAACGTCTCCATGCGTAACACGTGTATAATGTTAGTTCTGCTCTTTTTCTATTGGCTGTTTTTAAAAATGTACGGGGTGATTAAAAGATTTCTAATTGGTGAGTGGGTGGTGCAGTTTGGTCGCGTCGGAATAAGGATGCGTTTTGATGAAACTGTGTTTAGATTATACAATGAATTGGGTGCGAAGGATATGGGAAAAACGACCTGGAAAACTAAATGTTTGTATATTGGCTTGTCAATGGTCTCGCTCACGGAGGTCTCGAAGTGGTGTCCGATGACACTCAATAATTTTGGCACAGTCGCATCGCGTCGAGTGTCTCGGCTATTGCAGCCGACCGTGTTTTTATCTCACATTTGGTCTACTTGAGACCGAACATATATTAAAAGCACTTAATTAAATGCACTAAATATAACTTAATTATACGTAGAATAAGTATATACCACACACAGAGATATAAATGCAACAAAACGAAAAAAATAGAATATAAGGTTTAAGTAATAGAAAAAATGTCTTCAAAAAAGTTAAAAAAAAATGAACGAGCCTCTATTAATGATGTTCTTTCAACTGAATGCCAATAGCAACTGACTGCCTCATACGAGATATAAACCTTTTCTGAATGTCGTGGCAAACAATGTTATACAAGGTACATATACTCTATGATCTAAACAGTTCGTTAGGAGTGTTTAGAATCAGTTTCAGGTTCCACAAGCTTTCGACGATAGATATGTATAAATAGCAACAGGTAAATATGGCAATAGCAGTACAAAAAACTGTTATTGTTTATTATCTTCCTTAAATGAGATAATAAAAAAAATTATTTCTTAAAATGGCTATATAATTTAATTCAGGTATAAAGGTAAAATTATTGTAAAAATTTACATATTTAAAGAACATTTAATGTACTGTCTTACATGTACTGTAAGACGCATCGCGAAGTTTGAACAACAATAACTTGTAAAGTGGTTTGACGGGGTTTACGAGTTTTGCATAGTCATGTAGGGAAAGATATACTGAAAATGTTCCGATTTGTCCGGATACGGAACGTTTTGAAACATAGAAGATCTGTCTTTGTGAACGTAAACAATTTTACAAATGTACCCTTCTGTATTCAATATTATTTTTTAAATAGATTATTTACACTAATCATTATTAAATGATATCAATTTTCATCGCAAAAGTCTGCTCTTCAATTAAAACAAATCGAGAGAAAATATTAAGTGGGAGCGTCAGGATATCGCATTAAAGAGAAGCAATTTTTGTGACGAAAAATGCTGTTCTTAAAACGTCCAAGTTTAAATGTTTATTACAATTGTAATATTTATTAACTTGTACTAATTTTTTCATTTTCAAGGTCCATGAGCATTTAAGAAATAATGTTCGTTGATTAGATATCGATACGAGAAAGTTCGTTTTTGGGCTAAATGTCACTTACTTTTCCACGCATACGGAAATCTAGAAGTCTTCCAAAATTGAAAGCTCACCCTATATATGTATCATCCTATATAGAGTGAGACCCTCTGATGAGTGATAGCGCATAAGGTTTGTCTTCCTTTTGTGAGTATGTCTGCATTATTATGGAGAGAGTGCTGGATTACTTCTTTTGCACATGCGTCAATGATTAAGTGATTCTGCTTGAGAAATTCTTTGGCCATTAAGATTATTGAATCAGTGTGATAGTTTCCGTGCACCCTATCATAAGGGAACTCTCCATCTTCATTTTTCCACTGCATTCTTTCTATTTCGTATCCATTGATTTTCGTGGTTTTTCCTTGCTTTTTCAAGTTGAAATCATAAGCTCTCTTAATAGTTTCAGCTACTTTTGGTCCTTGAGCACCATAACGATGAGGGGGGTGGGGGTGTTTGTGTATAGGTACAGATTGTTTCCATATAGTATATGTTACGAGAACATCCCACATGGCATCGCCCAGTGAATGGCCAACGACGAACTCAGAGAGGTAAGACGGAATCTTGGTCTCCAGAGAGCCGTCGTTTTCGGCGATGATGGCCTTGGCGAAGAGGGTCCGAGGAGCGCGGACGGCGCCGCTAGATCCCAGATAATAGCCGCAGAACAGTCCGTACCTTGTGTACTCCTTCTTAAATTCGACGTGCAGCAATGGCGCAACGATAGGCCAGAGAGGATTGAGCAGAGAGGCTAATTAGGGAATCATCCCCCGAAACGAACACGGACTCACCTATGATGCTGTGTTTAGAGTAGATCACGGCGATGTTGTAATCGGTATTATCGTCGTATGTGCCGGCTTCGCCGGTTAGGCGCATACAAGTGAGCGGTCCGAATTGACAGCTGATGTTAGTTTTAATGAAGCAATGCAGCCCAACCAAAGGGGGCGGGATGTTCAGACGCTGCATTTTGAGTCGTTCGAGCACGACCGCCTCTCCCTGTTGAGATTGGTCGAAAGAGGTGTAGTCGTTGGCCAGATGGGTGGCACCACGGCGCACAGTAGTGCCAAGGCGGCAAAAAATCCATTTTATAAATTTTCGATGTTTCTAAAAAAAAATTGTTTTTGTATAGCCTAATAGTGCGTACATGATGTGCCAAAATCAGATTTTTGAAAAAAAAATTTTTTACGGAGATATACGCATAGCAAATAGCCATTTCTTCGCTCCTGGGAATTCATCAGTTTTCAGTGCGATAGTTATGTAATTACTCCGCCTATAATTGAATACTTAGGGGTCTACAAATCATATGGGTTATTGAAAGTGGCTTCAACTATTAACTGGCAAAAAAAATTTTCCAAAAAAAGTTGTTTAACATTAAGTAATATGGACTAACCTGAAGCCTCTTTGCGTTACGCTCATTTTTTATTTATGGAGGAATACAAAAAATCCGTTGAATAGCTTCGATCTGGAACTAATCGTTTTGGCAAGTTATAATATTGATCTAGCTTTGTGCAAAATTTCATGAGATACTTCGAGATGCTTTCGCCGCAATTTAAGTTTAAATATCAACTTTCGGAATTTCCGAGAATGAATCGTGCGGATGTCACGATTATTTGATGTTTCCGGTGAAATTTTTAAGGGAAACATATCAGATAATAAAAAAATGAGACATTCATACATATAAAAAATATTCAATAACAATTTTTTATGTTAAATATACAAAGTTTTCGTTCACTGGACCACTGTCGCAAAAATGCAACAGGTATTTTTTTGTAGTGCTCCAATGAACGCTATAAAAATAATTTATGTAAGATAAAAAAATTGTTATTAAATATTTTTTTATACATAAAAAATTAATAAATCAGATGCACTTCACATTTTTCTTTATTATTTAGAAATATTCCTAAAAATTTTCACCTGAAACATCAAATAATCGTGACATCCGCGCGATTCATTCTCGGAAATTCCGAAAGTTGATATTTAAACTTAAATTGCGGCGAAAGCATCTCGAAGTATCTCATGAAATTTTGCACAAAGCTAGATCAATATTATAACTTGCCAAAAGAATTAGTTCCAGACCAAAATCTATTAAAGAATTTGTTGTATGCTTTCATAAATAAAAAATGGACAGAAAACAGAGATTTTCGATTAGCCCATATTACTTAATGTTATCAACTTTTTACAAAAATTTTTTTGCCAAATAAGCGTCGTACCTGTGGCAATCTCTCCACAAATTTTCAAACAAATTCGTTGGATAGTTTCGTTTTTACAGATTTTTTGCCGCTTTTTGGCCATTTGGCACCACTGTGCGGCGGAGGGTCCGCTGCGCCTGGGCACTCAGATCAAAGGGGCTTTTATCACCGTAAACAAAGAGATTAGCGGGGGCGTCGGCTCGGTCAAAGGCTCTCTGATATTTCTTGATGGGCCCGAAGAGAAGGATGATCGCGTCGTGCATGAAGGCCAAGGTTTGGCAAGCCTTCTAGGGGCCGAAAATGGATCCCTCGTTGATCTTGTGTTGAGTCTTCGAGAAGATCCTAACTGCCGTGTGTCTCCAATTGGAGTCCGATCGATGGGCATTGGCCATTATGACACCCTGAGTCTTCGTGGAGAGTTGGGCGTACTCGCTGGCATCGATGCAGTCTGCATAGAGCACGGGATCGAATGCAATCTTCCGGCTCGGGCTGCGTCGGTACGCTCGGCAGAGGCCCTCGTAGAGGAGGGAACCCAAGAGCTCGCCCCTTGCTGTGATTTGGTAGGCGAAGGGTGTATGTCTAAATCGAAGACGTTTGTGAACGGATGCCGGCAGCAGAGTCGGATTCTGTTTCGAGTCATGTTTAGGAGCAACTGTTTCCATGGGTATGGCACCGTCCTCTAAATTCAGGTCGAGAAATGGGGACTGGTTGGATCTTTGCCCGCGAAACCAGACCTCTTTGTCGTCCGGATGCACCGGAGGTAAGAACGCAGAAGCAATCACGTGATAGTCGAGGCCCGGATACACAGGTTCAAAAGCCGTGTCGCTGAACTCGACTGGAGAGACCTTCACAGGCTCGCTGGCTGCCGAGGGCAGATCCTGATGGAGAGGACGACGAGTTTCGGGTACGAAGTGCGTGGAGACTTGAGGGATGGTGTTGGACCCCAAATCGCGGATCGTCTCAGCCGGGAGTACCAAGTCTTCCACAAAAGTGGATTTGAGCGGAGCCGCATGCGCAGGACAAGGTCGCCTGACGTCTGAAGGATCATGCTTGAAGTTGGTCATGCGGCGATAGCGCTTTTCGATAGAACGGAAAGACGACCCACCGGTGAGCTTGATTAAGCGAGACTTGATTGGCTCGGTGATGATTGCCATGCCGCCAAGCTCCCTAGAAAAGAAGTAACGGTAGTTGACCTTTCTGCCATGAATCGCAGCCTCGAAGATCACGTTGCACCCTGGGTTAGTTGAAAGATACCCGTGGTCGCCGGTGAAATAGACACCCCTGCGGCTACGAGTCAGCGCGACGAGAGCCGAGGAGGGGTGGATGAGCCGAACGTTGCGATCGACGAAGATCTGCACTGCGGTATGATGCGTCATCCCCTGGGAGGAATTGAAGGTTATGGATCGATAGCCAGCGTCCTTCAGGCTGTTGGCCGAATTGTGCGACGAAGTGAGGATAGGGAGCGTCTGATGAGGATGGTCGTGCCGAGCTATGAAGCCGGGGTTGGGGTTCGAGCTGGAAACGCCGAAGAGAGCCGCAACGTTCTGGGGAATTCGGTGTGACCACAGGCAGTAAAGGTCACGGTATGGCGCGAGGTGATCGATCTCGCTCGTCAGACGGTGGTTGGAAGAGTCGTGATTCAAAGAAGTGTAGGCGGTCTGGCAGGGGTCGCCAAGTAGAATGACAAACTTGATGCTAGGATCGGCTAGCAAGCAAAGGTCGAGGTAGCCATTGGATAGTTTGTACACTTCATCGATCACAAGGACGGAGGCGGACTTCGTGAGTTGGTTGAGATTCGCCAGCTGTCAGACGATCTAGGGCGAAGGAGAGATCGCCACTCGTTCCGCAGTTCCGTGGTTGGGACGGCGACTCGGTAACTGTTGCGAAAGAGCCGAGTTTTGAGCAACTCAATTATCGTGGCCGTTTTGCCGCATCCGGCGAAGCCAGCGAGATGTACAAGCTGGACTGAGCGCTGCCCAGGAAAATCAGCGCGCGAGTCCAGACGGGAGAAAAACGAATGATCGAGTTTCTCATTTAGACGGAACATTTGAGCCAGTCTCCCGCCGAATTCGTTTTTCATGTTTGTTACCAGGTTCTTGGCGCGCTGAGCGTGGTAGGGATAGCTGTGGACTCTCAAGAAGGGTAAGAGCTTGTCGCGAGTCGCGCGAAGATGTTCCACATAGTCTGGAGAGGATTGGCGAAACTATAGTAGTTTAACTAACTATACTATAGAAATATAGTATATTTCTGTTTTCATTCTCATCCCCACAACATGTTTAGAAAAAAAAGTAAACAGACGCCTTGCCGGAACAGCCTTACGTTGCCACGGAGTGTGCAAGAATACGGAAAATTCAATACAGTATTAGTGTTACGTCCCAGGTGGGGCGGATTATAATTTTTAGGGGATAAGGCGCAGTTTCGAACCTACCTGCATTCACCGGTTACGGTTCGGGAAATTGAGGATTGGTTAAATAAGTTGTACCCGTATTTTTACAAAAACAACAAAATTATCGATTTATTCAGAATTAGGTGCTGAATCAGATATTCAAAGTTTAATTTTCCAAGTAAGGATTTTATATAACGCATATGCTAGAGGGCTTAAAAGTGTTTCGCTTTATAACAATAATATTAGTTTACCGGGTCGTTGATTTCGGGAGGGCGCTCGCAAGTTGTAGTCGTTGATTTTCGCAGTGGCTCGCAGGTCGAAGTCGCTGGACTCTCACAAGCACTTCGCGGCACTTACGAACCGAAATCGTGGATTTTAAGAAAGAACTACTACTATTATTACTGCCGCGACGTGTCTACTATACGGATCTTTACTGTCTGAACTGATTTTGAGGAGTTGATTCCCCTTTTATAAGGTGGGCAGTCCTTTGTTTCTCAAAAGTGCTGGCTCAGGAGTTTGCATCTTTTAATCTTCTCGATGTCTCCTGACTAGTCAGCTTACAGTTATATAACAAGTTATTAGTAAATATTAACAATAAAAAAAATTTACTTCACTTGGAAAAAAAATAATTTATGCATTATTATTTGTACTTTTTATGCAAATGAAAGTGGAAATCTTTTTATGTGTACATCTTCCGTAAATACACTTTTGACATTTTGTTGTTGTGGCAAAGTCGTACTTGACAAATTTTGCGTTTGTTAGAATGGGTTGCATCTGATGATGTTGCAGTTGATCTTTGTGGGTCTTCATGTTCTCGTGAATTTTTCTGTCTTGCAGCTCTGTATTCGGTGGAAAGCTGTCCTGCTAATTGAAACAAGAACTCTTTTCGTTGTATTTGTATTCCTGTCGTTTCTTTGTAAAGGATCCAAGCATTTATAGCAGCCAAATCTAAAATATTGAAAAATATTTGGAGGGGCCATCTACGAGAACTAGCTTTTACTGTATATTTTGTGGCCATTTGATCCGCTATATCAACTCCAAATTTTGTGCTGTTATAAAATTGAATAGATTCCGGTAAGATTTTTTTATTACTTTTATCAATTTGTTAAGGTCTCGCTCGCTAAACCAAGCGAGATCTTCTTGTTTATTGCACTTGGTGCCGACTACACTCGAAGGACCACCCACTGATGTGGGACTGACTTGACACTTAGTGGTTCTGGGTTTTCACAACTGAATTTATTGAAAACGGCCGCGTAACTTAATACAGTCTCCCTGCTCGGAGAACTCTATGCTACTCTGGTTTCCTCCTTGGAGGACTCTATGTTTCAGCCTGCTTCCTGCTTGGAGGACTCTAAACTTCTGGTCTGTTTTTGCTGCGGTCCCTGGCACCTTCGAAAACCGCTCCCCGTTTCCCCTTTCCTATGTGCCCAAGGGTGGGGCCTTAGGGGCGGTTCCCGATTTTCCGAGGAGTCGGAAAATTGGCTGCCCCTCCCAATGCGCCCGAGGCGCGCTGTCGTTGGTGGGGTTACCGGGCCGCTCGCGCTCGCGGGTGGGCGGGTGTCCGCTAACGACGGGAAATTCCGGCCGGTCAGGACAGCTGTTGCCGATTCCCGGTTACTCTCGCCTTGGGACTTTATGGTACGGTTTCTTGGACCTGGGAGACTAAAACGATGGCATGGCCTTCACAACCTTCTAAATCTCTTTATTTTTATGTGCCACATGTTGGCTGCAGACCGGTCCGCTAAAGAAATTACAATAGCTCGATGCTTGAAAGAAATTGCTGAAAACTCCCAGATGGTCGACCGTACCATAAAGTCATTTGTAGGGTTTTTGCCCTAACACAATTTTCAGAAATTTATGCTTAGAATTTAGAACAGTTACTCTTTTATTTGGTTTGCTTTTATATATTGTAAGAACACAATTCTCTGATTTATATAGCAGAGTGGAAAAACGAGGCATGTTATCCTTCGTTTGTTTGGCTGCTTTTGGTAGTTCTGTTTTGTTTCCTCTAGTAGTTCCAACTAGAGTTGTTTTTTTGGCCAATAATTTTGTCGCGAGTGACTTGCTAGTGAAAAAGTTATCGGTCGTGATATTTCTTCCACAGCTTGTTTATGGCTCGACAAGTTTCAGAACAACGTGTTCACTGAGAAGCATTGACGATGGTCGTTGTTCATCTTTCCCCAAATAAGGAAAACCATTCAAAACATATTTGCTACTAACATCTGATGCAAGCCAGAATTTGATGCCAAAGGGCCTAGCCGAATAAGATGGTCAAAACTGCCCTTAGACGTTTTTCAATAATTAATGAACCATTCGAAAGCTGACCAAGAAAAACCCCTCTGAGCCAAATTTCAACCCCCTATCTTGCTCGTGAGGGTAGTTACAGGGTAAATTAGATTTTGAGCTTTTCCGTGCATTTTCCGCACTCTGATGATTCCCAAAATTCTGAAAAAAATGTGACATATTTTGGACCCTAAAGCGGATTTTTGAGAATTTTTTCAGATTTTTTGGATGCAAACTGTGGTCGTAAAAAATGAAAAACCTCAAAAAAATCGGAAAAATGCAGGTTTCTCAAAAATATGAAAACATGCTATTGAGCTGTTTAGTGCCCCAATAAAGTACCATAACAGGCAGTGTCCTCAATTTTTTTTAGATTTTTTCTTGTGGGCACTTTTTGTCCAGACAAGAAAAACCGAATTTTTTCGACGTTTCTGCTATTAGGAGGAAAGTTACACTTGTTGATTTTATCGCAAGTATATATTAAGGCATTTTTAACGTTATTACATTGAAACAAGTAAGTGTTTGACCTCAGAAATATGTTTTAAGAGAAAAATAAATTCTATTTCGTGCGATATATACCAGAATGTTCGCAACGTTTACAATATCGCCGGTTGGCCGAGCAGTCAAGGTGTCGGACTACGGAGCGTAAACGCTGGGTTCGAATCCCGTCGAGGGTAAAGTTTTTTTTTCCATACATCATCTTTATATTTTCAATTTTTTATTACATGGTTTATTCATGTGATTTTTAAAATATTTTTTTAATGTTTTAAAAATATTTAAGAAACATTTTTGAATAAAATATATGTAAATATAGTTTTAGAGTATCTATCACTTCCTCGATTCTCTAATTGTATATGATCTTCATTACGGTCCTCTCTAACATTCTTAATATTAAAATTCATTAATCTGGTTTCTAAGCCTTGCGTCTTCATAAATTAGGGAGGAAATGAGAAGAATTCTAAATAAATAACACGCAGCAAAGTATTGGTTTTTGTCCAATTGAAAGAAAAGGGCTACATACTACCACTATTTTTAAAGTGAGGTATCAGGTACAAATAAGCCTTAGCCATTCCTCTTTATTGTAACGTACATGAGGATGTATTTCCGTTTATAGTTACTTGATTGAAAACCATCATGAAGAGGGGAGACTTTTGTATTGTCGACAGAGGTTTTCGAGATGTTACATCTCATTTAACAGGTCTTGGATTCAGAGTTCTCATGCCTGCTTTAAAAGGTAATCGTTCTCAACTTTCGACGAAAGTGTCGAATTATTCCCGAAAAGTCACGAAAATTCATTGGGTTGTAGAGGCAATGTATAGTATACAAGGTCAAAAGTACCAGCTTCTACACAAACAAGTAGACAACGAAACCTTTCCAAAAATTGGACATAATTGGAACTGCAAAACGACTCCATTTCAAACAGTATCCTCGGTAGATACTCTGGATTTTCCGGAAATGACAGAAGTAGATTTAAAAATTCTTTTCACGGAATCTTACCAATTTTCGCAAGCAATTTCTATATCTGGCGGAAGTCGTGGACGAACACAATAATATAAATATTAATTTATTGCCTAATCCAAGAAAATAATATCATTAAATTCGAAGTCAAATCGGAGTAATATAAATAAAAGTTAGTTAAAAATGTTACCTCAATATTTTTTAAAAACATTTAAAAAATATTGTTAAAATCACATGAATAAACTATATAAGAAATTGAAAAAATAAAGATGATGTATGGAAAAAAAAACTTTACCCTCGACGGGATTCGAACCCAGCGTTTACGCTCCGTAGTCCGACACCTTGACTGCTCGGCCAACCGGCGATGTTCTAAACGTTGCGAACATTCTCGTATATATCGCACGAAATAGAATTTATTTTCCTCTTAAAACATATTTCTGAGGTCAAACACTTACTTGTTTCAATGTAATAACGTTAAAAATGACTTAATATATACTTGCGATAAAATCAACAAGTGTAACTTTCCTCCTAATAGCAGAAACGTCGAAAAAATTCGGTTTTTCTTGTCTGGACAAAAAGTGCCCACAAGAAAAAATCTAAAAAAAATTGAGGACACTGCCTGTTATGGTACTTTATTGGGGCACTAAACAGCTCAATAGCATGTTTTCATATTTTTGAGAAACCTGCATTTTTCCGATTTTTTTGAGGTTTTTCATTTTTTACGACCACAGTTTGCATCCAAAAAATCTGAAAAAATTCTCAAAAATCCGCCTTAGGGTCCAAAATATGTCACATTTTTTTCAGAATTTTGGGAATCATCAGAGTGCGGAAAATGCACGGAAAAGCTCAAAATCTAATTTACCCTGTAACTACCCTCACGAGCAAGATAGGGGGTTGAAATTTGGCTCAGAGGGGTTTTTCTTGGTCAGCTTTCGAATGGTTCATTAATTATTGAAAAACGTCTAAGGGCAGTTTTGACCATCTTATTCGGCTAGGCCCTTTGTTGGGTTTATTAGGCATATACTGTGTAAACCTGAACCTGGCTTTTGACGGAAATAATTGCTCGTCAACTGTTATATTTTGCCCTGGTTGATAACAAGCTTGACTATTTTCAATGAACTTGTCCCATATTTCCGAAACCAAGTCAAATTTATTTGTTTGTACGCGCCTACTTCTTTCGGTTCTTTTGTCAAAACGAATAAATCCTAGGATTTGCTTGAACTTTTCTCTGGCCATAGTTTTTCTAAAAAATTCGGGACCCCACTTTGCTGGCCATAAATAACTCAGTTTTAAATTTTTTGCCTCGTAGGCTCCACGAGCATATAAAATCCCAATAAATGCACGTATCTCTGGTAATGATGTTGTCCAATCGTTCCTCAAAATTCGGCGACCTTCTTCTTCTGTGCACTTTCTTATATGTTTGATAATATAGTTATCTATTCTCAACGAGAATGCACTTATAAGATTATCTGCCATAATGTTCCTTTTTGCGTAGCCTGTTGGCCTTTTCACACCCTTGAAAATACAAGTAGATGGTAACCTTCCAGGAATACTACTTTCGTCAAATTTTTACCACACAGTACCATCGGCAGCTGTTTCGGTCTCCTGAAAGGTGTTTTCAGTTTCTTCATCAGAGTCTGAACTACTTAGCAACCTGCACCTTTTCCTGGACATATTGATGACACTTTCATTTTCATCATTGGTGATCGACTCTTCATCGCTATCTTCAGTGTCAGATGTTTCACTTTGAATATAAACCGCTTCGTCTTCAGATAATAGTTCAGAATTTGTTGCATCTGATTCTATATCGGAGCACTCTTCACTTATGTTCGTTAGCTTTTCCGATAACTCACTTCTATTCGACATTTCTTTCATGAATTTAGGGCGCAAATGATATAAAATAAACAACTTGTTAGCACAAGTATCATTGCATAAAGATTCGAATAACAAGTACTACTTTAGTCATTTCAATACAGAGCCGAACTGGTCATATAAGAAATATACTCAATTCAATAACAAGAGTCATTTGATTATTTAAAATTTCCCAAGCAGTCAAAATGAGTGCTTTTGGGCAATATAGGTATAACACATATATACAGTAACGAGCAAAACTGAGTCTACACTATTTGAAGCAACGTAACTTTTTAAAAATTAGATCAAATGATTTGAATTATATTGAGAAGTTAGAAGTATTAGTTTATTAGACGAGGTGTAAAAAATTTTTGAAAAAAATTTGAATTGGTCGGAATCGCAAAAGAAATAGTAAAACTTGGTTTTTTCAGCTTTTTTATCTGAGCCTGTATTGAAAATTTAAAGAATGTATTTGATTTGCTCGAATAAATTATATCCATGCTGAAAATTTCACCGATATTGGTTAATTCGTTTACGAGTCATAAACGATTAAAAGTGCGATTTTAAGTCGAAAATCGTGAAAAATGGCAATTTTTCCACTTTTAAGCGTTTATAACTCGTAATAACGGTGAGTACTGTCCTCTCCTGGATTTGCTCAGTCGCCAGGGTCGGCGGAGAGGACAGCGGGTGAAATAATCAGAGACGATTTTATGAAAAGAATATTAACTTTATTTCCGGCGACGGTTTTCCCCGGAGCAAGACGGCGTGTCCCGGCCGGCGGGTTCTGGTGAAACGGCTGGCTGTAAGCAGCGCGAGGAGACGACACGTTATAATGATAATTTAACCTACTCTTATAATCTATCTTAATTCTAATTAACGCGGAGCAATAAAACGGCGGAACGCGAAGCGATCTGGACTCGCTCTCACGGCGGAAACGCGGAGCGAACAGGACTCGCTCTTTTACGATGGAAACACGGAGCGAACAGGACTCGCTGCGTGACGAAATCGTTGTCTCGATTCCTGGAGTCTGCGGGATTCCGGATCTGCGGCTGGGCGGCAGGAACCACCGTGGCTCAGCGAGATGTGTAGTGAATTGGCGTTCTACGCTTGGGCTGAGCTCACGGTGGTCGCGAATCGACTCCGAATCCGGACCGACGGAACGCCCCACCCGTCGTCCCCAGTCAGATCGCGGTGGGGGTTGCTCGCACCCAGACGAACCCAGAGAACGAGCTTCCCGCCACCGGCGTCGTCACTCGTACAGGACGAGCTCCGAACGCGGCTGCAGTTAGACGAGGACTGACACGAATGAGACGCGACGCCTGGTCGCGGACCGACGAGTGGATCTCGCAGGATTGACGGAATCGGGAATCGGGTAGTGGGGAGAGGGTCGGAGCGCGTGACAAGCAGTAGCGCTTAGAAGCACTGCTCTCGCCCGACTGCTCGCTCAAGACTCGCTCGCGGTATCGGTTTCGCTCGCACACGGAAGAAGCCGTAGTCCGCGTTCCACCTGGTACCAGCGTGCTCACACACACACACACACGGAAGAAGCCGTAGAATGTGTGTTCGCCCGCGGCTGCAAGTGGTTAGGAGCTCGGAGATGATCCTCCATGAGCAGCCCCAAGCCAACTCCGATTTGATCGTTTTTAAAAAAATTTTTTTTTAAACAGGATTAACCTGGAAATTTACTCTGAGGGTTTGGGTGTTAAAGGTACCTAGAACAGAAGCTCTCTAACCTTTAAGCATGAAGGATATATCTGGTAATCGATTGATAGGTTGTGTTTAGTGTGAGCTAACGTGAAGGTGAATTATAAGAAAATTTACAAAAAACTTATAGAAAGGCTTGCAAATAGTTTGCAGCTTTAGGGTAAGCAATTTGCTCCCCGAGGGAAGCTGGTTGCTAGCCGGTACAGGGTGTCCTAGGATGAGTCCATGGGTCCGAGTGTCGACGAGTCATCTTGCCATCTTGCCCATCCGCTTTTCTCCTAATGCTCAGTTATGGCTTTAGGGAACGTTAAGTCGGTCAAGCAGCCGTAGCAGACCTCCCGGGCCGAGGGGAGGGGGAGGAACCGACGGTGTCGGATTTTGGCCAGGAGCCGGAACGGTGGACGGACCTGCAGGAATCGATGATAGGTCCAGAGGGAAACGAATCCTAGGAGAATAAGGCAGTTATAGCTAGTATCAATGGATTTCCGTGATCATATGGTTTAAACCCACTGACCAGGGCATGAAAAACCTTGTCAAGCATGGGGAGGTCTGATTTTATATGAATTTCTGTAGTGGGGTGATCCATTGGTAGGTTGAGGATAATTTTTATTGCTTTATTTTGAACTCTCTGTAATGAGATGAGATGAGATTTTGCTGCAATGTGCCAAAGGTGAACACCATAAGTTAAGACTGAGCGAATGCAAGTTTTGTAAATTAATATTTTTAGATGTGTTTTAAGCTTGGATTTTTTGCTAATTAATACATTGGCCGCAGCAAGGGGTGCCACCGCTTTCTTTTTTCTGTCGAGGACTGCAGGTCTCCACCTCATTTCAGAGTCCAAAACCACTCCCAGGTATCTGACTTTATCGGACCAGTCAACCTCGTCTTGATTTATCCTTAATTTAGGAAGATCTTTCTTTTGAATTTTTCTTCTTCTGGTGAAAAGAATGACCTGAGTTTTGGAGCTGTTCAATGAGAGCTTCCAGTTATTAAAAAATTTGTCAATGAGTTCGAGATGATGTTGCAGGATTTTCACTAAGCGGAGGTGGGATAGAGAGGCAGCCAATAAAGCTGTATCATCAGCGAAGAGGGCCAGAGAAGTATCCTTTGAGTGTGGTATGTCGTTCATGAACAGTAGAAAAAGAAGGGGAGCCAGGACCGACCCCTGAGGGACACCCGCCCTGGCCAGAAAGGACCTTGATTTGGCATTGCCGACCTGAACGAAGAAAGACCTTTTCTCCAGGTAGAAGTGGAGTAGTTTAATTAGTCTTGGGTGGAACTCCAGGTTGATCAGTTTTGCGATAAGCCCATTATGCCAGACTGAATCGAAGGCTTTATTAAGATCCAGTAGGACCATTCCAGAGTAGCGTCTAATGTTTATTTGATGAGTGTGATATTGAGCTGTACGAACCAACTGGTGGATCGTAGAGTGACTGCTTCGGAATCCAAACTGTGAGTCTATGAGGATGTTTCTCTCGGCGATGTGGGATTTTAGCAGGCCGTAGATCACCTTCTCAAAGAGTTTGCCTAATATGGGCAAAAGGCTAATGGGTCTATAGCTTGAGCGGAGCCTGTAATCTTTTCCGGGCTTGGGGATAGGTATGACTTTGGCTATTTTCCAAGCTTGAGGGAAGTAAGCTAGTTGGGTGCAAGCTTTGAAGATATAGTAAAGCTGTACGAAGGTGTTCCTGGGAGCTTTTTTAATTAGATTGGGTGCGAAACCATCCCAGCCGCAAGCTTTCCTGGGTTTTAACCTATCTGCTAGAATCCTGATATCCATCGGGGAGAGACGAGAGATTAAGTCTATGCAAGGAGACGGAGAGGTGAATTCCTTCAGATGGAAGTTTGCAACCTTTTGGTTGATCAGAAGTTGGAGAGATGATTTCTGGTTGTAGGCATCCGCGAACACCCGGCTGAATTGTACGGCTAATAGTTGAGCTTTTATGGAATTTTGGTCGTGATAGGAACCAGAATCATCCAAAAGGGGAGGGATGTTTGTTGGTTTTTTCATTAATTTACGGAAGACTGCCCAGAAGGTATGAGAGTTCTTTGCTTCTTGAACCTGTTCCTGTACTCGCATGTGTTTAAGCAATCTGACTCTGTTCCGTATGGCTCCATTTAATTGTTTGTAGAACCCGAGGAAGATCAAGTTTCCGTATCTTTGCCATTTCTTCCTGGCTTTATTTCGCAGTCTGATCACAAATTTTAATTTTTCATCAGGAAGGATGAATTTGTCAGGAGTGTTCACGAAGGATGTAGATTTGTAAAAACATGATTTGAGAAACCTTTGGAGTTGGGAGATTTTTCGGTCAATATCGTCGGTTGAAGCGATGTTCGGAGTGATAATCGTTTTTGATGCATGTGCTTTGTAAGTTTCCCAGTTGGTAACTGGGGAGGAGGTGGCGAAAGAGTGTTGGAGTTCCGGCATTAGCAGGACAGGGCGATGGTCGGAGGACAAGTCTTCAGTAACTTCGCACCGGAGGTTAGTGTCGGTGTCTGCCAGGAAGGGGAAGGTGATTTTATAGAGCGAGTTGTCAGTGTCAATAAAGGGAAGTCCTTTAACCACAGCCGTAAACGGTTTTTCGGTGGGGAGCGCAAAGGTGTGAAAATTAAAGCCGTCCTTTTGAAACGCTAGTTTGGCCTCAGAGAAGATTTTGGAGTCATTGAAATGCAATCTAACTTGATTACCCAGATATTTTAGATAGAAATTTTTCCCTATTTGGTTTTCAAGCTCATTACTGAAGTTCAAGACTTCATTTTCAGGTAAACGAATATACATCGGAGGTGGGCGAGATAAGGGTGTAGAGTTGTTTGGATTGTTAGTGTTTGCAGTGGGATTGTTTGGTAAAGGTTTTGGTTTTTTACTCACGTTACCGGAGTTTATCACTGAGGACTCGGCAAGGTTTTCGAAGGCATCAGAAGAAAAAATGTCAAATCTGTTGGAGGTCGGGATATTTGCGTTGTTTATCCATGCGTTGTTGAGGTTGGAGTTGGAGTCGGAGTCGGAGTCGGAGTCGGAGTCGGAGTCGGAGTCGGAGTCGGAGTCGGAGTCGGAGTCGGAGTCGGAGTCGGAGTCGGAGTCGGAGTCGGAGTCGGAGTCGGAGTCGGAGTCGGAGTCGGAGTCGGAGTTGGAGTTGGAGTTGGAGTTCAGCATGGTGTCCTTTTTTTTTTTTTTTATCGTGAGGAAATGTTTTATACATACCCCGACTCCCTGGGGGAAGCCGGGGTTATGTGGGATTCTCCACGGGGGGTGAGCCCCCGGAGACTACCCACTAAAACCTCACGCCCACCTAAGCTACACGGGAGGTGCCTGGATCACGCGAGTACTCAACAGGACACCTCCCAGCTATCATCATGCCCCGGGGGAGGGGTTAGCCTCCCCCACTGCCTACGCTATAAGACCCCGGGCGGAGGGACCCGCCCGGTGTCCCCATCCCTGGAGCCTTCGGATTGGGTTTCCCGAGCCCCAGCTCGGTCCACCCACAGCTCCCGGAGTCTTCGTGCCCCGCTCGGGGCCGGTATCCCGAAGGAACCAGCCCCGGTCGAGGCACGAAGACGCCGCCACCGGAAGGAAGGACCGTCGGAGGCGCGATCCGGCACGTCCCGACCCTTCCTCACCCAAGTCCCCCCACGAATCACCCTCCTAACGGGAGGGACGGACCGACACTCCCCCAAACCGGGAAATTAACCCGGGGGGTGTCGTCCTGTCACGGGGGGAGCTATGCTCCCCCCGGGGGGCGGGGTCAGCTCACACCCCGAACCCCCAAGTTCACCGCCCCCAGTTGCTGAGGCGTAACAGGGCGCGGGGAAACTCCCCGCGCCAACCCCACCCCGCACCCCACCACCGGGGGCACACATTGACGCGGGCGAGTCCCCCGCGCCCTCCCTACCCTCTCCGCCCCCCTCCTGGGGGGGGGGGGGGGCACACGTCGGCGCGGGGGTCGTCCCCGCGCCCATGCCCTCCTGGCCGAGCCCGGATCTCGTTCCCGGGCCCGCTCGGCGGCCTCCTTCTGCTCCATCACTTCCTCGCAGAAGGAGGCCACCGCCTTCCACGACCCCACGTCGCCGACCATGTGGTCGACCACGACCGGCAGCGCGAGGTCCCACCCGCCCACCGCGGCTCTCAGGACACGGCGCGGCCCGGCCCAAGCTGGGCATTCCTCCAGGGTATGCCGCGCCGTGTCCACATCTTCGCCGCAGTGATGGCACTGCGCCGTCGTCTCCCGCCCCATTCTGTGCAGGTACTCTCCAAAACAGCCATGGCCGGAGAGCACCTGCGTGAGGCGGAAGGTCAACCTTCCCCGCCTCCTGCACCATACATAAAATATGGGCAGGAGGGCCCGGACAATCGGACGTGTGGAGGGCGCCAGCAGCGCCCTCCACTCCGAAAAGCTTCCCGTCCAGGCCTGGCATTTCTGGCCCTCGAGCTCCAACTCCTCCTCGCGCGCGAGTTCCACCCCCGGCGGGCAGCGGAAGGAGCGGGCGATCTGGTACAACTTCGCCCGCTCCGCCGCCACCACAGTGAAGGGCGGAATCACGGCGAGGAGTCCCGCCGCCTCGGCGGAGATGGTGCGGTACCCCCGTATGACCCGCAAGGCCAGCCGCCGCCGCACTCTTTCCAAGAGTTTGCGGCTTGGCGTGCTGGCCCCGAGCGAGCGGTGCCACACGGGGGCCCCATACAGGGCTATAGACCGCACCACCTCCACATAGAGGCGGCGTACTTTCAAATCCGGCCCCCCGACATTTGGCAGCAGCCGCGCCAATGCGGCTGCCGTCCTCTCTAGTCGGGGGGCGAGGAGCTCGAAGTGTCCATCGAATCGCCAGCGGCCGTCTATGACCAGGCCCAGGTACCTCATCCTGGGCCCGATCGCGACGGAGGTTTCAGCGACGCGAATCCGGAGATCTTGACCACGGGGTAGCCGCCACGGCCGAGGCGATCCATACATCCAGATCGCCTCGGTCTTTGCGGCGGCCACGGTCAGTCCCATCCCCCGGATTCGCCCGACCACGCAGTCCAGGGCGGCCTCACACAGGTGCCTGGTCCTCCTCCAGTCCCCCCCCCCCCTCGGCATAAACCAGGGTGTGATCCGCATAGCAGATGACACCCGTATCCGGGGGGAGGACAACCCGCAGCACCGCGTCGTACGCCAAGTTCCACAGGAGCGGTCCGAGGACCGACCCCTGCGGGACGCCGCGGTGCGTCTCCCTCGTGTGCACAACGCTATACCGGCCGGTAAACACCACCTCTCTGCCGCGGAGATAGTCGCCGACCACCTCCCGGAGATAGGGGGGCACCTGGAAATATTCCATCGCCCCCACTATCTCCCTCCAGGGCAGGGCGTTGAAGGCGTTAGATATATCCAACGACACGGCTATCAACACCCTGCCCCGAGCGACAGCCCGTTCCCGGAGGAGGCGCAGACGCTCCAGGGCGTCAATTGTGGAGCGCCCCCTCCGGAATCCATACTGGCTGTCGCTCAGGTCGGGACCACCCCGCGACAGATGCTCGACGAGGCGGGCGGCAATTATTCTTTCGAACAGCTTGCCCGCCTCGTCGAGTAAACACACCCGCCGGTAGGCAGAGGGAGACTCTGCGGGTTTCCCGTCCTTTTGGAGGAGAACCAGGCACGCTTTCTTCCACTCTTTGGGGAAGACTCCCCGGCGCAGGCTCGCGTCCATGACGCTCCTGAACGCCGGGGCGAGGACCTCCAGAGCTAAGGCCATTATACCACCGGGAACCCCATCGGGGCCAGTGGCCTTCTTGCCCCCAGCCCGGAGCTCCCGGATGGCCCGGTACAGCTCCCACTCGGTGACCCGGAACTCATCCGACAATTCTGTGGTCGGCTCCGGGGCGCATTCCCTCCTCCCTTCCTCCCCATCGCTGCGGGGGAAGAGGGTATCCACGACGCGCCCCAGGAATTCCGGGTCTAGCCTCTCCGCGACCGGGGACGCCCAGGGGCGGAGCTTCCCAAGCACCGCCTTATACGGGCGTCCCCACGGATCGTCACGGAGGGTGAGCAGGAGCTCATCCCAGGCCTTGGCCTTAGCAGCGGCAATCGCACGCTTGAGGGCCACGGCCGCCGATCTGAACTCCCTGTACAGCTCGGCGACCCTCGGCTCCGCGTCGCCGCCCAGGAAATGGCGGCGACCGGCGCGGGTGTACCGGCGGCGGGCTCGGCCGGCCGAACTGCGAAGTTCGGCCAGCTCCCCCGACCACCAGTAAACAGACTTTCTCGGGGGCTGAGCTCGAACCCGGGGCATCGCCACGTCACAGATCATCTGCAACGTGTCCCGGATCCAAGCCGCCCCCACATCTGCCCCGCGCTCCCTGGCCGAAGGCCAGGCGGAGCCGATAATCACGGCCCTCAGGAGGTCCCCGTCTAGTCGTTTCAGCGCCCATCTGGGCGCCGACGGGATGCCACGTCGGAGGGGCGCGTCCAATGGCGAGTCCGAGACCACGGCCACGTCCATCAGGACGTAGGCGTGATCGGACAAGGTCTCTCCATCCCAGACCCGCCAATTGGACACCCGGCGCGAGGCGGCGGCGGTCGCGAAGGACACATCCACGATGGACCAGCCGTTCCACCTCACGCACGTAGGCACGGAGCCCCGGTTTAACAGCCGGAGCTCCACCCCCTCCGCCCAGTCTTCCAGGACTCCGCCTCGGGCGCTGGTCCCGGGGTTGCCCCAAGTGGTGGAGTTCGCGTTGAAGTCACCCAGGACCAGCACTGGACCGGCTATATACGGGGCTATCATAAGCCCCAGCCGGTCCAGGAACATCCCTAATTCGGCGGAGTCATAACTGGGTGAGCTGTAGCACCCCACTACCAGAAATCTTCCCCATTTTACCATAACCATCCCCCTGCCCCGTTCGACCACGGAGCAGGGGGGCACTGTCGCCGAGTGGCGACGCCACCATATCGCCACGGAGCCGTCAACGTCACCGGACCAGTGTGGGTGGTCCGGGATCCTGTAGGGCTCCGTAGCGACGGCCAGGCCAACCCCCCACTCCTCCAGGCACTGGACCATCAGGTCCTGCGCCCGGCGGCAGTGGTTGAGGTTGGCCTGGAGTACCGGTAGAGGGGACCTGCGCGGAATGTGGGCCATTAGTTGGCCTCCGTGCTGGTCCCCTCCTCTGCGGTCCCGCTAGGGCCCGCCTCCACCTCCATCGTCTCCCCCTCATTTGGGTTTGGGGGAGCGGCCGACTTCCCCCCCGGGGTAATCGGCGCCGCGCTTTTGGGGGACGCCACACCGTCCCCCTTTGCGCCCTTCTTCTTTTTGGGCGGCGGGGAGCACGCCTTGCTCCCCGCCTTGTGGCCCGCCGGCCTGCCTACCGCAGCGCACACCACGCAGTGTGGTGGCGCCCTGCATTCCACCGCCCAGTGGTTGGCGTCCCCGCAGCGGTAACAGTGACCGCTGCGGTCGACCTCCGCAGTGCATCGCTGCCGTACATGGCCTAGGGCCAGGCAGCGAAAACACTGCAACGGACGCGGAGCCAACACTACCACCTGGGTGGTGGACCACCCCACTCGCACCCTGCCGGCCTTTTCTATGGCCAGCGCGGCCACGGCCGGGCACTGTACCCAAACAGTGCCGAGTCCGTTGGGCGGAGCTTTGAGCTCGCCCACCCTGACGGATTCGGCGGCACAGCCCCCGGCCTCCGCCACCGCCGCCGTCACCTCCTGGGGGTTGACCGACACCTCCAGGCCCGTGAGGCGAAACTCCGCCTTTTTGACGGGCCTGGAGACCCTCACCTCCATCCCTCCCAGGACGGTGGCCATCCTGGCCGCCAAGGCGTCGGCCTTCGGGCCCCCGTCGGCACCAGGGACTTCAATAATGAGGCCCCCGGTGACCGCCCGCTTCCAATTGAGGGCCCCGATGCCTAGGGCATCTAAGTCGATGCCCTGGCGGGCCCTCCTCACGGCCTCCTCATACGAGGCCTTGCTCCCCTCGGGGACGGTTAAGGTGACCGCCGCCGCGCGGGGAGGGGCCTTCACCCTGGCCACTGGTTTCCCCCCCCCCCCTTCGGGGCGGGGGCAACGGCCTTCCTGGCCTTGGATGTGCCGGCCGCGGCTGCCGCAGCCTGGGACGCAGCCTTGGCCTTGCCCTTTCCCTTCTTCCTAACGACTTCTGCCCAGATATCCCCTTTATCGGGGACACCCGGTGCTGGCGGAGAAGGGGCGGGGGCGTGTCCTTACGTTGTCTCTTGGGTTCAGGAGGTAATTGATTGCGGGTTGAATGCTCTTCCAGGAAGTGAGTCGTTAAATTCGAAGATTTTGTTTTTTCGCCGGCAATGCGGCTAACATGGCCGGAGGGGCCAGGCTCCGCCGTTTTGGAGAGACGGGTCTATCACTTGGTTGTAAATAATGACTGGATAGGATGCGTTTAGACAAGGAACTGGGTAATCTTGATAATTTTATTCATAAATCAGAACAAAGAACGATTTTTAAGATCACTAATAAGATGAACAAAAGTAACCTCGATGTTCACTCAGTAGAGACTCAAGAGAAACTTGTGTCGAATGACGAGCTCCTAATTGAACCTTCAAACCTTCTGTGGAGCCAACTCCGATTTGATCGCGTTTCGCCCCGGTATTTATCGACGAAGCGCGGCCTACGGAGAGCGCGCCGCCTCGCGAAAAGTTCCCGAAGCGATGGTGCTCGCGGATTGGTCCGCGCTTGGGTATCTTCGCGGATTGGTTTGCATAAGGGGCCGGTCGCGGATTGGCTCGCACTCGGGTCAGTTTTGCGAGCTCGCGACGGAACGCGAGTTTCGCCGTTTCGTCGCAACTTCCTTGGGCAATCTAGTGTTAAAGGACTACCCACTAAACCTAATCCAGCGTCCAGGGTAAAGCCTTATTCTCAGTTGTACTGCTATGACACCATTCGGTACTGTTCTTTTACTTTACTTCGAATGATGTCATTTTTTAGCAGTTCTTTATTGAATATATCAGTATATCTTTTAATTTATTTAATAATATTTCATTATTTTAATGAATTATCTTTTTCTATAAGTTTTTCATATCTTTCTTTTTCTTCCATAATCTTCTTTATGTATGTGTTAAATTTTTGCCAATAATTTTTATTTTTACTCATAATATGTATAAAGTTATTCTTTGTGATTATCCCAGTTAGCCAAATACCCTCTCAACCAAAGGGCCTAGCCGATTAAGATGGTCAAAACTGCCCTTAGAGGTTTTGCAATGATTAATGAACCATTCGAAAGCTGACCCAGAAAAACCCCTCTGAGCAAAATTTCAACCCTCTATCTTGCCCGTGAGGGTAGTCACAGGGTAAATTAGATTTCGCGCTTGTCCACGCATTTTCCACACTCTGATGCTTCCTAAAATTCTGAAACAAGTGTGGCATATTTTGGATCCTAAGACAGATTTTGAGAATTTTTTCAGATTTTTTTCTTGCAAACTGTGGTCGCAAAAACTGAAAAACCTCAAAAAATCGGAAAAATGTACATTTCTCAAAAATATGAAAACATGCTATTTTGCTGTTTAGTGCCCCGATAAACTACCATAACAGGCAGTGTCCTCAATTTTTTTAGATTTTTTGTTGTGGGCACTTTTTGTCAAAACAAGAAAAACCGAATTTTTTCGCCGTTTCTGCTATTAGGAGGAAAGTTACACTTGTGGGTTTTATCGCAGGTATATATTAAGTCATTTTAAACATTATTACATTGAAACAAGTAAGTGTTTGACCTAAAAAATGTTTTAAGAGAAAAAATGGATTGTATTTTGTGCGGTATATACCAGAATGTTCGAAACGTTTACAACATCGCCGGTTGGCACAGCGGTTAGGGCGTCGGACTACGGAGCGGATACGCTGGTGTTCGAATCCCGTCGGTGGGAAAGTTTTTATTCCATACGTCATCTTTATTTTTTCAATTTCTTATATGGTTTATTCATGTGATTTTAACAATATTTTTTTAATGTTTTAAAAATATTGAGATAACATTTTTAACTAACTTTTATTTATATCACTCCGATTTTACTTCGAATTTAATGATATTATTTTCTTGGATTAGGCAATAAATTAATATTTATATTATTGTGTTCGTCCACGATTTCTGCCAGAATGAAATAGCTTGTGAAAATTGGTAAGATTCCGTGAAAAGAATTTTTAAATCTACTTCTGTCATTTCCGGAAAATCAAGAGTATCTACCGAGGATACTGTTTGAAATGGAGTCTTTTTGCAGTTCCAATTGTTTCCAATTTTTGGAAAGGTTTTGTTGTCTACTTGTTTGTGTAGGAGCTGGTACTTTTGACCTAGTATACTATGAATTGCTTCTGCATCCCACCGAAAATAATGAACTTCCTGATCCGTATCATAAATGTGCACAGAACAAGTCTTTCATTCAAGTAACTATAAACGGGAATTACTTCCTCATGTACCTTACAATAAACTGGAATGGCTTAGGCTTATTTGGACCTGATACCTCACTTTCAAAATAGTGGTAGTATGTAGCCCTTTTCTCTCAATTTGACAAAAACCAATACTTTGCTACGTGTTATTTATTCAGAGTTCTTCTTATTTCCTCCCTAATTTCTGAAGACGCAAGGCTTAGAAACTAGATTAATGAATTTTAATATTAACAATGTTAAACAGGACCGCAATGATGAACATATACAATTAGAGAATCGAGGAAATAATAGATACTGCGAAACTATTTTTGTATGTATTTTAGTTAAAAATGTTATCTCAATATTTTTAAAACATTAAAAAAATATTGTTAAAATCACATGAATAAACCATATAAGAAATTGAAAAAATAAAGATGACGTATGGAATAAAAACTTTCCCACCGACGGGATTCGAACACCAGCGTATCCGCTCCGTAGGCCGACGCCCTAACCGCTGTGCCAACCGGCGATGTTGTAAACGTTTCGAACATTCTGGTATATACCGCACAAAATACAATCCATTTTTTCTCTTAAAATATTTTTTAGGTCAAACACTTACTTGTTTCAATGTAATAATGTTTAAAATGACTTAATATATACCTGCGATAAAACCAACAAGTGTAACTTTCCTCCTAATAGCAGAAACGGCGAAAAAATTCGGTTTTTCTTGTTTTGACAAAAAGTGCCCACAACAAAAAATCTAAAAAAAATTGAGGACACTGCCTGTTATGGTACTTTATCGGGGCACTAAACAGCAAAATAGCATGTTTTCATATTTTTGAGAAATGTACATTTTTCCGATTTTTTGAGGTTTTTCAGTTTTTGCGACCACAGTTTGCAAGAAAAAAATCTGAAAAAATTCTCAAAAATCTGTCTTAGGATCCAAAATATGCCACATTTGTTTCAGAATTTTAGGAAGCATCAGAGTGTGGAAAATGCGTGGACAAGCGCGAAATCTAATTTACCCTGTAACTGCCCTCACGGGCAAGATAGAGGGTTGAAATTTTGCTCAGAGGGGTTTTTCTGGGTCAGCTTTCGAATGGTTCATTAATCATTGAAAAACCTCTAAGGGCAGTTTTGACCATCTTAATCGGCTAGGCCTTTTAAATAATTTCTTTATGTGGACTAACCTGAAGCCCCTTTGTGCTACGCTCATTTTTTATTTATGGAGGAATACAAAAAATCCTTTGAATAGCTTCGATCTGGAACTAATCGTTTTGGCAAGTTATAATATTGATCTAGCTTTGTGCAAAATTTCATGAGATACTTCGAGATGCTTTCGCCGCAATTTAAGTTTAAGGCGGTGGCCGCGGCCGCAAGATTGTGTGCGTGCATCCCCTCCCTTGTTCCGCACACGTACGCCGCGGCTCAAGATTGTGTGCGTGCATCCCCTCCCTAGTTCCGCACACGTACACGAGATTTGCAAGGGTACGGGATTCCCACTTCCATTTGTTAATAATGCAAAGATAGTACTGTTCTGTAGTCAAAAGCGTTAGATAAAAGTTCAATCTAGGCGGCAAAGGTCCTCAGAAGTCCTACTTTTGCGTTCTTTAGCCGTAATTTGCAATATTCAGCAGCATGCTGCTTTTCGAGTGACATTATCGTAAATATCGAGAGATTTAGAGCTCGTATGGAGTTCGTAGAACCTTTCCCGCCTAGCGGGAACATATAGGATCTCAATGCAACGCCAATCACGTGGTATGCTTACGTATTAATCGAATAAATGCGGGAACCCAGAAAAATTGGATCATTGAGTATTTCATCAAAATATAGTTCCGGCATTTTTCGCTACGAGCGCTGTACTCTGTTCCCGATCTCTCTCATCGTCAGCAGTCACTGTATCGGTAAAACAGAGGCCTATAGGAGCATGCGCGGCGCGACAGCGTGGATGGCGTGTACGTGTGCCTACGCCGATCGCAAGGGTCCGGGATGCCTGGAAATATTTCCCAATAATGCAGAGACGGGACTTTTCCGTAGTAAAAAGAGCTAGATAAAAGTTCAATCTAGGCGGGAAAGTTCCTCAGCAGTCCTACTTTTCCATCATCGAGAAATGATTAGCAATATTCGGCTGCATGTTGTCCGCCAGAGAGGCCTGTAGGAGCATGAGCGTCTCGTGACGCCACGCTTGTTTCGAACGCCTCGCGAAATTCACATTTTGGCCTCTGAACCGAAATAACCAGAGAGTTATGAAATCATTTCAACGGAAAAATTGTGATTTCATTAGTTTCTTTTCCCATAAATCGATTTTTTCCAAAATCCTGAGGTGACAGACAAATTTTTTGATCGCATTTGAAGTCAGCGTGACAAAATCTACGACAAAAGATGTACAGAATGTCAAGAAAAATCTAACCGTGCATGGCATTGGATAAATCACAATTTTGTTTAAATATTCCAAGTTTATTTTCAAAGTTAAAACATGTTTGTATCATAGTCTCTCTATTTTTCCCTTCTTTTGCAATATTTTAACTTCTAAAAAAAAATCATACCTCTATCTCATTTCTATCGAAAGTTCTTTGATTTTGACAGAAACTTCGTCACTTTGTCAAATATAGTGTTACGAGTATCGATATGTTACGATATCGATATGTGGGATCAGGATCCCCAGACCAAAAGTATGTAGGAGATCGGGAAGAATGGGAGGGTTCTGTGGGTGAGCGCGTTAGTCGATCGGCTACCACCAGTGAGGCCGTGGGTTCGATTCCCGCGGCGGCGGTGCCCTCATTTTTCCCGAGATCCTACGGCGGTGCCCTCATTTTTCCCGAGATCCTACAGATGCAATGAACCGAAATGTCAATTTGAATGCATCTGGAATGTTTAAGGCCGTTGTACACTAGACCGCACCGCCGCCTGACCAGCACCGCACCGCCGCCGACGTTTTGACATTCTTCTATGTAATTTAAATGGGAGTGCGCACATACGATCCGGTGCTGTTCTGTTGCCGTTATATGTGCGCACTCCCATTTAAATTACATAGAAGAATGTCAAAACGTCGGCGGCGGTGCGGTGCTGGTCAGGCGGCGGTGCGGTCTAGTGTGCAACGGCCTTTACTCACCGGTCCCAGGCGCTGCCAGACTACTTTTCTTTGTGGCGCCGCTTCCACGCTGGCCGCCTGCAACGCCGCTTTCGCGGCCGCCTCCGCCTCCTTAGCCCTGGCCAAAGCCAGCCTGACTTCGACGACGGCCTTGGAGGCCACCGCCACCGCCGCCGCCGCCGTCTCAGGCTGTACCACGACCGCTTCTTCCGCTTGCTTTTCAATCTCCATGATGCACGTGCACTGTCTTGCGTGGTCACATTCAATCTCCCGGAAAACCCACGAACGATGTTTCCTCGATTTTCTTTTTTCCGTTCTTCCCACTCCTCACTCATTCTATCTCTCTCTCATACTATTCTCAATTATTTCTTCTAGATTCTTCCATACATACATACACAGGCGCACACACACACAATAAAAACAATTACACACACAGTGCAATGTTGCACTGTGAAATGTTCAGGTCTGTACGAGCCTTTAGCTGCCATATTTTGCGGTGGTGGGGGTGGATGCTGGCGAGAAATCTGCCAACATTGGTGTCGTCGTTCTTCAGTTTACTCATGACCAGTGTTTGAGATTGGC
The DNA here is from genome assembly GCF_050948215.1 of Halictus rubicundus. NCBI lineage: Eukaryota > Metazoa > Arthropoda > Insecta > Hymenoptera > Halictidae > Halictus > Halictus rubicundus. The sequence goes on from NW_027488622.1 coordinate 727,630, forward strand.
TGAATGTGTCGGCAGCGTTTCCGCGCCGACGCGGATCGGCGCCCCGCAATTGGCTGGATCGCGGAGAGAAGCGAGATCAGGAATCGATTATTAGATCGCTCTCTAATTGGCCCGCGCCGACGAGACGGGTTACGATCGATTATCATCGTTTCGCCGGCTCGCTCGCTCGTCCAGTTCGTTTCTAACGCTCTATCAAACTATCTCGCAATCGATCTTGATCTCGACCTCTTGCTCGCGTGAACGCTTCGCGTCTTTTTGACCGGTTTCGTGCTACAAGAGCTATCTACGGCTCCCGAAATAGACGGGAGATATCCACTTCAAGCTAACTGTTCAAACGTGTTTATTTGTGTTTACAAACTGTACAAAGTAATCGGTTATAGTTCGACGATCCTCACGGTGAAATAAAGTCGTTGTGTCAGTAAACCGCGGCTCCTTAGTGTTCGCCTTCCGATCCCAAACATTTGGTCCTTCGAGCCGGATCCAGTATACAGTCCACTAAAAGCAAACGTCAAATACATCGTTAAAGATTTCGGTTGAATTCGTGAAGGAGACAATGGTTGACCTTGTCGACGAACAACGTACGCTCGCGCAGCGAATCTCCCGCGTCGCGATCAACCTTAAGAAGAAGGGTAAGGCGAACATTACTCTGGGAATGCTTCGGGCGGCTCACTCTTCGATCCAAGAATTCTGGGCTGACTTCTCCCAGGGGGATCTAAAAATAAGAAAAGCGGCTAGGAACGACGCCAAGTTGAGGGATAGCGCTTACATCGCGGAAGACGAATTCAGCGATGTACATACGACATATTTGGAGCAAGCTGGAGTTCTCCTCGACATGATCGCCGAATTTGAAACGGCGGCAGCCGTTAAGGTGCCCTCTGATTCGAACGTAACGCCCGGCGAGGCGACGTTCCAGAGGTCACGCGCAGTGTTGCCAAAGATGGCTCTCCCCACTTTCGAGGGTCACTACAAGGACTGGCCGTCCTTCCGCGACTTGTTTACCTCTCTTATAATCAACGACTCTTCGTTGTCTCCGGTGGAGTGCCTGCATTACTTGAAAACATGCATGAAGGGCGAAGCCATGGCGCTTCTGAAGAACATTCGAACGACGAATGACAATTTCAACATCGCGTGGAACAAGTTGGAGGATCGCTTCAACAATCCCCGGCTTCTCGTTCAGGCGCAAATAAGAGCTCTATCTTCCGTAGCTCCGCTGCGCAAGGAGTCGGCCGCTGAGATGAAACGTCTCTTTAATGAAACGTTCGACGCCATTGACGCGCTTGAGAATCTTGGGCGGCCTGTCACTAATGCAGTCGACTGGATCGTTGAATTGACAGTCGAGCGATGGGATCGGCAATCGCGTCGGGAATGGGAGGATTCTCTTAAGCACTCCAAGGACCATCCTACGCTGGAACAGCTGAGGACCTTTATGGAAGGACGCATACAAACATGTGAAGCGCTCGAACCTCAGACGGACGAAGCGTCCGACGGGAGGAAAGTCAACGTGAAGTCTGCGAAGGTGCATACGGTGTCCAAGGCGAGTTCGTCCGCGAAGGTCTGTGCATTGTGCCAGGGCAATCATTTTGTCCTGTATTGTGGCCGGTACCAGGCGAAGACTGCTGCCGAGCGGAAGGAAACAGCCAAGACACTGAACCTGTGTTTTAACTGTCTCGGGAAGCATCCTGCGAGTGAGTGCACGTCTTCCAAGCGATGCCAAAAGTGCGAAGGAAAGCACCACACGACTATCCACGAGGCCGCACCATCCACCAAGTCAACGAAGTCTCCGGAAGCCTTCGTGCAGCACGTCTCCATGCACGTGAGTCGCTCCTCCTTCTCAGTTCTCCTCAGTACAGCGCGCGTAGCAGTTTCAGGCCCACGGGGACAGGGCTGCTCAGCTCGTTCTCTTATTGACCCTGGCAGTGAAGTCTCCCTCATCACGGAAGCGCTCGCGCAGCGGCTCGGTGTCAAGCGGAGCCAAGCTCGAGTTCCGCTTCTCGGCGTCGGCGGTGCAAGGGCAAAGTTCACACGAGGAAAAACCACGCTGGTCATATCTCCTCCTGGCAGAGGAGAACTCCGCTTCCAGATCCCTGTCTATATCCTGCCTGAGCTCTCGCGATACCGGCCGTACAACTTACCTGCTCGAGTCGATTGGCCGCATATCCGAGGACTGGAGCTCGCCGATCCGGGGTACCACCTAGCCGATCCAGTCGACATCCCGATAGGAGCGGACTCCTACAACATCATCCTTCGAGAGGGGGTCAGACGGGGGCCGCCACACACTCCTGTAGCGCAGGAAACGGCTCTGGGTTGGATCCTCACCGGAGGCATCGACTCGGGAAATGCCGATGGGTCATCGAGCAGGGCGGAGGTTCCGGTCCATCACTGCAATATAGACCGCGAATTAATAGAGTTTCTCACCAGGTTCTGGGAGCAGGAGGAAGTCGAAACTTCGATTCCAGCCACCGCTGACGACAGGAAGGCAGAAAAGCACTTCCTAGACACTCACCAACGGCTTCCTGACGGACGGTTCATGGTGCGTCTGCCGTTTGCAAGGACACCAGAACTAGGAGACTCTCGCCTCATCGCCCTGCGTACACTGGACTCGCTGAGCTCCAGATTCCAGCGTTCTGCCGAATTCCGCCAAGCTTACGGTGAATTTCTGGCAACCTACGAAGCTCTGGGGCATATGGCCGCGACAACGCATCCAATTTCCCGCGCAGGGTATTATCTCCCGCACCATGGAGTAATGCGGGAATCGAGCACCACGACGAAACTCAGGGTTGTCTTCAACGGCTCGAAGGCATCCTCCAACGGGAAGTCTCTGAATGAGTTTCTGCTTCGGGGACCTAACTTGCTGCCGAATCTCGCGGACATCCTTCTACGCTGGCGGCGGTACGCTCTCGTATTCACAGCGGACATAGAGAAGATGTACCGACAGATCATCGTCCATCCTGACGACCGGAAATGGCAGAGGATCCTGTGGAGGCCTGCAGGGAAAAGCAGCGTCGTTGACTACGACCTCAACACGGTCACGTACGGACTCACCAGTGCTCCATATCTGGCGATCCGATGCTTGCACCAACTGGCTAAGGTGGAGGCACAGCGTTTCCCCTTGGGATCTGGCATCTTACTCGAGGAGGTCTACATGGACGACGTCCTCACTGGAGCGGACACACCCTCAGAGGCTAAAGCCAAACAAAGGGAACTACGGGAGCTCCTCATGGCGGGCGGTTTTCCTCTGCGCAAGTGGGCTGCCAACGCGCCGGGTCTACTTGAAGGACTGTCCCGCGACGAGAGGAAGGGCATCGTCGAGTGGGACTCTCCCACGCTCCACAGCGTCCTAGGTATCAAGTGGTTGCCCTCATCTGATTGTTTCCAGGTCTCCGCTGTGAAGTCTCTACCGAGCTCGGGATTCACCAAGCGTGCAGTACTCAGCGGGACAGCGCAGCTGTTCGACCCACTCGGCTGGCTGGCGCCAGTCACGATCGTAGCCAAGGTGCTGATCCAGTCCCTGTGGCTACTGAAGGTCGATTGGGACACGCCACTACCGGAGAAGGAGGAAAAGCTGTGGCGACAGTTCCAGAATGGAATCCCGGAGCTGCAGCATCTCCAGGTACCACGATGGCTCGGAACCAGCTCCTGCAGTTCGCCTCCCGAACTCCATGGGTTCGCTGATGCCTCCGAGCGCGCCTATGCTGCGGTGGTCTACTCCCGCAGCGTCAACCCGGAGGGAGTGGCGACGGTGTCGCTCATCGTCGCCAAGTCTAAGGTGGCTCCTCTGAAAAGGGTCTCGCTGCCAAGACTGGAACTCTGCGCCGCTTTCCTGCTGACCAGACTCGTCGAACACGTCGTCCGGGTGCTGGACTGGCCGTCCGTCGACGTACATCTGTGGTCGGATTCCGCGGTGGCTCTCAGCTGGATCCGAGGACATCCCACACGCTGGCCCACTTACGTGGCCAACAGGGTCGCCGAGATCCAGAGGATGCTTCCAGCGGCGAAGTGGCACCACATCCGGAGCGCGGAGAATCCGGCGGACTGTGCCTCCCGAGGGTTATCTCCGGCGGAACTACCGAAGTTCTCGCTGTGGTGGCGAGGACCCGAGTGGCTCGCCTCACCCGGTCCACTTCCAGAGGAAACCAGGTCAGAGGCAACGCACGAAGTAGAGGAGCACCAGGTTCTGCACGTCACCAGCCGGGAGAAGAGCAGTTCCTCGGAACTAGTCGAACGCTTCTCAAGTTTGAATCGACTGCTCCGGGTCCTGGCCTGGTGCCGCCGATGGGTTCCTGGAAATCGACAAGGAGAGTCACTCATCACGGCAGCCGAGATTCGGACAAGCAAACTCACCCTTCTACGGCTGGAACAGGCCGCAGCGTTCGCGGAGGACATCGCCAACCTTCGGAAGGGTCGACCGCTAGCCGCCAGAAGCCGGCTAGCCAAGCTGTGTCCAATCCTGGACAAAGACGGGGTGCTGCGCGTGGGAGGGCGGATACAGGCCGCGAACCTCCCATACGACCGGACTCATCCCGCGATCCTTCCTGACGAATCCTCCTTAGCTAGGTTGTGGGTCGATGCTGCCCACAAACGATGCTTGCATGGAGAAACACAGCTCACACTGGCTACGCTACGCCAGGAGTGCTGGATCCTCAAGGGTCGCCACTTAGTTAAGGCCTGCATCCATCGGTGCACCACCTGTATACGCTGGAAAGGCCAAACAGCCCCACCAAAAATGGGAAACCTTCCATTATCTCGAATAACGCCTAGTCGTCCCTTTTTCAGATCAGGCATCGACTACGCAGGACCCATACACGTGCGAACCAGTCGGGGTCGTGGCAAGCTGACCTCGAAGGGATACATCGCGGTATTTATCTGTCTGG